>NC_084855.1:13598611-14231736 GCF_951802175.1 Populus nigra | reverse complement strand
GTGGGTGAACAAAACACTCCTTTAAAAGTAAATGCTCATTTACGTCCCTCACAATCGTCTCCCAAAAAAAAAAAAAAACTAAAGGGGTGGTGAATTTCACTATTCCCCTAGAAACATTGTACAATGAATCGAGAACAGTGAATTCATCATCTCTTCCTTGAAAAAAGAAGAATTAAAAACAAGAGTGGAGGGTAATGATGGAGAGAAGATTGTTCTTGTAATGAGACTGTTTTGATATTTTAAAATTGATCGGAGATAAGACGAGTTTTTTTATTTTTTTTATATAATAAAATTACATTGATACCTTTAAAAGAAAGAAGTTGTTTGTCTGCAACAGAGGATATTTTTATCTTTTCATTTGATCGTGAGCAATAAATTTATCATGTTACCCTTCGGAATTAGAAAAAAAATGGCATTGATCCTTTTCATTTTTATAAGAACAGTTAAAAGCTCGCCCTAAGATCTATTTTCTTCAGTCTAGGGTTATAGGGTATTTCATTCCTTGTGCAACTAGTTTTTTGGTTCTCATTGTGTTGGGCGAGGTGAAGTTTAGTCTTTTAAAAATTAAAAATAAAAAAAAATCATTGATACATGTGTTAGCTGTCTCGCTATCTTCGGTTGATTTCGGTGCTTGAAAAGGCCATTCTAGAATGTCATCACCTTCATCTCAGAGTCTTTTTCATGGATATAAGGCATGTGCTGAGAAGATATTATTTTTTTAATTGTTATTTTTTTAATAATCTAAAATAATTCTTAGTGTTGCTTTTTTTTATTCCACCCTCCGTAAATCTTTTTCTTATTAGATTTTATTTTTATTGTTTTAATTGTTTTTTTTTTGCTTTACAAAATTTTCAACTTTGGTTTTTTTTTTACTCAATTGCATTCTTCAACGTTTAATTTGTTAGAATTTAAATTTCTTAATTAAGCCCGTATCTAAGATTCCACAGGTTGCAAGTTTTGAAAACACTCAACTTCATAAGGTTTTTCAAGAATTGTTTTGGTTCTTTTATCATTTTTTAAGAGACTGGTTTTTCAATTTAATCCTTCAATATTTATTTAATTGAAAATTGAGCTAAGTTTTTTTTTTCATACTTTCTATAACCTTGGTTTTATCATTCTTTTTTTTTTAATTAGGTTACCTTTAGTATTTTTATTTGTTGCTTTTTTATTAAATTTATTTTTAAAAAAATAAATTTTATTCTTGAATTAAATAGAATTGATTTATTGAATGTAGGTTGATACTCACTTTATTTTGTTTTGTTTGATTTGCTTTTTTATAATATTACTCTAGCAATCCATGCGACTTGTTCTACTATCATCATCTAAATTTTTGTAGTTAGATTTGAACCGTCCCAGTAAATATTTTTTTATAATGGATGATGTCTATAATGAAATGACAGGATGATTTGGATAGTAAGATAAATCTCAAATTAGTAATTGTTTTTATGTGATTAATGTAAAAATTAATTTTTGATTTATTTTTTATAACATAAAGAAGTTTATTATTATAATGGGTTACATTTAATTTGTCACATTGTATATGTTGTGGTTAATATTTAATGATTCTAGGTAAATTTTGAAAAGAAAAAAAAGGCCAAACGGAATATCCCATCACTAAAAACATTGGTTAGCAATGAAAAATGAAGAATGAGGGATGAAAACTCTAATGCTAACCAAATTAACGATGACCTTTTAGTGACGAAACAAATCTATAATTAGTTAGCGACGATGCTCCAGCGATGACCTTTTTGGTTAGCTGCTATCTCTAATTTTCTTGGATGTTACTCTAGCGGTTTTTCTTCTTATATCATCATTTAATTTTTTACAGTTAGGGTCGAACATCTCAATAAATATATATTTTTAATTTTTTTATATAAAAATTAATTATTTTATTGGTTATAATCTTTCCCACCTAAAATAAAACAAAAAAAAAATTAAGTATTAAAATATATTTTTTAAAAATTCAAGACACTGATTATTTAATATCTAAAAATAATAAGAAATTAAAATGAATGTGTTAAGAAAAGTTTCAACTTGCTTCGTGTGTTACTCCAGATTTTCATTTTAGTTCTTTATCTTTCAATTCAAACCTTCCTTCTAAAAATATATATAATTATAAGTTAATTTGGCCTCAAAAAAGTCAAATTATACAAAATAAAAATTTAAAAATTAATGTAAAAATTACAAAAACATACACCGCTTCACCCTCCAATTACATAGTAATTCCAAAAACCTTGCCTTGTAGTACAAAGTAATGATTTACCTAAATCATTGGAAAGAAATTTAAAATCATCAAAGCAAAAAATTAGATCCTGAAATACTCCAATCACTAAAAACACGATTTAGAACATGGTGTTGCTTTTATAGGATTGAAGTTGTGTGGCGGGTAGGGAAGAAGCCAGGTGCTGAAAGTGAGATTTATACGCGAGGGCACTGACTGACTGGACGGCCCCGACTACCTGATAATTAAACTTTACGTTTGTGATGGAAGCATGATCCACATGTACTTTGAAAAATGGCTATGGCAGAGCATACTTGACGATGACAGTTCCGGGAGGGTTTTTTTTTTTATTATTTATTTAAATCTTGTGAGCAATAATGCCTGTCGTTTCGTTCACATTCAGAACTATTTGCCTGGTAAAGTCCGCATGAAACCCAATGGAATTCGATGTCAAGTGCCCTCTCTTTGACTACAAGACTTCAAATTCCTTTTCGATTCTCGGAGCTTGAAAAGGAATTTGGAAAATACAACTTTAATGATGCATGTACATGTCACCTCCCGCACTGCTGTTCCTTCGTCGGCACTAAAAATATAATATTTTTTTTCCCTCCCAATACGGGTTGATAATTACAGGATTAGTCGAAGTATATATAATCTAGTTTGAACATTCATATTAAAAAAAAAATTAAGATCATTTGTTTTATTTTGATTCAATTGATTTTTATTTTTTTAATGATTTTGGAGTGTTTTGGTTTGGCAACTAGTTTCTGGAGGTTTCAAAAGTATTTATAACGTGTTTTGTTGTTAAAATGGATTGCAAAATGTATTTTTAGACCATCCCTCCTATTTGATTTTTGATCACTATAATGATTGTCAAATTTTAAAAACATGGTCTATTCGGTGATAAGATACCTGTCACCCACTTAAAAGAAACTAGGAATATTGATTTTTTTTTTAATTTTATCATTTAATATCTAATTAACTTTGAATTGGTCTTCATAATTTGTTTTGGTTTGCTCTTTATAAAATTATTGTATTTTCAAAAAAACATCCTAATATTTAGTTAGTGCTTAATTTTATGACCTTTTATTTTTTTATCATATAATTAAATAAAAAAATCTTAAAAAAATATTATTAATCCAATGAAGTCTATGATCCAAATCACGTGTTTAACATGTTAATTTGGGTTAATTGAAATTTTGGTTTCATAATTTGTTTTGACCTTATTTTTATAGGTTACTGTGGTCTCAAATAAATATTCTGACATTTGTTCGGTACTCAATTCTGCGAATGTTTACTTTTTGTCATACAATTAAATGAAAAAATAGTTTAAAACATAAATTTATTAAATCAAATGAAGTTCATAACTCGGGTTGTGGATTTGATGAGTGAAGCTTTGAAGGCTGAAGTCATGGTCAATCTAATATGTCATCATCACAATATTAAAATAAAATATATCATCTTGAAATTTGTTTTTTAAGTCGAGCTATGTTTTTTTCGATCATATAAATTGTTTTTGAACTCGTCAAGTTAACTAAAATATATTAAGTAATTTGTACAAGATGTAATTTGAAATTTATATCAAGTAAGGAATTAGATTAAAATTTTTTATATTTATTAGACTGAGTTTAATGATAATACCTAGTACTCCCCCCCGACATGAAATTTTTTTGTTACATTCAAACAAATCTTGGATTAATGATAATACCTGGTATGCCATTCTATATATATATATATATATATATGCAAAGGCTATTTCTAAAAGGACGTATGTGTAGGAACTAGGAAGCCAGAGTTATTGTATTGGCCTCATCTGCCAATTTGTGAGGGCGTCGATAGGACAACTTAGTATCTTAGGCCACGCTGTAATTGGATTCTTAAAGGAGTTTAAAGAGTTTATTCGTTATTCGTTGTGTGTCAGAAAATATTCAATCATTATTAATATATTTTCTAATAAAAAAATAAATTATAAACTTAAAACACATTATTACCATGTTTTCTAATAAAAAAATCATGAATATAATTAAGATTTGATATATATTAGATAATATCTTTTTTAAATATTGATATTGTGATATATTTTTTAAAATGCTGAGAAAATAACATATTAGATCGATCCGGGTTAAACTATTAAATCTGTGACTCAGGTCATAAGATCATGATAACCCTTTATAAAACAAATCAAAATAAATTACGAAGGTCAATTCCTAATCAACCAAATGTTGAAGAATAAAATTAAAAATATAATATTCAATTCAACTCGTGTTAACCTGCCATTCATATCATGAGATCGGGATATCTCTATAAAAAAAAAATACAAAACCCAATTTTTAACCAACTAAATGTTGAATAATAAAATTAAAAAAAAAATAAATTAAAAAAAAGGATAAAAAACCAACCTAAATCAACACAGGATAATCCATTAAACTCGTGACCTGAGTTATAAAACCAAGATAACTTCATAAAAGGTAAATTAAAAAATTATGAAGCTATATTTCCAACAAATCCAATGTTGAAGGTTAAAATCGAGGAAAAAAAAACTAAATCTATGAGATCAGGATAACTTCATAGAAAACAAGTTAAAAATAATTAAGAAGCCTAATTCCTAAACAACCTAGTATTAAAGAATGAAAAAACTAAATAAAAAAAAAGAAGAAGATTGAATTGTTGGAGGGTGAAATAAAATAATCAATTAAAAAAGAACCTAGAAAAATGAATTGGGTCAACCTATTAAACTTGCAACTCAGATCATGAAATCATGTTAAAGTAAAAAAAATATTATGAAGCCCAATTAAAAAATATTCAATTAAAAAATCTTTAAAAAAATGACTCAAGTTAACTCTGATAACCTATTAAACCCACGGCCTGGTTCATGAGACCGGGATAAATTTATAAAAAAAATTATGAAGTTCATTTTCCAACAAATCTAATGTTGAAAATTAAAATTAAGAGAAAACAATTAAGTCTATAAAACTAGTATATAACCCAACTTGAAAAAATTAAAAAAAAATTACGATGCACAATTCTCAAATCATCTAATATTGAAGGATTGAAAAATAAACTAAAAAAAAATAGGGTTGCTGAGGTTGAAATTAAAAAAAAAATTATTATTACAATTAAGAGCACCTTGTGAGGGTGACTATAGTTATTTAGCCAAATCCTTTAGTGTTTTGTTAACTATTAATCCTTCAAAATATAATAGCAAAAAAATATTGCCAAAATGTAGCTAGCTTGGCCCCCAAATTATATTTGTGCTCACAATTAAGTCCTTTAGTGGTAGGAACTGACACATCACACACATGAAAAAGTTTGACCCAGAAAGAAAACGCAAAGGGCGACTAATTATAGATATCCTCACAAATGGATACTTTATAATAATAATAATAATAATAATTTAAAAAAAAACAATGAGATTCTAAGACTTTCTTGCTAATTTCATCATATCGTTTTGTTTAATTAGTACTTGATATGAAAATGATAAAACTCAAGTGTCTCTCTCATGGACTTCTAGCAAGAAATTATAAAAAGTTTTTTCAATTTACTGTATATTTCAATTTTTTCTTTTCATGAAATAAAGGATTTATTGTATATTTCAATTTTTCTTTCAAATCAAAATCAATTATATTCAGAAAATATATTTTGATTAAATAAGTGTTATTATACATTCAGGTAATATCTTTTAGAGTTCACCATAAATTCTATATAATTAAAAAAAAAAGGTTAATATATACATACTTGCATATATGAATATTTTATTTATTTGTTTGTTCTTACAATCTTATTCCCTAGGGTTAAACTTCCATGAATACATCTATAATAGTAATTAAGTACTGATGGGTTTGATTAAGGAAATAATTAGGGCTGAGCTTTATACTTCTTTATCCCTTCGAAAACAGGACACGTTGTCTTTCTCTTGCTTTTGTACGCATACGAATTCGGATCTTCCCACGGAAACATGTTGGTATAGCGGACATCGGCCCATTGGTTCTTGAAAATAAACGTGGGCCAAGCTCCGGTTCCATCATGAAAATTATAGGGCTGCTAAAATTGGAAAAATGACGCCATCGAGAATCGATGAAAATAACTTTTATTTTTTTTTAAGTTTATTAAAAAAATAAGGATTGAATTTGATAGATAAAAAAAATTAAAGAGGGATAAAACTAAAAACAATCCATTTTAACACACTATTTCAAATAAAATAAATAGCTATCAAAAGAGTGAAAATCAAATCTAACAAATAAAAAAAGTTGAAAAATGATGAAAATAAAAAAAAATCAATTTTATAAATAATTTCAAATAAAATAAATAATAATAAAAAGAATAGGAACCAAATCTGATAGATAAAAAATCAATTAAAAAAAGATAAGATAAAAAAATAACAATAAAAAGAATGAAGACCAAAATTAATGTAAAAAATCAAGTTAAATCAAATTTTAAGGGATGCAATTGAAGAAAAAGAATTCAAAATAAAATATATATCAATAAAAAGATTAAAGACCAATTTTGATATAATCAACAAATAACAAGATATTTTTGGATTTCTCACAACTTCTGTAAAATATTTTCCGCCCAAAATAAAAGAAAAATACTTTTCTGGAAATCAAGTTAAATTTTTCTTTGACTCGAAAGTGTTTTCCATTGACCAACTTTTCTAATAATAAATAAACATAAGAAAGTTTGGAAAGTGATTTTCAAATAATCAATTTTCATAAAATAAACGGGCCCTCGTTTGCATGTCTATGTATAAATCTATATGATAAGTGGATTTTGATTTTAAAAATAAGGCTTTGGATTTTGAGTAAAAAATATAGCATCCTATTATTTGGTTGAAATTGCACTTATTTATCGAGTTTTGAAAAAAATATAGTTTGTATCATAGGTAGAAAAAATTCAAATATAAAAAAAATAATCAAAGCACACTCATATATATTATAAACAACATTAATTGATTGAAATCAATTTCTTATCTCTGTTTCTCTTTGACAATAACAAACAATCCATATTCTAAGCCTTATTATCATCATTATTATTGTTGTGACGTGGACGATGTTGAATGACAAAGTTACCTCCTGAAATTGAAGAGGTTTTGGACTAATCACAAAGTTATGATTCGAGAGAGTTACCACCTAGTATTATGATCATTAGAAATTCTATAGTCTGTGAAAATTTGGATAAAAGGACTAGTTGTGCAAGGAGAAGATATATTTGTTAGCCTTATGGCTACAATATTGATTTAATTATATGTTTTGATGATAAAATAAACATTTGATATAATAAAAACATTGTTTTGATATAGTTCTGATATATATGCATATCATATTATTAATATCATAAATAAAGATATATATATATATATATATATATATATATATATATATATATATATATATGTTGCACACACCCTTGCAATGTTATAGACATGTTTAAAACATTCAAGAAATTATTAAACAAGCAAGGAAAGAATTCACAAAGGTCAAGAATGAATTTTTTTAGAAATTACGATATTAACATCGCTGATTAAGAATTTGTAATAGAATTTTGCTAAATAACACTAGACTTGTATAGGAAACCTTACAATATCCACACAACCTTAAAAAAAAAACAAGAAAAGATCAAAAATATAAAAATGGGATAAAATCTGGACAATAGATAAAACAACCTCATCGTTTTGGAAATGATAAAGCAGTTGCCAAAACGGTCTTATTGTTTCTCAAACTGGTTTAGTCATTTCTCAAAACGGTTAGTTCGTTTCTGAAAAATTTCCAGAAACTCTTGGGATTCTTCGAAAATGGTATGACTGAATCTAAAAGAGTCTGATTGATTCTTAAAACAGTTTAGCCAATTATAAAAAGGTCTAATCAATTTTTCCAATAGAAAAAAAATTATATCTAATGGCTAGTTTCTTTTCTAAGCATATAAATAGCCTTTTACTTGCCCAAAACAAGAGTGGAACTCCTAAGGCAAACATCTACATATACTCCCTCCAAAACAAATCCATAACACCTTTATTTCACTTGTAATCATCCAAAAACAAGGTTAGGTGTGAATTGGCAAAATCCTCTTAAAGAGTTGTTTTTTCAATCAACTCTACTAAAAAAATATATTGGGAAAAGTATAAATGACACTCTACACACTTGAAAAAGTCTCCTAAAGATAAAATTATGAAAGATTTAATACTTACCTTTCAACAAGTATTGGTGAAAGGTTTTCTAGTTTTTAACCCAGAAAATGATTAGGGATAATTGTTTGATTCTAAGCCCACAAAAGGATTGGGTTTAATCTTGCACCTATAAGAAGATCGTGTAACTGTTTGGTCATACTTGTTAAAAAGACCGGTGTGTGATAATGAAACTCTTGAACGAAACTAGTGAATCATTCTCTCTCTTATGTGTTTATAAGAGTTGATGAACTTAGAGCTTAGATATATAACTAGTGATTCATATGTCTTTACATATTCAAGAATTACATGGATTTACATGGTGTGAGTAGTAAGGATGCATAAGGATTGCGTTGGCTATTTCTAGGAATAATCATGCAAAATAATTATATCTAATATGGTGACCATATTATCAGTTTGTAAAACGATATATTTAGATAGGTGTTTGCACTATTGTTTTATAAAGCAGGACTTTCAAATGGGTAAACAGTATCAACTTGTTAAGCAAGATGTTTAAATGGGTGACTGCAGTGGCATGCGTGTTCCTTATCTCCATTTTATATGTTTGATGATAGTGAGGGGACATGTTAGCATTAAATTCATAACATCCAACATTTAAAAGTTAATAGGTAAAGCAAACCTAAAGGACCAGGTCCAAGTAAATCTAGTTTGGTTCGAGCCCACCTACAAGGAGACCAATATTGGTTTTTCTTAAACATTATATCATGCCTCATAAAATACACATAAAGATGGTGAGCATGAATTGAATCTTAGTTGAACTTTAAAAATTTATTATAGAAAATTAGGTTCTTCAAAGAGTGTAGCTTGAACCCAAACCACTTGAATGATAAACTTGGGCAAACTAAAATATAAGCTACAAATTATTGTGGGTTCGGGTTATAGGACCTAGTTGACCCTCGAGTCCTTACGGGCTCAAGTCGAAGAGTCTTTAAGTGTCCCTAGTCGTGCCAACACCAGTTATAGGTGGGTTGGAGGCTTATTTTCAAATTCATCACTCTAGATTTAGTTATTTAAGTTGTGCACATCACTTACACGCATATATTATTACCGACCTTTAAAAAATAAAATTAAAAACTTTAGTAAGAATTCAAGTTTAAATCTCTCACTTGTTCTTAATCAAGTCCGGACCATAACTTATGACATAGAAGAAAAGTTTCAAGGCAATGTGAAGAAGGTCACAACTTGCCTATCTACATGAATTATTAAGAACAACAACCAAGTCGAGAGTTGTTATTTCTTGAGAATATGACCTAAATTAAATAAAAAAATCGATTCAAATTGAATCGGTTTGGTTTGATCAAGGTCAATTTCTTGGCATTAACATCAGGAAACCTAATAGCTTGTTTTTTTGGAAAAAAACATAGGCCTACATCAAATTGGATTTTAACAATTTCTTGTTGAGTTTAGTTTTTTTTGTAGGTTTTTTAATCAAACATATTTTATTAGGCTTTTTAACAAAACCAACCCAAATCCATTACTAAACTAGAAATTATATTTAATAGGAACCTAATTAAACATTTGCATTCTTCCATGCCTAGCTAGTTGCCTTAAGCATGCACGATCAAATTTACTTTACTATGACTTTGTTAAGTCTTCTATTTTTCTCTCTGTGGGTGTACATAAAAATAAATTTTTGATTCAGTAAAATAGACCATACCATACCATGGAGACTAGGGAAATATAGGCACCTCAAATTAATAGATAGAGGTGTTCACGTTTCTTAATAAACAGATATATTAGCAACAAATTAGCAAATCTAATATGAACAAACCTAGATTAAATGAAATTGAAGAAAAACATTTAGCATAGTTTGCAGTAGCATCTATAGAATATAGCAACACAAAAAGATAAAAGACCCTAAAAATTAGCAACAAGTTAGATTTCAATTAGTAAAAGATTTAGCAATGTAAAATTACAGTAAGTATTGAAAGTATGTTAAAGTCTCAAAATTTTCAAAAATTACAACCACCTAAATAAATCTAGCATTAATATCTATTTACAAGTTTGCTATTATAAAAGCCCTTGAGCCCAAATATAACAAAAATGCCCTCAATTTTCAAAATTATGAAAATGCCTTTTTTAACAAGAAGAAATCATCAACTTCTCGTCCAAATTCAAGCAAAAACACTCCTTTTTATTCAACCAAACACATCCAAAATTCAACTGAACATAACAAGAAATCATCATCAACTTCTCATCCAAATTCAAGCAAAAACACTCATTTTTATTCAACTAAACACATCCACAATATCCAAGTTCTTGTTGCTTCATAAAGTTCAAGCAAACACATATGATTTCACATCTCTACCATTGATCCACAACATTAAATGCATGGTAGTTTGGGTAGATTGTTGAAAAGAGAAAATGCCAGCACCACTCTGCAATCTTGAAAACTATTGTTTAGTAATTGCATAATTTATAAATTAATTGGACTTGCTTGAACATTTTAAAGACCAACTTGTGTTTGTGTTTGTGAGGAGTGTTGTAACCCATTTTTGGGTCCCCTACAAAATATATATATATAAAAATATATATCCAGCCAAAGGAGGTTAAGAAAAAATAATAGGAGGCAAAAGCGCTCAGAAAATGGTCGGAAAATTGGTCAATGAGGTTAAAAATACAAAGATTGGATTTTTGACAGTATATTCTTGAAGGAGGAGAGCCCTGTTGAGGAGGAAAATTTGAAATTTGAGGAGAAGAGCCCAAATTTGGATGTTTATGGACTTAATTGGATTTTTAAATAAATTTATAGGGGATTTGATTGCAAGAAAAATTGATTTTTAAGTCAATTTGGGCTTTAATTAGAAGGAATTTAAGTTCTGGGGCCAAAATATATTTTTTAGGAATTTATTAGGTCAAATCAAGGGCCTAATTGCATAAATATTGAAGTTTAAGGGCCAATTAGGGACTTAATTGAAGAAATCCAAAACCAGGGACCAAAATTGAAGAGGCGCGTAAATGGAGGGGCTGCAATTATTCGGTTCAGGGGCCTAATTGAAGAAATTGAAAGTTTATTGATCAATTAAGGGCTCAATTGCATAAATCAGAGGCCAATGATTAAAGTGAAAAACGCGGCCAACAAGAGGGGTAGAGACCGAAATTGGCAGGGATGCAATTGAAGAAAAAAAAATGATTAAGGGCTGTTTCGAAACTTGGCGCGTTCTGGCGCCATTTTTAAATGAAATGGCATGTTTTAGCCAAAACGACGCTGTTTCATAATTATAAAAAAAGGGGGGGGGGACCAGGCGACGTGTCGCCCGGTACTGTTCATTTTCTTCCCCACTAAGCTGCCCGAGTGGCCGACTTCCAGGCATTTTTTCTACCTCGTTTGGCCCCCAAATCCGACAAAGCATGCACCAACATGTCCACCTAGAACCCCTTTATCCCGGGGAGTGGTCCGGTCGGGTCAAAAGGGTTTGGAACGGCTCCGTTTATTGGGCCAAATCGTGCACCTTGGGCAGTCTGCAAATTTGACAGTTCGAGGTGCACACTTTGAACCGACGGTTTGGATCACTCGAGTCGAATCAAGGGCTGAGAAGTTTTCCCCATTGAAGACAAGATTACCCTCTTTCCAGCCCTATAAATAGGAGGAATTTTCATGGTCAGAGGGTTGAAAAAAAAAGAGCCCGAAATCGGCACAAAATAAGCTTTTCCTGCCCGGTTCCTGCAACCAGTTTTCTCTTTTCTTTTTTTCTCTCCGTCGTGGTCTCCAGCCGCCACCACTGATCTCGCCACCATCCTTCCCACGAAACACCACATCCCCTCCATCACCCAGCCACCTCACCACAGGTCACAACACCTCTCTTTCTCTCCCTCTCTTCTCTACAAAAATCTTCTCCAACAGCGACGGCGACAGCAGAGGCAGCAACCATCTTGCCCAAAAGCTCTCTTCCACCCCTACCAGCAGCAACCGGAGTAGCAGCTCCTTCCTCAACCACACCAACAGTTCTAGCCGAGAGCTTTCCTTCTCCTCTGCAGGAATCCGCTCCTCCTTCTTCCAGCCGGGACCAGCCTCCACCGCAGCACCACCGGCCTCCCAGCAACGCACCGCCTCCTCCACGCAAGGTGCTCTTCTTCCCCTTTTTTTTTTGTGTGCCGGTTTGGTCCTTCTCCTGCATGCAGAACGCACATTCTGCAAGCAGGAAGGGGGGAAAATAATTCCCCCCATAGTTTTTAATTACGCTAGGTCAGGTTGGTTCTGGCCCAGCAAAAATGGGTTTCCTTCTGTGGGCCGGACTAATCCTAGCCCAGCTCTACTGGCTGGGCTGGGTCCGGCCCATGATAAAAAAATTCTGGTTGGGCCGATATCGGCCCAACACATTTTGGGGCTGAGGCCGGCCCAATTCATTGGGTCAGCTCAGCCCAGCCCAGCCCAGCCCAATTATATATTATGTATATTATTTGTGTTTTGTATTATATATATATATATATATATATATATATATATATATATATATATATAGAAAAATTATTTAATTTCTTCGAAAATTATTTCCAAAAATATGTGATTTTTCTGTAAGTTTATTACTGTATTTTGATCAATATCGGTTTGTATTTTTATACTGTAAGGATACAAATCCGGTATTAAAATACCCGGTTTTCATCAAAACATCAAACATTTTCAAAATAAAAAATGTCTTTTGTTTTCAAAAATTTTCTCAATATCTTTAAAAATATTGTTGATTTTTCTGCATATTTTTATCAAAGTGGATTAATATTTGGTTGTATTTTTATACTGTAAGGATACCAACCCAGTATTAAAATACCCGATTTGTGTCAAAACATCAAAAAAAATATACATAATTAAAAAATGTTTTGTTTTAAAATACGGCCTAGTATCTCAAATATATATATATATATATATATATATATTATATATATATATATATATATATATATATTATAACATCATATTTTCACACAACAAAGAAAATTTCAAAACAATATATGTATTAGCATGCATTTTGGCTTTTATAACCAGTTTATTTAAGCCATGAGAACTAGGCCAATATTTCAAAAACTCTAAAAAAATCTTTTTGACTTCTTTTAGTATATGGGATTACGAATTTATACGTAGAACGTATTCTTGATTAAATATGTTTTTTTGCATAGACGTTAGAACGGTTAGGCTTTACCCGATAAAATAAGGATCTCCTTATTGAGGAGGACTTTTCTTGAACCATAGACGGACCAACAACTAGGAAACACAACGAGACCTTGAATTTTATCAGACAAATAAACAATGCAGCTTACCTTAGGTAGGGCGTAGTTGGGGTGCTAATACCTTCTCTTTGCGCAACCAGTCCCCGTACCCAATCTCTGAGACCAGTTAAGGTTCATAGTGACCAAAATACTAGGTGGCGACTCCCATTCCATTTTCTACCAACAAAAGACAATATTTTCTTGTCTCCTCACATTTGCCAAATAGATACCATATATTTTTCTAGTTTTTTAAAGTGGAATATTTCACCGCGACGCCGCGCACCCGCGACAAGGAGGATGGACCAACACCATTTTTGAGATCTTTAGAACCTCTTCCACCTTTGGCAACAACTCTTCTACCTCTGGTAGCAACTCGCCTACCTTCTTTGACAGCAGCTCTTACACCTCTATTTTGTTCACTATTATTTCTCTGACATATTTTGGAATTGTTGCCATGCTAACAAATGGTGCACCTAATTATCAACTTTCTAACATTAGAAGGTTGGTCTTCTCTTGGTTCTTTTTGTCTATATTTTTTTCTTGGTCTCCTCATTTTATTTTATTTTAAGATTTAGAGGTAGAATAATGATATTATCACCTTTTTTGGGATTTAAATATGCTTGTGGTAATGGGTGAACGGCGTCTAAGAAAGTTTTTCTAAAAGTTTAAACACTATAATATTCATGACATTGTGATCACCCTATTATGTTATTGAAATAAATATTCTATTAATGAACAAGACTTGGAAACTCAAAAAAAAAAATCCTTGAACAAGAAAATATATAAATGCAATATCACTATTTAATACTACCATTTTAAAAAAATTAATTAGAAGTATTTCGGTTAATTAGCCACTTAAAATATTGGAGGTCCTCGTTTAGACCTTGAAAGGATGGGTGAGCATGTTGAGAAAAGGTTTAACTATCCATTTTGTAACCCTAAACCTAATGGGCCCTTCCATTGAAAAATAAACTCTCAGACTTCATTCAATTATTTGCAAGTCTTCACAAAGTCTCCATTGAAAACAACCATTTCACATTTCAAAGCTCTGGTTTATTCGCCTTTATTCTCTTCTTTGTATTATCTATAACAAAAGGTTCAAAACCCAACTTGAGTGGATGAAGACAATAAAGCTTACCTTACTGTTAAAATGGCGAAACTAGCTCCACTTTTCTTCCATCCAGTCAACAAAATTGTCTAGGTCTCCACCGTAGCTTTCAAGGTCTGGAAAACTAATCTGCAAAAAAGATAAAGAGGCAGGTGTAAACATACTAGAACTATGAAGAAATGACAGCAAAAACTTACTTCCTTACACTAACGAAGAAAATTGAGTAATTTTTCTGGTTTTTATTAATATTTTTTTTTGGTTTTACAGTTTTTTTCAAGTGGCACCACTAGGCACAAACGTATAAAAAACTTACTCCCAGCATAATCTATTCTGGGACCAAAGAATTGAGGACCCTTCTGTACTCTCCACATACCCCAGACTCATTGCATGTCTTAGGTCTTACCAGAATCCCTGTAACAAGCCATACAAGCAAGACCATGTGCTATCATGGTAGGGCTCCACTTCCTTATTCTTACTGATTGATGAATGCGATGCTCATTTTCCACTTTTTTCAGGGCAAAGATATGCAAGATCGCTTTATCAGGGTCCAGGGGATCGAGCACTTTAACATCAACTTGTTAGAAGAAGAGACCAAATAGTTGCGCCGAGACCTTTTCCTTTCAGGTTCCCAGAGGTCAACAAGCTCGAAAGATGAAAATTACATGTTGTCCCTCAGCTCAACCCTCTTTATCAAAGGATTAGAGCATCTCTGTGGTCAACCACACATGTGTACCTTTGCTTCAAAAGCTTGGAAACTTCTTCATGGTGTCTTTCAATGACTGATCTGTTGCAGCTTGTGACGACCAACCATTCTCTTGTGATTATCTCCAGCCCGAACAGCTTTTTCCAAAATATTTCTGATGCTGGGATGATAAGATAAAATCCACACTTAAGGATCAGTCATCTAAGATATGTCTCAGGAGATCAAGAACAACGAATCAAGGATCTACTTTTCTTTTCTTTTTAAAAAATATCAATGATCTTACCTCTTTTTTGTTTCGGTTTTGTGTTTAATTTACAAGTTAATCCGAAGCACCTGGTCCAAGAGCACCGGCTTAGGTATGTTTGGCTTAGATATTGGATTTTGGCTGTGGTTATAAAATGAATCTCGTCAAAAGAACCACTGTAATGATGTAAGAAAAAATAATTTCAAAAGATCCAAGCTGAAGTCTCTTTAAAACAATTGGCCTAGCTGCCAGTTTTGTTTTCTCTAATAGAATTGGACTAACTGTGGACCACGCCTGATTTTCTTTCAGTCAAAAATAATGTTTAGTGTCGTGTAAGCATTGTAAAGTAGGAAGAAAAATGGGTAACTTTGTCGTAGATTTGATTAGATTAAATAAGTTAATTTTATTTTAATTAAATAATAAAAAGATAACAATAGTAAATTAATCAAATTTAAAAAAAATATTTTAAAAAAAACAATGTAGCTCAACTCTAAATTCATCAAATACGAAAAGATAACAATAGTAAATTAATCAAATTTAAAAAAAATATTAAAAAAAAAAATGTAGCTCAACTCTAAATTCATCAAATACGAAAAGATAAAATTGGATAAAAAAGACCTTAGAAAATCAGCCCGAGCCAACCCAAGTTATCTTGCTAAACCCGCGACTCAGGTCATGAAAATCAAGATAAAATACCAAATAAATTTTATTTTTGATTGAGGGGTGGAATTGAGAAAAAAAATTAATTTAACAAAAGAACCTATAAAAATTAAAACAATTAAAAGAATGAGGATCAAAATTGAAATATAAAATAGATTTTATTCTTTTATTGAAGAGTAATATTGAAAAGAAAAATTAATTTAACAAAAAGACCCTAAAAAAATTAAAATATTCAAATGATTATCGATCAACACTGAAATAAAAAATAAAAATAAATATTTGATTGAAGAGTGAAATTGAAAAGAAAAATTAAATAAAAAAAGAAATTAAAAAAATCAAAAGAATAAGGATCAAATTTTTTAAAAAATAACATATTACAAATTGAAATTGAAAGATGCAATTCAAAACAAATCTTATTAAAAGATAAAGAACAAAAATTACAAATAAAAAGAATATGGACCAAAATGAAAATCCCTATAAATTACAAGACAACTCTAAACTTTTGCATAATCAACATGAATCTCGAGAGGAGAAGAGAAAAAAAGAAAAAAAAAGAAAGTGTCGTCGATGATAAATCATGTCACAAACGACCTTATATGCTACCAGAAAAGGAAGATGATGTCATTTTCCTTTCAATGACATGGCAGAAGAGGGATTTTGGTCGGTAAGAGGCCTGCACGTGCTAACAACGTTTTCTATTTAAATAACATTTATTGTATACTAAAAGACTAAGTTGCCTTTGCTTTATTTGGTAATAACAAAAGAATTAGAGTGAAAAGACTAAAAAGCCCCTCAACACAACTTTAAAACTTTTTCTTTTAAAAGTAAAGTTGTTATTTTATTGTATTTTAAAAAGTAAACAGATAAAAAGGCCCATATAAACCGGCTTTAAAAACTTTATCTTTAATAGCAATGTAGTAATTTCATTATGCTTAAAAATTAAAAAAAAGAACATTCACCCCTAATTAATTTCTTACGGGCATGTGAAAAGATGTCAATACCTCCAATAATCAATTCAAAGTTTTTTTCATGTGAAGAGCAAAATCATCATTGTACTTTTCAGTGAATAATGCCCATGAAAACAACATTATATTTTCCTAAGCAAAATTAGCTTTGATTAATTAATAATTTTTTTAAAAAAATAAAAAGTCCTAGTACATGCACCTCATCCCTGTAATCAATCTATCACTTAGCATTTAGTTTCATTGGTATCTAAAGGCGTTTTAAATATAGAAAATAGTAGCCTTCATACTCGCCATTGCTTCGCCACGGGGTTGAACAATTTTTTGAACTAAAAAAAAAAATTCAAGTATTGAAAATTAATTAAAAAAGGATATATAAAAACATTTATAACAAATATGTAAAAACACTAATTAGTGTTAAGCTTACATGAGATATCTCATTAAACTCGTAGTCTAAATTATATAACTGGTGTTATTATCAATTTTTTAGATTCTTATACAAAAAAAAGAAGAAAAGAGAAAATATAAAAAACTCAAAAACAAATGTAGGATGAAAATCAAAAAATATATTTATTAGTGAGAAAATACAAAAAAATCAAAAAACAATTATAATGGCGAATAAAAAAAATATGAGAGGGGCTGCATTGAATCTCTCGTGCATGTTAGTATATTTGTTATAATAAATCTACTAATTTACATGTATTTGTTTCCTTTTAGCGATGGTGGTGCTCATATTTTTATATATATATATATATATATATATATGGATGATATATTTTTTAAAATAAATATTGAAAAATTAATTTCATATAATTAATTTTTTTTAAAAAAAGTTAAATCTATCAAAAAATATAAAAGACCTAAATCTTATATAAATAACCATCGAGAATTAAATCACACGTGCCGCATGGAGAGGTAACTTATCATTGTGAAACAGAAAACATAAAGGAAGTGGTTTTTACCAGCCACCACACGTGTTGTTCGAAGATTTCAGAGTGGCTCACTCGATAACATCTTCTACCGAACACACTAATAATTTTTTTTTATTTGTTTATTAATTAAACTATAAAATCCTTTTTTTTTATTTGTTTATTAATTAAACTATAAAATCCCTTGGAACCACTCAATAATTACAAAAAAAACTAATATGAAAATACCAACATGCCCTAAAGCAAAATGGTTACTCTGTGCATGTCCAAAGAAAATTCCGATTAAAGTTATTTTTTTGTTTTTAACGGTGACCAAGGAATTTCACCGTGAAAAAATTACAGAAAGATTAAGAGAACCCAAGCCTGAAAACCAAATCTTGTTTATTACCAGGAAACTACTTGGAAAAAAAGAAAAAGAAAGAAAACAGTGACAGTACCAAGGAATCTAACTCCGGAAGACACGTTACAAAATTGAAGCCGTGATTTGGTGTGTATAACAAGTTAAGCCTGAAACGAAAGCTGCAAGATCGAGCAGAGACACAGAGAGGTCTGCAACATTTACGATTCATCAGAGTGCACAGATGCCTGAAACCTTTCCATTTCCCCATTCCCATGGCATATTAAAGGCTTACTTTAATGCTCGAGGCTGCACCCACCAACCCCTCAACACAAATAATTCACAGAAAAACGCAAGATTTTCATTAGAATGCTAAGAGAACGTTTGGCATGAGAGTAAACGAGGTGAAATTTAACTTCTTTTCATCCCAGGATGATTCTCGAGGAAGGAAGTTTTTACAAGGGGTTAACATTCAGCTCACAAAATAGGGTTGAGCGTTAGTCTTACAAAGGGAGGGGTGAGAGAATTTTAATGGGGGAAACTCTTGGTTTTGTGCTCTTTTCTTTTTTTCTTTTAGTATTACTTTTTTCTTTCATTTATATTTTGAAATCACAAATGTATATTATTTAATATAAAATTAATTTTATTTATATCAAAGGCCATCATTGTCTATGATTTTTTCTTAAAACATTTTTCTCTAATATTAGTGAGTTGGGCGCGACTGATAAAAAAAAAGTCTAATGTGTTTTTTTTCAAGCCTTTAACCCATTGCCACAAAAAAAAAAATAACTCAAAATTTCACAATTCATCTTTCCAACACAATTAAAAAATCAACACACTTCGCAATTCATCAAAATTAACAATTCATAATTAAACACAATAAAAATTTACATAACATCTTATTAAATTTAAACTAAATTCATAATTCTTAAAATATTAAAACATATAATTTAACTAAATCTAAAAATCACCCTATCTCGTGAACATGCTTAGAACGCTCGTGGACAAGTTTGCACCCTCTAACTCAAAATGAAGCTTGTCCTGCATATATAAAACTGATATGTCATCTGGACTCATCTGCACAACCAAATGGTCACGTTAGATGGTCATGATAGTTGGCACTACTAGAAACAAATGAATCTCCCCCGGGTCAAACCATGTCTACCTCGAGGTCCTATCAAAACAAATTGTTTGCATTGCAATACAATTAAAATATAAAATTTCTTAAATGTAAAAAAATAATCTATGTTAGTAATTTGAAACAAATACAATTATTAAGATGCATTATCTATTTTGCATATTTTCCTATTATAACCCTTTTCATTGCATACACCATATTTATTTTTTGAGTGCCCCTCTCTACCATCCATCTCGTTATACAAATGAGTAGATCTCTTTCAACTCCTTTTCTGTTTTTCATCTAATTGGACATCCATATATATTTAGACCAGTATATGCAATCACAATGGCTCATAATTCATTGTATAGTAGCTTAAATATTTGTAACATTCATACTTATATCAAACTTTTTCATCTGAGTTTATCTGATATGTGTGTGACCCTTTCATTTTGAAATCTCAAATAAATCGGACCTCTAGTGATACCCTTACACAAATACCATCTACATGTTAGTACTTGAATGTATACTAACTGCATATAAGTTTTAGTTGAATGTTAGACGTTGTACTTCAATGAATTCTTAACATGTCACTGCTTAATTGCAACAATATATTAAGACTTATCTCTAAAAAATTTTAACCCTCAATTCATCACCTGATAAGCCTGAATTTCTACGACTCAAAGCCTATTATTCATTGCATGCGTTTTGGGCATATCCACTCGCATACTTAAATTTTAGAGCGGTGAATACTTAAATTTTAAAGCGGTTACATAAATTGGTTTAGTAGCTCAACTAACTCAACATCCTCATGTTCCATATCTTTCTTAACTATACCAATATGACATACTTAAATTCATAGATAATTAACATAATTTAAACCTAATTCATAAAAACCTAATTTTTTCTTAAAAAACCTTAACCTTAAACCTAATTCATAAACGACAACAACCCAAAATCATTGATTGTTTTCACAAATAATGAAATCAATAACTCAAATTCATGTATTTTATAGCTAATTAATATAATTTAAACCTAATTAACAAAACACTTATTTTACCTCAAAAACCCTAATTCTAAACCTTAAAATAATCAAAATCAACAATTAACACAAATTACACCCATTCTATGAAATTGATAGGGGGAGAGGAAGTAATATGCCTCTCTTGAATGTGAGTGGTGGTCGAAATCCAAGAGAAAGACATAGGTGAAAGAAGAGAGAGAGTTGGTCTTCTTCACTGTGAAAAGAGAAAAGGGGTTAGTATCGTGTTTTATAGGTGGGTATTTTATGGTGAGGGTAGAGGTAGATAGTGGTAGTGCAATGTGGATCGTGACAAGAGCGAGGGGCAATGAAGGAGTAGGAAAGATATGGGGAAAAAAGGAAAGGAAATGGTGTTGTGGTTTGCAATCGTATATGACTCGTGAGTCGTAGATGAGGCTTATGACTCACTAAACTATATTATTTTCTTAAATATTTTTTGAACAAGGTTATTTTTTTATTCCACTGAATTCCAAAAGAAAATCAGAGAAAAAAAAAGTATAAATAGTTCATGCATATTAACAAAAAAAATTAAAAGAGGTGATGCTTTAACTATGCACCACCTTACAAAATATTATTCATTACAATAATGTTTTTTAAAAATTTATATATTTTTTTATTTTATTTTTCAATATGTAATTTATTAGAGATTGATTTTCATGATATTTTACAGTTTGCTTTCTATGTGGTTATCATAGTCATATGACGAGTGTTGTGAATTTGACAAGTTAACTCGATTTACTTGAGGTTTTTTTCCTTTTTCTTTAATTGATATTTTTTTTTCAATTTCATCTTTCAATATTAGGTTAATTATGAATTAGGTTTTATGACTTGTTTCGATTTAGTTTCTATTAGGATATTCTGATCTCATGATCTGGATCATTTTTTTTGTTTGTTTTTCATGAGGTTACCTCGGTTCCATAACCCGGGTCATAGTTTTGACGGGTTAACTTGAGATAATACTGCTCATGTTTTTTTTATCTTTTCTAAATTGATTTTTTTTTAATTTCATCCTTCAACATTGATTTATTTGAAAAATTAGACTTCATAATTTATTTTAATTTACTTTTTGTGGGGTTATCTTAGTCTCATGACTCAAGTTATAGGTTTAGCAAGTTGACTTGGGTTGTTTTTTTTTTTTTCTTATTTTTTTTTAATTTTATTTTTTAATATTGAGTTAGTTAAAAATCAAAGTACATAATTTATTTTGATTTGTTAATATAATCTCATGATCCAAGTTGTAAATATAATAAATTAATCCAAATTAATACGAATCAACTAATTATTTTTTAAAAAACGATCAAGAATTAAAATTTTTTTAAATCATATAATGAAATTAACTTTACAATCCTAAAAGCAACGTGTCAACAATATAGAATAATGAATGAGGAAAATAAGAACTTAATCATGACACTTACGGCCATTTATCTGAAACTAAAAAATCCCAATCACGGCCACACACACAGTTGTTAGGTCCCCCAATGGAAGATCTCATAGGATAAAATATATTCAGTTCTGAGATATAGGGAATAATTCCCTTTTTTTATTTATTTATTTCATACGGGTTAAAAAATAGTAAAAAAAGAATATATCAAACGGACCAGAATGTCCCATCAGACGGACCTATCATTTCGGCAAATATTTTGTAGCTTACCGGCGATCTTTTTTCCATCGAATGATACCAAAATTCCACCCGTGTGGGTCCTACTGTCGTCAAATTGACACGTGTCAAGGCTCTTTTTTCCTAACATAAATTCAATGCCCCCATGTCTCTAACCCTAAACCCTCTCCCCCTCCTTTTGCTGCGAAAGCATCAGGAAACAAGCAAACGCATGAAGCAACAAACAAGGCAACCACTATTGAATTTCCTTGAAGAAAAAAAAAACAAAAAAACCCCGGCAGCCTTGACCATTCAGAAGAGCCCACGGTGCGGAGAAAACACGCGTCGGGAGATCATTTGCTACATTAAAAGATATCGTACACCGCCAGAAGTTTCGAAAAAATCACGCAGAAGTAACTTCGAGGCCAACACTGCTTTTTTACGGTCTTACTCTACTTTGCTTACAGAACTGCCTTAAGCCCTTAACTTCCTCTCCTTTTGTCTTCTGTTCCTTCTTCTTCTTCTTCTTCTTCTTCTTTTTATTTTTGTTTTTTTGCTGAAAAAAGAAGAGAAAAAGAATCCTTCTCGCCTAGCCCCTTCTTTGCTTCGTATCTTCCTTAAACCAGCAAGAGAATATAAGAAGAAAGCCAAAGCCACTGCAGAGAACATAAGGAGAGAGAAGAAGAAGAAGAAGAGAAATCACGCTGGGATTGGAGGTTTTGCTTGATTTCAATCAGAAGATAAGACTAAAGGAGAGAAAAAAGGGAGGAGCAAGGAAGCAGAATTAAGGGTTGATAGACCGTGTGAATCTAAAAGAATCACACAACCAACCAGCAATTAAAAAAGAAATTCTTTTTGTTTATTACCCTTCTTAAATATTCGCGTGCTTCGTACGGTCTATCCACCCTAATCTGCATTTCAGAAAGAAAAAAAGAAAAAGAAAAAGAAAAAGAAAAAGAAAAGAAACAATCAAACCCCCTCTTCACCCACTCTCTCTTTCATTCGCTTTATCGAGATCTTATTCATTTGTTTTTGCTTGGATTTTGATTCTGTTTTTGTTTTCTTGATTTTCTTATATTTTACTTTACTTTTCTTTCTTCTCCTTTTAGAGTATTGATCACTACTAGTTAAATTATCTGAGGTAATGGAGAGCGAGAGTAATGGTAGGGTTTCGGGGATTGGAGGTGGAGGTGGAGGTGGTCCGTCTTACTGGCTTGATGCATGTGAGGATATTTCTTGTGATATTATAGATGATTTTGTTGATTTTGATACTTCAATTGTTCCAGAATTATCTGTTGATAATAATTCCAATGTTAATAATGATTTCTTTGGAGGGATTGATCACATTCTTGATAGTATCAAGAATGGTAGTGGTCTTCCTCCTCTTCATAATGCTAGTACGACAGCTAATGTTTCCAATGGAAGTCGGGATTGCATTGTTGGTGATGGTTGGTTTATTAATGTTGAAAATGGAGTTTGCCATGGGAGCTCGGTTTCACAATCAAATGGTGGTGATAAGGACAATATTGACAGAAAAGGGCAGGTGGAGAATGGTGGTAATGGGTTGAATTTGTCCAATGGGAAGAGAGAAGAGAGGGTCTCAAACAATTTTGTTAAAGAAAATGGGAAGAAGGATGAGCAGTCGACGGAGCTAGGTATTGATGGTGATGAAAGGTGCGGTAAAAGGGCTAGACTTTGTTGTTATAGAAATGAGAGAGTGTATTCTAGTAGAGGGCAGCATGAGCATAGGGATAGGGAGAGATGTTCTAGCAGGAAGAGGTCACGGGATTGGGATGAAAGCGACAGAAGGGATAGGGATATTAGTCGAAGAAGAGATAGATATAGTGGTAGTAATAGGAGGGATGGTAGAGATAGGGATTGGAGGGAAAGAGAACTTAGGGGTTATTGGGAGAGGGATCGTTCAGGGTCCAAAGACATGGTTTTCCGATTGGGCACTTGGGAAGCTGATCATAACAAAGAAGGAAGGGAGGCAAATGACAAAATTCAGGAGTGCAAAGGAGAGCTAGAGAAGAAATCAGAGGAGAGTAAAGAGAAAGTCCCTGAAGAACAGGCCCGCCAGTATCAATTGGATGTTCTTGACCAGGCTAAGAAGAAAAATACAATAGCTTTTCTTGAAACAGGGGCAGGGAAGACACTCATTGCTGTACTCCTCATCAGAAGCATTTGCAATGACTTGCGAAGGCAGAATAAAAAAATTCTAGCTGTATTTTTAGTTCCGAAGGTTCCACTTGTTTATCAGGTAGTTTATTCTGAAGACTATGCTGCTTTAGGAATGTAAAACTTTGATAATCTTCATTGACTGCAAGTATTGCTTGATTATATTGTCTTGCTCTTCTGACTTCAGCAAGCAGAAGTTATTCGTGAGCGCGGTTACCAAGTGGGCCATTATTGTGGTGAGATGGGTCAAGATTTCTGGGATACTCGAAGATGGCAGCGTGAGTTTGAAACAAAACAGGTAGCTCTTGAAGTTTTTCTTTATGTTAGATTTTGATTCCACAGCTATATTTTGGTGATATTCAATTGTTATATCTTTCTGTTCTCTATTTCACATGTTCACTGTAGTCATCACCAGTGATTATGACAATGGCTATTAATTTGACATGATTTTTTAAAACATTAGCAGTGCAAAGAAATTTGGGGCTTGTTGCAGTTAACAGTAGTTTCTTCTTATGGTTGCTGTATCTTTAATTATATGTGGGAAACCGTTTGTTTTCTAGCATCTGATAATTTGAACCATTTATCTTAGAAGTTTTATTTTAACAACCCCAAAGGTCTGGGGAAGGTACAGTAATAAGAGAATCGGGTCACCACCTTTGCAGTTCATTCTAGTCTCTTATCCAAACTTTGAGTATGTTTATTGTGTGATTTGTATAAATATTAGTTTTATTTGCTGGCTTCTCTCTTACCTCAGTGCTCCTTGTGACTTTTCTCAAATTGGTGTTTGTATGTCCCAAGTTTTCTTGAAAATTAGACTTGAGCGCAGTCACTAATTCACAAGAGGCTGGGCTCAAAATAATATGCGAGCCACAAGGTTTTAAGGAGCTCTAAGCCCTAATAATGTGCAGAATGAAAAGAAGTTAAAATCCAATCGATCATTTGGTTGTGCATTGCCCTGCATCTTTTCTTTTGTGTTGAAATTTATTTTTTAGGGGAGGGATACCTGTGACAATACCTCCAGAAATTTTTGCATCTGATGCAAATGGTTTTTTTGGGTTTTGATGAAGGGAAGATAGGTATGTTTGAGGGTGTTTTGCTATTATTTCCATATCGGGGTAATATTATTACAAAGGAATGCCAGAATTTTTGATGATGAATGTGTTTTTTTGAGCTATCTGATCTGCCTGTCGTTTTGTTCTCAATATATTTTACGACGTAGCTAATGTATCGAGCTGGGAGTTTATCAAAACCATTAATGGGGTTACATTTAGTAAGAATGAAGGGGAAACACCCTGGAAATCTCTTTCCATCACAGCTGCCACAGTTTTAGATATGTTCTTTTAGAAAAGTGGATAACAACAACCATTCATAACACTTATGTTGTCTGTTGCCCAAGTGTTTCAACAATATGTGTCATTTTAAACCGATGGAGTTGCTGCTTATGGCTATCCCTGTCTAATTTGTGGTCCATTGAATTTTATTTTTTTTTGTTATGCAAAATTTCCATTAGTAACAAGAAATAGATACATATTTTGCTTGCTTCCACTCTGGTGGTAGCTTGTTCCTTGATCTATTTAGTTGCTTTTTTCTCTCTGCAGGTTTTAGTAATGACAGCCCAAATTCTTTTGAACATTCTGAGGCACAGCATAATCAAAATGGAAGCCATAAATCTCCTCATTCTGGATGAGTGTCATCATGCTGTGAAGAAACATCCATATTCTCTTGTGATGTCTGAGTTTTACCATACAACTCCCAAGGAGAAGAGACCGTCGATTTTTGGAATGACAGCTTCTCCTGTTAACTTAAAGGGTATTCATTAATTTGTGACTGTTGAATTTGAAGCTGTTTGCTTTCCTAGAAGAGTTTTTCTTTAATCAGGATTTTTTTGTTCGTATTCAAGCTGTAAAACCTTGTACTTATAGTGTTGTGTTTCAGGTGTTTCAAGTCAGGTGGATTGTGCAATAAAGATCCGCAATCTTGAAAGTAAACTGGACTCAATTGTTTGTACGATAAAAGACCGCAAGGAACTGGAAAAGCATGTACCAATGCCGGCAGAGGTTGTGGTGGAGTACGACAAAGCAGCTAGCTTGTGGTACCTTCATGAACAAATAAAGCAAATCGAAGTGGCTGTTGAGGAAGCTGCACAGTCAAGCTCGAGAAGAAGTAAATGGCAATTTATGGGAGCTAGGGATGCTGGGGCCAAGGAAGAGCTGCGCCAGGTTTATGGTGTCTCTGAAAGAACGGAAAGTGATGGGGCTGCTAACTTAATTCAAAAGTTGAGGGCAATTAATTATGCACTTGGTGATCTGGGTCAGTGGTGTGCTTACAAGGTACTTACAAAGTGGTTTACTTTGTCCTTTGTTATTGAAAACACAATTGTTTAGGGTTCCATTGCTTAGTACAATGGTAAATGTCTTGGGCCTGCCACCATGAATCTTGAGAGTGATGACTTTATTGAAATTGCTGATGGATAGGACTCTTTCTACATTTTTTTTTCTGAGGATCTTGCGTTGTGGGACTGTAACTTTGTATGGCTATAACAATATACTTGGTTTTGCATCCATGTTTATTGCAGGTTGCACAATCCTTTCTGACTGCCTTACAAAATGACGAGAGAGCAAACTATCAGCTTGATGTTAAGTTTCAAGAATCCTACCTGGAAAGAGTCGTGTTGCTCTTACAATGCCAATTAACAGAGGGAGCTGTTACAGACAAGGATACAAAAGTTTCAGACTATGGGAATGACAATATTCAAGATGGGCCTGGTTTTGATGAGATTGAGGAGGGAGAGCTCCCTGACAGTCATGGTGGGTGTTGTTAATTCTTGCCAACATAACATTCAGTAAGTCTATAATAGTGAAACAAAATGGTTCATATAGCTGGCCCAATTACCTGTTTGAGATCAAGGCTTGGTGCAGATGAGATTGTAAATCTGTACCAATCTGAATTTCTTAGATTTAGTCTTCACTTTGACAATTAGAAAATTATTGAATTGAAATTTCTGGAGAAAGTTGAATCCATTATTTATTGTATGAGTACAATTAGGAGTTGCATCGGTAAAAGTATAATTAGGAGTAGTGTAGAACCATTTAGTTGGGAAATTTAGATTAATTCCTTGGTATAGTGATCTATGCTTGAAACTGCTTGAAACAAATGATCTCAGTGTGTCAAAAATACCTTACCATTGGCATAGAGGGAAACTTAGGGAAGTGTACCTCTCATATGCAATATTCATTATGTGACCGGGGACATGACCCACCAGTGTGAACCGCTGTGCAGACCTCAGTTCTGCTCTTGATTTTACAACTTTAGCAGTTTTCAGTAGTTTTGAAGGGAAATGATGTTGATACACTTCTCTCCTTGTTCAATTCTGTGGTGTAGTTGTCTCTGGTGGAGAACATGTTGATGTGATAATAGGAGCTGCTGTAGCTGATGGAAAAGTGACCCCTAAAGTGCAGTCACTGATTAAAATACTTCTCAGATATCAGCACACGGAGGATTTTCGTGCGATCATCTTTGTTGAGCGCGTAGTAGCTGCTTTGGTTCTTCCTAAGGTCACATATGTTAATACTTCTGTCTTTGTGTTGCTCCCTGTAACATGGTTCTCATTGAACCTTGTTATGTTATGTCTCACAGGTCTTTGCAGAGCTTCCATCTCTAAGTTTTGTTAGGTGTGCAAGTTTGATAGGGCACAATAATAGTCAGGAAATGAGAACAAGCCAAATGCAAGACACAATTGCCAAATTTCGAGATGGTCGTGTATGTATCAATGCCATACTTGCTGGTTTGGTTTCTTCAAAAGCTGAAGTTTTATGCTAATGCCCACTAAATGCTTCCATATATTGTATAGGTGACATTGTTAGTTGCTACCAGTGTTGCTGAGGAAGGACTTGATATTAGGCAATGCAATGTTGTTATTCGCTTTGATCTTGCAAAAACTGTTCTTGCATATATTCAGTCTCGAGGTCGTGCAAGAAAGCCAGGCTCTGATTACATCTTGATGGTGGAGAGGTAATTGTGTTGGATCTAATCTCAGTCTCATCTTCTAACTGGTGGTAGATATCAAATAACTTCAAACTTTTAACATATCTCAGGGGAAACCTGTCTCATGGAGCATTCTTAAGGAATGCTAGGAATAGTGAGGAGACCCTGAGGAAAGAAGCGATTGAGAGAACTGACCTCAGTCATCTTAAGGATACTTCAAGGTTAATTGCGGTAGATTCAATACCAGGAACTGTGTATCAGGTGGAGTCTACTGGTGCTGTTGTGAGCTTAAATTCTGCTGTTGGACTTGTTCATTTCTATTGCTCTCAGTTACCCAGTGACAGGTGCCTCATCAATCTATTGTTGATAACTTAAGCTATAAACTTATTGGTTGTTAAGGAGTACTTATTTCTTTTCCAATATTTCTGCTATCCAGGTATTCAATACTTCGTCCTGGGTTTATTATGGAGAAGCATGAGAAGCCAGGAGGTCCCACGGAATATTCATGCAAGCTTCAGCTTCCTTGTAATGCACCATTTGAGGAGCTTGAGGGTCCTGTATGCAGTTCAATGCGCCTTGCACATCAGGCATGCTACTTTGTCATCACAATCATGCTAGCTTTGCTACTTTTAATTTAGGAATGTGTTAATTATCTGATCAATTGCAGGCTGTTTGTTTGGCTGCTTGCAAGAAGCTTCATGAGATGGGAGCATTTACTGACATGCTCTTGCCAGACAAAGGAAGTGAGGAAGAAAAGGACAAGGCTGACCAGAATGATGAAGGTGAACCACTTCCTGGGACTGCTAGGCATCGGGAGTTCTATCCTGAAGGTGTAGCTAAGACACTCCAGGTAAGTTTGTACTGTTTGTTTCATGGTTATGACTGCCTGTGGGTTGATGATTGGTAATGGTTAAGTTCAGTGAAGGAAATTTTTGTCAATGATGGATTAGAAAAAATAGGAGCCTGCACAAATTTGTTCGTGTTGTTTGAAGACACGGAGAGATATCAAACTTTAGAATACTATCCTGATGGTCTGGGTCGGTGAATATCTCTGTCCAAATTTTTTCATTGCTACACCATTTTCTTTGCTTTGCCAGTGCAAACTCTTTTCTATACCTAATCAGAATAGGAGCATGTTCTTGTCCTTTGTCATTCGCCTGCACTTTACTGTACCTAGTAGGTGTAAGAAAAACATTGAAAACTGGGAGTTTATAAGACATTGGCTACTATACCTAGTAGGTGCAAGAATTTCAGGGGTAAAGAATAGCCTGAGACTTAGTTGAGTGGAGTGGGGTTTCTCTATTTCTTCCTCTCCGTATCTTCTTTTAAACAGGAAAAGGTGTTGGGATTTGGGGGTCAGGGAGTTCGTGGATGACAAGATTTTGAACTTGCATCTCAATGAACTGCAAAAATACCCAGAACATGAACTTGTATTGCAAGTGTCACTTCTCTCTCATCACACCAATTCAAATGCCAATCTTTAGAAGATGCCTTCTAGTCCTATTTTCCTATCTTTTTTCTCCCTTTCCAGAGTGTTTGTATATCATTGCAGGTTATCTGTTTTGTGCAGTGTAAAATAAGTGCTGCTATAGGTTTGTTTTTAATTATGGTCTTCTCGTAGAGCATGGATACTTATTCTCTTTGGCCTTCCAGGGAGAATGGATCTTATGCGGAAGGGATGGTTGCAACAACTCCAAAGTGCTTCATCTCTACTTGTATGGAGTCAAATGCTTAAACAGTGGCACTTCAAATGATCCATTCTTGACTCAAGTTTCAAATTTTGCAGTGCTTTTTGGCAATGAGCTGGATGCAGAGGTATATCAATATATTTTCAGTTTCAGCATAGATAGATATGTTAAGCATTTTTCTTTAACACCTCAATTTCTTCAGGTCTTATCGATGTCGATGGATCTATTTATCGCTCGAACCATGATAACAAAGGCATCTCTTGTCTTTAGGGGTCGCATAGCTATTACGGAAAGTCAGGTCTGGTTTTAGTTAACTATTGGAATAATGGTCCAAACTCCAACTACTCCTATTCACTTTTCTCAATGTACATCTCAGCATTTGGTTCCTGATATGTTTGACCCTGATTGTGTGCAGGTGGCATCCCTTAAAAATTTTCATGTAAGGTTGATGAGCATTGTACTGGATGTGGATGTTGAACCTTCCACCACTCCATGGGATCCTGCAAAAGCTTATTTATTCGTCCCTATGGTTAGCGATAAGTCTGTAGATCCTATAAAAGAAATTGACTGGGATCTGGTTGAAAATATAATTGGAACAGATGCTTGGAGCAATCGTCTTCAGAGAGCTCGACCAGATGTTTACCTTGGTACAAATGAGAGGACACTTGGTGGAGACAGGAGGGAGTATGGTTTTGGGAAATTGCGACATGGAATTGCTTTTGGACAGAAACCTCATCCCACTTATGGGATCAGGGGAGCTGTAGCACAATTTGATGTTGTGAAAGCTTCTGGATTGATTCCTAAGAGGGGATGGGATGCAACTGAGACGCAAAAACTGGAGCTGACCAAAGGCAAATTGATGATGGCTGATACTTGTGTCAATGCTGATGCTTTGATGGGGAGAATTGTAACAGCTGCTCACTCTGGGAAGAGGTTTTATGTGGATTCCATATGCTATGATATGACTGCAGAGATCTCATTTCCAAGAAAAGAGGGTTATCTCGGTCCTCTGGAGTACAGCTCATATGCTGATTACTACAAGCAAAAGTGCGATCCTCATAGCTTTCCCTAATAATTTTTTATTAGCTCTCGCCCCTTTCTCCTCTCTGAAGATAATTGAATACCTTATTAATTGCTGTGGGCTGATGCCATTACTGGTAACTTTGATGCATTTCAAATGTTGTGCCCGAAGAGGGGAAAACTTATCTGAATTTGTGATGGAAATATTCATGTCCCCTAATTGATTGGAGAAGCTCTTTTTTTCTTTTTTGCACTACTGAGTTTGTTTTCATCAGGATATTGATTATGTTTATGTATTATTATCAGGTATGGAGTTGAATTGAAATTTAAGCAGCAGCCTTTACTAAGAGGACGTGGTGTTTCATACTGCAAGAATCTCTTATCTCCTCGGTTTGAACACTCAGATTGTATGTATCTTTCCCTATCCTTCAGGAGCAGAACCAACTCTGCCCATAAACCATGCTTCAAAGTTTTTTAGTTTATTGAGCTAAATGGACAATTTTTTTTTTTGTAGCAAATGAAGGCGATGCTGAAGAGAATCTTGACAAGACTTACTATGTATTTCTTCCTCCTGAGCTGTGTCTAGTGCACCCTCTTCCTGGATCACTTGTTCGAGGTGCCCAGAGATTACCATCGATAATGAGGAGGGTTGAAAGCATGCTGCTCGCAGTTGAACTTAAGGATATAATAAATTATCCAGTCCCTGCTTCAAAGGTATTTTATTTATTACTTGAAAGTCTGAAGGCTGTGAACTACCTTGTAACTGATGTGTTCCTCCTTTGTCTACAGATCTTGGAAGCCTTAACTGCTGCTTCATGCCAAGAGACATTCTGCTATGAAAGAGCAGAGCTTCTAGGAGATGCTTACCTGAAATGGGTGGTTAGTCGATTTCTTTTTCTGAAGTATCCCCAGAAACATGAGGGTCAACTTACTAGAATGAGGCAACAAATGGTAAGTAATATGGTTTTGTATCAATATGCACTTAACAAAGGACTTCAGTCATATATCCAAGCAGATCGCTTTGCTCCATCTCGATGGGCTGCTCCTGGAGTGTTGCCTGTCTTTGATGAGGAAACAAAAGATGGAGACTCGTACATATTTGATCAGGAGAAGTCACTTGCTGAGGATAGAACCGGAATGAATCATCTTGATGATGGGTATGAAAATGAAATTGAAGATGGTGAACTTGAGAGTGATGCTAGTTCTTACAGAGTCCTCTCTAGCAAGACATTGGCAGATGTTGTTGAAGCATTAATTGGTGTTTATTATGTTGAAGGTGGGAAAAATGCTGTTAACCACCTTATGAAATGGATTGGAATTCAGGTAGAGTTCGATCATGAAGAGATAGATGGTGCATCTAGGCCATTCAATGTTCCAGAAAGTGTTCTTAGGAGTGTTGACTTTGATACTTTAGAAGGTGCCTTGGATATTAAGTTCAATGATCGTGGCTTGTTGATAGAAGCCATAACGCATGCTTCACGACCATCTTCTGGAGTATCCTGCTATCAACGATTAGAATTTGTTGGTGACGCAGTCTTAGATCATCTTATTACTAGGCACTTGTTTTTTACATATACAAATCTGCCCCCTGGTCGCCTGACAGACTTGCGAGCTGCTGCTGTAAACAATGAAAATTTTGCACGTGTTGCAGTTAAACATAAGCTTCATGTGCACCTTAGACATGGGTCAAGTGCCCTTGAAAAGCAGGTTTGCTATCTTATTTCTTTGTTAGTGTGGTGGGGTGGCCTTGGTTTTTTTAATTTAGTTGGTCTCTTTTATGAAGTCTTTACACTTTGTGAACAATGTTACAGATTCGGGACTTTGTTAGGGAAGTTCAAGATGAACTATTGAAGCCAGGGTTCAACTCCTTTGGTTTGGGAGATTGCAAAGCTCCGAAGGTTCTTGGTGACATCATTGAATCCATTGCTGGTGCTATTTTTCTTGACAGCGGACGAGATACAGCGGTTGTGTGGAAGGTTAGTTTTTAATCTTGGAACTCACTAGCGCGGCTGTCATACCTCTCGGCAACCCTTTCAGCTTTTCAGTTCCTACTGTTCATAAATGAGGATATTTGATGACGATTTCTTTGTCTCGCGTCCCCTTATTACAGGTTTTTCAACCTCTGTTGCATCCAATGGTCACTCCAGAAACCCTGCCAATGCATCCTGTAAGGGAGCTGCAGGAACGGTGCCAGCAACAGGCTGAAGGATTGGAATACAAAGCCACTCGAAGTGGCAATTTGGCTACTGTTGAAGTTTTCATTGATGGTGTCCAGGTAGGAGTTGCACAAAATCCACAAAAGAAAATGGCACAGAAACTCGCTGCTAGGAATGCACTTGTTGTTTTGAAAGAGAAGGAAACAGCTGAAGCCAAGGAAAAGAGTGATGAAAATGGGAAGAAGAAAAGGAACGGCAACCAAACCTTTACCAGACAAACATTAAATGATATCTGCTTGCGTAGAAATTGGCCTATGCCATCATATCGGTAAGAATATTATCCAATGTCTGTCCTCATATCAAAATAATAGATAAAAAACAGCATCGTTTTACTAATTTTATATTTCGGCTTTTAAGGTGTGTCAATGAGGGTGGTCCTGCACATGCAAAGAGGTTTACTTTTGCAGTTCGTGTGAATACTACTGATAGAGGATGGACAGACGAATGTGTGGGAGAGCCGATGCCGAGTGTTAAGAAGGCCAAAGACTCTGCTGCAGTTCTTCTCTTGGAACTATTAAATAAACGGTACTCATGATAGCAATAATGGAGCATCATTTGCTGAGTTCAAGTATCTACCTTTCCTTGGATAATCCCGCCTAAAAATTGTGCTGTTCTTGAATCATTACCTTCTACTGTATTTTTTAACATCAGTATTAACTGTTTCTTTCGACGCAGTCGAGTAAAAGTGCTCAAATTTGCGAGACCAATAACACAGTGGCACTTTTTTTTAGGCCTGCCAATAATAGTGAGTTGGTGTCAAGTAGTGTATAACGATTGATTACAGTTTATACTCATTTGCTTTTGGAATAGCTCCATAAAGTTCATTGTCCCTGAAGACTGCCTTAAATGCTTGAGCAATGGCTGCTTTTTGAATGGATTGGTTGCTGAAATGGCAATTTAAAAACATGTCCATAAAGAAACCTGAAAATGATTCCAAGGAATTCAAATGTAATCATCCCATTTTGAACTTACTGTTGGCAACTGACTATTTGCTGTCAATATACTTCAACGTTGTTCCCTTGTTAAATAAACAGAATCAGATTCAAGCTTTCAATTTTTGTTTTCATGGACAAACATTGATGTGCAAGATGGAAATGTTGTGGTTCTCTAAACATTGATAACTCTATATTTGCTTGAGATCCATGGCTGAATCTGCATAGTTTCAAGACAAATAATAATAATAATAATAATAATAATCAGGACCCAATAACAGAGTATATAAATTCTGGAATCAGCTAAAAAAAGAGCTGCTGGATCAGTTCCGGCAGAGAAGAACAAATGTTTGCCCAGTAGCTTAGAATATCAGCATGCACAGGACACCCTTGTGAGCAAACTCAGCCACGACGGAGAAACTCCGACCCTGCAACACAGTGTGATCATGTTAGCATTGATCACCAAGGTATTCAAAAACGAAGATTGTATTGTCAAAGACAGACTGAAACGTGCAGGATGGAAACCAAAACCGATGGATGTAGGGCTAACTGAAAAAGATAATTTGTGCAAAACATTTCAGATGCAACAGAGCACTGGCTCAAATGGTATTCAACACTGCAAGAAAAGAACTTCGAATGACACCCTCCTGATCAATAGAAGATTCTGAAAAGTTTCGTTTCTATAATATCCACAGTCAAGCAGTTTAGGAAAAGCGGTAAAGGGGGTACGTACCAGCCAGATAAGCGAATCACTGAAAAACTGTTCCAACTCATGGAAAAAGAATCTGCAACAACAAATGGAACTCGTCCTGCAAATCTACCAAAGAAATTAATGAAAAGTCTCTGTTTCATCCACGCAGAATAATCCTAAAGTTTTAGGATAGATTAGAAAAATATTTATTCTTAACAACATAAAAATTCCTGACTAGTTGTGCATTAATAATCATGGCAGAGAGATATGGATCCCAAAAATTGTTTTTTTAATTATCAAGTCTCTGTGTCAACGTCTATTCAGGAAGTCAATCCTGGAAAATTATGATTCCTCTTATGAAATTTAATTATATGCTAATATAATGTATTGCAAGGGATTTTCGCAATTCTTTTACTGGGTCATCTGCCTACGAAGCTTATAATATTTTTTTCTGGATCTATTAGTATATTTATTTATTGAGAATTACTACAAAAAAATCATGATATGGTTTACATGATTATTAAAAGTGTATCAACTTAAAGTTTTTATTTGATAATTAAGCATGATGAGATTGTGATGTTAATTAGTTTGGGACTAGCATCTTAAGTTATTTTGATGATCTAATTAAGATTTATTAAATTATTATGCTCATAAGGTACATAGTTTAATTACAATTATTTTGTAAAAGTAATGGCTTCGTCATACAAAGGGAGGGGTTGTTATTTTTATGGTTTAATTGGAATAAGATAATAAATAAACATTACAGATGAATTCTATTTTAAACCCTCGGATGTGAATACATTTTAGTCTTGATATTTTATTTATTAGTGTTATTATTAAGGAATTAGCAAGTTCTATGCATGATGCAACCTCTGCTAATATGAATGTTAGAGTTTACTACTAAATTGACATTGGTTGATTTAGATAAAATATATGTTTCATTGCATTAAAGTATTTTCTTGGTTATTACAGCCTTTTCTACTACTTTTATAGATACATTTAGTATTTCTATGGTATCTGGTGATAATTTTGCGGATCAGAAGGAAAGTATTCATTTTGAATTGAGGTGTGTGGATTTAGATTTGACCTTATATAAAGATGAACCACACTTCTCCACGGAATCAAGTAATGCTCAGGAAAAGATTGATTATGAGCGGTGGGAGCAATCTAATCACTTATGTTTAATGTTTATAAGGTCTTGCATAAGTAAGAGTAATAGGGGTTTTATCCTGCAATGCTCAAAGGCAGAAGATTTCCTGAAGGTTATAGATGAACAATTTGTTTATTCTAACAAGGCATTGGCCAACACCTTAATGAAGAGGCTTTCAGATATGTTATTTGACTATTCTAAGGATGTGCGCGAGCACATTATAGAAATGAGGGACACTTTTGCTCAATTGAAGCCCTTGGAGGTTGAGATTTTTAGTCATTCTTGGTTTATTTCATTTTGAATTCTCTTCCCATGGAATACGGTCCATTTAAGATTTCTTGTAAGATATATGAGAAAAAATGGTCAGTTAATGAATTATTGACCATGTGTTTAAGAAGAAGGAAAATCAAAACTTGAGAAACCTAAAAGTGCTCATTTGATTTCTTAAGTTAAGGGAAATGCCAAGAGAGGTAAAATGATCCTTAAAGTGAAGAAATATAGAAATTTGTCAATAAAGCAACTTGACAAAAATAACCAATGTTTCTTTTGCAATAAATGAGGACATGTTAAGACAAATTGCTATAAGTATCATAAATGGCTCCTAAAAAAAAAGGTAAACTCATCTCTTTAGTATGTCATGAATCTTTTTTTTATTGAGGCTCCTAGTAATACATGGTGGACTAATTCTGATTCTACAATCTATATTTTTAATAGCATGCAAGACTTTCTAAGTCCAAGGAAATCGAAGGGAAATGAAGAAGACATCTATTCAGGAAATCAGATGCGCTCTAAAGTTAACACTGTAGGGACTTTTAGATTAGTTTTAAAATTTAAATTTATTTTGAATTTGAAAAATATCTTTTATATTCCATCGTTTTCTCGAAATCTGATTTCAGTTTCCAGACTCTATAATGTTTGGTTATGGTTTTTTTTTAATAATTTTTTTTTAGTATTTTAAAAAATAAAGTTTCTCTTGGTGGTGGAATATTAATTGATAGTTTATATAGAATTATTTCAGACCTCATTTTTATCTCAACTATTTATCAATGCATGTTGACTCTGTTATTAAAAAGAAGCAAAGTTTATGAGAATTCTTCTATGTTATGACATAGGAGATTAGGTCATATCTCCATTAAAAGAATTAATTAGTGAATGATGGAGTTTTAAACATTCTTGATTTTACTAATTTTAATACTTGTATGGATTGTATAAAGGAAAAACAAATTAACAAGACTTTTAAAGATGCCACAAAAAGTTCAATAATTTTAAAAATCATATATATTAATATATGTGGATCATTTAATACTTATTTGTTGATACCATTCTAGATTTATGTATCTCTATCTTTTATTTAATAAGATTGAAGCACTTGATGCTTTTAAAACCTACAAGGTTGAGATAGTGAAACGAAAAGGAAAAAAAACTATAAAGATTGTAAGGTCAGATAAAGATGGAGACTATTATGGTAGGTAAACAGAAAAAGAACAAATATAAGGTCCATTTGCAAAGTTCGTTGAAGGAGATGACATTATCACACAATATACAATGCCTGACACATTACAACAAAATGGTATAATTGAAAGAAGAAATTGTACATTTATGGACATGGTAAGGAGCATGATTGATAATTCTAATCTATCATTACTCTTATGGAGTGAAGCACTAAAGACTATTGTATGTATTTTAAATAGGGTTTCATTCAAAGCTATGTCTAAGACATCTTTTAAATTAAAGAATTAATGGATGCCGGTTTAAATCATACACTTATATGAGGTTATATGTTGTTGAGGTAAGGATTTATAATCCTCAACTAAAAAAATTGAACCCAAGAACAACTAATGAATATTTCATTGGTTATGCAGTGAATTCTAAAGGATATAGATTTTATTATCCTTCTCGTAGTACAAGAATGGTAGCGGTAAAAAATATTAAATTTATCGAGAATCTTAGTTTTAGTGGGAGTTATATTTCTAGAATGATAGAACTTGAGAAAATATGGGATTCAATTAAGTTGCATAAAGATAAAAGACAATTGACTATTATTTAAGAAAATCATTTAAATAATTTTGAACAGCAACCAATTCAAGAGCAACTAAGACAATTGGTTATTGTTCAAGAAAATCATTTAGATAATTTTGAATAACAACCATTTCATGGGCAACTAGTAGTTCTGGATAAAGTAAATTCACATAAGAAAATTGAATTAAAATCTTCAAAAACAAGGAGATTAATAACTCTATCTATCAGCACATGATTTTTTGTTTCTGAAGATATACTAGTTATTTTACTGTGGACAACAAAAAAAAAAAACACTTTATTCCCGCTTCCAAGGCCATTTGTATTCTGTTGTTACGGGCAAAATCACTATTTTATTATTCCAATCCACAATAACTATGATCAACGGTGAAAAACTCGGGTAAATGTTCTACCCCTTTTAGTTTCTTCTAATAATATATTATATTATTGATGAATCTAAAGTCACTTGGCTGAACCAACTTTGTGGCAATCCCACAAGCTTTGATTCATTATTCCAGTGAGATTGAACATCAGAGTCTCTTGAGAAAAACAAGTGGATGATATCTTATATCTGAGCATGAAAACTTTGAAACCTATTTTGGAGGTCATCCCACAAGAAAACGACCTTGCATTGCTCTTTCAGGTAGAGAATGCTGCATGGTTTTTCTGTGCCGGAATTCTCTATTAATATTTGCACTGAGAGCGTCCGCTTTCAAAGGAAAAGAAAAGTTCTTTAGGGAGAGTACTTCATAGTTTCCATTATCCTTGATCACGAATCACCGATTTAGCACATTACATTATTACTCAAACATATCAATGATCTAGCAGCATTGTTTAAAACAAGCAAGTACCATAAACAATTCAAATTACGGAAAGTCAAAATATAAGTTTAAACATAATCTTAAATGACAGTTGATGATCCCCTTGTTAGAATCAAAGGAATTCCCTCGACGGAAAAACATGGGAACACAGCCAAGTCAGCTATCTACCGACGCAGGGTGTGCAAAACGTACTCAGCATAAAGGTCCCTGCACCAAGCAGTAAATGAGTTCAGAACCAATGTTTCTGCATCAAATTCAAGACCTGGTATTGGATGGAGACGCAGGCACATATCCTTTTTGTCATTTAGAGAAACTTACATTGAGTACTGGATAGCTTCAACAGCAGTATTTGAAGGTAAGAAGTCATTAACTGCAACCTCCTTGTTCTCATTTTTCTTGTCTGTGCAAGTGTGTTAAGAAACCAGTACGCCTCACATTGTAAACCAACATCAAACAATACTCGCTAAAATTAACATTGGTCAATGCAAGAGAGAAAGGATACAGTCTTCAAAGAAACGTCGGATCTCAGAAAGTCGATGGGGGGCCAGTTCCTTGATGTCAGTGTAGTGCTTGTACTCAGGATCATCAGCACAAACTGCAATAATTTTGTCGTCTTTCTCTCCCTGTGTTAAAATGATGGGTAATTTAATTGCATTCTGAAGGAAAGAATTAACAATGGTATAAAACCTAAACCTTTTAAGTATCAGTGATTCAATTTGCTTCACAATTCCAGAAGATTACCTGGTCAATCATGGGCATAAGTCCAATGGCCCTGGCTCGTAGAAAACAACCGGGAAGGACAGGCTCCTACTCAGATCAGATATTCAGTTGGGTCACAATGTGGGAAATTCAACACAATTAGGTTTGTAGGAAAACCATTGAGCAGAAGGTAGAATTTAAAATTAAATATCGAACAGAAATCAAGTCACCTGCATGAGTACTAAAACATCCAAGGGATCATTGTCTTCGCATAATGTGCGAGGGATGAAACCATAGTTGTGGGGATAGACCACTGAGGAGTATAAAATCCGATCAACCTAGCATTCATTTGAACAGAAAAAATAACAAAAGGCTGTGAGAGAAAGAATGAAGTGAAAAGGAATCAAATTCCATGGAAAGCATTTCCTTCAAAGTTCCAGAGACTAGGACTAATATTTTTCAATTTCGATGGATACGGATATAATTATACCTTGATTAGTCCTGTCTTCTTGTCCAGTTCATATTTGACCTTACTTCCTTTTGTTATCTCAACCACCTGTTTGATCCAAGATAAAGAAACAAAGAATCAAGAAAACACTTAAAAGATAAGCTAGGAGCTTGGAAATTTCAAATGCACACTCTTGTTACAAGTCACAATTGATTCTTGGGAAGAGAAACATTGGTGAAAAATTGAGCAAAGAAACAAATGATTGATGCAATGTTTTGCTGAATCATAAATGTGTCCTTCCTTTCAGTTTTTATTTTGGGTCTATGATGTTTGAACTTATTTGATAGATAAAGTTAGTAGAAATACTCACGACATTGAAAATGTGGGGAGCTCCAGGCCCTGCACAAAACATTTTTTTTTTTTTTTGCAGCACAATTAATTTCATAATTATTCTTGAATGCAAATCAAATATAAATGACAAATACGATCATCTTCTGCAAAAATACCAATTTCAAGATCATGCCAAGGATGTGCAGCAACAGTTCTCCTTGACAAAGATGAAAGGATTCTCTCATTCAGACGGGGCGCTTGGCGCTTGGTTTCAACTTCATTTTCTTGTGTTTTTGTTACGTCACTCATCTGTAACCAGAAGAAGAAATTACTTCATTGTCTGATGATGTTTGTTTAACTTGCAAGAAATTATTCTCGAAGAAACAAAGCTCAATTCAAGGCAAGTCTCCATGTGGTATAAAAAAATAATTCAATTCAAAGCAAGTCTCTCTATGGTATAAGCATGCTGCCCAAGAGGGCCCGAGAAAATGCAGATCATGGATCAATTCATCCATGCACTTTAAGCTTACCTCACATTTTTTTGGGTGTAATATAGCTAAATGAATGAACACTGATCTAGTGTCATCAAAGACTTGGCAATAACACACAGCCAGACGATTGAGAATCTAAACCAGTTCTTGCAATGTAAGGTTACTAAGTAGTCTAATACAATAATCAACACCATCAACATCAGGAGAAAAAGAGAAAGAACTTGAATGTTGTGAAGGTGATATATCATAGAGATTAGCATGCGTTTGCATTTAATTGGATCTCCTGCTATTATATCATTCTCAGGAATCCAGGACTATAAATCTAAATAAACACCTTTTTCTTTAGTGAGGTTCGAGATGAATATCCCTCTGATCTTGACATTAGCTCACAGTTCTTTGTGTCTAAGCAAAAAACAGAACCAAAGTTTCCCCCATTAAATTCTTTTTTGGGATTTGTGCATATTGGCAGGAACCCAGAAAAAAAGGCATAACATAAATCCCATTTAAGATTGGAAATGCATCACGATATAACATAAAGTCCCATTTAAGATTGGAAATGCGTCACGATATCTACAAAATCGAAGAGTATCAAAGAGTTCGATTGGGGTGTACTTAGAAGGAATCAGGAAAAGAAAGAAAAGAAACTTTCTTTGAGCAAAAAGAAAGAAAAAGAACATACCTTGATCGATAAAGAAGGGACAGAGACAAGGGTTAGGGCAATGCGCGAAGGATGTGTAGTGTGTAAGGGTGTTATGTATGGTATTTATAGAAGGGAGGGAGGGAGAGAAACATGGGCTGGTCAAAACGTCGTGTACGAAGTGGAGAGAAGGTAGCTTGAAACCTCCTTCCTCGAGCGACTTTTTAGGTCAACATCCTTCAAAAGCTTGTTTGTGGTGTTTTTGTGCGCAATGAATATGAACTTTAATGTACAAGGACTGATAAGGAAATGCAAGGATGCGAGTCTTGCTGCTTAAAATTGAACTTGTCCATGGCCATTTCTCAAAAAAAAAAAAAAAAAGCGAAACCTTGTTACTTGTACACTGTTAATTCAAAATTCCAACCACTTATCTCCAATTACATTCTTTTGGGATTTTAGCCCTATGAGCTCCCAGAATAAGGAAAACATCATTCCTACTGCACGCAGCATGAACATTCAATCTTTTTTTTTTTTAACCGTTGATCTCTGACAGCTTACCTATATAACTTGATTAATCTTCTACAACTTTAAAGTTAACGATTATGTAAGTCTTTAATGACTCTAAGATTTTTATAACTCAAACTGATAACTTCTAGATAGCAAACTCAGGACCTGATCAATTGAACTATACCTCTCAAAATTTATTTCAATCTTTTCTATTTTTAGATTTAATAAAGGTGTCCGAACCAGCTTGTGCGTACCTCGACTAATCTCAGGAGCCCTGAACTTAATGACCATGTAAATTGTAAACCTCCAATGACCTTAAGGTTTGTAGAACTCGAACTGATAACCTTTAAAAACAAACACAAAACCTGACTAGTTGAGTTCCACTCCTTTAATCTTTTTATTATTATTAACGTAGGTATCCGGGCCAGCTTGCGTGCATCTCGACTAATCTCACGGGCCCTGAAGTTAACGACCATGTAAGCCTCCAGTGGCCATCATATTAGCAACCACAGGGGGAGAAAACCCCTTAGTCCCAAGTTCTTACCACTGGACCACCTAATAGAAGGATCATTTAATCCTTTTTTTATAACCCGGGGTGTCCGGGCCAGTTTACGTGCACCACGACTAATTCTCGGACCCACCGAATACCCTGCAAGCCTAGTGGGCAGGTAAGACACTGCGGAGATGACATACATGCACACAGAGGATCGGACCCGGGTGCAAAGGAAGGGAACAAGTGCTTTTTTTTTATAACCCGAGATATCCGGGCCAATTTACATACACCATAACTAAGATTCGGTCTTTTCTTCTTTTTTTTAGTTTAACGTAGGTGTTCGGGTTAGCTTGCGCGCACCTCGACTAATCCCACGAGCCTTGAAGTTAACGACCATGTAAGCCTTCAGTGGCCATCATATAAACAACTACAAGGCTCGAACTTGAGACCACAGAGGGAGCAAATCTCTTGGTCCCAAGCTCTTACAACTGGCCACCACTTAGATGGTTGATTTGGTCTTCTTTTTTTTTTGTTTAACGTGGGTGTCCGAGCCAGCTTACGCGCATCTCGACTAATCTCACGGGCCCTGAAGTTAACAACCATATAAGCCTCCAGTGGCCATCATATAAACCACCATAGAGCTTGAACCTGAGACTATAAAAAGAGCAAATCTCTTGATTCCAAGCTCTTACAACTGGATCACTACCTAAATAGTTTGATTTGATCTTTTCTTATCTTCTGGTGTAGATTTGGTCATTTTGTACACAGATTTCGAACAAAAAATTGTCATACATGTGATATGGCATCAAACAATGGAACTCCTTCGACATGAGATTTTTATCGAGGTTGAGATGGACATGGATGAACTGCAATTCACTTCATTGTTCACTTTGCTCGATAATTACATTTAGGATGGAAATATTAAGAAACCCTACAACGATAGGTGTTCAGCTTGTTTCATCGTAACTAGCCGCATTACATCGAGTTAGTTTCAAATGTAATAGAATAATATATTAATATTTTGAATGCTTTTTTAAAATATTATATTTTTTTATATTTAGAAACAAAAACATGTTATTTACCCAAATACGTTGTTTGTGTCGCGGATAGGGATCCGAATAATTATGTTAAGGACACGCTTTCGTGTCACGAAAAAATATATAAACTAATAAATAAAAAAATTATTAATAATAATTAAATATTAAAGCAGGAATCTAATCTTCATAATATAAAATAAAAAAATAAATGCGTATACTAATATAACTATCTTTTTTATTTTAAATATTTTTATTTATTTTATTCTATCAATTAGATTAAATGTTGTTGTTAATAACAAATAATTTTTATTTTTATATAAATTTTGTACAAATGCAACTAATTCATATAAAATATAAGAGGAGAAAAACTTGTTTCAAATTAAACGAATTTCTTTAAATTATCACACCACTAAAAAATATAAAAAGATTAATATTTAAATAAAAAATTCATGAAAATAATTAAAATAAAAAAATAAAAAAAGCAAGGTGCTGAAGAGTCAAGCCCATGCATCTAGCTTTAATAAATATAACTAGGGCCATGCCTGTGTTTTTTTTAAGGCGTGCAATAGGTGATAGATAGGTTTCATGTTTTTAGACTTTAAAAATCTAATTTTTAAAAAACTATTTACTTGAAAATACCTCCACATCAACATTTAACCTAAAAAAATTACTTGACAACCTCAAAATTACTCTAAAAAAATAAAAATAAATCAAATAAAAATAAATCAAATAAACTAGATCTATTTTTTTCGGCATGTTTGTAGGCTTCTCTTGAGAGAAGAAACCTATTAAGACAAATATCATTTTTTTAGCCTGAATAAATGTGATCAACTAACAACTTCGCTAATTTTTGATGAGTTTATCTATTCTATCTCAAATTTAAAAATTTTAAAAATAAAAAAATAAATTTCTGGATCAAAATAAAAATTGAAAAACTTTAAAATTAACTATATATTTTCTAAGTGTTTTACATTGTGGTTATCTCACTTAAAATTTCATCTTTTTACTGTAATTTAAAATTTTATCTTATGAAATTAAATTACAAAATAATTAAATGAAAATAAAAAAGAAAAAAAGGGGGGAACTGTAGAAACCCAAATCTTTTACTGTTTGAGTAATAGTATAATCACAAAATACTTTATGTGAAATTATTATTTAATATTGCCCCTTCATTACCTTTCGACAATTCTAACGTAAACAAAAACTAAGGATCCAAAAAAAGTCTCACCCAACGCCAAATTGTAGTGCTCTATGGATAAAGTAAGCACATCAAATACCTCCAAAATGATAGATTACATCTAGAAAAAATTATTTTTGGTGAAGATAATAACACTGATCAAGAGGTTTTTTAAGGAAAATTATTTTTTTATTTAGTTTAGAAAATTAAATAATATACTTAATAATTTTATTCTTTTTAGTTTGTTTAAAACTTCTTATTACCTTTTCTCTATTTTTCATTCTAATTTATTGAGGCTAATTATTTATTTATTTATTTAAGGAGTTGTAAACCTTTTAAGTTGACATACTACTTAAAAATAAATATTCAACAATAATAAAATTATGAATAAGAGTTTTGTGTGATCCATTCTTTAGAAAATTTTATATTCTTATGCTTTTTTTTTGTATTGTTTTCATCTACACAGGTAGTATTAAAGCTCAACAATTTATGGTGGTTAGTTATTGTATGTCGTTTAATAACCATGGATGGAAAATGTGGTCACATAATAAAACATGCTCAAATAGAAGAGAATGATGTGTTTCTCTCTTGAGAAAGAAATGTTCAAGAATTGAAAATAGAAGACATACAAAGACAAACTCCAAAAGTGACCAATCAGTTAGCGGTGATAGATTAAATTACAAATATACTGATGAAAAAGATGAAGAAGAGAAAACTAGAGGAATGTGAGGGGTGTGATTATGAATCCATAACTAGTTTTAAGAGCCCTTTTTAGAGATATGAGCATAATATGTAGCTTCTTGATTATGATCAATATAGTGAAGATTTTGGTAGTCTTGTTTAAGATGAAATAGATGTTGACCGATATTCTCCACTATTTTATAATATTTATTTTGATGGTAATTATGTTGTAATGATATCATAAACAATAATAGTAATGATAGTGATTATATCATTAATGGTCTCCTTAATAATTTAGAAGTGAGTGCAAAGAAAATATAAAAGGTGCTCATCAAGAAAAAGTTGTTAATATAAGTTATGTTGATCTATTTGATTACAAGTTTACTATTATCATAAAAGTAGATTTTTTTAGGAGTTATATGAATGCAACATATATTGATGAAGAAAGCTTGATATTTGTAATTCATTACTCTAGATGAGAAATTACTTGTCAATTGATGTTTTTATAAAAAATTTAACATGAAGAGACTGGAATTAATATCTAAAATTATTATATACCTAGAGTGAAGAAAGAAAAGGGGTTGGAGAACCTTGATTATATATCAACAAGATCGAGACAAGAATTTTAAACTTAAGATGAATTTGTTTTCAAACTAGAGAGACTAATGCAAAAGGTTTTATAAGTACTTTATTTTTCTATTTGGTTTAGGAAATTAAATAACATGTTTATTAATTTTATTTTTACTAGTATGTTTAAGACTTTTATTGTTTTTTTCTTTATTTTCAAGTTTTCAAGTTTGTTTAGTTTGGTTTTTGAATTTATTTAACAAGTTTAAACTATTGTTATAAAATTTGACTTGACAGGTTGGTCTGAGACCCGGGCGACCTGAAACCTTGGCCAAGTTTTAAATAGGCAAATCTCGAGCTTGCAATTAACTCGATCAAACCTATGCAATCCGCTGGGTCAACCTAAAATTCAGGTGACTCTGACATAACCTAGGTGGGACTCAATTTTTTTTTTAATAAACCTAAAAAATACATAATTTATTTAAGAATACTTAGCCTCCCATAAATTCTTTTATAGTCTATATTCACATGGATAACTTATTAATTTTTTTATGTGGTGTGTATATATATACAGTCTACTTTCATATGAATTGTTACTTAACTTTTTAATATGAGATATTAAAATTTCAAATATTTTTTTTATTTTCTAAGGTTAAATTGGATCAATCTATATGACCTGACTTTTTGAGCAGATCAACTCCCAGATTTGGTAACTATGATTTAATCCTCTAGAAAATGAAATATTCAACAATGAAACTAAGAATTAAGATTTCTATATAAAACCTTCTTTTAAATTTTTGTATTCCTGAACTTAATATCTATCTTGTGCTGTTTCAAATGCGTCAAAAACCTAAACTGTACCATTGCCATTATTTGAACTGGCGAAAAAGTAATGCGACAACTATGTGTCCATCATGTCTTGTGGCATCGGCCTTCTACTGGCCACGAAGTCTTTGGGAAAAAACAGCTAGCGAAGTCTTCACCTACCTTTCTATCTGCTGGTCCAATTTCTCCAACACGTCTCCAGCTAGCTGCACGTTTCACTGAGGGAAAATCCCCTGCTGTCCGTAGTTGGGTCTTCGTGGGCAGTGAATGGCACTCAGCAAGGCCTTGGTTTATTTTATTCCTCTATTCTGTTTGGACAAAAGTTTATTCCTCAATTTGATGCTGAGTTTTGTGCACTTTCCCGGTAGGAAAAGTGGACATTCGCATATGTATCTAATTCCCCCCTTAAAAATTAATTTCTATGGGGGAAATTAGATTGCTCCCTCTTTGATATGCTTATTGTGCTACCATTTTATGATTATGTTAACAACATAGTTATTAAATCTGATTTGGAGTTGATTCGGGTAAGGAATTGGATTCTACATTACACGGATTGACTCGAGTCAATTCAAAAAATTTAAAAAATTATTTGAGATTTTAATATTTCACATGAAAATGTTAAAAAAACAATCCACATAAATACAAGTTGTACATATTATAAACAATGAAGTTTAAAAGATTATTTTAAAAGATTTGTTATTCCACATTTAAAAAAATATTATTTTATTTTTTTAAATTGAAGTGTTTAAACAAAATTTTTTTTTATTTTTTATATTGAAAAAACACAATTTTTTTTTATGAATATAAAATATAGATATTAATGGACTTGTAAACCTATATTTTCTCTTAATATTTATAAAATGAAATTTGATATGAGTAAATTAGGAATGATGACTTATCCATCCATTAACTAGAACCACTTGCTTATCTAACCACATAAAAATGTTCTTCGGCATGAACTAAAAAAATACCTATAGATTTAATTCTTCAGTTTATTAAAAAAAATGTTGGCATGGAAAAAAAAAACAGCTGAGCAATACAAAAAAAAAATGAATATGAAAAAATAAAGAATTTTTATCAAATTTTTACTGAATCACCTAAATTTTAAATTGACCCGACATGTCAAATAATTTTATTCGGGTCAATTGCATGTCTTGCCAAATTCAGACCTGGCTAAAATTCCAGGTTAATCTATCGGAGTCGGGTAACATCTAATATCTATGGTTAAGAGTTGATGTCATTCTCAAGAGATCAAAGCAGTTTTACACCATGATAATAATAAGAAGAACAAACAATCGAAACGAAAATGTGAGCCATCTGATCTTGGAACTCATTAGAAGTCTGATCGTGTGAATTATTTTTCTTCAAAGGTATCGAGTCCATGCCCAGTTAAGCTAGGTTCACAAGACTGTTCTGGTCGTTCACCAGATAGGAAAAATCAAAATCATTCATGCACGGCTATAATAACTTTCTAGGAATCCCCCCAAAGAAACCAGCACTCACTACTTAGAAAATCTTGAGGGCCATTGCCAGCATTCTCTAGCTATATCAATGAGTTTTATTGCTGCTTGTTTGCTAGAAGTAAAGATGCATTCAAATATATATATATTAACCGTAGACAATGGAGTGTTGTGCAGTGTCTGAATCCTCAAAATGAAAATGGAAGCATACACGACTGGGCTGGAAAGCAATGTTCTTGTTCACAAGTGAAATAGACGAGCTAAATCCTTTGCCAAATACTACTATTCACATCGAGAACAATTCTCCTATTGACATCAAGGAACATATATAGAGTCAGGAGACATGGATATCATTTGTAGGAGGCTGGAATTTGAAAAGGTCTCTTCAAGTCCACGTCCCCGTTTACTACTTCCATCAATGCTCTCTTTTGCAATGTGTATCAGTTCCCTTGCAACCTCAACCATTCCAATCTTACCATCTCCACCAAACAACAGGCATCTTGTGGCAAGGTCGGCAATTACCTCTATCTGATCCCGGCGAAATGGCGGTTGCTCGTGATAATGGAGACCCGGATCCACGATTTCTTCTAGCTTCCCACTTCTAATTTTTTTCAATGCTACAGCTGGGAGCTCCTTGTTTTTGGAGCCTGTAATTAACTCTAGAAGCAATACGCCAAAGTTGTAAACATCACTCTGGTGAATACGTGATCCTTCATGATTGCTGTATGAATGAGTATCATTCCCAAGGCTAGCTGTAAATAGCTTGAACCCGGCGACTTTAACTGATAAATCTTCATCTAAAAAGATGTTGCCGGGTTTGAGATCATGGTGGAAGATAGGAGGGATGATTTCATACTGCAAGAATGCAAGAACACTTGCTGTTTCTGCGGAAATTCTCAATCTCTTATACCAATCAAGGCCAACCTTTTGTTCTCCACTCTGGTGCAAATGTTCCTCCAAGGTACCATTAGCAGGATACTCATAGACTACTAGTGGAGAGTAGACAGAATTAATGCAGCATCCAAGGACACGAGCCATATTCCTATGTAAAACTGCAGATAAAACCTCAACCCTAGACAGGACCTGAGTGAGTTCTCTTTCGTCACGGCATTCTACCTTGTGCACAGCTATATGTGTATCATCTCCAAGGACCCCTGCATAAATTGTACTGTTATTGCTGCTTGCAAGTTTTTGATCACCATCAAATCCTCTGGTAGCATTTTCTAGCTCATGGTAATTGAATAATCTAGTCCTACAAGCTTTCCTGAATGAGATGGTGCTATGTAGATGAGCATGGTCAGGGTCGTACATGTCAGCCTTAACAGGCCGTTTCAATAGGCAAAAGAGTGCAATCAGGGAGGCAATGATGAATATCGGACCAACAACTCCTGCAAAGTAAGAATGTGATGGTATTATTCTCACAGCAACCAGGAGCAAAGAAAAGTTATGGATAGCATCGCGTCAATTCAAAAATGGATGAGTAAGGAAAACTCCTAAGGCACGTTTGCTTCGCTTGTTTGCCTGTAAATTCTTGCTGGGAGAAAATGAGAAAAATACAGTTCAAGTCAATATTGCATTTTGTGATTCTGCACTGAAATCATGCAAGTGAATTTATTATGAGTGCGCATTGCAATGGCCTGGGATTTAACTACTGAATTCTAAGTACACACCAGCTAAAATTGTAACCATTTTTCCCCTGTGCTTTTTTGTATCACGATCACTGCCGCGTGCTTCCTCTCCATCCTTGATGCTGGCTGTTAAGACACATTGAATGAAAGGAATTCTGTTTAATGCATGTTGGAAATAGGCTTATCAAACATATTCTGAGTCTTAAATTTACCGCTATGTTTATAGCGTATGGTAGCGAGACCAACAATGTGAGAAATAGATTGAATGGTCAAACACCAAGACTTAAAACAGTATGCAGATATCTTTGAGAAAGTAGTGAAGGATTAAGGATCAACACTTTGAACAATCAGTAGTGTGTATCCATGCCCCTTGCTTTTGTGTATTTGTGGAGTATTAATTAAAAAGGGAGAAAGACAAGATCAAATAACCCTTGGCTAACGTGAGAAAGCTAATCCAATGTCTGCCTTCTTATTTTCTGATTGAAAGGAAGAGTTAAAATACTGAACCCAATTTATGAAGCAATTACTAGGGTATCGATAGCTACTCACATTTCATGCATCCTTCTCCACTAGCATATCCATCACCAACGAATCCATCCTGACATTTGCACCGTGTCCCTCCATCAACTGCTGTAGCATTTACAATGTCTGCTTTGTCAGCACAGACTCCCTTGGATGAATTCTTTGGAACGGCCCATTCCAACTTAACCCCGCGCTTTCCAGTGTTGGTACCGCGAGAAACAACCCAAGAAGAGAACCCCCGGCATCCAAATTTGGAAAACACTGAGAAGCCATCTCCAAAATCCCATGAACTATGATCGGAAAGGGGATAACAGCAGGCAGGAGGGCCACTGCCACTGCCATCACAACCAGGCAAGTCAATCGTTTCACAGTCTGCTTTACACAAAGAAGAGTCCTCACAATCATATAAACCAATAACATTATCAACCGATATGCCAAAGCAGTCATTTCCTGCCAAATCAAAGGAATTCAAATCATTGTACTGTCGACAAGTGGAGCTACCCGAAAAGTCTACTAATATACCATCGGAGAAGAATTCAAGGACTTTATAGCTTAGAGAGTCTATGTTGAGGTAAAGGGTAGTGGAGTTTGAGCAAGAAAGATGAAAAGCGTTGGAAACTGAAGCACAAGAAGTGTTCAGGTGAAATGGAAATGGGATACGCAACTTCCCGCATTTCTCATCACACTGACTAATTAATTTCTGAGGATGCTGCTGTGTTTCTTGAAGACAGTGAGAAATGGGCGATTGATGGAGCAATGTGAAGAGAAACAAAGGTGCAAAGAGTAGAGCTAACATTGCCTTTGAAAGAGTTGACCGGAGAGAATATCAAGGGAAGAATTTAATAGAAGTACAGGAAGAGGGGAATGCAAGGGAGAGCTGAATATTCTTCACACTCCGTTCATGGACCAATATTGAAGTGAGAGTTAATTACAAGGCTCGCGTATACCAAATACATTGCCGTGTCAGAAGAGTGTCACGCAAATGGTACAAATCACACAGATGCTGGCAAGACAAGATCAGCTGAGAGAGGTCATGTGGGGGAGAGGGGAGGCATAGAAGTTGGAGAAAAGGAGAAGATTGGTCCGTGGAATGGGCTACATTTAGAATGGTGTGCTAAGAGTGAGCACTTCCGATGAGTTTAGTTTTAGCCTTTCAATTAAGTTCAATGGCTTGGATTATACAATACCTAATCTTTTCTCTAAAATTATTAGCATAGTAAAAACCATTTGCACAAGTTTCAAGCTTTTTTCTGGGAAATGTAGATATAGTTTGAGAATTACGGAATGTCAGATCTATATATAACGTTATTTTATCTTGGAAAAAGCCACTTTTGCTAACTACACATTACCCCTTCGAACCCCCAATGCTAATGCCACGCCTGGGGTGTATGTTACCCGCTTTTCTGGTCACTGGGCTGCTGACATCTGTGCTTTTATGCACCCTTAGGTCAGTTCATTCCTGTATCCAAACAGAGACTCAAAAACAATTTGAGTTTTCTCTTCTCGGTTCTGCCGTCGCTGATGTTGGGATATTAAATTAATTAGAGCTACGTGCTCAAATCTTAGATGAAGAAATAAGCGACCTTTTGTCTTAACGTATCTTTTTTTTAAAGGAAGAGAGGCTACTTTTATTTTTTTAATGTTTTGGTTCTAGTTTTCAAGCACCTATGCAATAATATCCTCCGGGTAGGATTATATTAACACTACCTTAGCACTAAAAAAAAAACCTTTGAAAACTTATGAATATTAAATTTTTTTTTTAACATCATCTTGGATTTTTTTTCAATAATCGCTCGAGTTGATCTTAAATCAGTTAAATCAATTGTATTATGTCAAAATTACTCTAAAAAAATTTAACTTTAAAACTAGGCTAGGCAAGGAGTCGACCCTCCTTTTTTTCAATTTCAATATTTTTTAAATTTTATCTTTAAGTTTTTTTTTTTAACAATCATTAGGGTTGCATTTGAACCGATCAAGCCATATGGATCATGTCAAAACAATTCTCACACAGTATAATTTTAAACTCAGGCTAGGTAAGAGTCAGATTAAAAGGTTTTTTTATGTTAATTTCATTATTTTTATCTCAATTTTGTTCTCAAATGTTTTTTACTCATTTGTCGGGATGCCTTTTGATCAATCAATCTACTAGGTCATGTCAGGGTAACCCACACACTATTTGATTTTAAACCTGAGCCCAACAAAAAGTTTAGTCGAGAGGGGTGTTTTTTGTCAATTTTATCCCCGCACTATTTTTACAGGACATTCGGGTAGCCTTTGGAACAACCAAATCGATTGGGTTATGTCGAGACAACTCCTGTACGATTTAATTTTAAATTCGGATTAGACAAGAAGTCAGATCGAAAGGTTTCAAGGTTGACCCGCTAGGCGGGATCTAATAACAATATTAAATAGTTTTTTACATCCTATATATCTTTTGTTACTTAAAAACAATAGATGCGATTGTGGACTTGTAAACTAGTATAAGATAAAAGGTTTGGGTTTTTCCCAAATACTTCACTATTCATATAAACAGTAAAGTAACTGATCTTTTTTTTTAATTTTAAAAATATTTTTCTTTTATTTAAATCCTTTTATAGTCTAATTAGATAAAATTAGGCTTGAGATTATGATTAATATACAAAATTAAAAGCAAGAGTACTAAAATGTAAAAAATAAAGAAAATATAATTAGGGGTGGATGAAAAAAATAAATAGGGTCAAGGTACGTGGGCCTACCCAAGGGTCGCACAACTAGTCTTTTATAAAACGGCCTAGATACCCTGCCTAGCCCCGCGCGTCTGGGCCTTTTTTATTGCCTTATTTTTTTTTTTCAATTCCACCATTCAATATTGAATTTTTATTATTTTTTATTTTTTTAATTCCATCCTTAATTTGGTTGATTTTTAATTTGTCTTAATGATTTGTTTCAGTTTGTTTTTTATAAGGTTATTGTTGTCGCAAATAAATATCATAACATTTGATTGATGCTCGATTTTAGAGCGTCTATTTTTTTATTATATAATTAAGTCAAAACTAATTTTAAAAAAGAATTAAACTTAGTGGAATCCATGACCCAGGTCATGGATTTGATAAGTTAAGCCATAAAAACCAAGTCAATCCAAAATATCGACGTCTCAGTACTTAAAAAAAAAAAGTCATCTTGATTTGTTTAAAAAGTTAAATAATGTTTTCACTAGTCTTCTAAGTTGCCTTTAGACCTGACAAGTCTACTAGGTCATATCGGAACAACTCTAACACAATTTAATTTGAAACTCGAGCTAAACAAACAGTTTTGTCAAAAGTTTTTAGGTTTGACCCACTAAATCAGGTTTAATACCGAAGAGTTCTTAGCGACTTTAAAACTGTTCTTTACGTTTAAGATTTTTTTTGGTACGACCCATAACATAACATGTGCAGTAACCTAGTTATAGAAAACACTAAGTCGTAAGGTGTTTTTACTATAGCACCTTCATTATAGACATATATGCACCGTGAATTCACTATGCACAATGTATTTTATTTATTTTCACTTTTTTTTTCTTTTCAATTTTGTCATTTCAAGACAAAATTTAAGGCCAGTTTAAGTTAAAATGTTAAGGAAGAACAAAATTAAAAGATTGAGGATCAAAATGAAAAAAACAGATAAAATAGGTGGCGACTTCAAAGTTTGCAATCACCCTTTTACTTTCCCAATTATAACTTTTGAGTTCCTAAATATTTTTGAAATTCAATTTTAATACACAACTTTATTTCTCTTATTTTTTAACTCCTGGTTAGAAAGATAATAGAGAAAAGTTGGCTGAATTCTAGTAACAACGAAAAAAAGTTCTTATTAACACTAATTTCAGCCATTAAAAAGATTAGTCTTGGTGTTCACATATTCTATTCAACATGAGCAGTATAACTTGAGTGTTATTTCACCTTGAAATATTTTAAAAAGTAGATCTAATTTTGAAAAAGTTTTGGATTCTAAGTTAATTTCTTTTTTTAAAAAAATATTTTGGTTATTTTAAGGCACTAAAAAAATTTATGTGGATCTTTAGGAGATTTTTAGGTCAAAAAAAAATTGAAAGAACTAGTCCGTTAGGACCAAACTCCTAGTCTCCTCTTGAAAGGGCTTTACTTCAACTTTTTTTTTTTTTTACTTCATCTAAATAAAAATCAAAGAGTTTATTTTTGTAAAGAATAATGCATCAATAATGTTTTTTAGATTATGAGAAGATTTTTCAATGATACGAGGGTTGTCAAAAACTATAAAGGGTAAACAACGATTATTTATGTTGTTTATATTAAAAAATTAGCTGGGTAGGCAAAAAAAAAAAAAAAAAAAAGGGCAAGTGCGTCGGCCTGCTCTTTTAGACGTGGGCATGCCGGCCCTTATTTCCATTAGATCCAGACTCCTAGACTCTTTTTGGATGGGCTTTCCTTCATTTTTTTCTAAATAAATATCAAAGAATTTATTTTTGTAAAGAATAATGCATCAATGATTTTTTTTTAGATTATGACAAGATAAATATTTTTTCACTTAACTTTTTTTTTAAAAAAGTGTAATTTTTTCTATGAAACTATCCCGATCTCATGATTCAAATTGCGAATTTGACGAGTTAGCCTAAATTGACTCAAGTTTTTTTGAAAAAAAAATTAATTTTTTTTTCAATCTCATGTATCAACAATGAGTTGATTATAAACTGACTTTTGTATTGTTTTTTTTTATGAGGGGATCTTGTTTTCATAACTCGAGTCACAAGTTTAGCTTTTTTTGTCCTTTTCTTTTCTAATTGATTTTTTTTTATTTTTGTCCTTCAATATTTGATTGATTGAAAATAAACTTTCTAATTTGTACTGAATTATGTTTTATGAGGTTATCATGATCTCATTAATCGACTCACAAGTTTTTCTAAATCGATCCAATATTTTATTTTCTTAAATTTTTAAATATATTATATGGTATGTCACAATCTCAATGTTTTTAAAAGTGTTTCATCTAATATGCATTTGATTTTAGGTTTCCTAACATATTTATATTTTTTATGATTAGAAAAAAAAAATTTAACCCGACATGAAAAAATAATTCATTTTCCAAGAAAATTACTTTTAAAAATAAAACTACTTTCCAATAAAAAAAAAAACAAACATACCTGGATTTTTTTATCTTAATAATTGTTTTGACAAAAATACCTCTCACTTTTCATCTTATTATAATTATACCATCTATATATTCTCACCCTTTTGTCATATGTAGTCGTTCTTCTCCTCCTCCGTTCTCCATCCATCGACTAAAAGCACTCAGCGGCAATGCCTCCACCACCGCCATCAACATCGCTTTCAACAGCAGCAGCAGAAACAACACCAGCAACATCGCTTTCAATTCCGTTGTAGAGTTGGCAGGTCACTGCTGTGTACGAGAACCATAACAAAGGTCAGACATGGGTCATGTTGTGGATGTTCTTTATTCTCTGGTAAAAGAGATCTACTCCACCGCATTTATTTTCGAAAGGGTGGATAATTGCTAATTTTCAGTCACGGTCTAGAGCGAGAATTGAATTGTCGAAAAATTATGAGTTTTTTTTTCCCGGGAATATCTGAAAGGATTATTCTAATATCTAGAGGAATTGATGATGGGTTGAAGACTGTGGAGCTTATAATTGCTAAATTGCTCAGGGAGGTAGTTATTGTGACATAAGTTTGGAATGTATAAGATGTTGTATGTTTTCTAACGTTAATAATTTGTCTTGTCGGCTAGATTCCTATTGAAGATGGAGATGATACTTAACCAAGAATGGAAGTGAGATTAGTTAATAGTTGCTTGCATGATTAAAATCATACGTGAATGTTGGTGTGTGAGGGAATGTATTTGCTTTGTATTTAATTCCATGAAAAATCATAGCATCCCTACTTGGTGTTTAGGGTTTTATCCCCAGAATTGTGTTTTGGGAACCACCAGAGTTCTTAAGACATGCATGGTTTTGATCTAGAAATGTCCTTGCCACAGCCACAGCCACAGCCACAGCCACAGCCACTTAAGAAGAAGTTCCATCACATAAATACCTTCATGTCAGCAAATCCAAGCTGCGACAACTCCCTCACTATATCATTGTATCCTGGATAATAATAATAATAATAATAATAATAAAGATATTAATTTTGGTTTAATCTATGCCCTGACCAACACCTATTCTTCTGTGTGATTTTGCAGAGCAAAAATGTCTCCTGCTTCTTGATTTCTTTGTTTTCAACCCCTTACCACTATAAAATTACATAATTCTTATGAAATTGGCAAGAGAATTCTTACAGAATTGGCAAACCTTGTACGGGGAAAAACATCAATGCTTACTCTTTCGTTGTATGCTGGATAATAATAATAATAAAGAGAAGTTAGAGGGTTTTTTAGAGGAAAAAAAGGGGTATTTGGTTCTCGAGATTAAAAAAAAGGGTATTTTAAAATAATATTTTTGATTTAGAATTATTTTAGCAGAGACTCTCTGATTTGAAATAGTATATTTCTACATTTTTCATTTAAATCCTAATACATCTAACCATAGTGCCCAAATTCTAATGACCAAACAGTGCTCAAATCTTCAGCACAACAAATACACATATTAACAACATGAATTCATTTACATCAATATCTCATGACATATGAAGCACTTCAATGATGAGCGATAATTCGTAGTGTTTTGTGTCATGCCATTGTGATTCAAAATTATTATTAGGGTTTTTTTTTTAATGTTTGAAATAAAAAAATTTACTAATTAGGTTAAACCATGGTTGAAAACAAGTTAATATAAGTTTCAAAACATAAAAAAAAACATGTCCTAGGAAAATATTTAAAGATTAGCTGATTTTTCATTTGAGGATTTTTTAGGGTTTTCAAGAAAACTTTAGTGATTGTTTTTCCACTGGCCAAAACCCATTTAGGATTTTGAACATCGAAGCTTGAACAAAAATAATAATAATGAAATTTTAGGGTTTTAAGCTCCAATATCTATGAATTACAATTTTAGGCATTCTTTAATATAATATAAGCAATTATTTTTCCATATAAGTTGACCCAAGAATCTGGAAAAGCCATTTAAATAACATGCTCTGTTCCATTGATTTATGTATTTATTTGGGTATATTTTTTTCAGGAGATTTATGCATTTACCAATTTTACTTTTTTTTTTTTGTTATGGATTAGTTTCATTGCAGGATGTAAAGCATGGATTTGTAGGAAGTCCCATGAATCACTAAATGAAACAAAAATTAAAGTTTAACAATAATACATATTAAAATAATAGATTTTTTATGTTTTATTTTTTTATTCATTATAAATTAAACAATATATATATATATATATATATATATATATATATATATCTTATGCACCATTATTAAATACAATTTATTTTTATCTTCTGTTCTATCTTTTTTCTCTCTCTATATTTTAATTTATTTTATCTTAAGACAATAACTAATAACTAAGATAATTGGATTCATTATCCGAATTAGTTCAGCCTATTTTTTGGTTAAAAAAACACCAAGCATCATAGTTTTAAAACCCAGTTTGACTTGGCCAGTTAATCCTCGTTAAGTTTAATGAAAAAAAAAAAAGAAATGAGTGATCCGGTAAAAAACTCGAGTTAACCCAGTTAAAATCCGATTACAATTTATTATTTATTTATTTATTTATTTTTATATAAAAAAATAATATTATTTTGATATATATATATATATATATATATATATATATATATATATTAATGGTGAGCTTGTTAAAATTTATGATCTACTTTAAGAACTCTAGTGTATATGTGCACGAGTAACAATAAGATTTCAATTGAGAGTGGAAACCAAATTTGCTTGTATAATTTTGGAATTCATTTCAAGTTCTAAATAGTCGTGAGTCATCTTATTGGATTTACAATTTTTACGTAAAGAATGTTATATAAGCAAATATGAACTTTTTAATTAAAAAACAAAAATGATGTTATTAAAAAATATATATATTGATAAACCATGAAAGAATTTCTTTTAAAAATAAAAAGAGCTTATCATGCAAATATTCAACCTTAAATTTTCTTTAATTTATGTATTCTAGTTTTTATTTTATTTTATTTTTTTATCTTAGAGGTTATTTCTTCTTACCAAGAAAAAATAATTTATAAATAAAAAAAATCTAATATGTCATCGTCTCTATATTAAAAAGAAATATATCATCTTAAAACTTTTTTATTAAAGTCAAACACGGTTTTTACTGGTTTTTCATATTATTTTTCAACCCGCCAAGTTGACTGGGGCACATTAAAACAACTCTCACATGAGTTAATTTTAAATTTAGGATAAACAAAGAGTCTGGTTGAGAGGTTTTAAGATTAACCTGCTAGGTTAAGCTCTTTTTTTTTTTTTAATTATATCTTCTAATTTTTTTTTCAATTGAATCCTTTCTTACTTTGTTTTTATCCAATTTCATCTTTTAATATTTAATTGACTTTGAATTAGTCTTTATAATTTGTTTTGGTTTAGTTTTTATAAGGTATTATAATTTCAAACAAACATCCTGATATTTTGTTGGTGCTCAATTTTACAAGCGCTAATTTTTGCTATCATATAATTATGTAAACAATAGTTAAAAAAAACAAAACAAAGATGGAGTCTATCACGGGTTTGACGGGTTAGACTTTGAAATCTAGATCGATTTAATATTTCATTATGACAACAATAGTTACAGGTTTTTTGTGTTGTCTTTGAACCCGCTAAGTCGACTGAGTCACGTTAAAGGTAACTTCCACGCGGTTAATTTTAAACCCAAGATAGATAAGGAGTTGAGTCAAGAGGTTTCAAGGTTGACCTGATGGGTTAGACCTCTTTTTTATTTCTTGTTTTTTTTTTTAATTCCATCTTCCATTTTTGTTTTTCAATTAAATCCTTTCTGCCCTTTTTTTTTTCTTTCGAATTTCATCTTATACATTTTGCATATTTTGAATTGGTCTTTATAATTTGTTTGGTATACTTTCTATGAGGTCTAAAAAAACATCTTGATATTTTGTCGGTGCTTAATTTTACAAGTGCCTATTTTTTTTTATCATATTATTAAGTAAAAAGTAGTTAAAAAAAATGTTTAAACTGAGTGGAGTCTACTATCTAGATCACGAGTTTTGGTGAGCTAAACTGCAAAGTTTAGGTCGATCTAATATATTATAGTTTGAATATTAAAAAAAAAAGATGTCATCTTGAAAATTTTTATAAAACCAAACCATGTTTTTTACTGGTTGTCCGTATTGTCTTTAAACCCGTCAAGCCAATCAGGTCACGTCTAGGCAACTTTCATAAGGGTTAATCTAAACCCAAGCTAGACATTAAATCGAATTTAGAGGTTTTAAGGTTGACCCGTTGTGTTGGGCTCTCTTTTTTCCTATTTTTTTTAATTCAATCTTCCAATTTCTTTTTTCTTTTAATTGAATTCCTTTTTGTTTTTCTTTTCAATTTTATCTTTTAACATTGATTGATTTTGAATTAATCTTTATAATTTGTATTTGTTTACTCTCTAGTAGGTATCATCATCTCAAATAAACATCGTTACTTTTGGTTAATGCTCAATTGTACGAGCGTCTATTTTTATTATCATATCATTAAGTAAAAAATAAAAAAAAACTTGTGAACCAAGTGGAGTCTGTGATCTGGATTGCAAGTTTGACAGGTTAAACCACGAAACCCGGGTTGATCCTATATATCACCCTTTCAATATTAAAAAAAAATGTTATCTTTAAGTTTTTTAAAGTCAAATAATGTTTTTACCAGTCATCCAATGTGTTTTTGACCTATCAAATCAATTGGATCATATCGAGACGACTTCCATGTGAATTAATTTTAAACCTAGGCTAGATAAGGAATTAAATCAAGAAGTTATAAGGTTGAACTGTTGGGTCGAGGCTTTTTTTCTTTTCTTTTAAATTCAATCTTCCAATTTCTTTCTTTTGAATGAATTCTTTGTACTTTTTTTTTTAAATTTTATCATTCAGTATTTGGTTGATTTTAAATTGGTTTTTATTATTTGTTTCGTTTTGCTTTCAATGAGGTTATTATAGTCTCAAATAAATATTCTGGTATTTTATTGGTGTTTAATTTTTCTAGTGTCTTTTTTTTGTTATTATATAATTATGTAAAAAAAAATAGTTTTTTTTAAAAAACAATTTATTAAACCTCGTGGAGTTCATGATCTGGGTCATGAGTTTGGAGGGTTAATCGTGAAATTTGAATAAATCCAATATGTCATTGTCATAATTTAAAAAAAATATCATCTTGAATTTTTTTTAAAGTTAAACGACGCTTTTTAATTACCGATCATCTTGGTTGCTTTTGAGTTTGCCAAGTCGACGGTATCATATCATGACAACTCTCACGCAAGTTAATTTTAAACAAAGGTTAGACAAGAAGTTAGAGTAGACTGTTAATTCAGGTTTAATAACAATGCCAAATAATTTCTTGTGCTTGAACTTTTTTTTTTCATGTTCAAAATAATTTTAATCTGACCAGCAACATAACGTGTGTCAATAAATTAGTATGAGCTAAATTAATCTATAATATAATAATCTAGGTAAATATAAGAGTAATCTTATTACTTTGGGAAATTTTATGGTGCTGAGAGCAACTCAAGGAGTGTGCTAAATGGAAAGCCAAAAATAAATAAAAAAATATTATTTTGACTTTTCCATGCTTGTTTTACATGCTTTAAAAGGAATGCTAAATAAAATGTTAAAATATCTTTTCTCTTCCAAAAATATTATTTCTACATATCTTTAAAAAAAGCAAAAACCAACAAAGTAAGGCAATAAAAATATAAACCAATTAAATGTAGCCATATAAAAAAAAAATGATATTAAACTCATTAAAGAAAAAATAAAACATTTATTTCTCTCACTTCAATACAATTAACTTTTCAAATGGCTTTTTTTCATTGGAGTATACATAATAATAATAAAAACATATTTATATTATTTAAAAATAATATTTTATTAATTTAGCTCTTCAAAATAACATTTTTTCTTGGAAATGCTTTCATATAGTAATTAATAGCTTTCTATTAATTACTCTTTGAGGTCACCATAAAGAAAGAAACAAACTTAAAGAAAAGATATAAAATGAAACTCATGAACTGCTAAAAGTAATGAGAATGTTTATGCCTATAATCTCTTTTTTCTATTTATATCTATTTTTTTAAAAAAGTGAATATAACAACTAACTACTAATTATTCTTTAAATATCATAAGATTCTATGAATTATAAAGCATAACCAAAATTAACCCAAAAAAATAGAAGAATAATAATATATAGAGAAAACAAATACAACCAAAATCCAAGATTAAAACGGAAGAGGTGCAAAAAAGTTGAAAAAAATAACTAAATAAATTCTTGAAAAAATACACAAGTTATGAAGTTTTTGAAATGAGTTTGTATTTGTTTTTGTGATTTAACGATGTTTTTTTTTAAAATAATTTTTTAAGAAAGTTAATTCCTTAAGAAAAATTGATTTGAAATTAAATTTTTTATATATTTTTAAATTATTTTAATGTATTAATATAAAAAAATTAAAAAATATATTATTTTAATATATTTTTAAATAAAAATAACTGTGAAACACGCATTGCCCCCGTCCCCGGTATATCCTGTCCTTCTTTTTATCTATCAGGGACTATTTAGCCAAACACGTAAAAGACCACCAACATGACTCTACGACAACAGCTGCAAAAGCAACTGCATGATCAATATTTTCTTGTCACTCTTTAATCATACCAATATCAACCCATCTAGACCTAGACCGAGACCCAGTCTTTTTAGTTTTCCTTCTTTTTTCTTCCTTCGATGGATCTTAACCAGACCCGTTTGATTGGTGATTATATTCTTGGCCCGATAATCGGGCGGGGATCTTTTGCTGTTGTTCGGAGGGCTAAACACCGGTGTTCGTGTTTAGAAGTTGCGGTTAAAGAAATTGACAAAAAATTACTCAGTCCAAAAGTTAGTGATAATTTGCTCAAAGAAATTTCTATTCTTAGTACTATAAATCACCCCAACATTATTCGCCTTTTTGAGTCCATTGAGGTAAACTCTACTCTCCTTCCCCTTGCGCGCGCGCGCGCGCTTGTTATTTTTTAATATGGTCTTGCTGTAATTTGATTTTTCTGTAATGATATTGTTTAGACTGAAGATAAGATATTTCTTGTATTGGAATACTGTGATGGAGGTGATCTTGCTGGGTATATTCAACGCCATGGAAAAGTAACTGAGGCTGTAGCAAGGCACTTTATGAGGCAATTGGGTATTCCACACAATCAATTATTAATCTTCCTTTTATAGATATATTGGTGGTTCTATTTTCATGAAATATGAACTTTGCAGATAGTTTTTGAATGGTTAAACTTAGAAAGATGCTGTTTTGGGTGCTTAACTATAATGGGTTTCATGCTTTTAGTGTTTCTGCAATTGGGTTCCTGCAAATATTTCTTTTGCTGTCTGTGTAATTACTGTTATATTATAATAGTGAGCAATTGAGTGTCTGTTTAAATTTAAAAAGCGTTGCTATTTGTTTTAAGGATGATTAATTCAGATTAAATGGGAAAAGAGGACATTTAACGCAAGGTTATAATAAATCGATATTCTTAATTGGAAAGTCGTGAGGTTTTTCTCAAAATAGATTGTTGGTACTATATCCATCCCTTCCTTTCACCGCGGTTCATGAGGGAAATAAACAAACATTTTTTTTTTTTTGTTTTTTGTTTTTTGTTTTTTTGTTTTTTTGCAGCTGCAGGGTTGCAAGCGCTTCAAGAAAAATATCTTATTCATAGAGACTTAAAACCACAGGTACATTGATTATTTTCAAAGTTCTATTCTGGCAACATTTAGTGAGATTATCTTATTGTTGTAGTTGTTGTGTCTGGCTATATCATCACATTTGGATCCTTTTTGTCAGGGCCTTTGCATCTGCACATATTGTTTTTTGTCTACTCATACAGTACTCTTATGTTCTGTTCTAGTTTGCTTTCATTGGTTGTTAACCGCTAGCTCACTCTACTGTCATTCTGAACTGGGAAGTTGTCATACTTGCAGAACCTACTTTTGTTATCAAATGACTTAACTCCACAATTGAAGATAGGTGATTTTGGCTTTGCAAGGTAAGCATGCTTTGATGTTAGTGATGTTTTTTTTCTCCCGGAAAGTGATATTCATTTCAGATTTTTCTAAGAATAGAAATGTCTGTTGTTTTTAGCATGCTCCACCAATTTGAAAATGTTCTATTCCCATTTATTTGGCTTGCCTACAAAGTTTATCACAGTTTATCCAGGCCCATGTATTTCATAAGTGGCATCCCAATTTCATGCTTATCTTTCAGAGAGACAATTTGATAAAAAGGGCTTGCCTTTATATGCTCTTGAATAATTTGAATAATGCGATCCAATTCTATATGAAACTTCTTAAATCATCGCAAAAACCAGATACTATTGAATGATCAGATTTATGATCGGCTCTTGGTTTAAGGGGTCGTCATGGAAGTAACATTGCTGGTTTCTGTTATTATACCTCTGTGAAAACACAATTTTTTAGTAGCTTTGTAGATAAATTTGTTAACTCTATGTAATAATTACCATGTAGAAAAGTCTAGTTCACTGAGAAAATTGTACAAGCAAGTAGCAGCTTCGTTAAGCTGCTAAACTTGACAAATAGTTCTTATTGATCTGAATGCCAAAAACCTAAAATACTAAGCTGCTTCGTAATGCTCATGAGATTCTCTCTAACACTCGGCTATCTCCCTGAATTTCTAAAATATGCCAGGTCTTTGACATCATCAGACTTGGCTGATACACTATGCGGCTCACCATTATACATGGCCCCAGAGATTATTCAGAATAAAAAGTATGATGCGAAGGTGATGTAACATTGAATTTACATAAAATTGACAGTAATGAAATTAATTTTTTGGAAGTATATTCTTTAACATAATTTATCATATATGCAGGCTGACTTATGGAGTGTTGGGGCAGTTTTGTTCCAGCTGGTAACTGGGAAGCCTCCATTTGATGGCAACAGCCAATATCAGGTTTTTAAAAGAATTATACTCAAACTAAACATATGAGAAACCTAAAGATTTGCCATACATTTTGCAGCTCAAGGCTAATTCTCACTGCTAATTGCTGTAAACAGCTTTTCCAGAATATTTTGACATCTACAGAGCTGAGGTTTCCACAAGGTGCGTTGGAGGAGCTCCATCCAGATTGTGTGGATCTTTGCAGAAGCCTTTTATGCCGAAACCCTGGTACTGATTACTATGGTGAAATTTTTGTTCTAGTATATGCGCACATGCTTGGTATGTCTTTGCATGTGGGTGGGGTGGACTATTGGTGGAAAGGGGTGTTCGCCCCACGCTTCAACCGGAGTTTTGCATATATATATATATATATATTTTTTTTTTTTGCTTCAATTTTTTTTTTTACGATTTTAAATCGTTTTAATGTGCTGATGTCATCAATGAATTTTAAAAAATAATAAAAAAATTATTTTAATGCATTTCTAACCAAAAAACACTTTGAAAAGCAACCTCTACTATTGTTCCAAACACCCCCAAAGTATATAAGCCAAGCTAGAAAGTACAAGGGTCATTACGGAGTCACTTGGTGCTGTAACCTATGAAATTTTCATGTAGATGTTCTGACTTTTATTTGCAGTTGAGCGATTAACATTCAAGGAGTTCTTCAATCACAAGTTCCTTGAGGAGCCAAGGTAATGTTCTTAAGTCCGGACCTTCATTTTTTTTCATGCTTTCTTATTGGTGCATTTCATGTCTGTTGAGACTTTCTGCTTTGACGTGCTAGCAGTTAGGCATATCAAAGCTACTTACATATATTTACCACCACAAAATTCTGTAGGCTCTTGCTGGATGCTAAATCTCCTCTACTTCCACAAATGAAATCAGTAGTTGAGCAGTTTGATGCGTCTGCGTCTAATACAAGGTCTCAAATGGAGCATTGCTTGCACTCAGCTAATAGAAATGCTATATTAACTAGCACATCTGAGCATGACAACATAACAATGCTGGCAAAGGTTCATGACAGGACATCCAGAAATGACAGTGTTCATGGGATTGTGCCAAGTATTGTGCATGATAGGATGGGGAGATCTGCTTATGGCAGCCAATCTTCATTGGATCAGCTTCGAGGTCTGCTTTTATTCTATTCTATTCCATTTGCTTTCTTATATGTTACAATTCAGCTTGTGGTTTTTTCTTTTTGGGCAAGTACTGATTTCCTCTTTTCTATTCAGTTGCTGATTTAATGGAGTCCCTAGAGAAGGATTATGTTATTGTTAATCGTCATTTTTCTTCAATGGAAAATTTCTCTTATTACCTTGAAACATCTCTGCAAGATAGCTCCACCAGCAAATCTTCTGTACAGCTACCACAGAAAAATAACCAGGATATGGTTGTTGCTATACAAACAGAGGCATTTACTGGTAGTTCTGTTAGTAGTGCAAACGATCCTCAGGTCCATGGATCAGAGCCATTAACTGCATCATGTGTGCCAAATATATTAAGGGAAGTGCAAGGACTACCCATACCGCATCCCTCAATTAAGCTTCACTTCCTAAATCAGTATGCACAGGCAATTGTAGAACTAGCCCAAGAAAAGGTGAGTTCTTCAGTATGTTATGCTGAGCTCTTGTCTCACTTTTGTTGATTAATCCATCGATTTTGCACAGGACATGTAATACAAAGTTATAATTCGGAATTATCACTCATTAGTCATGTTATTCTCTGTTTAGCAGTGCCCTTTTGCTTTCTAAGACAAGATGGGTTATAAATCCAGATGCCCATTGGGGCATATGGTACCACTGCAAAGTATAAGAACAGAGGTTCTTTTTTCTTTTAGGTTTCTTCATGAGCAACTTGTCCAGTGGAAACTTACTCACAGTATCACCAACCTTCGTCTTATGTCTTACGAGAACCATTTTTAATATTAATTTTGAATTCTTTAGCTATAGGATAATATTATATGCAGTGTCGAAAAATTTCATGTGCTATAACTAGGTATCTGAAGAGTAGAAAGGATTCATATATATAGTACTGCTAAACATATTTGCACATGCTCAGTTGCTTTTAAACTGATCTTTCACTTTTGATTTCGTGTAGAAATGGTTCCTTTCTGTTTCTGTTTCTGATGTAAAGTTGTAATTGCTATTGCTTGCAGTATGATTCAGGAATGTTTCTGGAATCATTTTCAGTTGAGCTTGTTGTTTTGGCTATATGGAAGAAAGTTCTTGAAATTTGCAACCACTGGGTAGCCTCTAATGAAGGGAGCGAATTACCTGAAAGCAGTTCAGCCAATGAATCTACATTTGTTCATGGAGGCATAGATTTGATCCCGCTTGCAAGTGGTAAAATGGATTTTATTGAGCCTTCTTCTGCCTACAAGTGGGCAGAAAAAAGTTTCATTCTCGCGTTTGATCGTACAGAGAAGTTATCGCATAATCTCCGACACATGGATGGTATGGCTTTGTATCAATGTGCTGTAAATGCTTGCCTTTTTTTTTTTTAACCGTGTTACTGCTTTTGCAATATCCTCATCTATCAAATATGTTGCAGCTGCTGCTGAGATGCCTGATGCCATGGAACTGATATTCCAAGAAGCACTCGCTGTTGGGAGAAGTGGTGCCGTAAGTGACCAACATCTTTGCTGTAAGCATCAATTGTCCTGTTCCTTATACAAATACATTAATGCCGGGCAGTTCTTGTAATCGTTTCAGGTAGATGAATATATGGAGAACAAGGGTGGTGCTGATGTCTCATATTCCAAAGCAATGCTTCTGCTTCATTTTATAGCAGAAGAAGCAACATCTCTCCCACTGAAACCTCCATTTTCATTAACTTCTGCTTGTAGGAAGCGAATCCAAAGCTACATTCTCAACTTGCAGTCTCATAGATCTCACTTCTCAATGTTGCAGCCTATTCCTGAACAATCCCCTGATTCTCATACCAAGTAGAAGACAACTGTTGTACAGCTATATCTAGAAACCCTCTTACGCTGCAGATTACCAGCACATAACCTGAAAATTGAGGTCAGATGTGGCGTGCAATTTTAAGTCTGCATGTTTCTTGAAATGGATGCACAGTAATATGCTGACATGACCAAGGAAGCCCTTCGATGCATATATGATGTACAGAATAACATACAGCAGACCCGTCATACTGGAAGAAGGATGATCAATGTTTGAGGAATGTGTAAATAAGACTGCTTATTAATTAATGGATCTGTGTAAATAAGACTGCTTATTATGTCTGGAAAGAATTGTAAATATGCGAGCTTTCTTAGCGTAAGTTCTAAGTTGATGATTGCACGGAAATTCTCATTGTTACCTCAAATCAATTGTATCCAAAATCAAATATGATCAGGTGAATAATAAGATTCCTACTTGTAAAAACAAGGATGAAAAATAGAGCACGCTAGTTTCTGAAGGCAAAATTCTGAACCCGCCGTGTATGTTATTCTTTTGTATGACCAGCCATCATTGTCTCGTTAGATGCATTAAGTCTTGTATAACTCTGCGCACATACCCATAACTTCCCTATGTGGAAAGCTTGTCAAACCTTCTTCCTATGTGAGATTCTTTGGTATGGACTGTTGAGAAAAAAGGCACGAGCCTCAGAAAATTGCTTAAAAGAAACACTAAAATGTCATTCTGTATCCATCCTCTTTGAGACATAATCCAACTTCGTGATAAAAATAATAATAATAAAACCTTGTATCAGAAGATATCTCAACGCAAGTTCAATTTTCTTTCACACATCAGTGGCGACGGGCAATTGACCAACAAGTAGATACTTTCTGGTCACAGCCACAATGTGATTAGTAAGAAAGAGAACAGTAAAACCTAGATGTTAGGAAAGAATAATGAACTTCGGGGGAAAAAGGCCATGCAAGGCCAATTCAATACTTAATGCTTCTTAAGTTCTTATCTAGTTCTTTTGATGGATACTTAACTGCAGTCATGGGTTCAAGAAAGTAAATAAGCCAATGTCTGATATATAAACACACACACACACACGAAAAGTCTCCTGGGTTGCCGTTACTCTAAATTTAAACATGAACGGAATGATAGACAAGGGAGAAAATTAGAAATTACATGCAAAAACAAAGGTTTTCCCTTGTTTAAGCATGCAATATCAAGTATCACACTGAAGCTTCCCTTTCCAAACGTAACCTCTTGGGGCCTTTCTCCTCGCCCTGGCCACCAGTGGTTGCCATCCTGCTTTCTTTGGCCTCCAGTGAACACCTTTTGTAAGGTTTAAATCCGGTTAGATGAGCCTTCAGATTTCCATGTCCAAGTCCAATAGTCAGCAGCCCTTCCTCCCCATCGTTTACACATCTAGGCACTACGGCATTTTTCTCCCCTTCTTGATAGCCAGAGCAGTAACCCCATGTTTTGCTGTTGAGATCTAACAGTGACGCATCTCCATCTTTCTCATCTGGATTTTTCTTTTCTTCAGTATCTTCCTTCTGGTGCATCTTACTCTTCAGATCATGTGGAGGTGAGAAGCTCTGGGGCAATATCTCTCTGGTGAATAGTGCTTGAAATGCCAACCGCCCCTGATAAAGTAGTAAAACATGAGTAGAGTGGAGATAAATGCAAAATACAATCATAATCTCTACTCTTCTGGGTTATGGGAATGCCGTTAAATAATTATCAACAGAGAAGTATATTTATCTAGCCACCTCTTCGGAGACCTCTTTCCACGAATCACTCATGCTGCTGCTACTTCTGCTGCGGCGACAGTTTGACTCAGAGGCTGGATGATTTGCATCAGCTTCTTTTGGCTCTTCCTTGCCTTTCTCAGTCTTCTCTAATGCATCTGTCTCAATTTCACTGCTAGATGGTGTATTTGAACCACATGAAGAACGGTCAACCTGTTTTCTGCTCTTTGTTTTGCCTGAATCCTGGACCTCAGGAGCTTTTGAATTTAACTCGTGATCAGTAACTTTTGGTCCAGTGTTTAGCTTTGTGCCTCCACTCTCTTCAGAATCTGATGATGACAACGTTGGTGGTTTTGATGCAGAGTTTTGAGCTTGCACAGCTTCAGAGTGCTCCAGGTCCTGTATTTGACCTTGCAAAGGAGGATTATCAGGAGTTGTTTCCTTCCTTTCTGGCTTGGCTGGAGGAACTTGATCAGTATCCGCAGACTGAATTGCAGTTGCAGAAGCAGGAGGGCAGGCAAAGGCAGTGTGAAGAGGAGCACATATGGGAAGGAGTCCATGTGCTGCCCACCATGCAGTTGCTGCTGCCACTGTAGCAGCAGCAATAGCTGCCATACTGGGAGCAGAGTTTATTTGCCCCGATTGGAAACCTTCTTGGGCACATGCTGGAGAATCTGCGGAACTCTCCACATTTCCATAGGGCCAAAAGGTAGCTGCAAAGCTTGCTGCAGCATGGGCTGCCGGGTTTTGTAGCAGAGTAGATACAACGGGACTCGAAAATGTGGAGGATATGTGGAGAAATGATCTGTAGTCATCTTGATTATGATGAGTTGGGATAAATGGAGGAGGAAAGAATGGAAATGATTGATGCATAGAGGATCTTGGCAAATTAGTTGGATGATCAGTGGTAGTGGATCCAGCAGGATGTGAGTATAAAATAGGACACGCTGGAATATCTCCTACTGGATGAAACATGGAATCCTGAAATGACAAATCCGAGGGAGTTTCCATACATGTTCCCAGGCTCCCATCTAGAACGTGTACAGGGACATGCCTTGGATAGTTCTGCATGGCTTGCATCTCATCTGTTGGCAATGATCCAATAAAATCATCTGATTTCTTTTGCTGAAACAATATCTCATGCAAAGAGCAAGAATTTTCTGATTTTGAAGCTTTAACAGTGCCATTATCCAAAACTGTCTGATTGGCATCAGAGCTGTCCAACTTTTGATTTGCTTCATGCTCGACAGTGATAAAGGATTCATTGCATGCATCATCATTTCCCTTCTTCGGTGAAGGTACAAACTCCCTGAAAGAGCTAGTCTTTTTGAGAACCTCTAGTGCTGGTACACAATTTTTGTTGACTGAAGCTACGGAGGAACAATGAGCTTCTTGGAGAAGGGTAAATACTTCTGAGCAATTGTCATCCTGATTTTCCTTAGCATTGGTTGGCCTCTCATCTCCATTAGGTTTCTGTAGAATGTACAATAAAAAAAAATCCTAATGAAGGGGAAGGAACAACTGAGTGAACGAGGAGGGAAAAAGAAAATGATAGTTCACCTCAGGACGTGGTTCTTTCTCCAAATCTAAAACTTTCCTACAATGTGGAGAAGAAGTTGAAGTTAAAAGCTTTCCATCCTTTGCTCCTGCCTGTGATGCGGGAGGACCCACACCTGTCTTTCGAGGATAAGGATTGCTAGGTTTCCTTTTGGGACGTGGTGGTGGAATGTCTATTTCAAGTGCTTGTCCTATCGGAACACCTTTAGCAACAGCCTCCTTCTCCAACTGCAAGTGAGATATTTGCTAACACCTCAACGGAGAATAAATTACAAGAAAAAAAATCTGCTCCACAACATGGCAATAGTCCACAATCGAAGGTAAGACCTCGGCAGGGAAATATTCTTTTATCAGATAAGAGTATTTCTAAATATTCTCATTTATGGCATGCAACTTTATTCTATGAACTCAGAAAAAGCATGTTATTTTGGTTGAGAAAGAATAGGATTCAAACCAAATAGTAACATATCTAAGACCTTTCAGTATCAAAACATGGTAAAAAAGGCAGTTATATATTGCCAAAATAAGTCAGATAAGATGCATTAAGTTTCAGCAGAAAGTTTTTGCTACCTCAGTAATCCAATTGTGCCACTTTATCCCACAACCCATCGCCTAAAATGTTGCTGGATGAGATGAGAATTTTATGAGATGACATCTCCATGCCCCTAAACATCATTCAGTGTCGTTCCTAGGTCTAAATCTCCATGTTAACGACCCAAAAATAACCTAGGCCTGCTATACTAATTGGCGCACATACAAAAGAAGAGGAATAATCCTGATGGATAAACTGCCTCAATATGCAGCACTAAAACACCTGATGTTCAAGAGTTTCCATGAGATCTTACAAAAAATGCACACCCATGCTCGAAAAGAAAAGAAAATATGCTATTCAGATAGCATCCTCCTACACTTGCTCATTTTGCATTCTCATGCAGATGTGTTTGCTCATGTGACCCCCCACCTCCTCTGAAGTAGATGTTTACTCGTACCATTTATAAGTTTCATTGAAATAAGCATAGGAAAATGGGAGGGATTTCTTTTTGATACTCGTTCCTTTCATTTATTAAAAATATAATCTCCCCTCTTAACTCCTTGAACTCCTAAACTTGCAATTCCTCACAAAACTATCCATCCTCAATCATGTGGCACTCTTTCAAATCATAAAATACAGTAGTTTAGTTCGCTACTGTCCCTCCTTGTCAGTTGAATATGCTGTAAAATTAGTTTACCTATCATCTATAAAGAGTACATCTGCGCATACACTCACTCAGTACTGTTCCTGTACTTGCTACTGTTCATATAACAAAAAAAAAGGGGGACTGGTTTGGCCAAGCAGTCATCTTGACTCCTTGGCCAAACCAGCCCCCCCTTATTATCAGAACAGCAAAATACATATGGAGATCAAGTTGAGACAGATAGAAACAGACCATGGGATTTCTCATGGGCACATTTTGGTGTAATTTTCACTGAAAATATTCACAATATTGATTGATTAGGCAGGACAATAAATGGTAACAGCTATGCCATTCTTTGGTAGTCTATTGACCATACCCCAGCTAATAGAAACTCAATCCAGATGGAAAGAGCTGAATTATTTCTCACATTTCAATACTAATGGATGTTGGCATTATGCTCGGCAGCTTGTTTTGAGCTTGTTTTCAACATCTTATATAAAGGTTCAGTGACTCCAAATTTAACTAATAAGAATTTCATTTTTTTTATTGTAAGATGAAAATCTTCATATGGTAATTGGCTCTTAGATTAACATACACAAACGCTTGCACATAATCCTTCATATCATCAAACTCCATTCAAGGTTTTCTAATTTATATCAAAGATAAGCAACAAATCAGGGTAAATTGAAGAAGGGAACTATTATTTATGATCCAAACAGAAAGTTCAATCAATATAGTTCGCCATTTCATTGTTTTTCAGTTAGTATTCAATGATATTGGAAACCCCCTCCCCATTTCAGTCCTTGTGTTTGTGTCACTTTGGCAAACAAGCCCCTAAAAGAAAAACTTCATCAAATTTACCTATATTTGCCAAATTTCATCAATTCAATCCAATTGGATTAAATTGTAAACAAACTGTGATGAATTTACCCTAGAGGGAGAGATCACGTTGTTTACAATTCAGACCAATCAGGTTGAATTCATGAAATGTGATGAATACAGGGTGATTTTGATGATAATTCTTCACAAAGGCTTGTTTTCCAAATCAACACAAACACAGGGCAAAATGAGGGATTTTCCCAATGGTTATTATCATGCAACACATAGATTTTACGTCTGATACTTAAAATGGATAAAGAGATCAAATAGTCCCATTAGCATTTTGTGAAACCTTCACAAAAATAGCCCACCTCCATCTCTGGCCTAAAAAAATTGAAGGAAATCTAACAGTAAAGAATCATATGTTAAGTGTGGAAAACGGTATACTTTATTAACCAGAATATCATACAATACAAATAAAATTAGGGGCTATTTCTTGGTGGAATGGAAAAAGGCTCACGCCGGTTGCAGTTTTGACATTTAAGAGCAGCAACTTTTTGCAAAAATGTTGAAAGAATGGTAATACTCTGAATTTTCCCTTCTAAGACACTAGTTGAGTGAATCATATCTTGTTGCTTTTATAACAAAGTAACATGGTTAAAAAAACATCCGAAATGGACTGACCAAGTCAGGGACTGCAAATTGGAACATACATACTCTGCCTAGCACAAGTAATATCAAGGGTTCTTGCAATTATAGAGGACTAAGGATCGCAAGCGCAGAAATAGAAATAGTACAACTAATTCAACCAATGATAAGGAGATTGTATATCTTCAAACTTCGCTAGCTTGGGATAGCCATCTCTGTCCACATTGTAACTTCATTTGAAGCTCTAATAAAATTGGTTAAAATGTTGGAAGTTGTTCTTTAACTCTTTTTAAAAAAAATCAAAGCCATTTTGTCTTTAAATTTACTTTTGGAAAACAGCTTTATGCTGATAACAAATATTTCCTAGTCCTCATTGACATTGTTCTGGTACTCTGCTCTTCGACGAATAACTAGAAGAAACATTTTCTTTTAAACAAAAAATGGGGTCACCCTCCAACTGAGACAGCACAAGTCTGCTGGTTGGTAGAGAAAGCATGCCCCTTAAACAAACTTTCCTAAATATACCCAACCTGGGTCCTAATGTCAAAATCCACAATTAAGCAACAAAAAACAGCCAAGACCTATTTAAGTGACTGGACGAGGCCAGTAGGCCACATAATTTCATGGGTGAATGTTAACAAAATTGCTTAGCAAGTTCACTATTGTCACAAATCACAGATCCAGATTTCCCAGGTGCCACTGCCAAAAAGATCACCAATCTCCTATATATCGTTCATTATAAATTCCAAGTTACTGATTTTGACATAATTGAGTAGAAACAGTATGACCATATGAAAGTATGCTAGACCCTTTTAAACTTCAGTAGGATCCTTTCTTAGAAGTTAGTGCCTTTCTATAAGATGTAAGTCTATAAACCAGTTGATGTTGATTGAAGGTTTTGTAGCTTGGTATGGCACAACACATTGTCCAGATATAATCTTCATAACAGCATGAACTACACAGATTACTATTAAAAAATGGTAAGAAAAGACAACAAAGTCATCTGCACCTCCATATGTCAGCACAAAGATATCAACAGCATCATGGATTACAATGAACTTCCACCTGATGATATAGATATATTGACAAGCACATATGGTGATCTTGATGACATTCAAAAGTGGAAGGTCATCAAAATACATTGTCAGAAATTTCAGATACTCCAGTCCAAGTCTAGTAAACAACCAAAATGAAACTTCCAAACCCTCAAGAATTATTAGAAGCATATTTGTTAAATAAAAATCTCCATGCTCATTTAAAACCTTAGATGATCAATAGTTCAATTTCTAGATGGTTCTGAATTTGTCCAAAGTAGAAAATGCTGGCTGGCATGAGCCTAAAGTCTCCATGCATACCTAAAGAGACTAAAAGGGATCAATACGAAGTTTGCATATTGTAACAGCCAAAGGTGCCACCCACATGGCTACAGAGACTAAAAGGGCACAAATTATACAAAATGCAAATTTTCCCTAATATTTACCTCGCTAATTAAATATTTAATCAAAGATATTGACTGGTGGTGTACGCTGCTTAAAATTCTACAAGAGTCTAAACACAATGTGTAAGAACTAGTACTATTTGAGCATAAAAAAAAAGTGTTTCAAACACCCTATTCTTTTCTCTAACTTTCCCTGACTGCTTAAAAACCAAGCATCTTTAGAGACTAAATATTTTATGGGAGGATGTTCTTCATGAATGGGGGGGGGGGGGGGGGGTGCAAACAAACATCAACATCCATCTCTGTTCTTCCTCAAAAAGTCAAAGTCAAGTTAAATATACTCAACTCTTATGCATGGATCTTGTCAATTATAAGTTCAAAAAAGTCCCAGCAAATAGTCCACCACTGTCAATCTCTCAAAAACTTTGATAAGCTGTGTGGGTATTGTGCAACAAGCATGTAAGAACAACATATACACTCTAGTTGGTTCCAAACACCAGAAACAGTTTGCTTCTAAAAGAATGAACAGAAATTCAAATTACATATATGATGACAAAATAAATTTAAATTTAAATGCACACAACTGAAGAATCAACAATGATGCACCGAATCAAGAAATATAGAAGCAGAAAAATATACAGTTGACATAGAGGCAGGCAAATAGATACAGACCTTCGAAAAGAACTTCTGTGCATGACTTCTGATTTGCACGGCAGTCTTTGTACCAATATGTTCTGCATAACACCAAGATGAAAACACAAAGAGAGAAGAGTCCGATCTCCAATTAAGAGTAAAATACAAAAGAACAGTTTTTCATGCAGTCCTATAAGGAATATTCATAATTTCGTATCATCCACCCACTTTTATTTTGAAAACATTTCATAAATTTACAATAAATCAGCCCACATCAATATTAACTTTAAAAAATAAAACTGAAGAATATATGAAAATTAGACCTTCGATTCGCTGCCAAGCTCGTCCATAGAGCTTCAAGGCCTCTAGGAACCTGTTATGCTCCTCCTCTGTCCATCTTTCTCGTTGCTTGGTAATTGTATATGGTTTCCTCGTCTATAATTAACACAACTTAATAATTCAGATTAGATTAAATATAAACATTCAAAACTAATACTACTTCAATTTGAAAGAAATAATTTAAAGATCAATAAATATAATAATAAAAGTTACCTAATACTAATTTATTTATTTATTTTTTACCTTAATAACCAAGTCTTCTCCTGCGGAGTATGTATCCATTACCGGACCTTAAGCAGCTAACGCTGCTTCAAATCCTCGCTAACGAGCAACGGATAGAACAGAAGCCTCCCTTCATTTCTTGCACCACTCAATACTACCAATAAAGCCGTCGTCTTGTTTGAATTCCACAGAATCAGAAAATCCGCTGCAACTGCAAACACCCAAACAAGATGCCAACAATCGATAGAGATTCGTCTCTCTGTAATCCGTATGTATGTACGTATTACAACAGCTATAATTATACGTATACGTTTAGATAAACTATAAAATACCACTTCCAGTATAGAGGTAGAGACTTAGAGTACATGTATAATAAATCATTCAAGAACATAAAAGAATCCACCAGAACAGAGAGACGCTTCTCCGTTACAACTTAAAAGTAAATTCCTTTATTCAGAATCCTCACCAAAACGAACACATAGACTCCAAGTCCTTCAAAAAACAAACAGAGAAAGAAAAACAGTGAAATCCGAATCAGTGATTAACAACAGCTTCCAATAATTTCTAACAGTAAAATATAATTGTTGCAGAGAAAAATTTAAACAAATCTCGAATATTTTCACTGATTTAATGAGCAAATCAACTGATTGAATTCTGAGGAAAAAAAAGGGTTCAATTTTCTCGTCAACCAAAGGGAAATGAAAAGAAACAATACCTAGAAATGAGAGAAAGTACCTTGCGAGAAAGTCATGATGAAGGAAAGCTGTACAAGTACGGATAGAGTTAGCGACCATGCACGCACGAACTCACCGGAAACTCACATGAAAACTCACTGTTCCCGGTAATGGTGGATCGGAAATTAGAAAAAAATTGAAAAGCAAGAACTATGTCCTGAGAGAACTGATGAGGAGGGGAAGCGGCAGTGAGAAAAGAAAGCCAATTTTCGGTGACCCCGAAGACACCAGAAACTACACCAAGGAACAATTTCAGCCACTATATTTTGTAGATTTATTTATTTTATTAATTTTTATTATTTGAGGCTGCTATTGAAGTTGGCTGCCCAACTATGAGGGAGAGATGGGAGAGAGATGCCATGTGGCAATTATTTAGTGGCTGATTAGTCTAAATCACACCCCTGCACTTTTCCCCCATTTTTGCCCTCCTCGTTCAATCTCCAAATCTCCACCACAAAGTCCGTGGCTCTCTAAGGTTAATTCCGTAAACGCGCATATCATGTGGGGGATTCATTGGTGACGTGGCTCTTCTCCAAGGACCGGTTCCACACGGTAGCGTTTATGTACGGACGGGGTAGATAGGGGGAAAGGGACGGTGTGTGCCAACGTGGCGGCTTACGGAGAAAACGGAAGATGTGCACCACAGAACGAGGCTGGTGTTTTTTACTCCAGTGAATAGTCGAGTGCCGTTATCTTTGACTGCTGGGTTTTGTTTTGACTTGCTAAAGTTTCGTTATGGACGGTGTGATCAAGGTGATAGAAGACAGTGAATATCTTGGCCGTTGAAGTTTTTTCCTTTTCATTTCTTACCCTGTATGAATCTTGAAGGGGCGGATACGCTGCGTTGCGTGAGACAGGGACAGTCTTGCTTTTGAGAGGTGGGCCAGAAAACAGGCCCGATGGTGCAACTGGACAGATGAGCTCGGGCCTCTTTTTCAAAACAATTGGTCCATGGTTGCTTTTCGGTGCGCACAACATCAAGCCTGCAGTTTAAAATCTGAACCACGTGAAACTTTCTAGCTGAGCTAAAAGAAAAATTCGAACTCGGACATGTTTGATCATTTCATTAAACTAAAATTGTGAAGGGTTTCCGACCAAGATATAATTAAATCTTTTAGCCAGTTAAAAATTCATAAAATTTGTTTTTTATAAAAATTGAAACAAGCTTACATATCACTTTAAATAAATTTAAAAAATATAATAAAATTTTATAAAATAACTAAAACTCTTTAAATATATAGATGCTTGGTAACCATATTTAGACAATAAATCTAAAAATAAAATCATTAAAATTCTTCACAAAATTTTTATTGTAATTATTAAGTCTTAAAACATAATAAAAAATAAAAACAAAATCAAACCTTAAAGTAAAGATGATAGTAGATAAATTGAATAAACACGATAACACACATTTTCACCTTTGTTTTATATTTTTTTCATGGACATCATGAAAAAATATAAAACAAAGGTGAAAATAAAGAAAAATAAAAGAAAGAATGCCGATGATTTCGTTGGGGGCAGCTAAGGCAAAGCCAAAAATAGGGGTGAGTAAAACAACTGAAAAATCGACTAAACCGAAAAAACCAGAAAAAAATAACCGAAAAAACAAAATCGTGAAAAAAAACCGATTAAATCGATTAAAATTTTAAAAAACTGACCGGTTCGGTTTTATAAGCCTAAAACCAAACCGAACCCAAACAAAAAAAAACAGAAAAAAACCGAGCCAAACCGAAAAAACAGAATTGACAACCTTGGTAAGGACTCAATGAGGATTTGAAAAGTTTAATTAAATTTACCGAAGACTTAATTATAAGGAATATTATTTTTTTGGAGTCAATTTAGGTGTTAATTAGAAGAAATTGAAGTTTGGGAATTGAAATTGAACATGAAAAGTGTAATTGGTCAAATCATAGGCTTAATTATGAAAAAAATTAAAGTTTGATAGCTATTTAGGGGTTTGATTGAAGAAATTCAAGTCAATAACCAAATCATAAGAGACACAAGACTTCGGGGGATGAAATTGACCAAATTATGGGTCAAATTTAAAAAACATAAAAGTTTGATAATCAATTAAGGGTTTAGTTGTACAAATCTAAAATCAATGACCAAGATGAAAATGGTCACTTGTTGTCAATCGACACTTTCTTTTTCTATTGGCGGAATTCGATGATTTTCTCTTTTCTTTCTCAAACTAGAGACCGGAAAATAAAAAAAATAAATTTTTATATCAAATTTAAATTTTAAAAATATTAAGGGACCGAAATGTTATCATTTAAAAAGTTGGTGGGTGAAAGTAAACTTTTTGCCCAAATTTTGAAAACCACCACCTTTTTTCTCCACTTTTCTTTTTTACTTTGACCCTGTAATTTTCAATCCTCCACTTTCTTAGTAAATTAACCTAAATTGGTTATTAACCTAGCCATAAAAGAGCTTAATGGAGTATGAAAAAAATTTAATAATCAAATTAAGAAAATTATAACAAAAATTATAGAAAAATAATACAACTCTAGTAACACCTTTTTAAAAAATAAACCTCGTAAAAATCTACTAAACAATCATAAATCCAAAATCCTAATAAATCAAGGTCAATCCTCACAAAATTCCTATATACAAACTGTTAATTTCCTTGGTTCCGTGCTTATTATAGAAATAGAATCACCCCAACCTTATTATACTTATAGATTATAGTAGTTAACTCAGTACCGGTGTTATGCTATGAATATGATTAATTTTTAAAACAACGAAGAATGAACATGCATTATTAACCTGTTTTTCTTTAATCATAAAAAATTAATTGTAAATTAGAAAATTGATGTGTGCATTTAATAAAAATAAAATGAAAATTATATGTTTTTTTTAACAAAAATAGTTTTTTTTATCATAAGCATTGTTTTTTATATAAAAACTTAGCATGATATAAAAAATAAATTTTAATTTACAAAACACATTGAAAATCATGTCTAGCCATTTTGTATGCAATATAATAAAAAATGGCTAATCTGAGAAAACAATTTAAGAACTTTGTAATAAAATTATAATAACTTATAAACTTTATTTTCATTGAGTATTCATATATACAAACTAAAAATACCTCCGTAGTAGGTTCATATATAATAATAAAAAATGATTGCTAATATTATTAAAAAAAGGTATTATAATCTTATATGAAAATAAATGCTAAATTTAATGGTATTTAATGGATTAAAATTCTAAATATAATTTTAATTATGTGATTATAATGAATATTGACTAATAATTTAAGAATAATATAATCACTGTAAAAAACAATATTTGCTAATATTATATAAAAAAAGGTGTTATAACCTTATTTGAAAAAAGTTAAAATTGAATGGTATTTAATGGAATGACATCTTAAATATAATTTTAATTTTTTCTTAACAATTTATATTAATAAAAAAATAATGAAAAATAATAATAATAATAATAATAAAGGATTGTTTAAAAAGAACATGGACGCTTGGGCTAGGGTGAGCCGGTGCAAATGACCCAACAAATAAAAGTTCTGGAGGATGTGAGCATGCAAGCTAGGCCTACATGCCTCAACTTTTTTTTTTTAGATGACACGATCTATTTATACAAATTCTAGCTACGGCAGGAAAATCATGTTTCAACTTATCTAATCTAAAAAAACCTATTTTTGAATTTTTATTTTCTTGAAAAAAATCTAAAAAACACCAAAAAAAAAAAACATAATAAACTTATTCCTAAACTTAAAACACCCTTTAATATACCAAAAAATACAAAAAATAATTTGAATCAATAAATAACTCTCGAGTCCCATTGTACTTTTTCCAATAAGATAAAAAAAAACATTCCTCTTATTATTAAATGAAACTCATTAATATTAAGATTGATTTTTTTATTGTTGAAATGTTATCAACCGATAACTTTCTCTTTCATATGATGTTTTCAGTAATTTTTCTCTTCTCTCTCAAACTAAAATGAAACATGAATAAAATGAAGTTTTGAACCAAAACTAATATTTCTAAAACTAAATGGATAAAAAATAAAGTCACAGATCATATATGGTCTAAAATGTAATTTTTTGCGTGAATTTAAGATGAGCAATTTTTTTTTTGTTTTTTTAAATTTGTTAGATATGCTACAAATTCAAATTATACCTCATTTAATTGACATCCAATTAATTTTTTGAATCTAATTAACGCCTTTAATTCTTAAGGATATTCAAAGAAAAGAAACTAACCTACAAAACACAAATAGAACATATAAAGAATTAATTATTAAAATGAAAAAAAATCCATTATTACAATTCACAGAGTATGTACAATACACTCATCTATAGTAAAACACCCAGGGTATCTGGTTTTCTTCTGGTTTAATTTAATTTAATATATAAGTGGATTTGTCAAGTTCCGAGATTAGAAATAAAAACATGTGAAACAGGCGGACATGTCTCCGTTCTCAAGCAGCCACAGCTCAAATAATTATTGTTAAAGCTACCTGAGCGTGCAGTAATTCTTGTTTTTCTAGTGTTTATTTAGAAATATATTAAAATAATATTTTTTATTTTAAAAAATTATTTTTAATATCAATATATTAAAAAAATATGTAAAAAAATTAAATAATTTTTTAACGTGTGAGTGGTACGTTCCATTATGGTTCATAAAAGTAAGGGTGATCATTTTCAGTTCGATTCAGTTTTTACCTATAAAAACAACCAAACTGAAAAAAAAATTTATATAAAAAAAAACTGAAACCGAACTAAACCTGGTTCCAACCGACCGGTTTCGGTTCGGTTTGGTTTCTATGTCAAAAACCAAAAAAACCTATATTGTTTTTTAACATAAAAAAGCCACAAAATCAATCCCATCTTCATCACCAGAAGCCTCCACGACAGTGTTGAATCCATACCGGCCTTTTCTCAAGCAAATAGCCTCCTACAGAACCACAAAAACACATCACGCTCTCTTACAATAATCAATCACTCTTCACTATCACAACCCCAAAAACCTACATCACCGAAAACCATACTCTCAAATACAAACCATCACCGCCACAATAAACATTGTGCAGTGCCCACTGCCACTTTCTTTATCCATTTTCCATTCATAAAAAAAGAAAACTCAGCAGCTACCAATAACCCAAACCATAAAATTAAGCTCAGTCCCCACCTTTATTGCCTCCACTAATCACCTGCAAATTAAAAAAATCTTACTGCTGTTGAGGTTTATGGGTGTTATTGGGATGATAGATATAGAGATGATTGAAGAATGAAGATTGGAAGGTTAGGTGTGATGTGTGGGAGCTTGGGTTGGGGTGGTTAAACTTTGAAGAACGAAGAATTAATGCTGTGAAGAATTAATTGTGTTGTGTGCTATGGAAAATTAATTGTGAGATGTGAGTGGACTTGTGAGCATAGTTATTAAACCCGGCTCGGGGTTAACCCGGTCAAGGGGCCGGGTCTCGGGTTTCATGGGTCAACCCATGTCAACTCGGGTCAACCCGAAATTTTTTTTTAAAAATTAAAGTTTTAATATTTTATATGAAAAAATTAAGAAAAAATCCATGTGAATATAGGTTATATAAATTGTAAATAATGAAGTTTAAAAGAATATTTTAAAAAGTTTTTTATCTCACAATAAAAAAATATTATGTTAAGCTTTTAAGTTGAAGTATTTAAACTAAAAAGTTTTTTTATCCCATATTGAAAAAACATAATTTTTTTTTGGGAACATAGAATATATATACTAATGGTTTCAAATTCCACATTGAAAAAACACAACTTTTTTCTTGTGAATATATAATATATATATTAATGGGTTTCAAATCCCATATTGAAAAAAAAATCTTTTTTCTTGGGAACATAGAGTATATATACTAATGGGTTTCAAATTCCACATTGAAAAAAAATAGTTTTTTTTGGAACATAGAGTATATTTACTAGTAGGTTTTAAATCCCACATTGAAAAAACATAGCTTTTTTCTTGAGAACATAGAGTATATATACTAGTGGGTTTCAAATCTCATATTAAAAAGATACTATGTTATCCTTTTAAGTTTAAGTATTTAAACCAAAAGGTTTTTTTTTTTTATCTCACATTGAAAAAACATAACTTTTTTCTTGGAAATGTAGAGTATATATGCTAATGGGTTTCAAATCCCACATTTGAAAAAAAAAAACTGGGTCTCACCCGGGTCACGGGTTGACCTGTCGGGTCGACTGGGTTTGGCCGGGTCGTTACACCAGGCAATCTTTTGATAAAACCAGACCGGTTCAGCCCCCGGGTCGATCGGGTCCCGAGCCAACCCACCAGGCCAGGTTTAATAACTATGCCTGTGAGAGCTTGGGTGGGGGTAGTTAAAGAATGAATAATTAATTGGGTGTAGAGTCTGTAGACTTTTGAGTGTTGTGGGAGGTTGTGCTACTGTGAGGATTGAAATGGTGTGGCTCGTGTGGGTTGTGTGGTGTGTCTGTGATTATGAAGATTGAGGAGTATTTATAGATTTTTTTAATTTAAACCGGTTCGGTTTGGTTCAGTTCGGGTTGCTCGTTTAAGTATTATAAAACCAAAACTGAATCGAACCAGAAGTTTTTCTAAATATTCTAATCGGTTTTTTTATGGTTCGGTTAATTGTTTTTTATTTTTCTCAGTTTAATCAATTTTTTTGTTTACCTCTAATAAAAAGATTACTCCATTGTCAACTATTTCTTCATCTTTTATATTTTATATTTTTTAGATTTAATCTCTATTATTTTGATTATTATTTATTTTATTTGAGATAATTTATGAAATTATTTTTTTTTATTAATTTCATTCTCATTCAACTTTTTAATTTATAAGATTTATTCCTTATTATTTTAATAAACTTGAAAAAAATTAAACATTTAGGGTTGTGGATAGTGCAAGGGTGTTGTATGATCGTAGAGGAGGAAAGAACCGTACTTATGCCTTCCTTTCATTTTCATCTTCTGCAGAACGCGATGCTGCACTTTCAATGAATGGAGCAGTTAAGCTCAGTAGCATCCTCCCTTCTTTCAACTTTCTCTCTTCTTTCACTTCGTTTGTCATTGTTACCCGTTAATTGAATTTTTCTTGCAGGACTTCCATGATCGTGTTTTAGTTGTTAAAAGAGGGGTTGAGAGACGACCAAGCTCTGACTGAGATTTTGCTGCTTGCATATATGTAAGGAGGCTGGACAAATACAATAGCTCGAAGCATTCTCCTTACCTGAAACATTGGCAGAGGGTTTGCTTTGTCATCCTCGTTCCTTCAAATTCAAGTTTTGTATCTCACACTGAAGTTTGAGTACCCGTCAAAGTTTTGTAGGCATCAACTTTATATTAAAAGTACATGAGAAAATCCAAGTAAATCTAAGTAAAATTGGTTTTAGATTCTTGGTAGGTGATTCATGATTGCATATTCATGTGCTCTGATATACTCTCGTAGCCTCTTGTTTATGTATTACGAGATTGATTACTTAGCTGATTTATTCTGTAAGACGCCAGTAGAAGACAGCAGCTGCCAAAATTTTCCCTGGATTTGAGCATGGAGTTGTTTTCTGAGCAAATTAGGCACCATTCTTCCAACTGAAACCTTTTCCTTCTGCGTGTATTTTTTCAGAATGGAAACTACAATTGAGATTTGATTTTCTTGATTACACCTTCGTGCTTGCCCTTACAATTCACTCATCAGTATCCAGTTCTGTCACTAGTTAAAAAACCATAAACCCTAGCGAACCATCACGAGAATTCTATGGCCTGGTGATCCCCAGCCTCAGGATCTATTTACTGTTTAAAGGAGAAAGAAAATAGTCAGCAGCACAGAAAGAAGCAAAGAACACTCGACCTCTCCATTTTATTTATTCATAAGCAAGGATCTATTACAGTTTGATTATTTATTATTTATTAGCATGTTACGTCATTAAAAATCCATGTCAACAACATTGAAAAAAAAATAAAAATTCTGTCCTTTCATTCTTATAATAAGAAATCCCTAAACAATCATAACCAAAATCACAGCTCACCCTCCTCCCTCTCTGTTCCTTGGTGCTGCCAACAATCATCTCTAAAATATCCATTTCTTTTTTATTTGCAGGAAATTTTTCTTATTATGAGCTTAAAATTTAATATGTATAACGCGATTTTTTTTTTTAAAATATCAAAACAATGATATCTTAGTTATAAATAATAAAGTTTAGGAGATTATTTTAAAAGATTTTTATCTCATGTTTAAAAGATATTATCTTTTTCTTTTAAGTTAAAGTATTTAAATTAAAAAAATCTTTTATCCTACATTAGAAGAGCACGATTTTTTTCTTGTGAACATAAAGTATATATACTAATGGACTCTCAGTCCTACATTTAAAAAATAAGATTTTTTTTTCTAGTATTTATATAATGAACTTTAATATGAATTAGTAGCCAACAAATGTGGTAGGCTCATGCTTATAAGGTTAGATCGAGCAAGAAAAAAACCTTTGATTGCCCCCTGCGCGTGAGACATCGCCTGTATTTATTGAACCTTTTATCTTTAATAATAATTTATTTTTTGACCTTTAAATTGCCACCATAGTTTTTTAAACTCTTAAAAATAATTTTCTAACAACTATATATTTTATAAAAGCTCTTTAACATTCCTAACAACTATTTTTTTTTTAAATGTTGTACCAACAATTAATTCTACCATTTATTCCCTAACTAGATTTAATTTGCAGACTTTAATTCTCCTATTTATTTTCTTGCTAGTTGTTGTAGGCTAACAAACCTATATACACACCTACACTTATTCATCTAGTCAACTTAAGTTAAATTATTAAATATATAACTCATGTTATGAAGTTAATAGGTTTTGTAATGTTATTTTTATAATTAAAAATTTTATTTTATTATATAATAACAAAAACATACACTTAAAAAAAAACCAAATAAAATTTAAAAATAAATAATGATGGACCGGGAAAAAAAATATCTTACTAATATTATAAAAAGACTTATAATCCTACTAAAAAAACAAAGAATGTTATTTAATAAAATAATATCTAAAATATATTCTTAATTAATCTAAAAAACGAGTTCTGAGATTGGATTCTCGTTCTAATACAAACATTCAAGGACCCAAAATACATGGAGATGCCTCGCTAAACCGGTGCCGGTGACGGTGACGGTGACGGTGACGGTGACGGTGGACGCTTTGCTAATATGCCATCAATTTCTTTCTCGCGTGCCTTTTCCTCATTGGATAAAGATGGTGTAAGAGATGTCTGGGCTCGCCTTCGCTCGCTCGTTGGGTTCGGTCATGCTTTTCATGACGAGACGCAAATCACATCACTGGAACGGCCCGCGGGCCCCGCACCTTAACTGCATCACATGCTTTTACCAGGTTGCGTGCCGCTAATTTGCAGCCCTCTTATAATAATTATAATAATAACGTGATAGCCTAATTTGCACGCAGCCAACAACCGCAAAAACTTATGTTGCCGAAACATTTATGCTTTTTTTTTTTTTAATTTTTTTTTATTCCAAGTGATTGTTAATTCTATCACTTGAACTCGCTATTTTTTTTATATTATTATTACAGTTCTCAAACTTTTTTAAGACGGTTGCATACTTTGAAGTCAAATTAAAGAATAATTTGTTAAAATTTATTGAAAAAAAATAAAATTTAAAAAAAATTTAAAAAATAATTTCCTGAAAAGTGAATTTCAAAAAACAAAGATAGTGTTAGTTTTCTGGAAAGTAAAATATTATTTTTTAAATTTTTCTGTGTTTGTTTGTTATTAGAAAAGTTGGTTAACGGAAAATACTTTTCAATCAAAGAAAATTTTGGCTTGATTGCTATATATATTTTGTTTTGAATATTTGTTTTTCAATTTCATCCCTTAGAATTTAATTTTTATGTTAACTTTGGTCCTCATTTTTATAATTGTTATTTGCTTTTCCTTTATTATTTTTTAATTGAAATTTTTTATCTATTAAATTTGGTCCCTATTCTTTTGATTGTTACTTATTTTATTTGAAATAATTTATAAAATGATAATTATTATTATTTTAATTTCTTCATCTTTCAATTTTTTTTATTTTTTAGATTTGATCTCTATTATTTTGATTATTATTTATTTTATTTGAGATAATTTATGAATTTTTTTTTTTCAATTTCATTCATATTCAACCTTTTAATTTGTAAGATTTATTCCTCATTATTTTAATAAACTTGAAAAAAATTATACATTAATAAGTTATTTTCCAATTCATTTTTCATGACATAACCAAACACTGGAAATTGTTTCCAACTTATTTTTCATTACACTACCAAACATTAAAAAATAATTTACTTTTTTGAAATTCACTTTTCAAATAGAAACTACTTTTCAACAAAAAAAAAAGAGCTAAAATACAACTAGATTCTTGATATCATTTAAAAGAAAATACAAAAAAAGAAACAAAAGCATTACAAGTGTGTTTTCTTTAGAAAAATAAAAATCAAATATCTAAACAACATAACTTCTTCTAAAACACAAAAACTATTACATGTTGTGTCAGACAACCTATTATTCTTTTGATTATTTTCATGTTAGCTCTAATGAGTTCAAGTTAAATGTTTTTATACTAAAATATCTAAAAATTATTATACAAATGTTAAAAAACTCATTTACAACTACTACACAATCTCTAATGACTGTATTAGTTAAACATTGTTCTTACGATATTTTTTTTTTATTTTTTTTATTATAGTTTACAAGAATATGTTTATTTTTGTGTTTTTTTTTTTTCAGTATTCTCGATTAAATCAGTTTTTTTTTACACCTCTAATAAAAAGATTACTTCGTTGTCAACTATTTCATCTAATCTTCCATTATAAATACTTTTGAAGCCGAATATTCATAAACCCATCCGGTTTCTTCTATCTAAAATTGATCGACATCCTCAAAAAACATTATGGCATCTTCTATAGAAAACCACGTCAGTCAAGTTGGTGAAGCGAAAGATGAAAACTTTGGATATGCCATGCAACTAGCTTTGAGCTCAGTGCTACCCATGACTCTACACACGGCGATTCAGCTTGGCATCTTTGAGATCATAGCCAAAGCAGGTCCAGATGTCAAACTCTCTGCTGCAGATATCGCAGCCAAGTTGCCAACAGATAACCCCGATACACCAAAGATGCTGGACCGTATTCTAAGGCTCTTGGCTAGCCACCAAGTGCTTTGTTGTTTTGTCGATGGCTCGGAGAGGTTCTACAGTCTGGCTCCTGTGTCCATGTACTTTGTGCGCAACCAAAATGGTGTTTCTTTGGCCCCCTTCATGGCCTTGATTCAAGAAAACGTCGTCTTACAGAGCTGGTTTGTCACTCCCTATATATTGTCACATTTTTTCTATTTAATTTTTGCTTGCTTCAATTTACTATAATAATATTAGTAAACATTGTACCTCTTATCATCACTTCTCTCCCCTATCTCTCTCTATTTTGTTGATAAGGGCAGCTAGCTAATCTCAATGTTTATCCGTTTCCTGCTAGGTCTCAACTAAAAGATGCAGTTCTTGAAGGAGGAGTTGCGTTTCACAGAGTCCATGGAGTACATGCCTTTGAGTACAATGGCTTGGACCCTAGGTTCAATCAGGTATTCAACACAGCAATGTACAACCAAACCACTATTGTAAATGGAAATATGCTTGAGAAATACAATGGTTTCAAGAACCTGAAACAGCTGGTTGATATTGGTGGTGGGTTGGGACACACTATGAAGGCAGTAACGTCTAAATATCCCCAGATCAAGGGTATCAATTTCGACTTGCCACATGTTATAGAGCATGCGCCGGCCTATCCTGGTATGTTTTGTTCATCCTCTCCTTACGTTTAATTTATGGTAATTGTTAAATTTTATTCTTTCTGGTTCCGCTGATACTTGCTCATGTTTCTGTCATTGATTAAGGTTAATCAAACACTGTGGGAAAATTAAATTGACAAATTGAGAGAATTTAGGAAAACATGATAACATGCTCCGTATTCATTAATGAATCTGCCTGAAACTTCAAACCTCGTATGACCAAAATCTGAAATTTGAGGTGCCACAATCTAAAACATGACAAGCCACACATATACTTTACCCATAAAAATGTTTTCAGTGAACCCAAAAGAAAAGAAGAGAAGTTTGCAGAGAATCACAGGCTTTACAGGACAAGGAAAAGACTAGACAATGAAAGACTTGGTCATAGATGTGGGAACTGGTTTCTCATGCAGGTGTGGAGCACGTGGGAGGAGATATGTTTGAAAGTGTTCCCAAAGGAGATGCCATTTTCCTGAAGGTACCAAAATTCTGACGGCATATAATCTACTTGCTCAATTTTAGACACCAAAATCACTAATAACGACTAATGGATATATAATCTTATAGTGGATACTCCATAATTGGAGTGATGATCTCTGCTTGAAGTTGTTGAAGAACTGCTACAAAGCAATTCCAGAGGATGGGAAGGTAATTGTTATGGAATCAGTTCTTCCGATCACGGCCAAGACAAGCCCTGCTGCGAAAGCGATCTCGCAACTTGATGTAATGATGATGACTCAAAACCTAGGAGGGAAAGAACGGACTGAAGATGAATTCATGGCCCTGGCCACTGCAGCTGGATTCCGTGGCATCAAATTTGAAACCTTTGTTTGTAATTTTTGGGTCATGGAGTTCTTCAAGTAGATTACTGCTTAAAATTGCATTTTGCAGAAATTGGAGTATGCATTACCAGTTTCTACCAGAATTGAAGCGTTCATGACTGCCCGTGTGGAACGATATTTATGGAATAAATAAAATAGCTGTTCATCAGCTTTTAGCATTCCCAAGATAGAAGTTTGATGAGCTGCATACTTTGCAAATAGATATTGTATTTGATAGAATTAATCTTGTTGTTTTATTTCAGTTTGTTTTGTTTATGTTTTGTTTTAATTCCAGCAGAGTTTAAGAGTAGACGTAACCTTTCATATAGAAGTTATGATTTAGAGGTCATTTAGTGGACGTAACTTTTCATATAGCAGTTATGATTTAGAGGTTAATTAGAGGACGTAACCTTTCGTATTTGCTTCTATATATAATAAGAAATTCAGAAAATGATGCAGTGAGTTAAGCATCACAAAAGGCCTCTGTTCTTTCATTATTTTTGTCTCTGTGATTGTGTGAGTTTCCTAAATTGTGTGACTGGCCGTAAGAAAGAATAACCATCATATGGTATCAGAGCCAAGATTGTCAAAGCAATGGCCGATGTTGAAGGAGATCAATCTAAGACGCTTGCAGTCGTCAAACCGACAGCAAGAGGAGCCTCAATCCCGATCCATTATCCAATGTTAAGCGAAACGAACTACGACATATGGGCTGTCAAGATGAAGATAATCTTGTGTTCGCTAGGAGTATGGTCAGTGATCGAAGGTGTAGACACAGACGACGACAAAGATCAAGGCGCCATGGTAGCCATCTCTCAAGCCGTGCCAGATGACGTGATGATGGCAATCGCGGAGAAGCAGACGGCAAAGGAGGCTTGGGACGCACTCAGGGAGATGCGAATTGGCGAAGATCGTGTCAAGAAGGCACGTGTACAAGTACTGAAACGACAATTGTACAAGGTGCATATGCAAGATTCAGAAACCGTAAATGAGTATTCGATGAAGTTGACTGCCTTGGTTGGTGAGATCCGATCACTTGGCGCGAAACTTGAAGAAAGCGAAATTGTTGAAAAGCTGTTCAGTTCGGTTCCAGATCGATTTCTTCAAATCATTGGGACAATTGAGTAGTTTGGAGATGTAGACACGATGTCGGTTTCAGAAGCAATTGGGCGTTTGAGAATATTTGAAGAGGGATTGAAGGGGCGATCTCATACAGAGAGTACAGGAGAGCAGTTGCTATTCACCCAAGCCGAAAGGGAAGCAAGAACCCCAAGGCAAAGAAAAATGAAAGTTTCAGCAACAACAAAAGAGGAGGACGTCACTGGAGAGGACATGGTAGTGGGCGTGGATATGGTGGAGGTCGAGGAAATGGTGAACGCACTAACGAAGACCGAAAGCCACGAAACTTTGACAAATCCAAGGTTAAGTGTTTCAATTGTAATGAATTTGGACACTTCGTAAAAGATTGTTCCAAGCCAAACCGAAGAGAGAGGGCTAATTTTGTTACAACACAAACCGTTGATGAACCGGCACTACTGATGGCCGAAACTTGTGTCATCAGCCACTTAATACAGAACGAGCATGTGTTACTGCACGAAGACAAGGTGGTGCCAAAGATTAAAGGCACCCGAGAGAAGGCTTGGTATTTAGATACCGACGCAAGTAACCACATGACCGGATGTATTGAAAAATTTGCTGAAATTGACACGACTATTACAGGGTCAGTCAAATTTGGGGATGGCTCGACTGTAAAAATCCAAGGAAGAGGTTCGGTTTTGCTTGAAGACTTCACAGGTGAACATCAAATACTTACTAATGTCTACTACATCCCAATGTTGAAGAGCAACATAATAAGCCTTGGTCAGTTAGATGAAAACGGATGCAAGGTTGTGATTGAAGGAGGTGTTATGACTATTTTGGACAGATTACAAAGGCTACTAGCAAAAGTGAAGAGGTCAAGCAACCGATTATATGTGCTTAACATAGCACCAGCTCTACCCGAATGCTTTCTGGTAAGGAGCAAAGAAGAAGCATGGCGATGGCATGCAAGATACGGGCATGTGAATTTTCATGCTTTGAAGTCTCTAAGTCAGAAATAGATGGTGCATGGCTTGCCCATAATCGAGCATGAAGATCACATTTGTGATGGATGTTTGTGTTGTAACCCATTTTTGGGTCCCCCCACAAAAATAAAAATATATAGCCGGAGGAAAATTAGAAAAATAATAAGAGGTGGGAGCGCTCAGAAAGAATCAGAAAAAATTGATTAAGGAGGTTCAGAAATGCAAGGAGTGAATTTTTTGACAGTATATTCTTGAAGGAGGAGAGCCCTGTTGAAAGAGAAAATTTAATTTGAAGAGAAAAGGGCCAAAGTTGGATGTTTATGGACTCAATTGGATTTTATTGAAGGTTTATTTGAATTTATAGAGGTTTTGATTGCAAGGAAAATTGAGTTTTTAAGTCAATTTAGGCTTTAATTGGAAGAAATTAAAGTTCTGGGGTTAAATTATAATTTTTGAGAGTTGATTTGGTTAAATCAAGGGCCTAATTGCATACATATTGAAGTTTAAGGGCCAATTAGGGACTTAATTGAGAAAATCCGAAACCAGGGACCAATTTGGAAAAGGCACGTAAATAAGAGGGGCTGTATTGGATTTGATCCGGGGCCAAATTGAAGAAATTGAAAACTGGAGGACTGATTTGAAAAGGGGCAGGAACTGTTCATTTTCTTCCCCACCGAGCTGCCCGAGTGGTCGACTTCCAGGCGTGTTTTCTGCCTCGTTTGACCCCCAAATCCGACAAAGCATGCACCAACATGTCCACATGAAACCCCTTTATCCCGGAGAATGGTCCGGTCGGGTCGAAAAAGTTAGAAACGGCTCCGTTGAGTGGCTCATAGTGGCCACCTCGGGCAGTTCACAGCCTGGAGCTGCCAAATTTGGCAGCTCGAGGTGGACACTTTGAGCCAACGGTTGAGATGCTTCCCAACTGAATCAGGGGCTGTATTTTTTCCAAAACGTAGGCAAGATAACCCTCTTACACTTCCTATAAATAGAGTCGGATTTGATGATCTGAGGGGGAAAACATTCGGGTCCAAAGTCAGCCAAAAACCAGCATTTTCGCCCAATTTCTGCAGATTTTTCTTCTTCTTCTTTCTCCCTCTGCCACAGGAAACCGACGCCGTCTTCCTCCAACTCCACCTCTACAACCACCGGCTGAACCACCTCATCACAGCAGCCACAACCCCTTCGGCCAAGTGAGCCCCTCTTCCTTTCCTCCTCCTTCATCTTCCTCCTTTTCTTCTTCTTCTTCCTTACCTACTGTTCATTGCATGAACAGTAGCGTGAAATATAATTCACGTCCTACTGTTTATGCAGGACGTGAATTACATATATATATATATATATATATATATATATATATATATATATATATATATGTGTGTGTGTGTGTGTGTGTGTGTGTGTGTGTATTATATTTTTTTTAAAAAACAAAAATAATAATATTAAAAAAATTTTCCAAAATCATTTTTAAAAAAATGTGATTTTCTTGCATCTTTTTCTACAAATTTTGCAGGATATTGGGTTGTATTTTTATACCGTAGAGATATAAATTCAGTATTAAAATACCCGGTTTTCGTCAAAACATCAAAAAATACACAATTAAAAAAAATGTTTTTGTTTTAAAATACGGCCTAGTCTCTCCAATATATATATATAAATATTATAACATCATATTTTTCCTACAACAAAGAAAATTTCAAAACAATATATGTATTAGCATGCATTTTGGCTTTAATAACCAGTTTATTCAAGCCATGAGAACTAGGCCAATATTTCAAAAATTCTAAAAAAATCTTTTGGTTTTCTTTTAGTATTTGGGATTATAAATTTATACATAAAACATATTCATGATATTAAAAATATGGTTTTTTTATATAGACGTTAGAATGGTTAGGTTTTACCCGATAAGATAAGGACCTCCTTATTGAGGAGGACTTTTCTTGAACCATAGACGGACCAACATACATAGATGTTAGAACGGTTAGGTTTTACTCGATAAGATAAGGACCTCCTTATTGAGGAGGACTTTTCTTGAACTATAGACGAACCAACAACTAGTAAACATAACGAGACCTTAAATTTTATCAGACAAATAAACAATGCAGCTTACCTTAGGTAGGGCGTATTTGGGGTGCTAATACCTTCCCTTTACGCAACCAGTCCCCGTGCCCGATCTCTGAGACCAGTTAGGGTTCCTAGTGACCAAAATATTAGGTGGCGACTCCCACACCATTTTTCATTGATAAGAGACAAAGAATTCCTTGTCTCCCCATATTTACCAGATATATATCCCCCCATTACACATTTGAGGGTGGACGATCGCCGCGACGTTGCGCACCCGCGACAGTTTGATTGGAAAACAACAGCGAAAACCATTCCCTGCTGAATCAAATTTCAGAGCCGAGTACCCTCTTGAGTTGTGGCATATAGATTTGTGCGGGCCAATCACACCGACTACGAATGGGGGAAAGCGTTATTTTATGCTAATTGTCGATGATTGCACAAGGTTTATGTGGCAGGTTCTGATCTCAAGCAAAGCTGAGGCGTTCGAAAGTTTTAAAAGGATCAAAGTTGCAGTCGAAATGGAGAAAGGGTGTAAGTTGAAAGCTTTTCGAAGTGATCGTGGTGGTGAATTCACATCAAATGAGTTCAAGGGCTTTTGCGAATTAAATGGTATTAAACACTACTTTACTGCACCTTATTCTCCGTAGCAAAATGGTGTCGTGGAACGGAGAAATCAGACAGTGGTTGGCATGGCAAGAAGTTTACTGAAAAGTAAAAGTGTTCCCGGCAAATTTTGGGGAGAAGCGGTGTCAACGGCAATTTACTTGCTGAACAGAGCACCAACTAAGAGTCTAGTTGACAAGACACCCTCTGAAGCCTACTACAATTGAAAGCCAAGAGTTGAACACTTACGAATTTTTGGATGTATTGCTCACGTGAAGAATGTCACACCTCACCTTTCGAAACTAGCAGATCGAAATAAACCTATGGTGTTTATTGGATATGATTTGAATACCAAGGGTTATCGGATGTTTGATCCAAAGACAAAACAGGTGGTAGTGACTCGTGATGCCGTGTTTGATGAAGAAAAGAAGTGGGAGTGGACTGATTCATCGGCTACAGAATCTAAACCATCAAAGGATATCTTTTCTGTTCTTTATTTTCCTGTTGCAGTTTCAAGTGATGCTGCCCATCAACGAATTGAGGAAGAGATGCTGTATCCAAATATGGCGTCTCCACAGCCAGGGTTCTATCAATCTGGCGAGCCTGAGAATACATCTGCTGGTAGCAACAGAGCAGATGGATTCGGCTCTGGAAATGCACAAACTCCAGTGTCGTTTCCTGTTGAGCAGAGGGCATCCGAATTCATCCATCCAGAGGCATCAGAAGTGGGACCAAGAGGGAAACGAGACCTAAACAGTTTGTACGACAAAACTATTCCTACTGAATTGGATTATTCGGGGCTATGTTTGCTAGGAGAGGAGGAGCCTACGAGTTATGAAGAAGCAAGAACCGATTCAGCATGGAGAAAGGCTATGGAAGAAGAAATTTCCAGCATACAGGAGAATGCAACATGGAGGTTAGTTGTTTTACCAGAAAATCAAAAGCCAATTGGTTTGAAGTGGGTGTTTAAATTGAAGAAAGATACTCAAGGGAGAATAATCAAACACAAGGCGAGGTTAGTAGCAAAGGGGTATGTTCAAAAGCACGAGATAGATTTTGACGAAGTTTTTGCTCCTGTTGCTCGGTTGGAAACTGTACGGTTGTTGATATCAATCGCTGCACAAAAGGGGTGGCAAGTGCATCACATGGATGTAAAATCCGCTTTCCTTAATGGTGAATTGGAGGAGGATGTGTATGTTCTGCAGCCACCGGGTTTTGAGATAAAAGGAGAAGAGTACAAGGTGCTGAAACTGTATAAAGCCTTGTACGGTTTGCGACAAGCGCCTAGAGCATGGAATTCCAAGTTGGATAAGTCGTTGAAGGCACTCGGTTTTGAGAGGTGTCTTCTAGAACATGCGGTGTACACGAGAAAGGAAGGAAATTTAACTGTTGGAGTATATGTAGACGATTTAATTATCACTGGAGGATGTATTCGAGACATTGACAAATTCAAATCTCAGATGAAAGGGCTATTTAGAATGAGTGATCTTGGGTTGCTTAGCTATTATTTGGGAATTGAAGTGTGTTAGACTCCAACAAGAATCACCTTAAAGCAATCGGGTTTTGCAAAGAAGGTGCTGGAGAAATGTGGGATGAAGGACTGTAACTCAACACAGATTCCTATGGAGCCTCGCCTGAAATTGAACAAGGATAGCCTTGAACCTCCTGTAGATGTAACTTTGTATCGAAGTATCGTTGGCAGTTTGAGATACTTGCTACACACACGTCCAGACTTGGCGTTTGCTATTGGAATGGTAAGTCGATTTATGGAGAAACCCACGCTGGAACACATGGCAGCAGTAAAGCACATACTGAGGTACGTGAAGGGAACATTGAACTTTGGTTTTGTGTATGAGAAGAAAGAAGGAGATTTGGAGCTGATCGGGTTTTCGGACAGTGATCTGGCTGGTGACAATAATGACAGAAAAAGCACTTCAGGATTGATATTCTTTCTTGGGGCAAATCCGATCAGCTGGTGTTCACAAAAGCAGAAAGTGGTGGCGCTGTCTTCATGCGAAGCAGAATATATTGCTGGTTGTGCGGCAGCGTGTCAAGGTGTGTGGCTGAGTCGATTGTTAGGAGAATTGCTAAAGGCTGAACCTAAGAAAGTGGTGCTAAAAATGGATAATCAATTCGCAATTGCTCTAACCAAGAACTCAGTTCATCATGAGAGGAGTAAACATATTGACACTCGGTTTCATTACATAAGAGATTGTGTGAAATCGGGATTGGTTGAAGTTCAGCATGTTCGTACCGAGGACCAGCTTGCTGATATCTTAACAAAGTCACTGGGAAGGATAAAGTTTCAGGAGATGAGAGGAAAGATTGGTGTACTGGACATCAATAAGGAAAAACAAGCTTAAGGAGGAGAATGATAGAATTAATCTTGTTGTTTTATTTCAGTTTGTTTTGTTTATGTTTTGTTTTAATTCCAGCAGAGTTTAAGAGTAGACGTAACCTTTCATATAGAAGTTATGATTTAGAGGTCATTTAGTGGACGTAACTTTTCATATAGCAGTTATGATTTAGAGGTTAATTAGAGGACGTAACCTTTCGTATTTGCTTCTATATATAATAAGAAATTCAGAAAATGATGCAGTGAGTTAAGCATCACAAAAGGCCTCTGTTCTTTCATTATTTTTGTCTCTGTGATTCTGTGAGTTTCCTAAATTGTGTGACTGGCCGTAAGAAAGAATAACCATCATATGGTATCAGAGCCAAGATTGTCAAAGCAATGGCCGGTGTTGAAGGAGATCAATCTAAGACGCTTGCAGTCGTCAAACCGACAGCAAGAGGAGCCTCAATCCCGATCCATTATCCAATGTTAAGCGAAACGAACTACGACATATGGATTGTCAAGATGAAGATAATCTTGTGTTCGCTAGGAGTATGGTCAGTGATCGAAGGTGTAGACATAGACGACGACAAAGATCAAGGCGCCATGGTAGCCATCTCTCAAGCCGTGCCAGATGACGTGATGAAGGCAATCGCGGAGAAGCAGACGACAAAGGAGGCTTGGGACGCACTCAGGGAGATGCGAATTGGCGAAGATCGTGTCAAGAAGGCACGTGTACAAGTACTGAAACGACAATTGTACAAGGTGCATATGCAAGATTCAGAAACCGTAAATGAGTATTCGATGAAGTTGACTACCTTGGTTGGTGAGATCCGATCACTTGGCGCGAAACTTGAAGAAAGCGAAATTGTTGAAAAGCTGTTCAGTTCGGTTCCAGATCAATTTCTTCAAATCATTGGGACATTTGAGCAGTTTGGAGATGTAGACACGATGTCGGTTTCAGAAGCAATTGGGCGTTTGAGAACATTTGAAGAGGGATTGAAGGGGCGATCTCATACAGAGAGTACAGGAGAGCAGTTGCTATTCACCCAAGCCGAAAGGGAAGCAAGAACCCCAAGGCAAAGAAAAATGAAAGTTTCAGCAACAACAAAAGAGGAGGACGTCACTGGAGAGGACATGGTAGTGGGCGTGGATATGGTGGAGGTCGAGGAAATGGTGAACGCACTAACGAAGACCGAAAGCCACGAAACTTTGACAAATCCAAGGTTAAGTGTTTCAATTGTAATGAATTTGGACACTTCGCAAAAGATTGTTCCAAGCCAAATCGAAGAGAGAGGGCTAATTTTGTTACAACACAAACCGTTGATGAACCGACAATACTGATGGCCGAAACTTGTGTCATCAGCCACTTAATACAGAACGAGCATGTGTTACTGCACGAAGACAAGGTGGTGCCAAAGATTAAAGGCACCCGAGAGAAGGCTTGGTATTTAGATACCGACGCAAGTAACCACATGACCGGATGTATTGAAAAATTTGCTGAAATTGACACGACTATTACAGGGTCAGTCAAATTTAGGGATGGCTTGACTGTAAAAATCCAAGGAAGAGGTTCGGTTTTGCTTGAAGACTTCACAGGTGAACATCGAATACTTACTAATGTCTACTACATCCCAATGTTGAAGAGCAACATAATAAGCCTTGGTCAGTTGGATGAAAACGGATGCAAGGTTGTGATTGAAGGAGGTGTTATGACTATTTTGGACAGATTACAAAGGCTACTAGCAAAAGTGAAGAGGTCAAGCAACCGATTATATGTGCTTAACATAGCACCAGCTCTACCCGAATGCTTTCTGGTAAGGAGCAAAGAAGAAGCATGGCGATGGCATGCAAGATACGGGCATGTGAATTTTCATGCTTTGAAGTCTCTAAGTCAGAAATAGATGGTGCATGGCTTGCCCATAATCCTTGTTTTTTAGAGTAGATCGGGATCCATTTGTTTTTGTATTCGATTGGTTTTTATTTTTAGAGTGATTTTGGGGTGTTTTGAGGTTGTTAAGTGCTCTTTTAAGGATCATATTATATTTAAAGGTGTTTTTAAGCAGAAAGAGTTGAAAATTAAGTTTTTAGGATCCAAAAACTTATCCTGATTTTCAATCATCCGACGGATCAAATAATGCAGGTCACTTATCACTATAGGCGACTTGTCGCAATTTTTTTTTTAAAAACAAGCATCTCGTCTTAATAATAATAATAAAAAGCCTATGCCAACACTTGGGAATTTTTATTTTATTGTTTCCTCACTAGAACAATGCTTTGCTTTTGCCCCTTTTTTTATATAATTTTTAATTTTATTTTTCAATAACCTAATTTGTTTTATTATTATTTTTTCTTGCAATTTCATACTTTAACATGTGATTAGTGAAATTATGCTTCATGTTTTTTTATAATTCTTTTATATAGGGCTATCATAATCTCATGACATGAGTAACGAGTTTGGAAGGTTAACTCACATTGACTAGAGTGGTTTTTTTTTGTTTTTTTTTAATTGTTTTTTTTTCAATTTCATCTTTCAACATTGGATTAACTGTGAATTAAGTTTTATAATTTATTTTAATTAGTTTTTATTGGTTATTACGATCTCATGACTCAAATCACGGATTTGACAAGTTAACCCAAGTCAATCTAATTTGTAGTCATTTAAATATTTTTTTAAAAATATCATCTAATATTCATTGTCTCAATATTTAAAAAGATATCATATAATATGAATTATATTTTGAGTTCATGATTATAATTTTTATTTTAGCTAGAAATCACATTAGCAATACCTTGATTTTTTATATTAAAAAGAATTTGATCCAATATATCATCATTTTTATAATTAAAAAATTACTATCTAATATGTATTCTATTTTGATTTTATGATTAAAAAAATTTCTATTAAAAAACATGTTAGTAATGTTTAATTTTTTTTTTACATTGAAAGAAAATAAATCTGAGATTTGTTTTAACATTAAAATTAATTGTATCGCACTCGCAGCTTAGCTCATGAATACTCGTGTTTGTGGTTTGAAAAAAGTTATTTTAGAAAAAGTACTTTTGGTTGAGGTTGATTTGGTATTTATATAAGTTTGGTTAAAATTGTAGTTAAAACTAAGGTTGAACAAAAAATAGTTTAATGTGTTTGGTTAAGAATGCTTTTTAAATTGAGGTAATAAAATAACTATATATATATATATATTAACATTAATGGTTTTAAATTTAAATATTATAGATTTAACTACTCCTATCACATCATGAAATAAATAATACTTTATATAAAATATTTTTTATTGTTTCATTAAACTATCTACAATTCCGTTACGTACAAAATTCATCTGACAAGAACTACAGTTTCCATGATTTTTCGAGCGTGCAATAAAATTAGATAAAATATTATCATGAATAAAATTAAGATTACAATGCGAGTGAATTTAATTCACTCTACACTAGTTTTTCGGGTAAAAACAATACTATTCACATGACAATACGAGTGAATTTATAATTTACTGCACTAGTTTGTCATAGAAAAAAAATATTGTTCACGTTAACGCGAACAATATTTTTTCTCTCTCGAAAAACCAGTGCAGTGAATTATAAATTCACTCACACTTACCAATCCAATTTTTTCTGCCTTTTCATTAGGATTGGTTCTTGTTTGTATATCCTTATTCTATATTTTATCAAACTCTCATTTTGTAGCTGCGGCGCCGCTCCTTATTTATATGGGAGCTATAAATGTTTTAATTTTATTTGTTGTGATGTTCATGAGTGGTTCAGAATATTACAAAGATTTCAATCTTTGGACTGTTGGGAATGGTCTTACTTCTCTAATTTGTACAAGTCTTTTTGTTTTACTAATTACTATTATTTCAAATACAACATGATATGGGATTATTTGAACTACAAGAGCAAACCAGATTATAGAGCAAGATTTGGTAAGTAATGGTTAACAAATTGGAATTCATTCATCAACAGATTTTTTTCTTCCATTTGAATTTATTTCAATAATTCTTTTAGTTGCTTTGATAGGTGCGATTGCCACGGCTTGTCAGTAATAAATCTTTTAAATTGGCAATCGCAATCCAAATCAGACTTGCACTGGTTTTTCGAGAGAGAAAAAAATATTGTTCACGTTAACGTGAACAGTGCGAGTGAATTTATAATTCACTGCACTGGTTTCTTGGGAAAAAAAATGTTCACTTAAAAAAATAAACAGTGCAAAGTAGAAAGCAGTCGAGAACTGCTTTGATAAAACCTGCGTTTGAAACGCGAAATACATTGGGCCCCATCAAAAATAATTTGCGTTTTTAACTTTATTGAACAATTGTTTGGTTGTGATTGCTTCAAACGCAGAAGCAACCATGCAACTCTAATTATCTAACAAAAGTAAACGTCTTGGCCTGTTTGTTTCTATGTTTCAAAATCGTTTTTGAAAAAATTTGAATTCTTTTATTGTTTTATTAACTTTAAATTAATATATTTTTAGTGTTTTTAAATTATTTTGACGTGCTGATGTCAAAAATAATTTTTAAAAAATAAAAAATATCATTAACATAAAAAATTATTTGAAAAATAACCACAACCACGCTAACAAATAAGGAAACTCATTTGTATTAGGGTAATTAAACTACTAAGATGGTTATTACAATAGTTTACGAAATTTGGCATCATTTCGTAACCGATCTCGTCAAGAGAAGTCTGACAGGTGGACAAAGCTTTTCTATGATTGTAATTATAATTATTTCATTCGTCAAGCTTTTTTTTCTAAACAGACGGCGGACGAGTTGCGTGTTGTGTCATATAACCTATTATTCTTTCGATTATTTTCATCTTACTTCTAATGATTGAAAATTAGAGTTCAAATTAAATGTTTTTAACTTGATTTTATACTAAAATATCTAAAAAATATTCTAAAAATGTTAATACAGTCATTTACAACTACAAATGGTAAAAAAAACAGCGCATTCTATTCAATATCTTTATGGGGTAAACAGGGATCAAAAATCTTAAAAAAAAAAAATGCGTTTATTACCTTTATTAACAATAAATAATAAAAATAATAATGAAAGAGCTTCTTTTTTTTGTTTTTTTAGAAGAAAATATATATCAGTTAAACATTATTATTACGATATTTGTTTTTTTACTTTTTTTTTTGTTGTAGTTTATAAAAGTGTGTTTGTTTTTGTGTTAATTTTTTTTTAATTTTTTATTTTAAATAAAGTTTTTAAATAATTTTATATTATTTTAATGTCATGATATAATTATTTTAAAAAATAAAATATTAAAATATATTTAAAAATAAAAATTACTTTAAAAAGTAACTAATACCACAATTTTAAAAAATAACTTATTGATTTATGCACTGATCAATTGATTTGAGATGAAATGAATGATTGTTTGATTTTTTTATGAGGGTTTTATCAAGCATGAACACATAAATACCTATGTAATAGTTTGAGATTGAGGTGAATAATTTTTTTTATAATTAACTTTTTTTTATTATTTTTTTAATTTTTAACATTAGCGTGTAAAAATCATTGAAAAAAATACTAAAAAAATATCAATTAGCTATTTGTTTTAAAGTCAAAAACATTTTTAAAAAGCACCAAGAAATAAAAATAAAAGCACTCTCAAACAGCCCCCCTAAATAAATAAAATATAAATTTGACAATTAAAATAAATAAGATTAAAAATGATTCATTCAAAAAAATAAATGAAATGTTAAACACAAAATATGCGGTTTTGTTTTAGTAATGACATATTTATATTTTTCTCTATTAATATTATTATTAATATATAAAATATTATTATTTTTATAATAAATATTACTATTGGTGTTATTATAATTAATATTATAAATATTACTCTTGGGTCAGGCGTTGCAACAAGGTCCAGAACTCTTGGGTCTAGCTTTATAAATAGACCTAATGCTCTTGGATCTTAGCTTTTTTTGATATTTTTTATATCAAAAAAATTAGCCCGCGATGTAGTGCGGGCCATCTAACTAGTCTTTACTGCAAGAACTAGAACAACCCAGCTTCTTCACTGCTTATGTGAAGAGTGAATGAGTTGCCTTTTTTATTTTCTTTATAAATTTCATCTCTTATTTTTTTTTATCAAAGTATTTTAGGCTATTTTTTTTAATTTCATCTTTAAACATCTCGTTGATTTTGAACTGGTTTTATAATTTGTTTTTGTTTGCTTCCTATAAGGTTATCGTAATCTCAAACAAATATCACAATATTTGGTTAGTGCCTAATTTTATAAGCATCTATTTTTGTTATTATATCATTAGGTAAGAAATAGTTAAAAAAAATATTTAAACTCAATAGAGTCCATGATCCAGGTTATTGGTTTGACAGGTTAAACAGCAAAGCCAGAGTCAATCAACAATATCACAATCTAAATATTGAAAAAAAAGGATGTCATCTTAAATTTGTTTTAAAGCCAAACCAGCCTTTTTATTGGTTTTTCATATTGCCTTTGGACCCACCAAGTTGATTGGGTCACGTTAGAAAAACTACCACATCAATTAATTTTAAATCTGGGCTAAATAATGAGTCAGGTTGGGATGTTTCAAAGTTGGGCTGGACTCCATTTTTTTCTTTGATTGAATCTTTTTTTCCTTTTATTTTTCAATCTTGTCTTTTAATATTTGGTTGATTTTGAATTGGTCTTTATAATTTATTTTAGTTCACTTTGTATGAGGTTATTACTGTCTCAAATAAATATCATGGTATTTGATTGGTGCTTAACTTTGCAAGAGATGATTTTTGTTATCATATTTTTAAGCAAAAAATAATTTTAAAAAACAAAGCGGTTAAACCTAGTGGAGTTCATGATCCAGGTTAAGGGTTTGGTGGGTTAAGACGTGAAGGTTGGGTCGATCCAATATGTCATCGTCTCAATATTAGAAAAATAAAATAAAATAAAAGATGTCATCTTGAATTTTTTTTTAAAAGCCAAAACATGCTTCTTACTTGTTTTATGGGTAGTTTTTAGACTAGTCAAATTAACTGAATCATATCGAGACAACTTTCATGCGGGTTAATTTTAAACTCGAGCTAGAAAAATAGCCTATCATATAGATTTCAAGATTGATATAACATGTTCGAGTTTAATAATATTGATAAATAACTTTCTACGAACTTGACTCTTTTTTTTTTAAAATGATTAAAAGGTTTGAGAAATTATTCTTGCATCCAAAAATTCGAATGAATTGTTGTATATTAGAAAAGAAGCGTATTATATGTAAAATTGTCCATGTGCAAAAATGCTTCTGCATGCTACAAACACAGGTTTCTTCTAAAACTCTTATATTTTTCAATATTTATTTTTAAGTCTAGTTATTTGTATTATTGCTTTTAGTTGTTGATTTAATGTAGATAAAGGAAACAAAAATCTATGTTGCCTTTGTTTGCCTAATTCTTTCCAATTAATCTTCTAACAGCTTCACCACTTTCCTTCATTGCACCACTCTCTATTATCACTACAGGGAAAAATTAAACACCAAAATAGTCTCATAGAACAATCAAGCTGTTAGTCCCATCTCTATTTTTTCTCGTTTAATAAATCATTATTTAAGTTTGTCAAGTATTTCTATAGTTATCAAGCATTTATGACAGGAATTGAGAATAAATTGGTTTGAAATACTCAACACTCATTGTATTTATGTGAGCTGTTAAAGTTGAGGTTTCTGTGACTTGTGCTCGATTAAAAGATAATTAATAGCATGCCAGGAAGCCACTGCTTTTTATCCATCCAGTGCCTTTTATCTTCAATTGAATCAGTTCTACTCAGTACAACGTTGTTATTAGTCATAACAACAATTAAGATTCTGTCAACTCGGCTCATATATGTTTTTATAGATTCTTGAAGCTAGATTAAACAGGAGCCAGGGTGGCCCTGTTGTGAAATGTTGAAAACGTAGCAACTAAAAGAGAACTTTTGTGTAAAACATGTGGAGGGAGATATGTTCAAAAGCGTTCCAAAGGGAGATGTGTTATCATTCTAAAGGTGAGTTAAAACCTTGCTGACAGTTTCCCCTAGTGACTGGGATGATGAATACTGCTACTTGGAATTGTTAAAGAGCTGTCATATATTTGTTCTAACTGATGGGAAATTAATTGTTGTGGAGCAGATTCTTCCAAATCTTGCAGAGATTACTACTGTTTACATGCATAGACGACTCTCAACTTGACATGGTTTCACTAACTCAACAGGAGGGAAGGAACGAAGGTAAAAGCACCTTTTTAACTTGGCATTCAGTGCTGGATTTAAAAGTGTCAATTTTGTATCTTATCTTTATCACTGTTAGGTTACGAAGTTCTTGAAGTAGATGATATCCAAGTTTAAGAGCTGTAACTCGTATAAGCCCTTGTTACTTGTTAGTTACTCGTACCAGATGAGAAATGAAGTTGTGAATTTATTGGATCTTGGAACAAAAACTTGATGGCCGGATGTTATGAAACTACTAACCATTAATGGAAGAAATTATCATAGATCTAAGCTAATATATCTCAATCAAACAATAATGATTTGGGTTATCCTCCATTAACTCACGTCTAATGTGGTAAGTACGTACAGTGTGGGAGCAACTGATACAACGAAGTCAGACACGACGACTAATTCTGGAATGTGGAGGTGAAAGATTGAATCTGGAAAGATTACAGGCCGCTGAAAGTTAGAGATTCCTTTTGAGTACACACAGATGAAGAATCACAGAGGAAGGATGGCATTCTTCTTCAAGGAAAACTGAGAGAAGAGGAGACCCAGAACCGGGGAGAAGAAAAAGCCACGAAGGGCAGGGGCTGTTCTGCTTTCTTCTCCCTACAGATCAGGCTCCACCGACCACCAAACCAACCAGCCACCCTCACCTTCATCTTGGACCCAACACTGCCGCCAGCCACTTGTAAAGGAGAAGAAGAAAGTGAGATCAAAGGAAAAAAGCAGATCAGATCCTCTCGCTGCAGATCTGAAGAGATCTTTCATCGCCCAAGTAAGCCAAAAGTAAACAGTAAGCCAAAAGTGAGGGAAAGCAAGCAGCTCACACAGCAAAATCGATGATCTTAACAGGAGGACAGAGAATAGGACAGAGAACTGCAGCCAGATCATCAAGAGACAGCCGATCTCCCCTTTCCTCCACCGGAGCTATTGCTTGGATGCAGAGCGGAGCTCATGCATAGTACTGACCATGAAGAATGAAACCGGGCTGCAGCACACAAAGCAAATGGTGAAGACCGGTTAGCTCTGGCCGGACGATGTCTTCTCCCTCCTCGTTTCCTCAAGATGCATAAAGGTCTCCATCGGTGACACAGCTGACACAGGAAAGGCAGCAAGGAGGAGATCTATCCGAACCCCTCATTTTTCACATTACCAGCGACAACCAGATATTCCAGCACTGTTCCGAGTTTTTTTGAAGCTGCTGTAGCCACATCTGTCTATCATCCTCTCCTCTGCAACGATGCTCCCATCCAAAACACTTCCCCTTTTGTCTATCATCCCCTCCCCTGCAACCCAGGTTTTAGCAACCTCTTTCAAACCTCCCTCTTACAATCCAACCCCACAAACACCTGTCAATGTCCCTCTTAAACATACACAACACCCCCCTCTTCATCCTGCCACCATGAACTTTCTGCAACCTATGTGTTACACAAACAACAGTCAAAACAACAAACACTTACCTAACACAACTCCTACTCCCTCTGTTCTTACTAAGTTTTATTTTGAACGTTTCCCATCTTGGATTGATTACCAAGATCTCAAAAAAGCTTTTTCAAAAATTAGTCTGGTCACCAATCTCTTTGTTTCCAGGAAAAAAACAAAAACAGGGAGACAATTTGGATTTGTAACTTTCTTCTCCCATTTAGAAGAAACAGAACTTTGTGACAGATTGAATCTTATATGGTTTGACTCTTTCAAAATTCGTGCAAACTTAGCAAGATTCCAAACACCTACAGATTCCAGGGAAAAGACAACCCTCACCACAAAGCCAGAAACCAAAATCTCGCCCAAACTAGCCCTCAGAGACAACAGGACCTTTGTTGAAGCTCTTTTAGTCCAACAACCATCAAAGAAGACTGTGGTGTATGAGTCTACACAGGATGACAAGGAATGGCTATTGAGAAGTTTAGTCGGTTGTATAGCCACAGAAGTGGACTATGCACAACTGGAGCATATGGTTTTGAAAACTGTTAAGAAGGCAATTGGATTTCGCTTCCTGGGAGCAAGCCAAGCAGTTATCACCTTTACAGACAAAGAGACCATGGAGAAAGAATTAATAAACAGTTGCTCTGCTTTGGCAAACTACTTCTCTAGTATCAAACCATGGAAGAGGGAAGTAAAAGCAGTAGACAGATTTGCTTGGGTGTCTATTCTAGGACTTCCTCTGATTGGATGGAACCGCAGATGTATTGAATTCATGGTAGAAGATGTAGGCAAGATGATTGGGTACGACATTACAAGTGTGAGTCAAGGTTCACTTATGGGAGTCAAAGTACTTCTGAGCACAACCTCTTTCATGACTTTAAACAAGCAGCTTTCACTGATTCTAGACGGAGAGGAATTTGATATATCAGTCATGGAAATGAAGCCAGGTTTTAGCCCCCTGCTTACCACAATTAAATACTCAATGGATACATCAGGCACTGAAGAATCAGATGAAGAGACATGCAGTAAATTTATACCTCCAGAAGAGTTTTTACCAGCCAGTATAAATGAACTAGAAGCTGATTGGACCTCACCAGTGCAATAGGACAAGGACATGCAAAATGACCCCTCTCTCATTCTCTGCACAAGGTACACTGAATTACCCAGCAACCTAGACCAATCTGACACAACATACAAAACCTTCTGCCTTTTTCCCGAAACTAAGGAAACACACAAGCTACAGACAAAAAACCAGCAAATGCACACCGCCTCTTATCAATCTTCCTCTATAGAGCCATGCTATGACACCTTTAAGGAAAATATACAAGTGGCAGAAACCAACTACAGCAACCCAGATGACTCAGCAGTACCCTTTTCAAGAGTGGGCCTCGATAAAAAACAAGCACAAACTAAAGCCTCTTCAACCCAGGTTATAAGGCCTACCCCAAAACTAAAGAGACACATGATACTAGCCCAAAATCAGAGCCAGAATACACAACAACAATCTTTCTCTGCATTCATATGTGACCTGGCGGAACCACAAGAAATAGCAGAAATGGAGTTGGAAGGAAAAATAAAAGATACGAAGCTTAGAAGATCCAGAGGGCTTGCACCTAAATCTTCATTCAGCAAAAGGAAGAATGTGATGAAAGTTAGATCGTTTGCAACTCATATTTCTGATGGAGCACCCAACCTTCTTGCTATGAAGGTAACCAGCACCCAAAATAACACACCTCAACAAGACACCATATCATCCCCTGTTATCGAGTCATCTGGCGTTGGAAAGAACCATAACTACGCCTCCATTGATGATGAAACCATTGGCAAGCATCTCCATCTACCACCCCTATTGAACCCTCAAAGCAGCCCACAAACCTCTGCAGACGCGACCAATGAAAACGCAAGCAGGAATAGCTATAAAATAAGAAAACTGAAGTTGCTGCAAGCCAATGGTAGTGTTGCTAACACTATGGAGGATTGTGATTCTTCAGACTCCTTAAACTCAGGAATCCAACAAGGAAATATTCGGTTTCAAATCACCTGTATGAAGCATCCAGACAATGGGTTTGACAGTGAAAAGGAGACTCAACAAATGATACAAGATGCCGAGGCTCTAGGTTTGGGAAACCAGCAAGAACTAAAAGGGTACGAAGAAGGAATAATGAGAAATATTGACAGAGAAGTAGAGGAGTGGACATCAGTTAATTAGTTGTAAGTTTTCTACCCCGCTAAGTCTAATCTGCCTTGGTTTTTGTTCTCGTTATGAATATCTTTGCTTCGAACAACTGTGGTTTAGGTATGGCACACAAACAAAATTCCATCCGGAATAGGCTTATAAAAAATAATGTTGGTATCTGCTTCCTTTTAGAAACCAAGAAAAATAATTGTTGTGACTCCTTCATTAGAAATTTGTGGAATATTGCAACTGTCAAATGGACTTCTCTAGAATCTGTAGGGAAATCAGGAGGGATTATAGCAATGTGGGATAACTCTGTTTTTGAAGTTAACTCTATAGAATTTGGGGGGCAGTGGATCAGCCTATGTGGGACGCATATTCCCTCTTCTTTTAATTGTATGATAGTTGGTGTCTACGCTGCATCTTCAATGAAAGAACGTGCTAATCTATGGGAAGAAATCACCACTCTTAAGTTTGCTTTTGAACTACCACTGGTGGTGATAGGTGATTTCAACGAAACTCTACTCCCTAATGAGAGAAGTAGTGGTAACCTCAATCTATCAGGTTCAACTTCATTCCGCAGATTCATATCCGACTGTGAACTGGTTGAATACAATATGCAGGGGCACCGGTTCACTTGGTTTAGGGGCGGGTCTATGAGTCGTATTGACAGAGCTTTTGCTTCCCCGGAATTTCAGTTGCAGTTCCCGTCTCTATCTTTTTGCCGCTACCCTAGAGGGATGTCAGATCATTGTCACTTGCTCCTCCAAAGTCCTGAGGTAGATTGGGGGTGGAAGCCGTTTCATTTCATAAACTGCTGGTTGTCGCACCCTTCTTTCTTAACAGATTTCAAGGCCCTCTAGTCTGATAGCTGTAAGGAGTTTCCAGGTGAGTATAGTCTGATTAAGAAGCTGGGGATTATGGGAAAAAAGCTGAGACAATGGAATAAATCCACTTTCAGGGATCAGAATCTAAAACTTGCAGACATCCAGAACTCCATTACAACACTTGAAAACAAAAGCGAAGTGTGTCCCTTGTCTGAGACCAAAAAAACAAAGCTCCAGGGGTTGAACTCTGATTTATGGGAGGTTAACAGAAGGGTTGAAGATATCTGGAGATAAAAATCTCGTCAAAACTGGTGTAAAATGGGGGATAAGAGCACTCGTTTTTTTCACATATCAGCAAGTCTAAGGAAAGGCCGCAACTACATTAGTAAGATTGATCATAATGGTAGTCACCTAATCTCCCCAAATGCTATAAAAGAAGGCGCTGTCAACTTCTTCTCATCCTTGTTTCGGAAACCAACGTGTAAAAGAATTGAAATGGGAGGCTCGGGGTTCTCCAAAATTTCAAAAGCAAAGTCTATTTGGCTAGAAAGACCACCTTCAATGGAAGAAGTTAAGCAAGCTGTGTGGGACTGTGATGGTTCTAAAGCCCCTGGCCCCGATGGTTTCACCTTCTCCTTCTATAAAAAGGTATGGAATATCATCAGCTCAGAGGTTTTTATGTTGGTTAAAAGTTTTTTTAGAACTGGTAAACTTCCAAAAGGTATCAGCTCTTCTTTTGTAACTCTGATTCCAAAATCAAAGGGGCCGAGCAGATTCTCACACTTTCGTCCGATAAGCTTGATTCACGGGTTATATAAAATAGTGGCAAAACTATTGTCCACTAGGCTTAGAAGTGTCTTGACAGATGTAATCAGTGTTAACCAGTCTGCATTCATTGCTGGGCGTCAGTTTTTAGATGGTTTCATGATAGCAAATGAGGTTGTCCATGGTGTGCGCAGCAAGAAGGAGCATGGCCTCTTACTGAAGGTAGATTTCCATAAAGCCTTTGACTCAATTTTGTGGGAACATATTGACACAAGCATGGGATACATGGGTTTTGGCCCACACTGGAGGAAGTTGATCTTTGAATGCTTATCCACTTCTAAATTAGCCATCTTGATAAACGGTTCACCCAGCAAAGAATTTAGTCTGGAGAGGGGTCTCAGGCAAGGGGACCCTCTCTCTCCTTTCCTATTTGACATCGCAGTTCAGGGATTGACAGTTTTATTCAATAGGGCATCAGCTTCAGGTTATTTCAAAGGCTTAGAGACTGCTCCATGACATTACATAACTCATTTGCAATATGCCGATGACTCTATGATTTTCTTGCCAAATGATTTTCCCTCTCTTCTACATGCTAAGAGGATACTTCGTTGGTTTGAGATCATTTCCGGATTGCAAGTTAATTTCTATAAAAGCTCTCTAATAGGAATCAACTTGGACAACGACTACACCTCTAGCTTGGCGAAGTCAGTTTTCTGTCGTAGTGATACTTTCCCGGTCAGGTACCTTGGACTACCTCTTGGAGCCAATCCCAGCAGACTCTCTACTTGGAAACCAGTGTTGTCTACTATCAGAGCAAAGCTAAGCACATGGAAAGGGAATTTTTTGAGCATGACGGGAAGGTTATGTCTAATTAAATCAGTCTTAAGCTCTCTTCCTTTGTTCTAAATGTCAGTTTTTGCTATGCCAAAGGGTATTATTAAAGTCATCTCTTCTCTAACCCGGTCTTTTCTCTAGAAAGGAACCTCATCATCTCATGGCATTTTTAAGGTGGCCTGGCACAAGGTAACAAAGAGTAAATCTTCTGGTGGTCTCGGGCTAGGATCCATCCACAACAAAAATTTGGCTCTGCTATTTAAATGGCTTTGGAATCTGGATAATGGAGTGGTAGGAGGCTGGCAAGAACACATTCTTCTAAAATACCGACCTCAATTTATTAATGGTATCCCTGAGTTTACAGGTTCTTTATCTCCAACTTGGCATGGCATTGTTTCGGCGATCTTCTCAACACAAAACAGAGCCAATCTTTTACATGCAAATGTCGGGTTCAAGGTGGGTGATGGGAGGAACATCCGGTTTTGGACTGACTCTTGGCTTGGCTCTATAACCACTCTCCAAGTCTTATTCCCCAGACTGTATAACCTCTCCCTACAGCAAAAATCCAGCCTTGCAGATATATGTGATTTGACGGATACATCTTTCAACCTACCCTGGAGAAGACCACTCCGACCTCGTGAAAACTGCATGAGGGAGAGCTTGATTGTAGAGGTGCAACGTGGTCTCATTTTCTCAGATGGTGCAGACCGCAAGTTATGGAAATTTCACAGCTCTGGCATGTACTCAGCTAAATCAGGTTGCGCTCTTTTTGATAGTCTATCGGCAACTGAAAATAATCTCTCCCCTGTTCTGTTATGGAATAGTTATGCCCCTCCAAAAGTAGATGTGTTCATATGGCTTATTGTTCATGGCAGTTTGAGTACACGAAGTTTTTTAGCTGAGAGGAGAATCATTAAATATGAGGAATCTCACTGCCCATTCTGCTGCAAGGAAATTGAGACAATTAATCATCCCTTTCATTGGTGTCCTATAACATGGTCTCTTTGGGGTCGTTTCTTGAACTGGTTTGGGTGTTCGGGTTGTCTACACAAAGACCCATATCAAAATCTACAGGAATGGTCCGGTTTGATTAATGGAAATTTTTAGCGACGTGCTATTAACCTCCTCTGCAAAGGTTTGTACTGGTCAATTTGGATAGCGCGCAATCGCCTAATCTTCGAATCAAAGGCTCCGGATTGGGATATGATTTTTGATCTCACCTTTCACCGTTTGGCTTTCTGGTTGAAGTCTTCAGTTAGAAATTTCAGCTACACAGGCTCAGATCTTTTTAGAAATCCAGAATGTATTATGAACTGGACTAATTAATTAGGTCCCTCGTCGCTTTGGTCTTCTCTTCTCTTTTATATTCCCATTGTATTTATGTTTCATTCAGTTCCACCTACTTGATATGGCTGTTTAATATATAATTCACTCGTTTACTATATAAAAAAAAAACTCACGTCTAATGTCCCCACCATCTTCTCTTTAACAGCATCACATATTCCAAAGGCAGAGCTCTGGTTTGCAAATTATAATTGCAGTTATAATTAAAAAAAAAAACATTAAAAGATTTGGTGATTCAACTGTTCACTTAGAGGCAATCAACTATTCACTAGACTAGTTCTAAGCTACACCCCCTCGACTGGCTTTTTTTCCAGATATGTCTGGTCCAGGAGCTGCTAGGTGCTTTGTTCAACAAATGTTTTCCTATGTTCCTAAGAATTTCCTGCCTCATGTGCCCTTTTTTCCATCCAAGACACCAAGAGCTGCATTATTTCTTGTGCTATAGAATAGCTTATGTTTGTCTTTTTAGCTCACAGGGTTTGCACGTCTTATCAGTCTTTATTCTCTTTCTTTTTTATTTGCATCTTCGGCTTGCTGGTGTGCTAGCGTTTGTTGATCGATCTTGATAGCTTTGGGCTCTAATTTGCAGGTTAGTCTTTCCTTGCTTGGAATTTTCATTATTAAAAAATCTAGAAAACACCAAAAATATCAATTCATGCTTTTTTGTCAAGGCATTTCAGTTCGTGGTTGTAATCAAACCAAAGATCATTCAATGAGTATAAGTTCTTTAATCTTGAATTATTAATGTTCTTGTTTACATTCATAGCATTAAAAATATTTCATTACTTCTCATTAATTAAATTATATTATGACATTGCTATAAGTCTAGAATTACAAATCTAGAGTTCCGGTGAAGGTCTAGAATATAAATTTCATAAATTAGACTTGCTATCCAAACATGAGATAAAATTAAAGTACTTTTAATTGAGATAGACACAAAAGAACCTATAAAATAATTGGCAACTACATTAGAAGTGTCATATATGTTCTTTGAAACTATGATACTAAAAATATTAATATTACCGGAAAATGTAGAAGAAATAGAACAATTAGTTGATCTCCCTATTAAACAAGGAAATAAATAATCAATCCTTTAAGGGGAAGAAATATAAAATGAAAAAGAAAACAAGTTTATGACTATAGAAGAGAGATATTAATTTCCTCTTTGAACGGAGAGTGGATGATGCAAATAAGATACTCGAAGAGAGGTATAAATATCTTTCTGAAAAACCTAAAAAAAAATATAGAATCAATATAAAAATGATTGAAAATCATTTAAATATAATTGTAGTAATGAATGAGAGATTAAATCATGTCATTCTAGAGTCTAATGTTAGAAAAGAAAAAACCGTGAAATAAGTTTGGAGCATAAAGTAGGAAAATCACAAATATGAAGAGAGGTATAAATGTCTTTATGAAAAAACTAAAAAGAAATATAAAATCAATATAAAAAAGATTGAATATCATTTAAATATAATTGTAACAATGAATGACTGATTAACTCATGCTATTCTAGAGTCTAATGTTAGAAAAAGACTGAAAGGTGAAATAAGTTTAGAGTATGAAGTAGGAAAATTAAAAAACATGAATAAAGAATATTATAAGAGAATGATTAAGGTTTTTAAATATGTCAATGCAAAATTAAACACCAAAATAAAAAAAAAGAAAATGATGAAGTGATTTTTTATTTTAATTATACTATGTTGGAGACAGTGAATAATATTTCTAAATAAATGGTAGTTAAAATTAAAAACCATTTAGATGAGAAAGTTGAAAAAAAATCAAATCATTAGAAGTATGATCATAAACAAAATGGGAAGCCTTTAATAATAGTAGTTCAAAAAATAAATTTATTAATTGTAAGAGTTCATCACTAAAAGATATAGATGAGATTATGATTCCAAATAACCTCGAAATAAATGGATTTCCAAATAAAATTAATCCAGAGTATATTCTAGGTAAATAAGCTTATAGACTTAGATTTTAACAAATACATAGGCCACTATATAGAAAACCATATTTAGATTACATTGATAGAATATATATTTATCCTAATAATTTCAAGTTTACTTTATTTAATGGCTAAAGAACTGTGTTTGCCAGAGAACATATAGCAAGATTTTTTTGCCAATGTAAGAAAGTATTTGATTCTGACTTTTTAAAATTAATATCATTTTCAAATTCTTTAACTGGAGATGCTTTTACTTGGTTTATAAAATTTACGTCAAATTCAGTCCAGAGTTGGAATGATATGTAAACAATAATCCAAGCTCGCTTCTCTATAACAAAATCAGAATTTGTTTTGGCAAATTTGGTGAAATTAAAGCAATATCCTGAACAAATTGTTAAATGATATTCAGATAGGTTCATGATGCGATCTTGGCTACGACATCAAAGAATTTATTAGGATGTCTATTGGGTTTATTTTAACGCCTAAAACGAAGTGGATCCAAAAGAAGTTTGATGGGCTAAGTCAAGAGGTTTGGGTTAAAAAGGTTCAAATCTCCCAATCTAAGCCTTTGGTAGGCCCGTTAATTCATCCGTACAAGAGAGAATAACGTGTTTGAAGTTGGGCCTAGACTTTGCGAGCACAGTGCGAAAACAAAAAAGATATTATTTTCTTAAGAAATATGGATTCCATTTACTATAAGGAGTCCTTAATGCTATTGGAAAATTATACGGCAGCCTTTGACTTACTTATTTTACAAAGATTTCATATCAAACAATAAGAACTAATTGGCCATAAATTAATTCTTATTTTATAAGGCATTAGACTTTTGTTCAGTATGGATTATTCAACAGTTATTTCTCTTGGGTATTTTTCATTATCATATATGGCAAAGGGTGAAAAATAATCTTAGACTATTATTTTATTTATTTTTATTATTTTAAACCTAATTTTAATTAATTTGGGTTTTATTTAAATTGGGTGCATGTTTGACCAATTAGTTTTAGGGTTTACATACAAATATTTTTATCTAAGGATTTTATTCAGTTTTGACAATAATAACAAAGTTGCTGCATATTGTGTGTGCTCTGTAAGTGATTCTCATATTTTGATTATTGATTGAACTACTCAAATTTATCGAAGGATTGACCAATCTTCATGGCATTTTCTATACTTCTAGTTCGCATCTTGATATAAGTGGAAGGTAGGGGTGGTCTTCTTTATAGTCTTGGTTTTTTTAAGATAAGGTTATTGTTGGATCAAGCTTAAATTTAAACTTGATCTTAGTTTTTCTGGGAGGACATCAATTTTTATTCGAGTTTGTGGATCTTTATATTCATAGGATTCACATTAGTTAATGGAAGCAAGGGAAAATGTTAGGCTAGAATTCTTGAAAAGGAATTTATTATGATTACTCAACATGGATTAATATTAGAGTTAAGAAAGAAATTCATACCAATAGAGTTCAAAGAGATATATAAATTGGGAGGAAGGACTTCTAGACAGAAAATTATTGAAAGAAGAAGTTGATAAAAGGATTCCAATTTTTAAAATTTATTTTCAAGAAAGTACATGTTGCTGTTGTAGAGTTTGTACCTGGTGTACCTGTAGTTTATGATATTTTTACTAAAAATAATACTAAAGCTTTAAAGTTGATCGATGAGGAAAGATATTGATATGAATCTGAATCTCATGATCACATAGTCATATACAGTTGTCCCACTTCTATTCCTAGAGGCTTATCTTGTTACCCCACTTTCAAACGGTGCTGCACTAGCTTTGCAAACATAATTCACACTTAAAATACTTAATGCTCTAGCTTTTTTAGATTATTAAGTGCCCGTTTGGTAACGTGGCTGCGGGTGAGGTTCACCCGCAGCCACACATAATACCGTTTGGTAACGTAGAAAAAAATGCTTTATGATAGTAGGTTTCACTAAAATCAAAGATTGTGCTGCAAGTTTTGAGAAGCAGCAAATGCTGCTTCTCGTGAGGGAGGAACCACAACACTTGGAAATTTTATTTTAGTTTTTCCTTGCTAGAGCAATGCTTTTATATATATATATATATATATATATATATATATATATATATATATATATATATATATCTTTCAATGATTTAATTTTTTTTCCTAGCAATATCATCGTTTACGTGTGGTTGGTGAAATTATGCTTAATGATTTTTTTTAATTTTTTTTTTAATTTTATCTTTCAACATTGAATTAATTGGTAATTGAGCTTTATAATTTGTTTTGTTTAGTTTTTTATTGGGTTATCACGGTCTCATGACTTGAATTGCGAATTTAACAGATTATCACGAGTTGACCCTGGTCAATCTAATTTGTAGTCGTCTATATATATTTTTTTAAATATCATTTAATATTAGTTATTTAAATATTTAAAAAGATATTATTCAATATGAATTATATTTTAAGTTCATGATATAATTTTTATTTGGACTAGAAATCATATTAGCAATACCTTTATTTTTATTTTTTTACATTGAAAAAAAATAGATCCGATATTTTTTTAACATTAAAATTAATTGTATCGGACTCGCAGCTTAGCTCATGCTAATTATCTAACAAAAATACATGTCTTCGTCATCATTTGTAGTGGATTAATTAAACTACTACGAGGATTATTAGAAAGAAAAAGAAGAATTCCGGAGACAAATTTGTGGAATGTGGAACGTAAGGTGAATGTGGACTTTTCTTAGCTCATGCTAATTTTCTAAAAAATAAATTTAAAAACGCTCTTCCGCGAACGATTGTTTTGAAAAACAGATGAAAGAAGCTGTAACCTCTTTCCAGAAACTGTGCCTGAAACTGATCAGGATACAACAGGCGAGTGGCGACCATGCATGATTCATCGATCCCTCCTCCTATGAAACATGCATGTGCGCCATTTGGATTTGTAGCGTCAGCTGGAGTCTGTACGTGGAACCATGCATGCATATCTATGGGACATTGTCATATTAATTTTTCTTTTTTTTCAGATGCGGGGCCACATTCTCTGGACAAGTTCACAAACTTTTGACAAACTTATTGATTTTAAATATAATTTTAAATAAAAATCACTTTATAAACCACTAATATCATAATTTTAAAAAATAACTTATTGATTTATGCGTCCATCAATTGATTTAAGATGAAATGATTGATTTAAGATGAAATGATTGATTGTTTGATTTTTTTATATTTCAAAATGGGTTTTGATTATTTTTTTTGTATAATAGCTGTTGTATTTTAAACAAATAAAATATAAATTTGGCAATTAAAATAAATAAAATTAAAAATAAATCATTCAAAAAAATAAATGAAACGTTAAACACAAAATATGCGGTTTTGTTTTAGTAATGACATAATTATATTTTTCTCTATTAATAGATTGTTGTAGCAATAAATACCACATTTATAAAAAAAAACAATACAGAGAAGAGATTATTAATTCGTATTAATAAAATTAAAGATGAGGGAATCCTTGAGATAACTAATGGAGGGGTTACAATATTGCAAACAAAGTTTTAGGGACCACAGTAAGAAAATATAAAGTATTGGAGTTTAGTTTTTATTGAATAATTTTTACCTTGTGGATTTAACTTTGCAAACTGACATGCTATTATCCCTTTTTGTCTGGTGAAACATGTTTCTTTTAAGGGTGTGTTAGTTTTCTAGAAAATGACAAGTTATTTTTTAAATTTTTCCATGTTTGTTTGTTATTAGAAAAATTGATCAACGGAAAACACTTTCCAGTCAAAGAAAAATTTGGCTTGGTTTTCAGAAAAGTATTTTCCTTTTATTTTGGGCGGAAAACAATTTCTGGAAGTTGTGAAAAATTTAGAAATGTCATATTAATGATATACCTCTCCTAATAGATCATCATTTATCTATATTGCTTCTATTTGTACTGAGATGAACCTGAAATAAAGTAATTAGCATCATAAATGTTCGAGTACTATTATAAGTAGAGCAACATATCAAGAATCTCTTATTCTCATTCCTAAAAGAAAACTATGAGATGTTTTCATCGTGTCACTGCTGCAGCGAAGTATAAGAAGAATTTGAAATACATGGTTAAATAACACTGATTAACACCAACAATTATCTTTTTCACTTATATAATTTCTATATGTTGAAAACTAAAAATACAATAGCTTGTTCTTCTAGGAGTTTCATTTTTCCACATTAAAATTCTTTTTCATTAACCATCCTATATGCCATTTCATTATTTGATTTGCACGGTTTCATCCAACATTCTTACACCAAAAAGGCCTATGATTGACTCAGAACAATAATCTTAATCGAGTAATCAATTTCATCATATATATGCAGACGTTAAATTCATTCTTTTGATTGTTACTTATTTTATTTGGAATAATTTATGAAATGATAATTATTATTATTTTAATTTCTTCATCTTTCAATTTTTTTTTTATTTTTGAGATTTGATCTCTATTATTTTGATTATTATTTATTTTATTTGAGATAATTTATGAAATTATTTTTTTTTCAATTTCATTCACATTCAACCTTTTAATTTGTAAGATTTATTCCTCATTATTTTAATAAACTTTAAAAAAATTATACATTAATAAGTTATTTTTCAATTCATTTTTCATGACATAAACAAACACTGGAAATTGTTTCCAACTTATTTTTCATTACACTACCAAACATTAAAAAATAATTTACTTTCTCGAAATTCACTTTCCAAATAGAAACTATTTTTCAGCAAAAAAAAAAGAGCTAAAATACAACTAGATTCTTGATATCATTTAAAAGAAAATACAAAAAAGAGAAACAAAAGCATTACAAGTGTGTTTTTTTTAGAAAATAAAAATCAAACATCTAAACTATATCATTTAAAAGAAAATACAACATAATTTCTTCTAAAACACTAAAACTATTACATGTCGTGTCAGACAACCTATTACTCTTTTGATTATTTTCATGTTAGCTCTAATGAGTTCAAGTTAAATGTTTTTATATTTAAATATCTAAAAAATATTATAGAAATGTTAAAAAACTCATTTACAACTACAACACAATCTCTAATGACTGTATTAGTTAAACATTGTTCTTACGACATTTTTTTTATTTTTTTTTGTTATAATTTACAAGAATCTATTTATTTTTGCGTTATTTTTTTCAGTATTCTCGATTAAATCAGTTTTTCAGTTTTTTTTTACATATTTAATAAAAAGATTACTTCATTGTCAACTATTTCATCCAATCTTCCATTATAAATACTTTTGAAGCCGAATATTCATAAACCCATCCGGTTTCTTCTATCTAAAATTGATCGACATCCTCAAAAAACATTATGGCATCTTCTATAGAAAACCACGTCAGTCAAGTTGATGAAGCGAAAGATGAAAACTTTGGATATGCCATGCAACTAGCTTTGAGCTCAGTGCTACCCATGACTCTACACACGGCGATTCAGCTTGGCATCTTTAAGATCATAGCCAAAGCAGGTCCAGATGTCAAACTCTCTGCTGCAGATATCGCAGCCAAGTTGCCAACAGATAACCCCGATACACCAAAGATGCTGGACCGTATTCTAAGGCTCTTGGCTAGCCACCAAGTGCTTTGTTGTTTTGTCGATGGCTCGGAGAGGTTCTACAGTCTGGCTCCTGTGTCCATGTACTTTGTGCCCAACCAAAATGGTGTTTCTTTGGCCCCCTTCATGGCCTTGAATCATGAAAACGTCGTCTTACAGAGCTGGTTTGTCACTCCCTATCTATTGTCACATTTTTTCTATTTAATTTTTGCTTGCTTCAATTTACTATAATAATATTAGTAAACAATGTACCTCTTATCATCACTTCTCTCCCCTATCTCTCTCTATTTTGTTGATAAGGGCAGCTAGCTAATCTCAATGTTTATCCGTTTCCTGCTAGGTCTCAACTAAAAGATGCAGTTCTTGAAGGAGGAGTTGCGTTTCACAGAGTCCATGGAGTACATGCCTTTGAGTACAATGGCTTGGACCCTAGGTTCAATCAGGTATTCAACACAGCAATGTACAACCAAACCACTGTTGTAAATGGAAATATGCTTGAGAAATACAATGGTTTCAAGAACCTGAAACAGCTGGTTGATATTGGTGGTGGCTTGGGACACACTATGAAGGCAATAACCTCTAAATATCCCCATATCAAGGGTATCAATTTCGACTTGCCACATGTTATAGAGCATGCGCCGGCCTATCCTGGTATGTTTTGTTCCTCCTCTCCTTACGTTTAATTTATGGTAATTGTTAAATTTTATTCTTTCTGGTTCCGCTGATACTTGCTCATGTTTCTGTCAGTGATTAAGGTTAATCAAACACTGTGGGAAAATTAAATTGACAAATTGAGAGAATTTAGGAAAACATGATAACATGCTCCGTATTCATTAATGAATCTGCCTGAAACTTCAAACCTCGTATGACCAAAATCTGAAATTTGAGGTGCCACAATCTAAAACATGACAAGCCACACATATACTTTACCCATAAAAATGTTTTCAGTGAACCCAAAAGAAAAGAAGAGAAGTTTGCAGAGAATCACAGGCTTTACAGGATAAGGAAAAGACTAGACAATGAAAGACTTGGTCATAGATGTGGGAACTGGTTTCTCATGCAGGTGTGGAGCACGTGGGAGGAGATATGTTTGAAAGTGTTCCCAAAGGAGATGCCATTTTCCAGAAGGTACCAAAATTCTGACGGCATATAATCTACTTGCTCAATTTTAGACACCAAAATCACTAATAACGACTAATGGATATATAATCTTATAGTGGATACTCCATAATTGGAGTGATGATCACTGCTTGAAGTTGTTGAAGAACTGCTACAAAGCTATTCCAGAGGATGGGAAGGTAATTGTTATGGAATCAGTTCTTCCGATCACGGCCAAGACAACCCCTGCTGCGAAAGCGATCTCGCAACTTGATGTACTGATGATGATGTCTCAAAACCCAGGAGGGAAAGAACGGACTGAAGATGAATTCATGGCCCTGGCCACTGCAGCTGGTTTCCGTGGCATCAAATTTGAAACCTTTGTTTGTAATTTTTGGGTCATGGAGTTCTTCAAGTAGATTACTGTTGAAGTTTTTAATCTTGTGTTTGATTGTGTTTATTTGATGATTTGTAGGTTGATTGTTGATTTGGGTAGTAGGAGAAAAAAGGTTTGCATAGAAGGTTGAAGAATGGAGAGAGTTGCAGAAAAAGGTAATTCTTGTATATATTTTCCACACACAACATGCTTGACAAAATGCCCCTTATAAACTGATTTGGGGAGAACACACGTATTGTGTGATCTTTTACAGCCTTTAACAGCTAGGCCTACAGAAAAGCATTTAATTACTTTTTTCTTTTCTTAGTTAATTACAAATAACTGAAATGCAACTAACTAAACATTACATAACAACTTTCTTCAGCTTCTTCTTTTCCTCCTTCTTTACTGTCAACTTTTCCCTTCAATCTTCTGCATTTGCTTATTTGTAAATCCAGCTCAGCAACTTAATTACCAACAGCCTCTCCTAAGTTGCTGACTGGTTTAACCCCAAGAGTCAGTCTTAGATAGTTGAATCTGTCTTTAGGTAGAGCCTTGGTGAATATATCAGCCAACTGGTCCTCACCCCTACAGAATTGCATGTTGATCAACCCTTCTTTCAAAGATTCCCTGATAAAGTGATATCTCCTGTTTATGTGTCTTGTTTTCTGATGGAAAACAGGATTTTTGGCCATCGATATTGCTGACATGTTGTCACAATACAATGGAGTTGCCTCAGCCTGCATCTCTCCAAAATCTTCAAGCACAAACCTAAGCCAAATGGCTTGTGCCGTGGCTTCAGAAGCTGAGACATACTCAGCTTCTGCTGTTGACAGAGCCACTGTGCTCTGTTTTACAGAAGCCCAAGAGAACACACCACTTCCAAAGCTAAAAGCATAGCCTGAGGTACTCCTGCTATCATCCTCACTGCCCCCCCAATCAGCATCACAATAACCGATTAGAGTAGCTGATTTGCCTCTTGTGTACTCAATCCCATAGTCTAGGGTACCTTGAACATATCTCAATACCCTTCTAGCAATCCCCATATGTTTCTTTGTAGGGCAACTCATGAATCTTGATAGTAAGCTTGCTGAATACATTAGGTCTGGCCTTGTTGCTGTCAAATACAGCAAGCTTCCCACTATCCTTCTATACAACCCTTCATCTGCAGGTTCACTGCCATCTTGCTTCTTTAATTTTTCACCCACGGTTAGAGGAATTGCAACTGGATTGCAGTCCTCAAGTCCGAACTTAGTAAGTAGAGACTTAGCATACTTACTTTGGTGAATAAAAACTCCTTGATTGGTCTGCAATACACCAATCCCTAGAAAGTGATGAAGAAGCCCTAGGTCTGACATTTCATACCTCTGCATCATCTCCCTCTTAAACTCAGTCATCATCCTTTCACTACTTCCAGTATACACTATATCATCAACATATATTGAGATAATGATCTGGCCTCCTTCACTATCACTTCTGGTGTACAAAGTTGCTTCACTTGCACTCCTTTCAAATTTGCAACTTGTAAGATAAGCATCGATTTCACTATACCAGGCTCTAGGGGCTTGTTTAAGTCCATATAGAGCCTTGTATAGTTTATACACCTTGTGGCTGGACCCCTTCACTTCAAACCCCTCGGGTTGCTCCACATACACCTCCTCGTCAAGCATTCCATTTAGAAATGCTGACTTAACATCTAGTTGGAATAATTTCCAACCCTTTTGAGCTGCCAACGCAATGAGAGTCCTTATAGTATCCAACCTTGCTACTGGAGCAAAAGTCTCATTGTAATCCACCCCTGGTTTTTGAGCATATCCCTTGGCTACAAGTCTAGCCTTATGCTTGTGTATGGACCCATCAAGATTGAGCTTTGTCTTGAAGACCCATTTCACACCTATCACAGGCGCATCAGAAGGTCTGTCAATCAGCTCCCAGGTATGATTCTTCTCTATCATCTCTAATTCAGTTCTCATTGCATCCTGCCAGTCTTTACTCTTTGCTGCTTCTTGATAATTTTCTGGTTCAATGAAGCTCATGTGACATCTATTATAAATGTCTTCAATGCTCCTTAACTTCACTGGAGTTGAACTAGGTGATGATCCTTGACTGATATTCTCAACTGATTCTGTCACTGAACCATTTGCAGGTGAGCTTAACTGATCAATGCCATCATAATTCTGTGCAGCATCTACATTTGTTTCTTCTACTTCACTCTCTTCTTTGTTGCATTCAAACCTTAGTTGCTGTGTGACTGATTCCATGTGATTTTCAGTCCAATTCCAGAACCTGCTCTCATAAAAAACAACACTTCTTGACAGCACTATCTTCTTTGAATCCAGAATATACACCCGATATCCTTTCTCACAACTTCCATAACCCATAAGCACTCCCTTCTCTGCCTTACTGTCCAGTTTCTGTCTTAGTGCTGCTGGAATGAGTGTGTAACATACACACCCAAACACCCTTAAGTGTTTAATTCCAGGCTTCCTTCCCGTGAAGGCTTCAAATGGTGTCTTACCCTCCACAGCTGATGTAACACACCTATTTTGAAGATACACAGCAGTATTCACTGCCTCTCCCCAGAATTCAGTGGGTATTCCTTTCTCAATCAACATTGATCTTGCCATTTCTCCTATGGTCCTATTTCTCCTCTCAGCCACTCCATTCTGCTGAGGAGAATAGGCTACTGTGAGCTGCCTCTCCACACCCAGACTTGCACAATAATTCTGAAATTCATAGGAGGTATATTCTCCTCCTCTATCACTTCTCAATTTTTTTAGAGAGTAGCCACTTTGTGTCTCAACAAGTATTTTAAATTTCTTGAAAACACTTAATGTGTCAGATTTATTTCGGAGGAAATATACCCAACACATTCTAGAGTAGTCATCAATAAAGGTAAGAAAGTACCTATTCCCACCAATTGATTCTGCCTGCATTGGTCCACAGAGGTCAGTATGCACAAGTTCCAGTGGATGTTTGGCTCTCCATGCTTCCCCTTGATCAAATTTCTCTCGGTGATGCTTCCCTTTTACACAGCCTTCACACACATTCCTTGAATCTGCTATCACAGGTAAGCCATACACAATCTCTTCCTGTTTCATCTTCTTCATACTTGCAAAATTTAAATGGCCAAACCTTCTATGCCATGTCCAAGAATCTTCATTAACTGATGCTTTCATAGCTGCAGGAGTTAAAGATTCCAGTGCAAGGGGAAAACATCTATTCCCCTTCATTATTACTTTTGCAAGCACATTCTCTAGTTTCTCATCATCAAATATTACTGCCTTGTTGCCCCCAAACAAGATGTAGTAACCATGTTCCATCATTTGACCTACACTAAGTAGATTCTCATCCAAACCTGGGACTAGCAGCACCTCATTTATGTATCTTCTGCCCTTTTTGGTTTCAACAACTAATGTTCCTTTTCCAGTGGATTGAACCAAATCTCCTGAACCCATTTTCACCTTGCAAGTGATACTTCTATCAACATCAATTAAATTCTCCTCTTGAGAGGTCATATGATTACTACATGCACTATCAATGAACCACACATCTTCATTCTTTATGCTGGCAGCATGACATGCATAAAACATAGTGCTTGTGCACACATCTTCCTCCTTTGCACTATTAGCTAGCTGCTTGTTGTTGTCACAGTCTTTGGAATAATGTCCAAACCGACTGCATTTCCCACACTTAGGCTTCCCCTTATATCTACATATTCCGAAATGAAATTTTTGACATACAGAACATTGAGGCTTTGTGTTTGTTTGATTACCTCCACCTCTGTGCTGTGAACTGCTGCTGCTACTTACAGTTCTGTTATTCCAGTTTGTGTTGTGACTGAAATTGTGATGATTATTCACATTTCTTCCTTGAGACCAGCCCACATGCCTTTGATCATGTCCCTGCCATCTTGGACTAGATCTCCCCTGCATAGCCTTGTTTGCAGCATGATTATAGCCCATTTTGAGACTACTAAATGCCTTTTCAGTCCTTGTAACCTTATCTTGTTCATCATGCAGGTCTTCCCTCTTGTCAAATACTTTGACAGAGGCTATAACTTCTTCCACCTTCAGCACATCAAGGTCCCTTGTCTCTTCAATGATAGAGACAATGGACTTGTATCTCCTATTTAAACTCATTAGGAGCTTCTGCACAATCCTAATCTCAGGTACATCTTCTCCTAGAGATTTCAGACTGTTTATAGCTTCAAAAAACTTAGAAAGATAGTGTTCTAAGCCTTCTCCTTCTGACATTCTCATGTATTCAAACTCTGCCCTCACAGCTTGCAATTTCACAGACCTCACTTTCTTATCACCTCTATACTCTCTTTTCAGCACATTCCATGCTCCTTGTGCAGTATTCTCATTCCTTATTCTAGGAAAAAGTTCATCAGTCAAGGCTCCTTGGATGAGGCTCAATGCCTTGGCATTTCTTATTTTGTTTTCTCTGAAAACAACTTCTTCAACTATGCTGCTCTTAGTTTCACCATCTTTGCTCTCGGTTTCATCATTCTTCTTATCTTCTTTCTCATATTCTTCTTCTTTCACACTTGAACCTGATTTCATGCCAAACTCAACTACATCCCATAGATCAAATGCTATGAGGATTGTCTCCATCTTTACTGCCCAAAAGTCATAGTTCACACCGTTGAACTGAGGTGTTCGTAAATCTCCACTGGACACCATCTTTTCTGGAATTTTGTGTTTTCAGTCCCTTGTTGATCAAGTTACTGCTCTGATACCATGTTGAAGTTTTTAATCTTGTGTTTGATTGTGTTTATTTGATGATTTGTAGGTTGATTGTTGATTTGGGTAGTAGGAGAAAAAAGGTTTGCACAGAAGGTTGAAGAATGGAGAGAGTTGCAGAAAAAGGTAATTCTTGTATATATTTTCCACACACAACATGCTTGACAAAATGCCCCTTATAAACTGATTTGGGGAGAACACACGTATTGTGTGATCTTTTACAGCCTTTAACAGCTAGGCCTACAGAAAAGCATTTAATTACTTTTTTCTTTTCTTAGTTAATTACAAATAACTGAAATGCAACTAACTAAACATTACATAACAACTTTCTTCAGCTTCTTCTTTTCCTCCTTCTTTACTGTCAACTTTTCCCTTCAATCTTCTGCATTTGCTTATTTGTAAATCCAGCTCAGCAACTTAATTACCAACAATTACTGCTTAAAATTGCATTTTGCAGAAATTGGAGTATGCATTACCAGTTTCTACCAGAATTGAAGCGTTCATGACTGCCCGTGTGGAACGATATTTATGGAATAAATAAAATAGCTGTTCATCAGCTTTTAGCATTCCCAAGATAGAAGTTTGATGAGCTACATGCTTTGCGAATAGATATTGTATTTTTGTTGCATCAATGCATTCCTATCCATGTATGAACGTAAAAAAAACAAATTAATAAGTTGAATAATAATAAGTTGTGATTGTGGATCCCAAATAATTATAAATGATTGGTGTATATTATGAGTGTTACGTTCAGGCATTGGAACTAACTCTATACTAATAGCTGGAAGGAGCTTCATTGTTCATGAATCGTGATCTCTTCATTTTTTTTCTTTTCATTTTTTTATTTTTTTAAATTTTTTTTCCATATTTTTTTATTGAATTCTTCTCTGATCTAATTTCATCATATAAAATTTTAAATTATTGTAGAAAGATAATATTTAAAGATAAGAGAGGACTGTAATGTAAAGCATGAAAAAAAAATGCATGACCAATCTCAAAAGTGTTAAAATTTTGATTTTGATTCAAAAATTTATTTTATTTATTTTTTAGTCCTTAGATTTATTTTGAGTTCATGATTATAATTTTTATTTTAGCTAGAAATCACATTAGCAATACCTTGATTTTTTTATTGAAAGGAATTTGATGCAATATATCATCATTTTTATAATTAAAAAAAATACTATCTAATATTTATTATATTTTGATTTTATCATTAAAAAAATTTCTATTAAAAGACATGTTAGTAATGTTTAATTTTTTTTTTACATTGAAAAAATAAATAAATCTAAGATTTGTTTTAACATTAAAATTAATTGTATCGCACTCGCAGCTTAGCTTATGCATACTTGTGTTTGGTATTGTGGTAGCTTTTGTGGTTGTAGTTTGAAAAAAGTTGTTTTATAAAAAGTACTTTTGGTTGAGGTTGATTTGGTATTTATATAAGTTTGGTTAAAACAGTGGTTAAAATTAAGGTTGAACAAAAAATAGTTTAATGTGTTTGATTAAGAATGCTTTTTAAATTGAGGAAATAAAATAACTAATATATATATATATATATATTAATGATTTTAAATTTAAATATTATAGATTTAACTACTCCTATCACATCATGAAATAAATAATACTTTATATAAAAAATAATATTTTTTATTATTTCATTAAATTATCTACAATTCCATTATGTAAAAAATTCATCCGACAAGAACTACAGTTTTCATGATTTTTCAAGCGTGCAATAAAATTAGATAAAATATTATCTGGAATAAAATTCAGATTACAGTGCGAGTGAATTTAATTCACTCTACACTAGTTTTTCAAGTAAAAACAATATTGCTCACATGACAGTGCGAGTGAATTTATAATTGACTACACTGGTTTGTCGAACAAAAAAATACTGTTCACGTTACAGTGAACAGTGCAAATGAATTTATAATTCACTGCACTGGTTTTTAAGAAAACAAAATACTGTTCATGTTAACGTGAACATTATAAATGAATTTATAATTGACCGCACTGATTTCTTAAAAAAAAATGTTCACTTAAAAAAAAAAGTACAAAGTAGAAAGCAGGTGAGAACTGCTTTGATTAAAGCTGCGTTTGAAACGCAAAATACATTGGGCCCATTAAAAATAATTTGCGTTTTTAACTTTACCCTACAATTGTTTGGCTGTGATTTCTTCAAACACATTCATCATTTGTAGTGGGTTAACTAAACTACTACAAGGGTTATTACATTAGTTTACGAAAAAAAATATTGTTTCATGTTAACGTGAATAATGCAAAGAATTTATAATTCATTGCACTGGTTTCTCAGGGAAAAAAAATTATTCACTTAAAAAAAATAAACAGTGTAAAGTTGAAAGCAGTCGAGAACTGCTTTGATAAAACCTGTGTTTAAAACATGAAATATATTGAACCCCATTAAAAATAATTTGTGTTTTTAACCTTACCCTACAATTGTTTGGCTGTGATTCATCATTTGTAGTAGGTTAATTAAACTACTACGAGGGTTATTACATTAGTTTACGAAATTTGGCATCATTTCCTAACTTATCAAGTCAAGAAAAGTCTGATAGGTGGATAAAGCTTTTTTTTTTTCTAAACAGACGGCGGACGAGTTGCGTGTGGTGTCATATAACCTATTATTCTTTTCATTATTATCATGATAGCTCTATTGATTGAAAATTAAAGTTTAAATTAAATGTTTTTAACTTGATTTTATACTAAAATATCTAAAAAGTATTCTAGAAATGTTAATATAGTCATTTACAACTACAATATTTTTATAAAATATTATTATTACAATATTTTTATTTTATTTTTTTGTTGTAGTTTATAAAAGTGTGTTTGTTTTTGTGTTATTTTTTTATTTTTTATTTCAAATAAAGTTTTTTAATATTTTTTATTATTTTAATGTGATGGTATTAGATATAATTGTTTTTAAAAATAAAATATTTAAATATATTTAAAAATAAAAATTACTTTAAAAAACAACTAACACCACAATTTTAAAAAATAACTTATTGATTTATGCACTCATCAATTGATTTGAGATGAAATGAATGCTTGTTTGATTTTTTTATGAGGGTTTTATCAAGCATGAACACATAAATACCTATGAAATAGTTTGAGATTGAGGAGATTTTTTTTAATTAACTTTTTGTTTTTATTATTTTTAAAATTTTTAACATTAGCATGTAAAAATCATTGAAAACAATACTAAAAAAATATCATTTAGCTATTGTTTTAAAGCCAAAAGAATTTTTAAAAAGCACCAAGAAACAAAAATAAAAGCACTCTCAAACACCCCCCTAAATAAATAAAATATAAATTTGGCAATTAAAATAAATAAGATTAAAAATGATTCATTAAAAAAAATAAATGAAATGTTAAACACAAAATATGCGGTTTTGTTTTAGTAATGACATATTAATATATTGTTGTAGCAATTGAGTTATGACTCCTTTGCAAACTGACATGCTATGACACCAAGAATCAAAAAAATATAAAGTATTGGAGTTTAGTTTTCATTGAGTAATTTTTACGACATGCTATGACCTCTTTTTTTTTTTTTTTTTTTTCTGGTGAAACATGTTTCTTATAAAATACAACTAGACTCTTCATCTTTGTTCTGCCGCAGATCGAATCATTTTAAAAAAAATACAAAAGGAGAAACAAAAGCATTACAAGTGTTTTTTTTTTAGAAAAATAAGAATCAAACATCTAAAAAAAATACATAGCCAATCTCAAAACTCTTAAAATTTTGATTTTGATCTAAAAATTCATTTTGTTTATTTTTTAGTCTTTAAATATATATATATAAAAAAAACATTGCTAGAAAATAGCAAAATAGAAAGAAGTTGTCACCCAGTCATATTCCATACACAAAAAGGAACAATATTTGTCTCAATGAATTTTCCTTTTCGAGAAATGAAGGTGGCATCTCCTTATAATAAATTGGGAAAAGTAGATTAGGGTCCATTTGTTTTTTTATTTGATTGATTTTTTATTTTTAGAGTGATTTTAGGGTATTTTTGAGGTTGTTAGGTGCTTTTTTAAGGCTCATATTATATTTAAAGATGTTTTTTAAGCAAAAAAGAGTTGAAAATTAGTTTTTTAGAACCCTAAAACTTGATCCTAATTTTTTTATCATAAGATATATTAGATGATGTATGTCACCTATCATTATAGGTGACTTGTCGCTATTTAAAAAAAAAACATCTCTACTTAATAATAATAAAAAAACTATACCCACACTTGGGAATTTTATTTTATTTTTTCTTCACTAGAACAATGCTTTGCTTTTGCCTTATATATATATATATATATATATATATATATATATAATTTTTAATTTCATCCTTCAATAATTTAATTTTTTTTCTTTGCACTTTCAGAATTTAACATGTGTTTGGTGAAATTATGCTTAATGATTTTTTTAAATATTTTTATATAAAGTTATCATGGTTTAGTAAAATAGATCTTTTATATCTGATGTGGAACATATTGTAAATATATTGTAAATATTCACTTTGCTCCTTCTAGCCATTATTCCTCAATCTCCTGTGTTTTCTTTTTGTTCCCCTTTCTTTATTCTAATTTTTTGTTTCTACCTTCGATGCACCATGTAACTTTGTTCCCTTCTCTTTGATTCTGATTTGTTTCTTCCTAAATAAAATAAATAAATAAACTAATTGTTGTGTGGTTCTTATCTCCTTATGCTGTCTAAATCTGTCTCTTTGTTCATTTACACTATTATTAAATTCGGGATTTCATTTTTTAAGTAACTTTGGCTACTTGTCCAAGACAAAGTAACCACAAAAAATTTTCTATTCCAGCATGATTACCTAACTCTTAGGACTTAGGAGTCAAGATGTGTTTTCTACAATAAAAGCTTGTAATCTTCAAGTCACTTCTTCATTCACTTCATTCACTGCCACTTTACTTAGAATATATGGATGAAACTATTTTCTAATCGGGGCTTTTGCAGTGTTTTTTTAAAATATGTTGATGATATATACTACCAATGGTCTTCTATAGTTAAAGACAAGCAACAGAATCTCTCATGACAGCTTTTTTTCTTATGTATTGTTTGGAATCTTTAGCTTCACTGAAATAATGTTATTCTTAATGACGCTGCTCCTAACCTTCAAATTTGTTTTTTCATGGTGCGTCAAAGTATTGTTTTATGGCTGAGACTTGATTCCAACTCTTTAGAGCTTAATATAGAGTTGCATTTGTTTGCCTAATTCTTTCCAATTAATCTTCTAACAGCTTCACCACTTTCCTTCATTGCACCACTCTCTATTATCACTACAGGGAAAAATTAAACACCAAAATAGTCTCATATGAAAATTAGATTTTTAGGGCCCATAAACTTATCCTGATTTTCAATCATCCGATGGATCAAATAATGCAGGTCACTTATCACTATAGGCGACTTGTCTCTATTTTTTTTTAAAAAACAAGCATCTCGTCTTAATAATAATAAAACAAGCCTATGCCCACATTTGGGAATTTTTATTTTATTTTTTCCTCACTAGAAAAATAAGAATCAAACATCTAAAAACATAATTTTTTCTAGTTTGTTTGAAAATGTGGTTGCGGTTGCTTTTTAAAGTGCTTTTCATTTAGAAATATATCAAAATAATTTTTTTTTATCTTTCAAAAATCATTTTTAAAATTAACGCATCAAAATGATCTAAAAACACCAAAAAATAATATTAATTTAATTCTTGTGTCACAAAGTGCGTTTGTTAATATTAATTTAATTCAAAGTGCGTTTGTTGTTGATCGATCTTGATATTTTTGGGCTCTAATTTGCTGGTTTGTCTTTCCTTGATTTGTGCAATGGAGTGATTGTCCATGGAATGCGTTTCGGCAAGTTATGCAGATATATTGTTGTTTATGTTGGGAGGGGTGCTTACTATACCTTTTATTCATCTAGTTAGGACTGGTTTTTGTTAGCTAGCCATCCCATCAACTTTGTGGATGGGTGTATCGATCGACAAGGGTCCTCAATATGCAACTAGGTTAGGTAATGACATGTTTCTATTTGGTTTGGTATGACTTATTTCTACAAGTATGTATGTAACCAAGTGTGGGCCAAATTAAGAAGTACATGATTTGGTCATTGAGTTGCCATAATGATACACAAGGGAATGATGAAGTTTAGAATGAATGAAAGGAGGGTTAGGATACATAATAAAAATGATCCAATTTTATCAAAGCAAACTTGACAAGTTACGTGGATTAATAGAAAAAAGCAATTGAATTTGTGCATCCTTAGAATTAGAAAAAAATGAAGATGATGTGTGGGAACTTATAGTTTTCCTTACTTAAAAGAGGTTAAGAAAGAAAAAAGTACAATCAAACATAATAACAACCGAGCAGCCCAATAACAATTGCACTGCATTTCAATCAAGTTTGCAAAAGCTTCACATCAACTACTAGGTAGTACTTAATCAGCAGGCTTGTAATTAGTAGGTTTGTAATCTAGTAAGCTTCGAATTTTCATTATTAAGAAATCTAGAAAACATCGAAAATATCAATTTATGCTTTTTTGTCAAGGCATTTCAGTTCGTGGTTGTAATCGAACCGAAGATCATTCAATGAGTATAAATTCTTTAATCCTTAATTATTAAAGTTTTTATTTACATTCATAGCATTAAAATATTTGATTACTTCTCATTAATGAAATTATATTATGGCATTGTTATAAGTCTAGAATTACAAATCTAGAGTTATGATTAAGGTCTAGAATATAAATTTCATAAATTAGACTTTCTATTCAAAATTGAGATAGAAGTAAAGTCCTTTTAATTGAGATAAACACAAAAGAACCCACAAAATAATTGGCAACCACACTAGGAGTGTCATATTTATTCTTTGAAACTATGGCACTAAAAATATTAATATTACCGGAAAATGTAGAAGAAATAGAAGAATTAGTTGATCTCTCTATTAAATAAGGAAATAAATAATCAATCTTTTAAGGGGAAGAAATATAAAATAAAAAAGGAAACAAGTATATGACTATAGAAGAGAGATATTTACTCTTTGAACGGAGAGCGGATGATGCAAATAAGATGCTCAAAGAGAGATATAAATATCTTTATGAGAAACCTAAAAAGAAATATAGAATCGATATAAAAATGATTGAATATCATTTAAATATAATTGTAGTAATGAAGAGATTAAATCATGTCATTTCAGAGTCTAATGTTAGAAAAATAAAAAATTCGTGAAATAAGTTTGGAGCATGAAGTAGGAAAATTAAAAAACATGAAGAGAGGTATAAATGTTTTTATGAAAAAACTAAAAAGAAATATAGAATCAATATAAAAATAATTGAATATCATTTAAATATAATTGCAGTAATGAATGAGTGATTGTCTAATGTTAGAAAAAGACAGAAATGTAAAATAAGTTTGGAGCATGAAGTAGGAAAATTACAAAACATGAATAAATAATATTATAAGAGAATGATTAAGGCTCTTAAATATGTCAATGCAAAATTAAACACCAAAATAAAATAAAAAAGGAAATGATGAAGTGATTTTTTATTTAATTATACTATGTTGGAGACAGTGAATAATATTTCTAAATAAATAGTAGTTAAAATTTTAAACCATTTAGATGTGAAAGTTGAAAGAGAATCAAATCATTGGAAGTATGATCATAAACAAAATGGGAAGCCTTTAATAATAGAGGAAGCCGAGAGGAGTTCAAAAAATAAATTTATTAATTGTAAGAATTCATCACTAAAAGATATAGATGAGATTATGATTCCAAATAACCTCGAAATAAATGGACTTCCAAATAAAATTAATCCAGAGTATATTCTAGTTATAATGAAATAACCTTATAGGCTTAGATTTTAACAAATACATAGGCCAATATATAGAAAACCATATTTAGATTACATTGATAGAATATATATTTATCCTAATAATTTCAAGTTTCCAAAGTTTACTTTATTTAATGGCTAAAGAACTGTGTTTGCTAGAGAACATATAGCAAGATTTTTTTGCCAATGTAAGAAAGTATTTGATTCTGACTTTTTAAAATTAATATCATTTTCAAATTCTTTAACTGGAGATGCTTTTACTTGGTTTATAAAATTTCCGTCAAATTCAGTCCAGAGTTGGAATGATATGTAAACAATAATCCAAGCTCGCATCTCTATAACAGAATTAGAATTTGTTTTGGCTAATTTGGTGAAATTGAAGCAATATCCTGAACAAATTGTTAAATGTTATTTAGATAGGTTCATGATGCGATCTTGGCTACGACATCAAAGAATTCATTAGGAGTGTCTATCGGGTCTATTTTAAGGGCTAAAACGAAGTGGATTCAAGAAAAGTTTGATGAGCTAAGTCAAGAGGTTTGAGTTAAAAAGGTTCAAATCTTCTAATCTAAGCCTTTGTCTACCTTTTGGTTCATATTTGGAGCTACAAAAGAATTTTGGATGTGATTCCAATTGGATTGGAAAATACACATTTGTACTTTTCTATCCACATATGGTAGGCCTGTTAATTCATCCGTACAAGAGAGAACAACTTGTTTGAAGTTGGGCCTAGACTTTACGAGCAAAGTGCGAAAACAAAAAAGATATTATTTCCTTAAGAATTATGGATTCCATTTACTATAAGGAGTCCTTAATTCTATTGGAAAATTATATGGCAACCTCTGACTTACTTATTTTACAAAGATTCCATATCAAACAACAAGAACTAATTAGTCATAAATTAATTTTTATTTTATAAGGCATCAGGATTTTGTTTAGTATGGATTCTTCAACAGTTATTTCTCCTGGGTATTTTTCAATATCATATATGGCAAAGGATGTAAAATAATCTTAGACTATTATTTTGTTTATTTTTATTATTTTAAACCTAATTTTCATTAATTTGAGCTTTATTTAAATTGGGTGCATGTTTGACCAATTAGTTTTAAGGTTTACATACAAGTACTTTTATCTATGGATTTTATTAAGTTTTGAAAATAATAACAAAGTTGCTGCATTTTGTGTGTGCTCTGTAAGTTATTTTCATATTTTGATTCTTGATTGAAATACTTAAATTTATCGAAGGATTGACCAATTTTCGTGGCGTTTTCTATACTTCTCGTTCGCATCTTGATATAAGTGGAAGGTGGGGGTGGTTTTCTTTACATTCTTGATTTTTCAAGATAAGGTTCTTGTTGGATCAATCTTAAATTCAAACTTGATCTTAGCTTTCTTAGGAGGATATCAATTTTTATACGAGTTTGTGGATCTTTATATTCATAGGATTCACATCAATTAATGGAAACAAGGAAAAATGTTTGGCTAGAATTCTTGAAACAATTAATGGAAGCAAGGGAAAATTTTTGGCTAGAATTCTTGAAAGGGAATTTATTATGATTACTAAACAAGGATTAAAATTAGAGTTAAGAAACAAATTCATAGGAATGGAGTCCAAAGAGATATATAAATTGAAAGTTGATGCAACCATATTATTCGATAGTTTCACCCACATTTAACTAGTGTGTTGCCTATGTTTTATATATAAAATGTCTTGATATTATTTGTTTTACGTTTTGAAGGCACTTTTGGATGAAAGATGCAAAAAGGAGTAAATTAGAGATAATTGCCAGATTTGACCTTCAGTGGATGTTTTATGCAGAGCGTGAGCTCTAGATATTGAAATGAAGTGATTCTAGTGGCAATAAAAAGTTAACATCCATACCTTTCTGTAAATCTAAGGCAAGAAAATAAAATAAGGAAGAGCATGGAAATCGCAGCCTTCAAAGTCAAATCTCACGATCTGCCAATGTTGACCTTCGGCCATTCCAACTTGAATATCTGGAGCTACAGAAGTCCAATTGATGCAAACTCAATTGTTTTGGATTCATGACTCAAATTTGTATAAAATTGCCAAATTTCAGCAAAAAACGATGTCATATAAGGGAGATATGATTTTTCAAAGATGACATCTGAATTCTGTCAGCAAACAGGTTTCGTGAAGAAACGAGTCCAGATTACGTTCTGAAGCATCTAAACCGATATTCAAGTTTTTATTTCAGGAATTTAGCTCCCCTAAGTGAAAGCTTGAAGATTTCATGGAAGACTAATGCTCCTTTTTTTAAAAAATAGTTATTGAAGTACTTAAATGTAAACAATCTATTTAATGGAGGATTATTTTGTAAAATAGAGACTAGGGTTTCCTAGGATATAAAAAGAATGAGAGAAGAGAAGGGGGGCAGCCAGCCAAGAAGAGAAAAACACCCCCTTCCTCTAAGAAACCCTAAATTATGCATTCTTCCTTTTTTTTTTTTATTAGTTGTTCAACAAACATGCAAGACTAAACACTTTTTTTTGGTTGCAAGGACATGAAAACCTTTAGATTTCAAGAACTGTGAGATTTATTTTACTTTTTTTTTCCAGTTTATTAGATGAATATGTTTGTTCTCCTATGCTTATTTTTCCTATGATTGTTTATTTTAATAGCTAGAACGGACTCTAAGTTATTATTATACACAATCTATTGCTAAGTTTGATATCAAAACTGGAGTTATGGTATATGAACTTGTGAAGCAATTGAGTTTAATAATTATGGCGGATCTACGTTATTAATCTTAGGGAGAACATTCAATCAAATCAAACATAGACTGCAGACAGTTATGTTTTCTTGATTAATCAACTTATCTAGTTCTTAAGGCTGCCATTGAATTAAATTACTAGTGCGGTCACTATGGTTGTTTGATGGTTAGGATTAGTTATACGGCGGATCCGTTAACTAACCAATGTTAAGAAGAGATAAATATTCAGAATATAAATTGATGTTTTGTTTCTATGATTAGTTTTGATTTCTGTAGGTGGATGTGTGCTTGTGACCAAGGTTTGTTCTCTTGATAATTTTTGAATTTTATTAAATTTCATTTGATAGTTTTCTGTTTTCTTTTGTTTTAGCCTAGATAACGTCCAAACCCAAAAAAAAAAATAGCATATCATCTAGCATAAAAATCTGACTTGAATCTTCCGCGTGGGATCGACGTCCCTTGCTTGCTCTATACTATCTTGTGTGTTGTGTTTGAAGCTACGGTAATTAATTTGTGCGACTGTGACATTGCAACAAAAGTAAGGACTTCTGGACAGAAAATTATTGAAAGAAGTAGATAAGAGGATTCCAAATTTTAAAACTTATTATCAAGAAAGTACATGTAGATGTCGTAGAGTTTGTACCTGGTGCACCTGTAGTTTATGATATTTTGACTAAAAATAATACTAAAGCTTTAATGTTTTCGAGATCGATGAGGAAAGATATTGATATGAATCACATGATCACGTAGTCATATATAGCTGTCCCACTTCTATTCCTAGAGGATTATCTTGTTACACCACTTTAAAATAGTGCTGCACTAGCTTTGCAAACATAATTTACACTTAAAATGTTTAATGCTCTAGTTTTTTTGGATTATTAAGTGCCCGTTTGGTAACGTAGAAAAAAATGCTTTATGCTGGTAGGACCTACTAAAATCAAAGATTGTGCTGCAGGTTTTGAGAAGCAGCATTTTGCTGCTTCTCGTGACGGAGGAACCACAACAGCGGAGCATGGCTCCATTGTTGCACTGTTCACTTTAGTGAACAATTTTTTTTTTATTTCAAAAAACCAATGCGAGTGAATTAATTCACTGGCACTGTTCACGTGAAAAGTTTAGTTTTCTTTTTTTAAAAAAAAAACTAGTGCAGTTAATTGATTTCACTCGCACTGTTCACGTGAACGCGAACAATATTTTTTTTGTTTTTTAAAAAAATTACTTTAAAATGAATTAAATTTGCTCATACTGTAATCTAAATTTTATTCCTGATAATATTTTACTTAATTTTATTGCAAGCTCAAAAAATCATGGAAACTGTAGTTCTTGTCGAATGAATTTTGTATGTAATGAAATTGTAATTTTTTTTTAAAAAATAAGTTTTACTCGAAAAACTAGTATTTAATATTATTTAATAACGCTATATAAATTAGAAGAATAACGTAGCATTTGTGAAATTTGATCACAATTCCAATTATGTTTTTGCCAGGTCCGACCTAGTTAAAAAAAATCAGTTTTTGTTGTTGCGCGCTTAAAAAACCATAGAAAATATAGTCATTGTTGGATAGATTTTGTATGTGATGACATTGCATATAGTTTAATGGAATAATAAAAAATAGTTGATATCAATATTATTTATTTCATGATGTAATAACAATAGTTAAATCTACAATATTTAATTAAAAATCATTAATATATATATATATATATATATATTAATTATGTTATAACCTCAATTTGAGAAGTATTTTTTCACCAAACACATTAAACTATTTTTTGTTCAATCTCAATTTCAACCACAGTTTTAACCAAACATATATTTTTCCAAATTAACCTCAACTAAAAGTACTTTTTATAAAACAACTATCTAATATTTATTATATTTTGATTTTATGATTAAAAAAATTTCTATTAAAAAACATAGTAATTTTTAACAGTAGCATGTAAAAATCATTGAAAAAAATACTAAAAAATATCAATTAGCTATTTTTTTAAAATCAAAAGCATTTTTAAAAAGCACCAAGAAACAAAAATAAAAGCACTCTCAAACACCCCCCCTTAAATAAATAAAATATAAATTTGGCAATTAAAATAAATAAGATTAAAAATGATTCATTCAAAAAAATAAATGAAATGTTAAACACAAAATATACGGTTTTGTTTTAGTAATGACATATTTATATTTTTCTCTATTAATTGATTGTTGTAGCAATTGAGTTATGACTCCTTTGCAAACTGACATGCTATGACACCAAGAATCAAAAAATATAAAGTATTGGAGTTTAGATTTTTACTGAATAAGTTTTACCTTGTGGATTACATTTTGCAAACTAACATGCTATGACCGCTTTTTTGTCTGGTGAAACATGTTTCTTTTAAGGTGTGCTAATTTTCTGGAAAGTGAAAAATTACTTTTTAAATTTTTTCATGTTTGTTTTTATTTGTTATTAGAAAAATTGGTCAACAGAAAATACTTTCCAGTCAAAGAAAAATTTGGATTGGTTTCCAGAAAAATATTTTCTTTTTATTAACAGAAAAATTTGTTAATATTAATTTAATTCAAAGTGCGTTTGTTGTTGATCGATCTTGATATTTTTGGGCTCTAATTTGCTGGTTTGTCTTTCCTTGATTTGTGCAATGGAGTGATTGTCCATGGAATGCGTTTCGGCAAGTTATGCAGATATATTGTTGTTTATGTTGGGAGGGGTGCTTACTATACCTTTTATTCATCTAGTTAGGACTGGTTTTTGTTAGCTAGCCATCCCATCAACTTTGTGGATGGGTGTATCGATCGACAAGGGTCCTCAATATGCAACTAGGTTAGGTAATGACATGTTTCTATTTGGTTTGGTATGACTTATTTCTACAAGTATGTATGTAACCAAGTGTGGGCCAAATTAAGAAGTACATGATTTGGTCATTGAGTTGCCATAATGATACACAAGGGAATGATGAAGTTTAGAATGAATGAAAGGAGGATTAGGATACATAATAAAAATGGTCCAATTTTATCAAAGCAAACTTGACAAGTTACGTGGATTAATAGAGAAAAGCAATTGAATTTGTGCATCCGTAGAATTAGAAAAAATGAAGATGATACGTGGGAACTTATAGTTTTCTAACTTATAGTTTTCCTTACTTAAAAGAGGTTAAGAAAGAAAAAAGTACAATCAAACATAATAACAACCGAGCAGCCCAATAACAATTGCACTGCATTTCAATCAAGTTTGCAAAAGCTTCACATCAACTACTAGGTAGTACTTAATCAGCAGGCTTGTAATTAGTAGGTTTGTAATCTAGTAAGCTTGGAATTTTCATTATTAAGAAATCTAGAAAACATCAAAAATATCAATTTATGCTTTTTTGTCAAGGCATTTCAGTTCGTGGTTGTAATCGAACCGAAGATCATTCAATGAGTATAAATTCTTTAATCCTTAATTATTAAAGTTTTTATTTACATTCATAGCATTAAAATATTTGATTACTTCTCATTAATGAAATTATATTATGGCATTGTTATAAGTCTAGAATTACAAATCTAGAGTTATGATTAAGGTCTAGAATATAAATTTCATAAATTAGATTTTCTATTCAAAATTGAGATAGAAGTAAAGTCCTTTTAATTGAGATAAACACAAAAGAACCCACAAAATAATTGGCAACCACACTAGGAGTGTCATATTTATTCTTTGAAACTATGGCACTAAAAATATTAATATTACCGGAAAATGTAGAAGAAATAGAAGAATTAGTTGATCTCTCTATTAAATAAGGAAATAAATAATCAATCTTTTAAGGGGAAGAAATATAAAATAAAAAAGGAAACAAGTATATGACTATAGAAGAGAGATATTTACTCTTTGAACGGAGAGCGGATGATGCAAATAAGATGCTCAAAGAGAGATATAAATATCTTTATGAGAAACCTAAAAAGAAATATAGAATCGATATAAAAATGATTGAATATCATTTAAATATAATTGTAGTAATGAAGAGATTAAATCATGTCATTTCAGAGTCTAATGTTAGAAAAATAAAAAATTCGTGAAATAAGTTTGGAGCATGAAGTAGGAAAATTAAAAAACATGAAGAGAGGTATAAATGTTTTTATGAAAAAACTAAAAAGAAATATAGAATCAATATAAAAATAATTGAATATCATTTAAATATAATTGCAGTAATGAATGAGTGATTGTCTAATGTTAGAAAAAGAAAGAAATGTAAAATAAGTTTGGAGCATGAAGTAGGAAAATTACAAAACATGAATAAATAATATTATAAGAGAATGATTAAGGCTCTTAAATATGTCAATGCAAAATTAAACACCAAAATAAAATAAAAAAGGAAATGATGAAGTGATTTTTTATTTAATTATACTATGTTGGAGACAGTGAATAATATTTCTAAATAAATGGTAGTTAAAATTTTAAACCATTTAGATGTGAAAGTTGAAAGAGAATCAAATCATTGGAAGTATGATCATAAACAAAATGGGAAGCCTTTAATAATAGAGGAAGCCGAGAGGAGTTCAAAAAATAAATTTATTAATTGTAAGAATTCATCACTAAAAGATATAGATGAGATTATGATTCCAAATAACCTCGAAATAAATGGACTTCCAAATAAAATTAATCCAGAGTATATTCTAGTTATAATGAAATAACCTTATAGGCTTAGATTTTAACAAATACATAGGCCAATATATAGAAAACCATATTTAGATTACATTGATAGAATATATATTTATCCTAATAATTTCAAGTTTCCAAAGTTTACTTTATTTAATGGCTAAAGAACTGTGTTTGCTAGAGAACATATAGCAAGATTTTTTTGCCAATGTAAGAAAGTATTTGATTCTGACTTTTTAAAATTAATATCATTTTCAAATTCTTTAACTGGAGATGCTTTTACTTGGTTTATAAAATTTCCGTCAAATTCAGTCCAGAGTTGGAATGATATGTAAACAATAATCCAAGCTCGCATCTCTATAACAGAATTAGAATTTGTTTTGGCTAATTTGGTGAAATTGAAGCAATATCCTGAACAAATTGTTAAATGTTATTTAGATAGGTTCATGATGCGATCTTGGCTACGACATCAAAGAATTCATTAGGAGTGTCTATCGGGTCTATTTTAAGGGCTAAAACGAAGTGGATTCAAGAAAAGTTTGATGAGCTAAGTCAAGAGGTTTGAGTTAAAAAGGTTCAAATCTTCTAATCTAAGCCTTTGTCTACCTTTTGGTTCATATTTGGAGCTACAAAAGAATTTTGGATGTGATTCCAATTGGATTGGAAAATACACATTTGTACTTTTCTATCCACATATGGTAGGCCTGTTAATTCATCCGTACAAGAGAGAACAACTTGTTTGAAGTTGGGCCTAGACTTTACGAGCAAAGTGCGAAAACAAAAAAGATATTATTTCCTTAAGAATTATGGATTCCATTTACTATAAGGAGTCCTTAATTCTATTGGAAAATTATATGGCAACCTCTGACTTACTTATTTTACAAAGATTCCATATCAAACAACAAGAACTAATTAGTCATAAATTAATTTTTATTTTATAAGGCATCAGGATTTTGTTTAGTATGGATTCTTCAACAGTTATTTCTCCTGGGTATTTTTCAATATCATATATGGCAAAGGATGTAAAATAATCTTAGACTATTATTTTGTTTATTTTTATTATTTTAAACCTAATTTTCATTAATTTGAGCTTTATTTAAATTGGGTGCATGTTTGACCAATTAGTTTTAAGGTTTACATACAAGTACTTTTATCTATGGATTTTATTAAGTTTTGAAAATAATAACAAAGTTGCTGCATTTTGTGTGTGCTCTGTAAGTTATTTTCATATTTTGATTCTTGATTGAAATACTTAAATTTATCGAAGGATTGACCAATTTTCGTGGCGTTTTCTATACTTCTCGTTCGCATCTTGATATAAGTGGAAGGTGGGGGTGGTTTTCTTTACATTCTTGATTTTTCAAGATAAGGTTCTTGTTGGATCAATCTTAAATTCAAACTTGATCTTAGCTTTCTTAGGAGGATATCAATTTTTATACGAGTTTGTGGATCTTTATATTCATAGGATTCACATCAATTAATGGAAACAAGGAAAAAAGTTTGGCTAGAATTCTTGAAACAATTAATGGAAGCAAGGGAAAATTTTTGGCTAGAATTCTTGAAAGGGAATTTATTATGATTATTAAACAAGGATTAAAATTAGAGTTAAGAAACAAATTCATAGGAATGGAGTCCAAAGAGATATATAAATTGGAAGTAAGGACTTCTTGACAGAAAATTATTGAAAGAAAAGGTAGACAAGAGGATTCCAAATTTTAAAACTTATTATCAAGAAAGTATATGTAGATGTCGTAGAGTTTGTACCTGGTGCACCTGTAGTTTATGATCTAATTTGTAGTCATTTAAATATTTTTTTTTTAAAATATTATCTAATATTTGTTATCTCAATATTTAAAAAGATATAATATAATATGAATTATATTTTGAGTTCATGATTATAATTTTTATTGTAGCTAGAAATCACATTAGCAATACCTAGATTTTTTATATTAAAATGAATTTGATCCAATATATCATCATTTTTATAAGTAAAAAAATACTATCAAATATTTATTATATTTTGATTTTATGATTAAAAAAATTTCTATTAAAAAACATGTTAGTAATGTTTAATTTTTTTTATATTGAAAAAAAATAAATCTGAGATTTGTTTTAACATTAAAATTAATTGTATCGCACTTGCAGCTTAGCTCATGCATACTTATGTTTGGCATTGTGGTAACTTTTGTGATTGTGGTTTGAAAAAAGTTATTTTATAAAAAGTACTTTTGGTTGAGGTTGATTTGGTATTTATATAAGTTTGGTTAAAATTAAGGTTGAACAAAAAATAATTTAATGTATTTGGTTAAAAATGCTTTTTTAAATTAAGGCAATAATATATATATATATATATATATATATATATATATATATATAGATTAACAGTTTTCAATTTAAATATTATAGATTTAACTACTCCTATCATATCATGAAATAAATAATACTTTCTATAAAATATTTTTTATTATTTCATTAAACTATCTAAAATTTCATTACGTACAAAATTCATCTGACAAGAACTATAGTTTTCATGATTTTTCGAGCGTGTAATAAAATTAGATAAAATATTATTAGGAATAAAATTGAGATTACAGTGCAAGTGAATTTAATTCAATCTACGCTAGTTTTTCGGGTAAAAAAAATACTGTTCACTTGACAGTGCGAGTGAATTTATAATTTACTACACTGGTTTTTTGTAAAAACAAAACACTGTTCACGTTAACATGAACAGTGCGAGTGAATTTATAATTTACTGCACTGGTTTGTTCAATAAAAAAATATTGTTCACGTTAACGTTAACACTGCAAATGAATTTATAATTCACTGCACTAGTTTGTTGGAAAAACAAAACACTGTTCATGTTAACGTGAACAATGCGAGTGAATTTATAATTCACTGCATTGGTTTTTCGAGAAAAAAAACTATTCACTTAAAAAAATAAACAGTGCAAAGTAGAAAGCAGTCGAGAACTGCTTTGATAAAACCTGCGTTTGAAACACGAAATACATTGGGCCCCATCAAAAATAATTTGTGTTTTTAACTTTACTTGACAATTGTTTGGCTGTGATTGCTTCAAACACATTCATCATTTGTAGTAGGTTAATTAAACTACTTCGAGGGTTATTACATTAGTTTACGAAATTTGGCATCATTTCCTAACTTATCACATTCAGAAAAGTCTGATAGGTGGATAAAGCTTTTCTATAATATTCTAAAATATTATCTATAAGTAAAAGAATTCAGCCTTTCATTATAAATTGCACTATATAATCCATAGTGAAAGACTGATACCTTTTGGTTATAGATTGTTTTTTTCCTTTTCAATTAATTTTATTAATATTAATTTTTTTCTATTTAGTTATCACACTTTCGTGACACAAATCTCATGTTTGGCGGGTTAACCCAATTGATTTAGATTTTTTTTCTTAATTAGTTTTTTTCTTCCAATTTTATCTTTTAATATCGATTTGATTGAGAATTAAAATTCATGATTTGTTTTGTTTATTTTTCATTAGATTATCGTGATCTCATGAGGGGATTTTATTGTACCCCTCTTCGCAAAGCACTATTCATTGGAATAGTGCTTTGCTTTGTTTTTTTTTTAATTTTCCTTTTCAATTATTTTTTTGTTTAATTTTATTCTTTAATATTAATTTTTTTTTCTATTTAGTTATCACACATTCATGATACGACCTTGCAGCTAGATCCACATCTAAGGCTCTTGGATCTGGTGTTGCAGCCAGACCAAAGGTTCATGGGCCTGACGTCGCAGCCATACTCACTTAAACTTGGATCATGCAAGTTTAATATTATTATTAATATTAAAAATATTATTATTTGCATTATGAATATTATTATAATGAATATTGCTATTATAACAATTAATAAATTTGAAAAAATATTATTAATATTAAAAAATAACCATGATTTGATTTGAAGGATAAAATTAAAAACTATAAGAAGTTGGGTAAAAAATGTTTAATATTATTATTACAAATATTATTATTGTCATTATTATTTATATTATTAATAAATTTGAAAAAAATATTATTACTATAAAAACACCTTACATTTGATTTGAAAGGTAAAACAAAAAAATTATTATAGTTGTTGTTGTCGTCGTCGTCATCGTCATTGTTGCTATTCTTATTATTATTATGATTATTAGCGTTATTCTTATCGTTTTATTTTTATTATGATTGAATTTGAAAAAAAATATTATTACCATTGAAGAAAAACCATAAATTTGATTTGAAATGATTAAAAACTGTAAGAATTTAGGTCGGATAAGTTTAATATTATTATTATTATTATTATTATTATTAGGAGAACCAGACCCCAAAAACTTAGGTCTGGTTAGGGCATCAGAACCAAGTTTATAATCATTACTATTATTCTTATTGTTATCATTAATAATTTTTTTAAAAAATATTATTACTATAAAAAAAAGATCTTAAATTTGATTTCAAGGGATAAAAAACTATAAAAACTTGGGTTAGACAAGTTTAATATTATTATTAATATTTAAAATATTATTATTTGTATAATAAATATTACTATTGGTATTATTATAATTAATATTATAAATATTACTCTTGCGTCAGGCGTTGCAACCAGGCACAGGACTCTTGGGTCTAGCTTTATAAATAGACCTAACGCTCTTGGATCTTAGCTTTTTTTAATATTTTTTTATGTCAAAAAAATTAACCCATGGTATAGCGCGGGCCACCTAACTAGTCTTTATTACAAGAATTGGAACAACCCAGCTTCTTCACTGCTTATGTGAAGAGTGAATGAGTTGCCTTTTTTATTTTCTTTTCAAATTTCATCTCTTTTTTTTTTTATCAAAGTATTTTAGGCTATTTTCTTTTTCAATTTCATCTTTAAACATCTCGTTGATTTTGAACTGGTTTTATAATTTTTTTTTGTTTGCTTCCTATAAAGTTATCGTAATCTCAAACAAATATCACAATATTTGATTGGTGCTCAATTTTATAAGCATCTATTTTTGTTATTATATCATTAGGTAAGAAATAGTTAAAAAAAAATATTTAAACCCAATAGAGTCCATGATCCAGGTTGTTAGTTTGACAAGTTAAACAGCAAAGTCAGAGTCGATCAGTAATATCACAATCTAAATATTGAAAAAAGGGATGTCATCTTAAATTTGTTTTAAAGCCAAACCAGCCTTTTTATTGGTTTTTCATATTGTCTTTGGACCCACCAAGTTGATTAGGTCACGTTAGAAAAACTACCACATCAATTAATTTTAAATCTGGGCTAAATATTGAGTCAGGTTGGGAGGTTTCAAAGTTGGGTTGGGCCCCATTTTTTTCTTTGATTGAATCTTTTTTCCTTTTATTTTTCAATCTTATCTTTTAATATTTTGTTGATTTTGAATTGGTCTTTATAATTTATTTTAGTTCACTTTGTATGAGGTTATTACTGTCTCAAATAAATATCATGGTATTTGATTGGTGCTTAACTTTGCAAGAGATGATTTTTGTTATCATATTTTTAAGCAAAAAATAATTTTAAAAAATAAAGCGGTTAAACTTAGTTGAGTTCATGATCCAGGTTAAGGGTTTGGTGGGTTAAAACATGAAGCTTAGATCGATCCAATATGTCATCGTTTCAATATTAGAAAAATAAAATAAAATAAAAGATGTCATCTTGAAATTTTTTTTAAAGCCAAAACATGCTTCTTACTTGTTTTATGAGTAGTTTTTAGACTCGAGCTAGAAAAATAGCCTATTATATAGATTTCAAGATGGGCTTTACATGTTCGAGTTTAATAATATTGATAAATAACTTTCTACGAACTTGACTCTTTTTTTTTTAAATGATTAAAAGGTTTGAGAAATTATTCTTGCATCTAAAAATTCGAATGAATTGTTGTATATTAGAAAAGAAGCGTATTATATGTAAAATTGTCCATGTGTAAAAATGCTTCTGCATGCTACAAACACATGTTTCTTCTAAAACTCTTATATTTTTCAATATTTATTTTTAATTCTAATTATTTGTATTATTGCTTTTGGTTGTTGATTTAATGTAGATAAAGGAAACAAAAATCTATGTTGCCTTTGTTTGCCTAATTCTTTCCAGTTAATCTTCTAACAGCTTCACCACTTTCCTTCATTGCACCACTCTCTATTATCACTACAGGGAAAAATTAAACACCAAAATAGTCTCATAGAACAATCAAGCTGTTAGTCCCATCTCTATTTTTTCTCGTTTAATAAATCATTATTTAAGTTTGTCAAGTATTTCTATAGTTATCAAGCATTTATGACAGGAATTGAGAATAAATTGGTTTGAAATACTCAACACTCATTGTATTTATGTGAGCTGTTAAAGTTGATTTTTCTGTGACTTGTGCTCGATTAAAACATAATTAATAGCATGCCAGGAAGCCACTGCTTTTTATCCATCCAGTGCCGTTGTGAATTTATTGGATCTTGGAAACAAAAACTTGATGGCCAGATGTTATGAAACTACAAACCAATAATGGAAGAAATTATCATAGATCTAAGCTAATATATCTCAATCAAACAATAATGATTTGGGTTATCCTTCATTAACTCACGTCTAATGTCCCCACCATCTTCTCTTTAACAGCATCACATATTCCAAAGACAGAGCTCTGGTTTGCAAATTATAATTGCAGTTGTAATTAAAAAAAAATAAACATTAAAAGATTTGGTGATTCAACTGTTCACTTAGAGGCAATCAACTATTCACTAGACCAGTTCTAAGCTACACCCCCTCGACTGGCTTTTTTTTCCAGATATGTCTGGTCCAGGAGCTGCTAGGTGCTTTGTTCAACTAATGTTTTCCTATATATGTTCCTATGAATTTCCTGCCTAATGTGCCCTTTTTTCCATCCAAGACACCAAGAGCTGCATTATTTCTTGTGCTATAGAATAGCGCTTATGTTTGTCTTTTTAGCTCACAGGGTTTGCACGTCTTATCAGTCTTTATTCTCTTTCTTTTTTATTTGCATCTTCGGCTTGCTGGTGTGCTAGCGTTTGTTGATCGATCTTAATATTTTTGGGCTCTAATTTGCAGGTTAGTCTTTCCTTGATTTGTGCAATGGAGTGCTTACTATACTTTTTATTCATCTAGTTAGGACTGGTTTTTGTTAGCTAGCCATCCCATCTACTTTGTGGATGGGTGTATCGATCGGCAAGGGTCCTCAATATGCAACTAGGTTAGGTAATGACATTTTCTATTTGGTTTGGTATGACTTATTTCTACAAGTATGTATGTAACCAAGTGTGGGCCAAATTAAGAAGTACATGATTTGGTCATTGAGTTGCCATAATGATACACAAGGGAATGATGAAGTTTAGAATGAATGAAAGGAGGGATAGGATACATAATAAAAATGATCCAATTTTATCAAAGCAAACTTGACAAGTTACGTGGATTAATAGAAAAAAGCAATTGAATTTGTGCATCCTTAGAATTAGAAAAAAATGAAGATGATGTGTGGGAACTTATTGTTAGAGAATAATATAAATCATATCCTGGAACCTCACCTAATAACTTAAGCTATTGGGTTGAGATGGTTCTTTGTCATGGTATCAGAGCCTTGATGACCAAGCGGTCACGAGTTCGAATCTCACCATCTCCATTTATTTGATAAAAATTAAGCACAAGGTAAAGTGAACCTGTGCAAGTTTCAAGCCCAAAGGGCTTTCACTTGAGGGGGTGTGTTAGAGAATAATATAAATCATATCCTGGAACCTCACCTAATAACTTAAGCTATTGGGTTGAGATGGTTCTTTGTCACTTATAGTTTTCCTTACTTAAAAGAGGCTAAGAAAGAAAGATGGGACAATCAAACATAATAACAACCGAGCAGCCCAATAACAATTGCACTGCATTTCAATCAAGTTTGCAAAAACTTCACATCTACTACTAGGTAGTAATTTATCAGCAGGCTTGTAATTAGTAGGTTTGTAATCTAGTAAGCTTGGAATTTTCATTATTAAGAAATCTAGAAAACACCAAAAATATCAGTTCATGCTTTTTTATCAAGACATTTCAGTTCGTGGTTGTAATCGAACCGAAGATCATTCAATGAGTATAAATTCTTTAATCCTTAATTATTAAAGTTCTTATTTACATTCATAGCATTAAAATATTTGATTCCTTCTCATTAGTTAAATTATATTATGACGTTGTTGTAAGTCTAGAATTACAAATCTAGAGTTCCGGTGAAGATCTAGAATATAAGTTTCATAAATTAAACTTACTACTCAAACTTGAGATAAAATTAAAGTCCTCTTAATTGAGGTAGACACAAATGAACCTACAAAATAATTGGCAACCACACTAGTTACGTGGATTAATAGAGAAAAGCAACTGAGTTAACAATTGGCAGAAAACTTGTATGTTTCTGTGTATATTAGTATGACAAAATAGTTGGCAGAAAAATTGAGTTAACAAAACTTAAGAGATTATTAATTAAATAATTCACGACTTGCCAAATTATTAAATAATTATTATCATAATAATAAGATATATTCCTCGTAGAACATGCAAGTAAAATGTCTTTTAATGTTTTTTAAAAAATTTAATTTTTTTTATTAATTTTAAATTAATATATTTTTAATGTTTTTAAATTATTTTTCTGTATTGTTATTAAAAATAATTTTTTAAAAATAAAAAAATATTATTAATGTACTTTACATATTTATTCCTCGTAGAACATGCAAGGAAAAGGTCTTTTCCTTTGCAATTTGTCGCTGTCTTTTCTAACTTGTGGTTACAAATTGAATTAGTCGGTTCTATATAATGAGATTTGAAGAAAAGAAACATGAAAGAATCCTTGTTTGACCAGCCTAGCTAGCTTCTAATTTTTGGTGTTACAAATTAATTAATATTTAAAGCTTAGGTTGCTTAGTCCTTCGAATGTCTGGCGAGGTTGATGAATAGGATGATTAGTTGATAACGATTAATTTTCAAAGCATTGATTATTTTTAAGTAGTTTCTAAGTAGTAATTTTCATTTATTGTGATAAAGATCATTTTTAATTGGTTTAGTAAAATAGATCTTTTATATCCGATGTGGAACATATTGTAAATATATTGTAAATTTTCACTTTGCTCCTTCTAGCCATTATTCCTCAATCTCCTGTGTTTTTTTTTTGTTCCCCTTTCTTTATTCTAATTTTTTGTTTCTAGCTTCGATGCACCATGTAACTTTATGTTAAATTAATTGAGATCAAATAGAGAAAGGAGACTAGAATTCTGAATAATTTGTATTTTATAAATGCTTAGTCTTAACCTAAAAAAAAATAAAGTATATAGAGGTCAAACTGAAAGTACTACTCTACCCTTAATAAATAAGACTAAATAAATATTATATAACATCTCTCCTCAAACTCATGATGCGGTAGCTACAAACATCGAGAGTTTGCCAACTAGAAAACAAAAACGAGAGATGGAATGCGCCTTGGTAAAGAAATCTGCAATCTACTAGGAAGAAGGAACAAAAGGCAAAGCAATGGTGCCATGTTTGAGATGATGACGAGTAAGATGACAATCGATCTCAATTTGCTTAGTGCGCTCATGAAAAACCGAGTTATTAGCAATCTGAATAGAACTCTGGTTGTCACAATACATAGGAGTAGGATAAGAAAAGGAAATTCCCATATCAACAAGTAACCAACGTAACCAAACAATCTCTATGGTAGTAAATGCCATGGCACGATATTCTGCTTCGGTGGATGATTGAGAAACAATAGATTGTTTCTTGCTCTTCCAAGAAATAAGAGAATCACCTAAAAAGATGCAGAACTCGGTAACAGACTTGCGATCTATGGGATCACTACCATGATCAGCATCATAGTATGCACACAACTCCAAGGAAGAGGTGGATCACTACCATGATCAGCATCATAGTATGCACGCAACTCCAAGGAAGAGGTGGATGAAACTGTACCCTGAAGATATTGCAAAATACGAAGAACAGCTGCCCAGTGAACAGTAGTAGGAGAAGCAACAAACTGACTAACAACATGAACAGCATATGCAATATCTGGATGAGTAATGGTGAGATATACCAAACTCCCAATAATAGTGCGGTATAAAGTAGGATCTATCAAAGGTAAACCATCAAAAAAAGAGTACCTTGCGTTAACCTCAATAGGAGTATCCACAGTTTTGTTATCAGTAAGTCTAGCCCGTTCAAGAATATCTGCAACATATTTCGACTGAGAAAGAAGGTAACCTCTAGGTGAGTATGCTACTTCAATACCCAGGAAATATCGAAGATAACCCAAATCCTTCATTTTAAATCATCTAGCCAACTCTGTCTTCAAAATTGAAATACCATCAATATCATCACCAGTAATAATCATGTCATCAACATATAAAGACAGAATGATACGACCTGCATCAGTGCACTTAATAAAAAGAGCAGAATCATGACTGCTAGAAACAAAGCCAAGAGACGAGATCACAATAGAGAATTTCTCAAACCAAGCACGAGGTGCTTGTTTGAGACCATATAATGCTTTCTTAAGCTTACAAACAAATCCAAAGTCATGTGAAATACCAGGAAGGGGTGCCATATAAACTTCTTCTTGAAGATCTCCATTCAAGAATGCATTTTTAACATCAAGCTGAGAAATATGCCACTGACGAATCGAAGCTATGACAATAAGAGTACGAATAGTAGTCATTTTTGCAACCAGGGCAAATGTCTCCTCATAGTTCATACCATACTGTTGAGAGTATCCTTTTGCAACCAGCCTAGCTTTGTATCGCTCAATAGACCCATTAGAATTAGTCTTGATCTTATACACCCAACGACAACCAACAACACTCTTACCAGGAGGTAGAGGAACCAGATCCCAAGTATCTGTCTTATGCAAAGTAGAAAGTTCCTCATCCATAGCTTGCTGCCAAAGCGGATCAAGAATTGCCTCTTTATAGGAAAAAGGCTCAAAGAGACAATAAATAGAAGCTAAAAAGGAAGTAAATGATGAAGAATAACAAGAATAAGCAAAATCTGGTAGTTTTGTGGACTTACGAATGCGGATGGACTGACGTGGAGGTGGATCCACAATCTCAGATGAAGCTTGAAGGGCTGTAGATGAGAATGGAGCTTCAGGTGTGGCAGAGAGTAAAGTACTAGTACTTGCAGAGTTATGAGTACAACTTGATCGAACATAGGGAGAGGTATCATTACTAGAATCCTCAGAAAAAGGATATATATGAATAAAATTAGATTTTGTCAGGCTATGAGTAGTGGATGGAATAGAAAAGAAAGGTATATGCTCAAGGAAGACAACATGACGAGACACATAAAGTTTCTGAGTTATTGGATCAAAACAACGATACCCCTTTTTACCTTCACCATAACCCAGAAAGACACAAATAGCGGATTGAGAGGATAGCCTACTGCGTTCTACATGTGGACGAAGAATGAAACAAGTACAACCAAAGACTCTAAATGAGGAATAATCATGGACATACCCATATAACTTTTCAAAAAGAGATAGACTCGACTTATGAGAAGATAGAATTGTATTAATCAAACTTAAAGCAGTAAGAACAACTTCTCCCCAAAACTCACTAGGAACAAAAGCAGACAACAAGAGAGAACGAGCAGTTTCGACAATGTGCCTATGTTTTCTTTCAGCAACACCATTTTGTTCAGGAGTATCTATACATGAAGTTTGGTGGATGGTTCCATCTAAGACAAGCATTTGACAAAATTTATTAGAGGTGTATTCCCCACCCAAATCGCACCTAAAGCATTTGATCACAGCAAAATGTTGAGTTTTGATAAGAGCTCGAAAAGCTGCATATATCTCAAAGAATTCAGAACGATATTTCATTAAATAAACCCAACAATAACGAGTATGATCATCAATAAAAGAGACATAATATCGAGACCCTCCTTTTATGGAAATAGGAGAAGGTCCACATACATCAGAATGAATCAAATCAAATGGTGAAGATGAAACAGAAATACTTCGATTAAAAGGTAAAGCAGAAAATTCTGTCAGTTTACATCCACTACAATCAGAAATGTCACTAGTTTTCAAATTTCCTAAAGCTCGTGTGGATGCCAAAAATCTCAAACGAGAAGATGAAACATGACCTAGACGGGAATGCCATAAACAAAAACTAGAAGATGAAAGACTCAAATGAAAGGAAGACAAATCAGCGGCAGCAGCAGCAACTGGCATTTTTAACTCCTCCAAAATATATAGTCCATTCTCCCTACGGCCTGTCCCAATTAGCTTTTGAGACTTCAGATCCTATACACAACAAAAAGAACCAGAAAACATAACTAAATAATCACCAAAATCACATATTTGACGAACAAACGCAAGATTCAATTTGAGTTTTGGAATAAGATAAACATTAGGGAGAGACAAGTGAGGTGTGACAACATAACCAACACCTGCTAAGGGCATAAGAGTGCTATCAGCTGTCATAATAGGAATGGAGGACAAAGGGAACACCAAGGTAAAAGATGAGGAATCTGGAGACATATGATCGGAAACACCAGAATCCAAGACCCATTTGAAGTGTGACATACCTGAGGAACTATGAGGCAACTGATCTATGAAAGAAACGGACATTGCTTGTGGCTACAATGAGAGAAACTTCTGAAATTGCTTAGCCAAAGTATTAGGATCGTTAATAAAGCCTAGGGAAGTTACTGCTACAGTATTGTGGTGTGGTGGTTTATAACTGTTGTTACTCATTTTCGGACCCCACGTGCTAGAGACGGTGTATACCTCTTTTAAACAGAGTATAGGAGTTTAGCTCATATTCGCCAGAAGATTGACAAAAGCACAGAAAGAAAAATTTTGTGTTTTGAAACCTTGTTTGAGCTGTTTTCTGCTCTTTTTATCCTTCCCCTTTACTACCAAAATCATCAGGTTTTCTTAGGTTGATCAGGAGTCTTCATAATGCCAAATTCATTCTTTTTTATCTGGTCTTTAAGGTTGAATAAATCTCTAAGAATTTGCACTAAAAAAATAGTTCTGCTGCTGTCGTAATTTTTTGGTTCCAACTTAGGCTCCGATTCTCACTCAGTTTCGTACGATATCTGACCATCCTAGGTATATCCTATCACTCATTACATGTTGAAAAATTTACGTACACCTTTATTAGGTCATAGGGATCATTTTTCTTAGAGCAGATTCTCAGTCAGATTTGGATGGCTCAGTTTTGTCAGATCAAGAACCTTTTTGACCAACTAGATTACTGCCAGTTTCTGTTTTGTAAAAAGATTTTTTCTCACTTTGACTCCTTCATCAAAGTTGTAGTCCTAGACGCGTAGATGAATTTAGGCTTTTGAATCACTTGATTTCAATATCAGAAGCTCAAGATATTCTTGTTTGAATATCTGGTGTTGAAAGCAGGGATTCCTGACCGCGAGAAGGATTTTTGCCCAAGTTCGCGGGATTGATTCGAAGGATTTTTTTTGGACCAAGGACTGAATCGAAATGTGCTAAATTGAGGGATTGAATTGAAGAAGGACATTGAAAGCTGGAGAGGGGGGCTGGATCATCATAAATGACAAGATTTTTACCACACCGAATAAGGAAAATAAGACCTTGCAGCTGCACCCTCCAGCTGATTTCTTTCCTTTTTTCTCTGATGTTTTCCTTTCTCATCACGCCTGATTTTTGGAGCTGAAGACCACGTTTTTGTTGCCTCATTTCAAAGGGAGCAGCTGGCCCTATGGAAGGAAAGAAAAGAGCCACACCCTCCTTTAAAACTGGAAAGAAATCAGACGTAAAGCACCAGCACAAAATCAGAATATTGCAGCTTCCTTTTGCGTTTTTTTTACTGCAAATCAGTAGGGATTTACGTCCTAGAATTAATGCATTAAATCTTTCCTAAATAGAGATATGTTAGACTATATATAAACCCCTCTAATGACCTAGCAAGGGGCGGCAGAAAAATAGCAGAAAGAGAGTAGAAAACACAGCAAAGAGAGACCAAAGAAAAAAAACGCAAGAGAGGCAGAGTAAAAAAAAACACACAGTAAATAGAGGGATTTTCTTTATTGCATTCGAGTGTTGTTGTGAGGAAAGAGGAGAGCAAAAAGACAAGACGGAGAGGGAGATTTGCTGTTAAATCTTGACAGCAACGTGCACTTGGTTTTCCATTTCATCTTCTGCAGAAAAAAAACGTTGAGACCTGCAGCCCATAGCTGAATTATTTCATCCACTTCAGTATCTCTATTTTCGTCCGTCAGTTACCAATATACAAGGAGCTGTAGGTATAAGTCCCAATCTCTACTCCTTTGTTACTTTTATATGAGACATTCGGTTGTAAATTTGTTTTCTTCCCTCTGAATAATTGGTTTCTGTTTAGTAAAGCCAACGCTTGCCCATTATTGATTTCATGATGTTGAGTTCAGCTGCTGTCCATGTAAAAAGGGTTTGTCTTTCATGTTTAGGAACTGTTACATTTAGGGACTTTCCTTTTGTTTTCCTTACACCCGCTGGAGAAGAAATCAGCCGGCCATTGTTTTGTTTTTCTTAGTGATTGCTCCCAATTTTATTTTTGTTTTTGCTGTCTGCGTGGGATGAGTTGGATTTGATTTTTTATTATTGCTTTAAGCTTATTATAGATCTTAGAATATATATGACGGCTTTTAGCTTTTATTGCGATTTTTCTTTTGTGTTTAATTGCGTTGCTTGTGTTTTTGATAAAAAAATATAAAAAAATGTTTTTTTGTGTGTTGCATACGGCCAATACCCTTACATGTTTTAGAACATTTTTTATGTAAAAAAATATTGGAAGTTTTAAAAATGTGTTTTCGCATGGATTTCTTAAACACCAAAAAAATTGTTTTTTTGCATTTTTGGATTTTACAACATGTTTGTAAAACTCCAAAGGGTATTGGCCAATATTCCAAAAAAATACAAAAATCTTATTTTGGAAGGAATTCATCTATTATTCACCGCTAATGTTTGGATAAAGAAATCCTTAAAGGACGAATATCCAAAATATTATTGGGAGTAATAAATCCGCACAAATCCTTGAAAGAAGCCTTGATTATAATCGAGGACATTTCAATTTTTTATTCCACGGTTTACGAGATGTTAGAGTATAAAATACTAAGACAAAAAAAATAGGTTTTTAAAGCACCCTAGATTTCTAAATTTTTGTCCCTCCTCCTTGCAATTTACGAGTCGCAAACTCTTGAAAAACTAAGGGGAAAATGAGCTTTTAAAGCACATGGAACTTCCTTGGATTTCTATCCTAATAATTTTAGTTTGAATCAAAACCTAGAAAACTGATGGGATTAGAAAACACCAACACCATAGCAATTATAAGACAAACCAAACACCAAGCAGCTTACCTTAGGTAGGGCGTACTAGGGGTGCTAATACCTTCCCTTTACGCAACTAGTCCCTTGCCTTTAGAATCTCTGAAAGACCAGTTAGGTTTCCTAGTGACCATAATACTAGGTGGTGACTCCTTTATTCACAAAAACAAAAGACCCCGAAATCAATCGAGGGTCGCCGCTCCGCCGTGCTCCGCCGCGAGGGTGCGACAATAACCTTGAGGTGGTCGATGAGCATTGGATTGTGACTGACTGCTAGACTTCTAAACTTGATTCTACTATCTCAACTTAGGACACTAAGCCTTCCAATGACTTTTCTGCTTACAGAAACTGCACTCATCGAAGCCAACCCTTGTGTAAGGCTTGTTCTGATGATTAGAGAATGGCTTAGAAGGTACTGCTAGTACAGAAGGATTTGAAGCAGAAAGAATTCCCTTTTCAGAATAAGACTGAAGACACATTTCTTCAGCCAATAACTCACTGACAACAGAGTCAACAGAAGGCAGTGGAGTACGATGCAGAATTGAACCTCTAAGTCCTTCAAAGTCACTGCAAAGTGTTGTTAAAAAATGTACCAATCGTTGCTGCTTTATACGCTCAATATAGGCACCACATGCCTTTAATTCTGTTGATTCTGTAAGAGCCAATTGATCCCAAAGATCTGTCATAGCAGAATAAAACTCTTGAATACTCATATTCTTCTGATGAAGAGCTTGTATGTCATTCTCTAATTGATACTGTTTTGCAAAATTTGATTGCATGAATAACCTTTGCAGATGATCCCAAACCTCTTTTGTTGTCTCATACTTCGCCAACTGCGTACCTATCGAATGCTCAACAGAATTGTTGATCCAAGTAATGATCTTTGCATTATTTGCTTCCCATGTATTTATCAAAACAACATCCCCCTCCTTAATATTCTTAGGTATTAAATAAGTTCCACTAATATACCCCCACATCTTCTTACCCTTAAGAAAATTCCGCATTACATAGCTCCAATACAAATAGTTCTTCCCATCTAACCTCACACTAACAGACCGAAGCGAATCATCTCTTTTAGTAACCATAATTTACAATCACAGAGAACAAGAATGCAAAAGCAGCGGAAAACAAAATACCAAATTGCAAAAACTAAACAAATATCTTCTCAAAATTATACGATTAGTCCAAAACACAAAACAAATTAGCAGAAGCTGAATGCAAATACCAAATTGCAAAAGCTGAAGGGTAGACGAAATACCAAAATAATTGCAGAAACTGACGAAATACTAAATTTTGCAGAAGCAGAAGACAAATAATTTGTATCACCGCAGAGTTGGATCCGCGAACTTGTTTTTGGGATTAAACCTTGTTTCATAAAATCAACTCTGATACCATGTTAAATTAATTGAGATCAAATAGAGAAAGGAGGCTAGAATTCTAAATAATCTGTATCTTATGAATGCTTAGTCTTAACCTAAATACAAATAAAGTATATATAGGTCAAACTGAAAGTACTATTTTACCTTTAATAAATAAGACTACATAAATATTATTTAACACTTTGTTCCCTTCTCTTTGATTCTGATTGTTTCTTCCTAATTAAAATAAATAAATAAACTAATTGTTGTGTGGTTCTTATCTCTTTATGCTGTCTAAATCTCTGTGTCTTTGTTCATTTCTACTATTATTAAGTAAATTCGGTGGCCGCTTAATCTAGGATTTCTTTTTTTAAGTAACTTTGGCTCCTTGTCCAAGACAAAGTAACCACAAGAGATTTTCTATTTCAGCATGACTACCTAACCCTTCAGGAGTCAAGATGCGTTTTCTACAATAAAAGCTTGGAATCTTCAAGTCACCTCTTCATTCACTGCCACTTTACTTGGAATATATGGATGAAACTGCTTTCTAATCGGGGCTTTTTGCAGTGTTTTTCCAAAATCTGTTGATGATATGTGCTACCAATGGTCTTCTATGGTTAAAGGCAAGCAACAGAATCTCTTATGGCAGTTTCTTTTCTCATGCGTTGTTTGGAATCTTTGGCTTCACCGAAATGATGTTATTTTTAATGACGCAGCCCCTAACCTTCAAATCTGTTTCTCGATGGTGCGTCCAAGTATTGCTTTATGGCTGAGGCTTGATTCCAACTCTTTAGAGCTTAATATAGAGAATGTTTAGTCAGGAGGAGTTGGTTTCTTATGATTTGTTTGTTCCTCTTTTTGTTGCTCTCCCATGTTTCATGCAACAGTTTTTGTGCTTTCTTTTCCTTTACTTGTTCATCTGATGTAAGTTAGGTTATTATCTATGTAGCATTTTTCTTAATAAAATTTTGACTATTAACCAAAAAAAAAGAATGTAAAACCTAGTTTATTTTTTTTTAAATCCAAAACAATGATGTTTTAAATTAACTTGAATTACCTTGTTTGTTTTTAGACTGGGTTTAATAAATTCTAAAAAAAAGAATTATTGCTTTTTCAAGATTCTCCATGAATTTATTATAAATTATATCAATTAATAGCTATCCAACTCCAAATACATTTATGATCCCTAATAAATAAATCAGTTAATAGCTATCACTATCGTCTCGGTTTTGTATCTTCAACTTCAAATACATTTATGATCCCTAATAAATAAATCAGTGCAGTGAATATGCTTTATAATTAACTAGGGAGATGGCCAAATTAAGGGAGAGCTAAGAAGATAATTACATTATTAGCAACATTTTAACAAGTAATTAATCACAAGGATAGGAGGTCAATCGTGTTTTAAACCGTGATATGTAGCTAGTTGTGTAGATAAACAGGTTAGAAAGACGCTTAAATTTTTTACAGATAATTACTTTATTAGTAAACTCTTTTTGTTCATTTTAACTATACTAAAATAAAATTTGATCAAACATTTTTTAGGAAATAATTAAAAAGAACTATAATAAAAGGTATATTACCCTACCTAATGCAAACAAGGCAAGACAAAATTTCACACCCATAAATAATCCATGCATATATTCCCCTTTAAAAGGGATTTTTCCATTCTTATATCCACCGACTGATATATCTACCTAATGCATTTGGCTCTCATGGAGTTGCTACCAGCCAAAGATGGAGAGACTGGTAGAGCCCTATGGTAGTTTAGGTTTCTATTCTCATGTTCTTGTTGCCTAGCTTTTATTTGGGTTTTATGAGTTGATGCTGCTTTTTATTCTTTTTATTATTGTTGTTGTTTAAAAAAGGCCCTTATACTTATTTCATTTACTTTTTTAAATTGATGCGATTAAAAATTTAGATTGACCTCTAACCCATTAAGCCGAGAAAATTTTATTTTTTTCTAATATGTTTTTTTAAAGTAATATTATTTTTATTTTTCTATAAAATAAAAAAATAAATTAACCTAAATTTATCCACCTAATTCATAACCTATAACTTACTCCATGTAAATCATAAATCATGTGTTGGTTTTAAAAACTATGAGAAGAATCATGAAATCATAAAAAATAAAAATAAAAAAGATATGTTCTGCTAGTGACACATCAACCCATTTCCACCTAATGCATCCGATGGTCAACTGATGAGAAGTTCAAGGAGGTGTTTGTTGTATGCAATATTCCTACTCTCTAATTAATTATTGTTGCTTTAAATTTGATGGTGATTTGGGTGAAAAGAGTTATATATAAGAGTTTTTGTTGTCACATTTATATCACATTCTTTGGAAGGTTGATATGATTTGGTAGTGCCTTAGTCATCTTTTCTTGCAAACTTTATGTTGTAACCCAATTTTGGATCCACCAAGATTTTCTCGAATGTTATTTTATTTCTATTATTATTTATAAAAATCCAAAAAAATTAAGAAAAAGTTTAAAAATTCAAAAATATACTTTTCTCAAGTCAACCGCATCTTTCCATCAAAACCGAGTCCACCGGGTCAATACGGGTCAAACCATGTCGACTAGGGTAAAAAATGAGTTTCGGACCGTTTCGGGTCAAAACCGTCATTTTTGGTCAAAACCGAGTCCACCGGGTCAATACGGGTCAAACCATGTCGACCAGGGTAAAAAATGAGTTTCGGGCCGTTTCGGGTCAAAACCGTCATTTTTGACCAAAACCGAGTCCACCGGGTCAATACGGGTCAAACCATGTCGACCACGATAAAAAATGAGTTTCGGGTCGTTTTGGGTCAAAACCGTCATTTTTTACCACAACCGAGTTCACCGGGTCAATACGGGTCAAACTATGTCGACCGGGGTAAAAAATGAGTTTCGGGTTATTTTGGGTCAAAACTATTATTTTCGGTCATTAAAATTAATTTTTAGCGGTTGAAACGAGGTTTTTCTAATACTGATTTGAGTTTTTAATTTTATCTATATAAATATATATATTATTATATATAATAAAACAAAATTAATAATTCAGAATTGTCATATTAGGCGGGGCAGTTATATTTATTGTAGGCGGAGCAGTTGGATGAAATACAATTTTTATTTAAAGGAGATGCTTCTTGTCTCCTGTCATTGGCTATAAATAGCCAGTGATAGTTCGAGGAGAAAAAAAAGAAAGGAGAAGAAAAAAAGGAAAGAGGAAAGAAAAAAGAGAAAGAAAGAAAAAATTACTGTTATATTTTTTTTAGTTTTTCTTCGTGAGAGTAGGATATTGTTTTAAAAAAATAACAATTTAAAAAATACCAAATATATCCCCACACATCTCAGCCGTTGAAATATTCCAAGATTTGATCTCATTGCGCCACGTCATCCGGTGTACCGAGATTTCGGTGCACCGCGCCACACCAGATCACAGATCCGCCTATCCAGACCGTCCGTTCAATCTGCTAATCTAGCCAATCACAGCCATCCGATCATTTCATCCGAGATCCAACGGCGTACAGTGTTCAGCGGTACCGGTGTCCCATACACGCGTTCACACCGTAGCGTAATCTCGGAGCCTCTCTCTCCTCTCGCTGGCGACGCTCTCTCTCTCATCCGATCTCCACTTTTCGGCCGTCTCCAGCCTCCGCACCACCACAGAAAGGTTTCTCCCCTTTTGTAAAGAAAAACCCCGGTGGTTTGCAGCGTTTTCGCCGCCTCATCTGGCCGGAAAAAGGCCGCGATTTTAGTCGGCCACCGAAGCTTCAAGTCGTCGATTCTCCTTCGTCAGCTATCAACGGCCATCGAGACCACCACCATCAGAATCCTCGACATCAGATCTACCAGGATCGACCATCGTTTGGTCAGAAATCTCGCTGGACAATTTCGCCGCCGCCAACAGTAGCCGCGCGTGAGTCACACGCGCCGCCAGTGGCATTTTCGTAATTTTCAGAGAATTTCGAGGGTATTTCAGTCTTTTACCTATACAGTGATACTCAGGTAAATTTTTTGAGATTTCTAACATTTTTTATTTTGTATATAAATTTTCTTGCATGTAAAAAACAATAAAACAAAAAAATATAAAAAAAACAACGTGGTTCCCACACCCATTTTATCATATTATTGTTCGTGGATCCAAAGCCCAATTCTCGAATATGGTTATATCCATTTCTCAATAATATCAAAATAAAATTTGTTTTTATAAACGAATATGATTTTAGACAAGTCTCCTAATTTTTAGGGACTGATGTCATTTTTAATGCGTCTCCTATTTTTAGGGACTGACGTTAATCATTTAAAAAAAAGCAAATTACCAATAAACCCAAAATATAATGGATTATATCCATTATTTCTTTTGGTAACCCAGACGTAACTCTCCTTTTTAGGGATAAACGTCAATATTTTAGACGAGTCTCCTAATTTTTAGGGACTGGTGTCATTTTTAACGTGTCTCCTATTTTTAGGGACCGACGTTAATCATTTAAAAAAATTACAAATAAGCCCAAAATATAATCGCATTTGAATCAAATAAAAAACACACAAGTAAGGGTAACCTTTCTTTTGAAAGGATTTTTAAGGGTGGTGTCTACCTTTCCTTAATCATAACTAACCCCGTACCCGAATCTCTGGGACCAGTGTCTAATTTAGGATTTCTAGTTCCCTCAAATTACTAGATGGCGACTCCAATAAAATCTTTGTTTTCCCCCAATTGAGAAAAAAACTATTTTTGTTAAATAAACAAAAAAGCGGGAGCCGTCGCCCGACGTCGTGTATCGACAGAATGGCGACTCCACTGGGGACTTAGGGTTGAGCCAACTACTTGTGTTTGCTTTTCATTTGCTCTTTCTTATTGCTATTTATTTTTGGGCATTTATTTTATTTGCATTATTTATTTTATGCAATATCTACTATGATTCTTTTCAATTTTCCATATTGCCATATGCATGCATATTTATTTATTTGTGTCTTCACACACTTCACGGTGAACCTAAAAAAAAAAAAAAAAAGCTCTTGACCCGAGCTCGTCCTGTTTAAAATTAGAAAAGAAAGATTCAGGTGGCAAGTGTGACTTATGTCCACTGATGCTCATTTGGACTTTCGCTTGGATTGTAACTCACCCTATGCAACTAGTATTGTGGAGTTTTTCTCCCCTACTCATGTTGTATAAGGTTAAGAGGCCGATTACTTCACGAGTAATTCGGGCAATCTAAGAACCAAAAAATATCTTTAAGGATAGACTAAACTGAGTCAAACCTTATGAGCTAGATCCTATCAAGTAGGATATACCTATTAGGACACGAACAAATGTCAATGCATGAACATACATGTTCATATACATTTCATATGCTCATTAAATCTCCACCGATCCTTACAGGAAGTGTGAGATGGAAAAACCCATTACTATTGAGGAATTTTTGACCAGATCAGAATTGAGCCAACATGATGAAGGGGATTGTTTGCCATCAGAATTTGAGTCTCAATTACCAGCACATGTTAAATTAGATGACAAACCACTTGGTACAGGACAGCTGCTAAACTGCTGGGAAAAGTTATCCTCTCATGATCAAATCACTTTCCAGAAACAATATGGGGATCTGTCACAATTACTGAAAATTAGGGTCCAACATTCTTGTTTTGAGGCCATGATAGGGTTTTGGGATCCAGAATATCGGTGCTTCACATTTGATACTGTGGATATGACTCCTACTATCGAGGACTATGAGTCCCTGCTAAATTGTCCCAAGTCAGAAAAGGTGTACTTTTACACACCTATAGAGCATGCACTTTCTAACTTTGCTTGGATTACCCAGACAGACTGTCAACTAGCAAAATCACATGCAATTAAACGAGGAAATAGCCAGGGTTGGTTTTGGAATGAACTAGAAGCCATATTCAAGAGGAGATTACACGATGAAAGCAATGAAATTCGATTGAGAATTTTGGCCTTAGGCACATATGGTTTGGTTCTTTTCCCATCTGCAGAGGGAATGATCGATTTTGAGGCTGTCAATGTATTTAAAAATGTGGTGACCCTTAAAATTAACCCGGCTACATCAATATTGGCAGAAACTTTCTCATCCTTGAATTATTGTAGAAAAGCCGGAAAGGGTCGTTTAAGATGTTGCTTGCAGTTGTTGTTTGTCTGGACCGTGAGTCATATGATTGAGGGGAAGATTTCAGGTTTGGTTGGTACCCCATGGCATCTTTATTCTCAGCTGGAGAATTTTGCTGAAAAACACTTGCATGAAGTAGGAAGAACCACATGGGAATCAATGTTCTTGAGTCTAAGTAAATCTCCATTTCATTGGAGAAGTCGATACTCTTATTTCAAATCTTATTTGGCATACTGTGGTGAGTACCTATGGGTCCCGTTGATAGGAGCCCGCTGCTGTATTAGTTACTGTCCCAACATGGTCTTACGACAGTTTGGATTTGAGCAGTTTATTCCAAGGACTACCAAACTGGGAACATTTTATGAAGATTTCAAGACCTCGAAGAAATTATTGGAGTCAGTGAAGAAGGCATGGAAACATCCTGGTAGGGTTACTTCTGCCAAGAGAGTAGAAGGAAAAACAACTGAAGGATATCCAATATGGCAAAAGAAGAGAGGGAAAGGGTACAAAGTTCCTCCTTTTGAAGGGCCACCTAGGTCTTTGATTCAGTCTGCGGAAGACATACACGAAGAAGTCCGCGCCCAACAAGAATCTTATAACCTAAGTTTGAATGCTGAAGTAGAAGAGTTATGGGCTAAAAAAAGAAAGTTAGAATCTAACCTAGCCACTCGAGAGACAACTTTGGCTATCATAAAACAAGAAAATGATGACTTGTCAGCTCAGCTACAACATCAACAACTTCAGTTCCAGCAATTACAAGGAAAATATGTACTTTTGTCAGAAGATAAGAGGAAGCAAGATGTCAACATGAAGAGATGGGTTAGAAGAGCATCAAAAGCTGAGGAAATGGTATTAAAATTGGAAGAGAAAAATGAATCACTTCAAGAGCAACATCAAAATCAAGATTTAGTCATTGCCAATTTAGATGAGCATGTCGACCATTTGCTTTCTGTTGAGCAAACCTTATCATCAGAAAAAGAAAATGCAGAAAGAGAAGCAGAACGTTGGGCTTCTGAAGCTATGCGCTATCATGTACAAGCAGATGATGCCAAGAATTATGCTTTAGGATTACGAGGCCTAGCCCAACAAGTAGCAGATGGTGAGCCAATGACCAGAAATGAATTCCATCAGTTTTTTGGGTTGATCAGAGATGGAATTAATGAGATCTCAGCATATGATGGTCCAAGGCTTTAGAAAGATTGACTTGTTGTACTTTTAATATTATCAATTAATAAAAGGCAATTTCATCATCTTTTTGTTATGAGAAATGTTTATTTTGATTCTGATTTATGGCATCAAATTTCTCCCCCAAATCGGTTCAAGTTCCTGTAGGTTTGGAGTCCTCAGTGAGAACTTTCTTAAGAGAATCTGATCTGGTCTATTCCTCGTCATAAGGAAACCTTGAAACAAATAACAAACATGCATAAAACATAGGGCATTTTACATCCATTTGTGCATTTCATTCATTTATCAAGCATGCACACGGTTGAAACATACGTTCCCCTACCTGAGGTCTAATGGACTGATAAAGATAGAGGTTAGACAGACGTTATCAAAAGGAAGTTGAGAGCAGTAAAGGTGAAGTAGCTCAACTCACAAATCTGTTTGAATAAGTGTTGAGCTTCAAGAATGGAAATGGAACGTTTGCATAGTCTCTTGCTGGGAACACTACTTGCCCACGTTCCATTGAAGTTGCACCTCTCCTTTTTTATCATGAACAATGACAGCAATGCCTTCAGTCATCAATTAATGACGACAACCCTTGTTCTCGTTCAACTGCACTGATAGTCGTTCAAAACTTTCACATATTCTAAGAGCACATAATAACTGCTAGCTTTCTGTTCCTGGTGTATTGGCCTTCTTTCCAGACATCTCTATTGTGAACACCATTCTGGTCCCGCAGCATCGGATGCTGCTCTGAGAAAAAACAAGAGCGGACATTGAAACTTTAACAAAGCAGAATTCCCACTATAGGTGTTTGTTTGCTGCACTGCCAGTGAGAAATCAAAGAGGAGACAAAAGGGTTTCAGATTCATCATTTTCTCTTCCAGTTGAGACAACGCGTGATTCCACACGTCGGCAGTGGTGGTGCTGCATGTTTCTGTGCATTCCTAAGATCACTGGCTATTGGAAAGTTTCTACCAATCCACAAATAACCACAATAACATTGGAAGATTGACATGATGTTGTGAGGATTGTCGAAAGAATTGAACAAGCTATGAAGAGGGGAATGATTGAAGATTCTACCAAGAATTCTAGAACAATAATGAGAGATGAATCAAAGGATGACCCTGACGATGGGAAGCCTTAATTATGTGGTCCACCCAGGTCTCACTGTAGCATCAATTGCTCAAATACATTTTCTAAGATTGACATAACTCGACCACTCGAGTTTGTCTACCAGTATCTGTTAGACTCTGGACTTATTGCCCTGACTCCACCAATTTACCTCATTTTGAGTGCGCCTTTGTGCCCTCAACTCCATTTTGAGTGCGTCTTTGAGCCCTCATCCCTTAGGTAGTATGTTTTCTAACCCTACCTCCTTTTGAGTGCGCCTTTGAGCCCTCAACTCCTTTTGAGTGCGCCTTTGAGCCCTCAACTCCTTTTGAGTGCGCCTTTGAGCCCTCACCTCCATTTTGAGTGTGGCTTTGAGCCCTCATCCTTTTGGTAGTATGTTTTCTAACCCTACCTCCATTTTGAGTTCGCCTTTGAGCCCTCAATCCATTTTGAGTGCACCTTTGAGCCGTCAACTCCTTTTGAGTGCGTCTTTGAGCCCTCATCCCTTAGTAAAAGATACATGAAATCATTAGGGGATTTTGTGCCATTCAGTTGAACAGTTGCAAGAGTTTCAAGAATCGAGTTGAGTTTGTGAAAAATGACATCATCGGCCATATTGTCACCTCAACATCCTCAGAATGACAAGTGATCGAAATGCTTGGCAAAACACAGATATCACCAGAAAAGCTGATCCAAGAAGAGTGTTAAACTGTCGATCCTTTTTATTATGAGTTTTGTCATTCTGCATTTATTTTGGGATCATATCTCATCTTTTAACGAAACATGTCTTTTCTTTGTCTCTTTGTTGTTTTGAAAGCATGAGATTTTTCTTTCAAAGGTTATTTACAAAATATTTTGATCAAGCTCCAACATGCGTTTAAGATTAGTCAATCTTGAAGATTAAAATTATTTTGCTTGAATGATTTGATGTTTGTTGAAATGACATGAGGTGACCAAGAAACTTTTGAGCTCACATATGAAATTGAACCATACACCATGTAGCTAAGTTTTAGCAGTATGCATAATGACACGAAGTGGATTCAGTAGTTATGGACTCATGAATTATGATTCTTACAAGTCTCAACCATTAAATTGAATGAGGTCAAAATTTATCGATTTTAACTGACCTTGCTTGAAATGAGAAAAGGCCATTTTTGTTTTATCCTTTCATAATTCTTGAAATATATATCCCTTGCAGTCCCATTTTGAGCTGATAGAATATTTCTTTCATAAAAAACCCTGACTAGGACCACACCCCACACTTGGGGCAATGAGAATCTTTTCCTAGAAAAGACGAAGACAATGTTAGTGTCGATGGATAAAGGGAAGGCTTAGAATAAAAGTCCAATGATTGAGAAAGGGCTAAAAGAAAAAAGCCAAAGATTGATAAAGACACAACAAATGCCAAAAGTTAACCCGAAAAATTCAAGTGTGATGTCTTTTGGTGTGTCTATGATAAAGCCTTTACGATCTTCAAAAGATTAGATTGGCTGTTCATCAAAGAAAAGTTGGATTTGCATTATGACCTATTAACAAGGTTATATGTCACTGTTTCTACAAAGACAACGTGAGGAAAAGAAATTGATGAGTAATTGATGGTGATCCTAGGTTCTTGAAACCCTCAAACACCTTTTGAGCTTGTGAGATTCCTTCCTTTCATAGCCATGAACCATAGCCTACATTACGTGCTTTAGAAAGTCCTTTTTAATCAAGTAAGCAATCTGAACCGATAAATGGCGATCTCAAAACTTGAAGAGTTGTTTCATACAGGTCGTGACTTCATGAATCAAGCTACTGATTATTATGCATGCTGATAAAATTATTGCTAAGAAAAAGAAACAATCTTTCTTGATAAAGCCTTAAGTTTTGACTCGGGTACCTTGTTTTTCTTGAAATTCATAAAAGGTCACCTCATCACAGACAATCAAAAGATATACCCAAAATTAGAGTTTAAAATGGATACAAAGAACCATGGAAAAAGCCATCTTACAACGAGTCAATTTCTTTTCTCTAAAAAATACAAGACAATCAAAGGACTACATTGAATAACGTGTGTTGGATCTTTGACCAACAAAGCTTGATTTCCAAAAATACTTTCAAAAATTGACATCTCTCTGATTTCATTTCAACAATCAGACTTGAATTGACATGATCTTTGAAATGTGAGCTTTGATTTCAAAATAAGAAAGATTTTCAAACAAGAAAAACATCGACCGAGTTTGCAAATTCCTGACAGAAATGACATCAATTCTCCTCGACACTGCTGGGGGCAATACAATGACCTTCAAGAAGGAAAACAAACAGTTTTTAAATCAGCTGGGGGGTAGAGATGATCAAATGATGAATCAATGAACTGAGGACAATATGGTTCAAAGAAAGATAATCAGTGAATGAGCACATGTAGATCAATTAAGGGCAATGATGTTCAAGAACAGTTTATGATCCAGTAAACCGCGACAACAATTGAGAGCAAAGATGTACCTGAAGGACATCTTCATATCTTCATCTTGGTTTATCGTCTCCAATATGGCTATGACTATTGAAAGATATTATCACATGATTGCCTTTGAATGAATGTTGGAAGGATGCACCGCACCCACCTAGACTGACCGTGGGACCATCTGATTTAAAGCTCAAATGCGCATTGCACCACATGAGTATGGGTGATAAAAGCAACATCATTGATGAGGCTGAGACACTTCTTTTCACAATCTGGTTAGATGAGTTGAGAAAAACTTATTGAGAAAGAAGTTGAGCATACAACGATGAGCTTTGTACTGCAAAGTATGAAATGCAGGTCTGAATAACATGACAGTTCCATGAAAGTGGATGACCGCATATACTTGAAGGGTATGTTTCAACTGGAGGTGACTTCATAACTGATTGACAATCTTGATGGGTGTTGGCACGATGCGCACAATTAATCAGAGAACAATTCTTGAAAGAATCCAGGAGATGAACGATTTGTTAAACTTCTTAATGATGAATCAAGCAACGCTACACTTGGGGGCATTATCAAGCTTGATAAACAGTGAGAGCAGTAATTATCGCGGACAGCCCAAGATGGACACTGCATTTACAACTGAGCGGATGGCTAGCACATGAATGAGCCAATGCATCGAAAAACAAATAAGGTTTTGGAATGCAAACAAAGCCACCCTATGACGATGAAGCATTAAAGAGGGGGAACCTATATTTCAAAAACAGGTAAGATGCATTGCATATCATTTAACTTCACAAGCATTGCATATTTGTTTTGCAGATATTTCACGAAACAAAATTCCCACTAGGATCCAACGAGACTCACATGAATTGAAGTTCTTGTAAATCACATCAAATATGGCAATTCCACAAAAGCAAAATTCATAAATGAAGACAAGAAAGATGGATTTTTATTCATGGAAAAGGGGTTTACAAGTACAAATGCTAAACAGTGCGAGGACGATCAGGGATATTTTCATCTTGATGGTTAATCATGCCTCGGAATTCCTCAAATTGTTTATGCATGCGCTCCATCTCTTCTTCGAACTCGAGGTGTCGTGTGTTAACATAGTCCCTCCAAAAGTCAACACGTGTATTTAACTCTTGGTTTCTCATCTCCAAGTTGTTTCTATGACGTCTCTCATCACGAAGTCTGTTCCTTAAATTCTCGATCTGATGTTGGAGATCAGGAACCTGAGTATTCAACTCAAGTCTTCTGGCATGAAGACGCTCTGCAACGTTAACCAAAGACGAAGTAGCTCTGATACTAAGAGCAAGTGACTGATTCACTGCTTCAATATCGGTCCTGGCTGCCAGCATTATTTCATCACGAGGAAGGATCATATCTCTAGCCACGGTTACAACAATATCTTCGTTGTCCATTACAGTATCCTCTATTGTAACTGGACGACCATTCACTTCAAAGCTAGTACGCCAAACTGCAGGCTCTACTGCAGGAACAGGGTTTGGGTTAGCATTGGAAGAAGAGGAAGACATGGTTAAAGCTTCAAAAGTTAAGAACTTTGAGAGTATTGAAAATGCAAGAAGTTGATGATGTCTTTTGCCAAATACTGCGTGATTTATAAGGAATTTACTCCTACCATCGTTTTGAACGGCAGCTCAAATCTCAACTGTACATACAATACTTCCTTGGGAAGCTTTCCTCATTTTTGGGATCCACAAATCAAATCCCAACCATGCATACATGACTTCCTTGAGAAGCTTTACTCATTTTTGGGATTTACAAATCAGATCTCAACCGTACATACAAGACTTTTTTGAGAAGCTTTCCTCATTTTTTGGATCCAGAAATCGAATCTCAACCGTACATACAAGACTTTCTTGAGAAGCTTTCCTCATCTTTGGGATCCAATTACAAATCAAATCCCAACTGTACATACAAGACTTTCTTGAGAAGATTTCATCATCTCTGAGATCGATTTACAAATCAGATTTCAACCATACATGTATGACTTCCTTTAGAATTTTTTCATCAACCCTGAAGCTCATTGCTGAAATCACTTTCATGTATTTCACAAAATTATATTGAAATCACTTTCAAGTATTTTCAATTAGACCACTTGCGAGTTTCCTCGCATTTTCACCATCGGGCAGGTCGCCTGGAACAATTAGACCACTTGCGAGTTTCTTCGCATTTTATCATCGGGCAGGTCGCCTGGAACAATTAGACCACTCACAAATTCTTTTGCTTTCATCTTCGCTATCGGGCAGGTCGCCTGGAACAATTATACCACTTGCGAGTTTCCTCGCATTTTATCATCAGGGTGGTCACCTGGAAAATAGGACCAATGTTGAAATCACTTTCATGTATTTCACAAGACTAATGTTGAAATCACTTTCATGTATTTCACAAAAAAATCAATTTTTGAAATCACTTTCATGTATTTCACAAGACTAAGGTTGAAATCACTTTCATGTATTTCACAAAAAAAAAATCAATTTTGAAATCACTTTCATGTATTTCACAAAACCATTGTTGAAATCACTTTCATGTATTCCACAATGCTAATCTTAAATCACTTTCATGTATTTCACAACATTAATCTGAAATCACTTTCATGTATTTCACAAAACCAGTATTGAAAACACTTTCATGTTTTTCACTTGGGCAGGTCGCCCATAACAATTAGACCAACCGAAAAATCTGTGCATTTTTCAACACTTCCATCGTTTTTCTTTACAAAACTTACTATGCAAAGTCAAAAGAAAATGAATTTTCCAATGCCTTTGCACTGTAAGCATTGTAAAGAGGGGGCAACTGTTGTAACCCAATTTTGGATCCACCAAGATTTTCTCAAATGTTATTTTATTTCTATTATTATTTATAAAAATCCAAAAATATTAAGAAAAAGTTTAAAAATTCAAAAATATACTTTTCTCAAGTCAACCGCATCTTTCCATCAAAACCGAGTCCACCGGGTCAATACGGGTCAAACCATGTCGACCAGGGTAAAAAATGAGTTTCGGACCGTTTCGGGTCAAAACCGTCATTTTTGGTCAAAACCGAGTCCACCGGGTCAATACGGGTCAAACCATGTCGACCAGGGTAAAAAATGAGTTTCGGACCGTTTCGGGTCAAAACCGTCATTTTTGACCAAAACCGAGTCCACCGGGTCAATACGGGTCAAACCATGTCGACCACGGTAAAAAATGAGTTTCGGGTCGTTTCGGGTCAAAACCGTCATTTTTGACCAAAACCGAGTTCACCGGGTCAATACGGGTCAAACTATGTCGACCGGGGTAAAAAATGAGTTTCGGGTCATTTTGGGTCAAAACTATTATTTTCGGTCATTAAAATTAATTTTTAGCGGTTGAAACGAGGTTTTTCTAATACTGATTTGAGTTTTTAATTTTATCTATATAAATATATATATTATTATATATAATAAAACAAAATTAATAATTCAGAATTGTCATATTAGGCGGGGCAGTTATATTTATTGTAGGCGGAGCAGTTGGATGAAATACAATTTTTATTTAAAGGAGATGCTTCTTGTCTCCTGTCATTGGCTATAAATAGCCAGTGATAGTTCGAGGAGAAAAAAAAGAAAGGAGAAGAAAAAAAGGAAAGAGGAAAAAAAATATTTTTTTTAGTTTTTCTTCGCGAGAGTAGGATATTGTTTTAAAAAAATAACAATTTAAAAAATACCAAATATATCCCCACACATCTCAGCCGTTGAAATATTCCAAGATTTGATCTCATTGCGCCACGTCATCCGGTGTACCGAGATTTCGGTGCACCGCGCCACACCAGATCATAGATCCGCCTATCCAGACCGTCCGTTCAACCTGCTAATCTAGCCAATCACAGCCATCCGATCAGTTCAAAGGAGATCCAACGGCGTACAGTGTTCAGCGGTACCGGTGTACCATACACGCGTTCACACCGTAGCGTAATCTCGGAGCCTCTCTCTCCTCTCGTCGGCGACGCTCTCTCTCTCATCCGATCTCCACTTTCCGGCCGTCTCCAGCCTCCGCACCACCACAGAAAGGTTTCTCCCCTTTTGTAAAGAAAAACCCCGGTGGTTTGCAGCGTTTTCGCCGCCTCATCTGGCCGGAAAAAGGCCACGATTTTAGTCGGCCACCGAAGCTTCAAGTCGTCGATTCTCCTTCGTCAGCTATTAACGGCCATCGAGACCACCACCATCAGAATCCTCGACATCAGATCTACCAGGATCGACCATCGTTTGGTCAGAAATCTCGCTGGACAATTTCGCCGCCGCCAACAGTAGCCGCGCGTGAGTCACACGCGCCGCCAGTGGCATTTTCGTAATTTTCAGAGAATTTCGAGGGTATTTCAGTCTTTTACCTATACAGTGATACTCAGGTAAATTTTTTGAGATTTCTAACATTTTTTATTTTGTATATAAATTTTCTTGCATGTAAAAAACAATAAAACAAAAAAATATAAAAAAAACAACGTGGTTCCCACACCCATTTTATCATATTATTGTTCGTGGATCCAAAGCCCAATTCTCGAATATGGTTATATCCATTTCTCAATAATATCAAAATAAAATTTGTTTTTATAAACGAATATGATTTTAGACAAGTCTCCTAATTTTTAGGGACTGATGTCATTTTTAACGCGTCTCCTATTTTTAAGGACTGACGTTAATCATTTTAAAAAAACAAATTACCAATAAACCCAAAATATAATGGATTATATCCATTATTTCTTTTGGTAACCCAGACGTAACTCTCCTTTTTAGGGATAAACGTCAATATTTTAGACGAGTCTCCTAATTTTTAGGGACTGGTGTCATTTTTAACGTGTCTCCTATTTTTAGGGATCGACGTTAATCATTTAAAAAAATTACAAATAAGCCCAAAATATAATCGCATTTGAATCAAATAAAAAACACACAAGTAAGGGTAACCTTTCTTTTGAAAGGATTTTTAAGGGTGGTGTCTACCTTCCCTTAATCATAACTAACCCCGTACCTGAATCTCTGGGACCAGTGTCTAATTTGGGATTTCTAGTTCCCTCAAATTACTAGATGGCGACTCCAATAAAATCTTTGTTTCCCCCAATCGAGAAAAAAACCATTTTTGTTAAATAAACAAAAAAAACGGGAGTCGTCGCCCGACATCGTGTATCGACACTTTAATTGGAGGATATTGTACGGTATTTAGATTTGGGGAATAATTTTCCAAATCACATTCTTTGGAAGGTTGATATGATTTGGTAGTGACTTAATCTTATTTACCTGGTTTATAAATATATTTACAACGTGTTCCACATCAGATATAAAAGATCTATTTTACTAAACCAATTAAAAATGATCTTTATCACAATACATGAAAATTACTACTTAGAAACTACTTAAAAATAATCGTTATCAACTAATCATCCTATTCATCAACCTCACCAAACATTCGAAGCTAGCTAGGCTGGTCAAACAAGGATTCTTTCATGTTTCTTTTCTTCAAATCTCATTATATAGAACCGACTAATTCAATTTGTAACCACAAGTTAGAAAAGACAGCGACAAATTGCAAAGGAAAAGACCTTTTCCTTGCGTGTTCTACGAGGAATAAATACAAAATATATATTAATAATATTTTTTTATTTTTTAAAAATTATTTTTAACAATAATACAGAAAAATAATTTAAAAACATTAAAAATATATGAATTTAAAATTAATAAAAAAATAAAAAAAAATTAAATTTTTTTTAAAAGCATTAAAAGACCTTTTCCTTGCATGTTCTAAGAGGAATATATCTTATTATTATTATGATAATAATTATTTAATTATTTTGCAAGTTGTGAATTATTTAATTAATAATCTCTAAAGTTTTGTTAACTCAATTTTTCTGCCAACTACTTTATCATACTAATATACATTTTGTTAACTCAAGCATTTTGATTGGTGCTTAACTTTGCAAGAGATGATTTTTGTTATCATATTTTTAAGTAAAAAATAATTTTAAAAAACAAAGCGGTTAAACCTAGTGGAGTTCATGATCCAGGTTAAGGGTTTGGTGGGTTAAGATGTGAAGTTTGGGTCAATCCAATATGTAATCGTCTCAGTATTAGAAAAATAAAATAAAATAAAATAAAAGATGTCATCTTGAAATTTTTTTAAAAGCCAAAACATGCTTCTTACTTGTTTTATGGGTAGTTTTTAGACTAGTCAAATTAACTGAATCATATCGAGACAACTTTCATGCGGGTTAATTTTAAACTCGAGCTAGAAAAATAGCCTATTATATAGATTTCAAGATTGGCTTTACATGTTCGAGTTTAATAATATTGATTAATAACTTTCTACGAACTCGACTCTCTTTTTTTTAAATGATTAAATGGTTTGAGAAATTATTCTTGCATCTAAAAAATTCGAATGAATTGTTGTATATTAGAAAAGAAGCGTATTGCATGTAAAATTGTCCATGTACAAAAATGCTTCTGCATGCTACAACCACATGTTTCTTCTAAAACTCTTATATTTTTCAATATTTATTTTTAATTCTAATTATTTGTATTATTGCTTTTAGTTGTTGATTTAATGTAGATAAAGGAAACAAAAATCTATGTTGCCTTTGTGTAAAACATGTGGAGGGAGATATGTTCAAAAGCGTTCCACAGGGAGATGTGTTATCATTCTAAAGGTGAGTTAAAACCTTGCTGACAGTTTCCCCTAGTGACTGGGATGATGAATACTGCTACTTGGAATTGTTAAAGAGCTGTCATATATTTGTTCTAACTGATGGGAAATTAATTGTTGTGGAGCAGATTCTTCCAAATCTTGCGGAGAATATTACTACTGTTTCCATGCATAGACGACTCTCAACTTGACATGGTTTCACTAACTCAACAGGAGGGAAGGAACGAAGGTAAAATCACCTTTTTAACTTGGCATTCAGTGCTGGATTTAAAAGTGTCAATTTTGTATCTTATCTTTATCACTGTTAGGTTACGAAGTTCTTGAAGTAGATGATATCGAAGTTTAAGAGCTGTAACTCGTATAAGCCCTTGTTACTTGTTAGTTACTCGTACCAGATGAGAAATGCAGTTGTTTGATGCATGTTCCCTAGCAGAACTGGGAAAAAGGTATTTGATAGAGTCCCGTTGTGAATTTATTGGATCTTGGAACAAAAACTTGATGGCCGGATGTTATGAAACTACTAACCATTAATGGAAGAAATTATCATCGATCTAAGCTAATATATCTCAATCAAACAATAATGATTTGGGTTATCCTTCATTAACTCACGTCTAATGTCCCCACCATCTTCTCTTTAACAGCATCACATATTCCAAAGGCAGAGCTCTGGTTTGCAGGTTATAATTGCAGTTATAATTAAAAAAAAAATAAACATTAAAAGATTTGGTGATTCAACTGTTCACTTAGAGGCAATCAACTATTCACTAGACCAGTTCTAAGCTACACCCCCTCGACTGGCTTTTTTTTCCAGATATGTCTGGTCCAGGAGCTGCTAGGTGCTTTGTTCAACTAATGTTTTCCTATATATGTTCCTATGAATTTCCTGCCTCATGTGCCCTTTTTTCCATCCAAGACACCAAGAGCTGCATTATTTCTTGTGCTATAGAATAGCTTATGTTTTTCTTTTTAGCTCACAGGGTTTGCACGTCTTATCAGTCTTTATTCTCTTTCTTTTTTATTTGCATTTTCGGCTTGCTGTTGTGCTAGCGTTTGTTGATCGATCTTGATATTTTTGGGCTCTAATTTGCAGGTTAGTCTTTCCTTGATTTGTGCAATGGAGTGCTTACTATACTTTTTATTCATCTAGTTAGGACTGGTTTTTGTTAGCTAGCCATCCCATCTACTTTGTGGATGGGTGTATCGATCGGCAAGGGTCCTCAATATGCAACTAGGTTAGGTAATGACATATTTCTATTTGGTTTGATATGACTTATTTCTACAAGTATGTATGTAACCAAGTGTGGGCCAAATTAAGAAGTACATGAATTGGTCATTGAGTTGCCATAATGATACACAAGGGAATGATGAAGTTTAGAATGAATGAAAGGAGGGTTAGGATACATAATAAAAATGATCCAATTTTATCAAAGCAAACTTGACAAGTTACGTGGATTAATAGAGAAAAGCAATTGAATTTGTGCATCCTTAGAATTAGAAAACATGAAGATGATGCGTGGGAACTTATAGTTTTCCTTACTTAAAAGAGGCTAAGAAAGAAAAATGGGACAATCAAACATAATAACAACCGAGCAGCCCAATAACAATTGCACTGCATTTCAATCAAGTTTGCAAAAACTTCACATCTACTACTAGGTAGTAATTTATCAGCAGACTTGTAATTAGTAGGTTTGTAATCTAGTAAACTTGAAATTTTCATTATTAAGAAATCTAAAAAACACCAAAAATATCAGTTCATGGATTTTTATCAAGGCATTTCAGTTCGTGGTTGTCATCGAACCAAAAATCATTCAATGAGTATAAATTCTTTAATCCTTAATTATCAAAGTTCTTATTTACATTCATACCATTAAAATATTTGATTGCTTCTCATTAATTAAATTATATTATGACATTGCTGTAAGTCTAGAATTACAAATCTAGAGTTCTGGTGAAGGTCTAGAATATAAATTTCATAAATTAGACTTTTTATCCAAACTTCATGTCGCGTGTGCGCGGCGTCGCGGCGAGTATTCCACTTTTAAATCTAGGAAATGTGTGTATGGTATCTATCTGGCAAATGTGGGGAGACAAGAAAATATTGTCTTTTGTTGGTAGAAAATGGAATGGGAGTCGCCACCTAGTATTTTGGTCACTAGGAACCCTAACTGGTCTCAGAGATTGGGTACGGGGACTGGTTGCGTAAAGGGAAGGTATTAGCACCCCAAATACGCCCTACCTAAGGTAAGCTGCATTGTTTATTTGTCTGATAAAATTCAAGGTCTCGTCGTGTTTCCTAGTTGTTGGTCCGTCTATGGTTCAAGAAAAGTCCTCCTCAATAAGGAGATCCTTATCTTATCGGGTAAAACCTAACCGTTCTAACGTCTATGTAAAAAAAACCATATTTTTAATATCAGGAATACGTTTTACGTATAAATTCGTAATCCCAAATACTAAAAGAAGACAAAAAGATTTTTTAGAATTTTTGAAATATTGGCTTAGTTCTCATGGCTTGAATAAACTGGTTATTAAAGCCAAAATGCATGCTAATACATATATTATTTTGAAATTTCCTTTATATATATGATGTTATAATATATATATATATATATATATATTGGAGAGACTAGGCCGTATGCATGAAAACAAAATATTTTTTATTATTATTTTTTTATGTCTTGACAAAAACCGGGTATTTTAATACCGGATTTGTATCTTTACAGTATAAAAATACAAATCGATATTGATCGAAATACAATAATAAAATTACAGAAAAATCACAGATTCTTCGAAATAATTTTTGAAGAAATTTTATTTTTATTATTTTTTTATTTTTTTGGGTCGGACCTAGCTTGACCCATGTGGCTGGGCTGAACCCAGCAGGCCTTACCAGGTCGCGAATTATATTTCACGTGAACAGTGAAATAGCATTTCACTGTTCACGTGAATTATATTTGACATGAACAGTGAAATAGCATTTCACTGTTTAAGTGAATTATATTTCACTTGAACAGTGAAATGCGAATGGTCTATGCACAGCGACGAGAAAGGGGACAAACCTGGTGGCGGAAACAATGTTGAAGACAATGGCGAACACTCCTTCCCTCAAGAAAAACTCCCCCCCCCCTCGTTGCTTGTGTTGAGAGCAGTATTTATAGTCTAGAGGGGCGCGGGCTGCTGTTGTGTGTGGGGAGCAGGGCACGCGGCAGCTGGTCGGCCAGTGGGCGCGACTAGCAAGGCGCGCGGCGGGTGGTCGGCCAGTGAGTGCGGCTCCCTCGGTTTTAGCAGCATGCTTGAAGTGGAACAGTGTCAAAACGACACTGTTCAAATTTTTTTTTTATTATTATTATTATATATTTTTTTATTGGTGTGGACCCAAAAATGGGTTACAACACTTCAGATAAAATTTAAGTCCTTTTAATTGAGATAGACACAAAAGAACCTATAAAATAATTGGCAACCACACTAGGAGTGTCATATTTGTTCTTTGAAACTATAGCACTAAAAATATTAATATTACCGGAAAATGTAGAAGAAATAGAAGAATTAGTTGATCTCTCTATTAAATAAGGAAATAAATAATCAATCCTTTAAGGGGAAGAAATATAAAATGAAAAAGGAAACAAGTTTATGACTATAGAAGAGAGATATTTACTCTTTGATCGGAGAGTGGATGATGCAAATAAGATACTTGAAGAGAGGTATAAATATCTCTCTGAAAAACCTAAAAAGAAATATAGAATGGATATAAAAATGATTGAATATCATTTAAATATAATTGTAGTAATGAAGAGATTAAATCATGTCATTTCAGAGTCTAATGTTAGAAAAATAAAAAATTCATGAAATAAGTTTGGACCATATAGTAGGAAAATTACAAAATATGAAGAGAGGTATAAATGTCTTTATGAAAAAACTAAAAAGAAATATAGAATCAATATAAAAATAATTGAATATCATTTAAATATAATTGCAGCAATGAATGAATGATTAACACATGCTATTCTAGAGTCTAATGTTAGAAAAAAACAGAAATGTAAAATAAGTTTGGAGCACGAACTAGGAAAATTACAAAACATGAATAAATAATATTATAAGAGAATGATTAAGGCTATTAAATATGTCAATGCAAAATTAAACACCAAAATTAAAAAAAAAAAATGATGAAGTGATTTTTTATTTAATTATAATATGTTGGGGACAGTGAAAAATATTTCTAAATAAATGGTAGTTAAAATTAAAAACCATTTAGATAAGAAAGTTGAAAAAGAATCAAATCATTGGAAGTATGATCATAAACAAAATGGGAAGCCTTTAATAATAGAGGAAGTCGAGAGTAGTTCAAAAAATAAATTTATTAATTGTAAGAGTTCATCACTAAAAGATATAGATGAGATTATGATTCCAAATAACCTCGAAATAAATGGACTTCCAAATAAAATTAATCCAGAGTATATTCTAGGTATAATGAAATAAGGTTATAGATTTAGATTTTAACAAATACATAGGCCAATATATAGAAAACTATATTTAGATTACATTGATAGAATATATATTTATCCTAATAATTTCAAGTTTCCAAAATCTACTTTATTTAATGGCTAAAGAACTGTGTTTGCTAGAGAACATATAGCAAGATTTTTTTGCAAATGTAAGAAAGTATTTGATTCTGACTTTTTAAACTTAATATCATTTTCAAATTCTTTAACTGGAGATGCTTTTTCTTAGTTTATAAATTTTCCGCCAAATTCAATTTAGAGTTGGAATAATATGTAAACAATAATCCAAGCTCGCATCTCTATAACAGAATCACCATTTTTTTGGCTAATTTGGTGAAATTGAAGCAATATCCTGAACAAATTGTTAAATGATATTTAGATAGGTTCATGATGTGATCTTGGCTACGACATCAAAGAATTCATTAGGAGTGTCTATCGGGTCTATTTTAAGGCCTAAAACGAAGTGGATCCAAGAGAAGTTTGATGGGCTAAGTCAAGAGGTTTGAGTTAAAAAGGTTCAAATCTTCCAATCTAAGCCTTTGTCTACCTTTTGGTTCATATTTGGAGCTACAAAAGAATTTTGAATGTGATTCCAATTGGGTTGGAAAATACACATTTGTACTATTCTATCCATATATGGTAGGCCCGTTAATTCATCCGTACAAAAGAAAACAACGTCTTTGAAGTTGGGCCAGACTTTGCGAGCAAAGTGCGAAAACAGAAAAAATATTATTTCCTTGAGAATTATGGATTCCATTTACTATAAGGAGTCCTTAATGCTATTGGAAAATTATACGACAACCTCTGACTTATTTTACAAAGATTCCATATCAAACAACAAGAACTAATTGGTCATAAATTAATTCTTATTTTATAAGGCATCAGGCTTTTGTTTAGTATGGATTCTTCAATAGTTATTTCTCTTGGGTATTTTTCATTATCATATATGGCAAAGGATATAAAATAATCTTAGACTATTATTTTATTTATTTTTATTATTTTAAACCTAATTTTAATTAATTTGGGCTTTGTTTAAATTGGGTGCATGTTTGACCAATTAGTTTTAAGGTTTACATACAAATACTTTTATCTAAGGATTTTATTCAGTTTTGACAATAATAACAAAGTTGCTCCATTTTATGTGTGCTTGTAAGTTATTCTCATATTTTGATTCTTGATTGAAATACTTAAATTTATCGAAGGATTGACCAATCTTCGTGGTATTTTTTATACTTCTCGTTCGCATCTTAATATAAGTGGAAGGTGGGGGTGGTTTTCTTTACAATCTTGATTTTTCAAGATAAGGTTCTTGTTGGATCAAGCTTAAATTCAAACTTCATCTTAACTTTCTTAGGAGGACATCAATTTTTATACGAGTTTGTGGATCTTTATGTTCACAGGATTCACATCAGTTAATGGAAGCAAGGGAAAATGTTTGGCTAGAATTCTTGAAACAGTTAATAGAAGCAATGGAAAATGTTTGGCTAGAATTCTTGAAAGGGAATTTATTATGATTACTAAACAGGGATTAAAATTAGAGTTAAGAAAGAAATTCATAGGAATTTAAAGAAATAAATTGGAAGTAAGGACTTCTGGGCAGAAAATTATTGAAAGAAGAAGTAGAAAAGAGGATTCCAAATTTTAAAACTTATTATCAAGAAAGTACATGTAAATGTCGTAGAGTTTGTACCTGGTGCACTTGTAGTTTATGATATTTTGAATAAAAATAATACTAAAGCTTTAAAGTTTTCGAGATCGATGAGGAAAGATATTGATATGAATAGCATGATCATGTAGTCATATACAGTTGTCCCACTTCTATTCCTAGAGGCTTATCTTGCTACACCACTTTCAAACAATGCTGCACTAGCTTTGCAAACATAATTTACCCTTAAAATGTTTAATTCTCTAGCTTTTTTGGATTATTAAGTGCCCGTTTGGTAACGTGGCTGCGGATGAGGTTCACCCGCAGCCACATATAATACCATTTGGTAATGTAGAAAAAAATACTTTATACTGGTAGGACCCACTCAAACTAACATACCATGACCCCTTTTTGTCTGGTGAAACATGTTTCTTTTAAAGATGTGTTAGTTTTCTAGAAAGTGAAAAGTTACTTTTTAAAGTTTCCCATGTTTGTACAATTAGAAAAATTGTTCAACGGAAAACACTTTCCAGTCAAAGAAAAATTTGGCTTGGTTTTTAGAAAAGTGTTTTCCTTTTATTTTGGATGAAAAACAATTTCTGGAAGTTGTGAAAAATTTAGAAATGTCATATTATTTGCTGATTATATTAAATTTGGTCCTCAAACTTTTGATTGCTATATATATTTTGTTTTGAATATTTGTTTTTCAATTTCATCCCTTAGAATTTATTTTTTATATTAACTTTGGTCCTCATTTTTATAATTGTTATTTGCTTTTTCCTTATTATTTTTTAATTGAAATTTTTTATCTGTCAAATGTGATCTTCATTCTTTTGATTGTTACTTATTTTATTTGAAATAATTTATGAAATGGTAATTATTATTATTTTAATTTCTTCATCTTTCATTTTTTTTAAGATTTGATCTCTATTATTTTGATTATTATTTATTTTATTTGAGATAATTTATGAATTTTTTTTTAATTTCATTCTCATTTAACTTTTTAATTTGCAAGATTTGTTCCTCATTATTTTAATAAACTTGAAAAAAATTAAACATTAATAAGTTATTTTCCATGACATAACCAAACACTGGAAAGTGTTTCCATCTTATTTTTCATTACACTACCAAATATCGAAAAATAATTCACTTTCTCAGAATTCACTTTCCAAATAGAAATTACTTTTCAACAAAATACAAAGGGGGGCTAAAATGCAACTAGATTCTTGATATCATTTAAAAGAAAATACAAAAAAGAGAAACAAAAGCATTACAAGTGTTTTTTTTTTGAAAAATAAAATCAAACATCTAAACAACATAATTTCTTCTAAAACACTAAAATTATTACATGTCGTGTCAGACAACCTATTATTCTTTTGATTATTTTCATGTTAGCTCTAATGAGTTCAAGTTAAATGTTTTTATACTTAAATATCTAAAATATATTATAGAAATGTTAAAAAACTCATTTACAACTACTACACAATCTCTAATGACTGTATTAGTTAAACATTGTTCTTATGATATCTTCTTTTATTTCTTTGTTGTAGTTTAAAAGAATATGTTTGTTTTTGCGTTTATTTGTTTTCAGTATTCTTAATTAAATCGGTTTCTAAATTATTATTTTCACAACTAATAGAAAGATTACTCCATTGTCAACTATTTCATCCAACCTTCCATTATAAATACTTTTGAAGCTGAATATTCATAAACCCATCCTCAAAAAACATTATGGCATCTTCTATAGAAAATCACGTCAGTCAAGTTGATGAAGCGAAAGACGAAAACTTTGGATATGCCATGCAACTAGCTTTGAGCTCGGTGCTACCCATGACTCTACACACGGCGATTCAGCTTGGCATCTTTGAGATCATAGCCAAAGCAGGTCCAGATGTCAAACTCTCTGCTGCAGATATCGCGGCCAAGTTGCCCACAGATAACCCCGATACACCAAAGATGCTGGACCGTATTCTAAGGCTCTTGGCTAGCCACCAAGTGCTTTGTTGTTTTGTCGATGGCTCGGAGAGGTTCTACAGTCTGGCTCCTGTGTCCATGTACTTTGTGCGCAACCAAAATGGTGTTTCTTTGGCCCCCTTCATGGCCTTGAATCAAGAAAACGTCATCTTACAGAGCTGGTTTGTCACTCCCTATCTATTGTCACATTTTTTCTATTTAATTTTTGCTTGCTTCAATTTACTATAATAATATTAGTAAACATTGTACCTCTTATCATCATTTCTCTCCCCTATCTCTCTCTATTTTGTTGATAAGGGCAGCTAGCTAATCTCAATGTTTATCCGTTTCCTGGTAGGTCTCAACTAAAAGATGCAGTTCTTGAAGGAGGAGTTGCGTTTGACAGAGCCCATGGAGTGCATGCCTTTGAGTACAATGGCTTGGACCCTAGGTTCAATCAGGTATTCAACACAGCAATGTACAACCAAACCACTGTTGTAAATGGTTTTATGCTTGAGAAATACAATGGTTTCAAGAACCTGAAACAGCTGGTTGATATTGGTGGCGGCTTGGGACACACTATGAAGGCAGTAACCTCTAAATATCCCCAGATCAAGGGTATCAATTTCGACTTGCCACATGTTATAGAGCATGCGCCGGCCTATCCTGGTATGTTTTGTTCCTCCTCTCCTTGCGTGTAATTTATGGTAATTGTTAAATTTTATTCTCTCTGGTTCCGCTGATACTTGCTCATGTTTCTGTCATTGACAAAGGTTAATCAAACACTGTGGGAAAATTAAATTGACAAATTGAGAGAATTTAGGAAAACATGATAACATGCTCCGTATTCATTAATGAATCTGTCTGAAACTTCAAACCTCGTATGACCAAAATCTGAAATTTGAGGTGCCACAATCTAAAACATGACAAGCCACACATATACTTTACCCATAAAAATGTTTTCAGTGAACCCAAAAGAAAAGAAGAGAAGTTTGCAGAGAATCATAGGCTTTACAGGACAAGGAAAAGATTAGACAATGAAAGACTTGGTCATAGATGTGGGAACTGGTTTCTCATGCAGGTGTGGAGCACGTGGGAGGAGATATGTTTGAAAGTGTTCCCAAAGGAGATGCCATTTTCCTGAAGGTACCAAAATTCTGACGGCATATAATCTACGTGCTCAATTTTAGACACCAAAATCACTAATAACGACTAATGGATATATAATCTTGTAGTGGATACTCCATAATTGGAGTGATGATCACTGCTTGAAGTTGTTGAAGAACTGCTACAAAGCTATTCCAGAGGATGGGAGGGTAATTGTTATGGAATCAGTTCTTCCGATCACGGCCAAGACAACCCCTGCTGCGAAAGCGATCTCGCAACTTGATGTACTGATGATGATGTCTCAAAACCCAGGAGGGAAAGAACGGACTGAAGATGAATTCATGGCCCTGGCCACTGCAGCTGGATTCCGTGGCATCAAATTTGAAACCTTTGTTTGTAATTTTTGGGTCATGGAGTTCTTCAAGTAGATTACTGCTTAAAATTGCATTTTGCAGAAATTGGAGTATGCATTACCAGTTTCTACCAGAATTGAAGCGTTCATGACTGCCCGTGTGGAACGATATTTATGGAATAAATAAAATAGCTGTTCATCAGCTTTTAGCATTCCCAAGATAGAAGTTTGATGAGCTACAAGCTTTGCAAATAGTTATTGTATTTTTGTTGCAACAATGCATTCCTATCCATGTATGAACGTAAAAAAAACATATTAATATGTTGAATAATAATAAGTTGTGATTGTGGATCCCAAATAATTATAAATGATTTTTTTTTAGAAGTACAATATTGCATTAGAATACGCCAAGATCTGGCGGAGGAGACATATAAAACATAGAGAATCTGCTTACAATAGGTTTAGCAGATCTATGAAATAAAATGATGAACAACCCAAGAAACCAAAAAAAAAAACAAGTAGCAGCTAAGAGAAGCAAATAAGATGCCAAAATAACGAAATAGCAGCTAAGAGATGCAGATTTGGTGCCACACACCAAGAAGAATTGCCAAGTAGACTTCCAACTTGAACCAATATTATTGGCACGCACCAAGCAGAAGTAACCTGCAACTTTTCATCAAAAACTATAAGAGACCGAACCAACCTGAAAAACAATCCACTTTCCCCAAAAGCTGTACCCAGAAATTAAAGAAATAGAAGACCCGCATATCAAGCAAATCAGAGCCAAGCGACAAATTCGGTGTTTCTAAAGACTCCTTGTTTGACCATGTGATCTGCCATATGATTACTCTCACGGAGAGAATGAGTGAATGTTAGTGAACCAAAACATGAAGCTACTCTCTGAATAGAGGAGAAAAGATTGTGATGCCGCCAAGGCCTATTATGGGAGTTACGATGGACTAATTCTAAAAACCAAACATAAATGATTGGTGTATATTATGAGTGTTACGTTCAGGCATTGGAACTAACTCTATACTAATAGCTGAAAGGAGCTTCATTGTTGATGAATCGTGATCTCTTCATTTTTTTCTTTTCATTTTTTCAAATTTTTTTCCATATTTTTTTATTGAATTCTTCTCTGACCTAATTTCATCATATAAAATTTTAAATTATTGTAGAAAGATAATATTTAAAGAGAAGAGAGGACTGTAATGTAAAGCATGAAAAAAAAATGCATGACCAATCTCAAAAGTCTTAAAATTTTGAATTTGATTCAAAAATTTATTTTATTTATTTTTTAGTCCTTATATTTAAGAAAAGAAAGAAAAATTTGCTAGAAAATAGTGAAATAGAGATAAAGTTGTCAATTAGTTACATTCCATACACAAAAATAAAAGCAATCTTTGTGTTAATGAATTTTTCTTCTTGAGAGTAGTTCAATGAAGATGGTGTCTCCTTGTTTTTTAGAGTAGATTGGGATCCATTTGTTTTTATATTCGATTGGTTTTCATTTTTAGAGTGATTTTAGGGTGTTTTAAGGTTGTTAAGTGCTTTTTTAAGGATCATTTTATATTTAAAGGTGTTTTTAAGTAGAAAGAGTTGAAAATTAGGTTTTTATGTTCCAAAAACTTATCTTGATTTTCAATCATCCGACAGATCAAATAATGCAAGTCACTTATCACTATAGGCGACTTGTCGCTATTTTGTTTTAAAAAAAAACAAGCATCTCGTCTTAATAATAATAATAATAAAGCCTATGCCCACACTTGGGAATTTTTATTTTATTTTTTCCTCACTAGAACAATGCTATGCTTTTGCCCCTTTTTTATATAATTTTTAATTTTATTTTTCAATAACCTAATCTTTTTTATTATTATTTTTTCTTGCAATTTTATCCTTTAACATGTGATTGGTAAAATTATGCTTCATGTTTTTTTTGTAATTCTTTTATATAGGGCTATCATAATCTCATGACATGAGTAACGAGTTTGGAAGGTTAACTCACATTGACTAGAGTGGTTTTTTTTTTAATTATCTTTTTTTCAGTTTCATCTTTCAACATTGGATTAACTGTGAATTAAGCTTCATAATTTATTTTAATTAGTTTTTTATTGGTTATTACGATCTCATTGCTCAAATCACGGATATGACAGGTTAACACGAGTTAACCCAAGTCAATCTAATTTGTAGTCATTTAAATATTTTTTTAAAAAATATCATCTAATATTCATTGTCTCAATATTTAAAAAGATATCATCTAATATGAATTATATTTTGAGTTGATGATTATAATTTTTATTTTAGCTAGAAATCACATTAGCAATACCTTGATTTTTTTATTAAAAAGAATTTGAAGCAATAAATCATAATTTTTATAATTAAAAAAATACTATCTAATATTTATTATATTTTGATTTTATCATTAAAAAAATTTCTATTAAAAGACAAGTTAGTAATGTTTAATTTTTTTTTTACATTGAAAAAAAATAAATCTGAGATTTGTTTTAACATTAAAATTAATTGTATCGCACTCGCAACTTAACTCATGCATACTTGTGTTTGGTATTGTGGTAGTTTTTATGGTTGTAGTTTGAAAAAAATTATTTTATAAAAAGTACTTTTGGTTGATGTTGATTTGGTATTTATATAAATTTGGTTATAACAGTGGTTAAAATTAAGATTGAACAAAAAATAGTTTAATGTGTTTGATTAAGAATGCTTTTTAAATTGAGGCAATAAAATAACTAAAAAATATATATATTAATATTAATGGTTTTAAATTTAAATATTATAGATTTAACTACTCATATCACATCATGAAATAAATAATACTTTATATAAAAAATAATATTTTTTATTGTTTTATTAAATTATCTACAATTCCATGACGTACAAAATTCATCCGACAAGAACTACAGTTTCCACGATTTTTTGAGCGTTCAATAAAATTAGATAAAATATTATCAGGAATAAAATTAAGATTACAGTGGAAGTGAATTTAATTCACTCTATACTAGTTTTTTAGGTAAAAACAATACTGCTCACATGACAGTACAAGTGAATTTATAATTGACTGCACTGGTTTGTCGAAGAAAAAAATATTGTTCACGTTATCGTGAATAGTACAAACGAATTTATAATTCACTACACTGTTTTTCAAGAAAAAAATACTGTTGATGTTAACGTTAACTGTAAGTGAATTTATAATTCACCGCAATGATTTCTTGAAAAAAAACTGTTTACTTAAACAAAGTAGAAAGCAGGCGAGAACTGCTTTGATAAAAGTTGTGTTTGAAACGCAAAATACATTGGGCCCATTAAAAATAATTTGTGTTTTTAACCTTACCCTACAATTGTTTGGCTGTGATTCATCATTTGTAGTAGGTTAATTAAACTACTACGAGGGTTATTACATTAGTTTACGAAATTTGGCATCATTTCCTAACTTATCAAGTCAAGAAAAGTCTGATAGGTGGATAAAGCTTTTCTATGATTGTACTAAATATTCTAACTGATAAAATTATTTCATTTGTCAAGCTTTTTTTTCTAAACAGACGACGGACGAGGACGAGTTGCGTGTTGAGTCATATAACCTATTATTCTTTTGCTTATTTTCATGATAGCTCTATTGATTGAAAATTAAAGTTCAAATTAAATTTTTTTAACTTGATTTTATACTAAAATATCTAAAAAATATTCTAGAAATGTTAATATAGTCATTTACAACTACAAATGACTGTATCAGTTAAACATTATTATTACGATATTTTTTTAATTTTTTGTTGTAGTTTATAAAAGTGTGTTTTTTTTGTGTTAATTTTTTATTTTTAATAATTTTGTATTATTTTAATGTGATGGTATTAGATATAAATTTTTTTAAAATAAAATATTTAAAAATAAAAATTACTTTCAAAAGCAACTAACACCATAATTTTAAAAAATAACTTATTGATTTATGCACTGATCAATTGATTTGAGATGAAATGAATGATTGTTTGATTTTTTTATGAGGGTTTTATCAAGAATGAACACATAAATACCTATGAAATGAATGATTGTTTAATATTATTTTTTTAATTTTTAACATTAGCGTGTAAAAATTATTGAAAAAAATACTAAAAAAAATCAATTAGCTATTGTTTTAAAGCCAAAAGCATTTTTAAAAAGCACCAAGAAACAAAAATAAAAGCACTCTCAAACACCCCCCCTAAATAAAATATAAATTTGGCAATTAAAATAAATAAGATTAAAAATGATTCATCAAAAAAAAAATGTTAAACACAAAATATGCGGTTTTGTTTTAGTAATGACATTTATATTTTTCTCTATTAATAGATTGTTGTAGCAATTGATTTATGACTCCTTTGCAAACTGACATGCTATGACACCAAGAATCAAAAAAATATAAAGTATTGGAGTTTAGTTTTCTTTGAGTAATTTTTACCTTGTGGATTACACTCTGCCAACTGACATGCTATGATCATTTTTTTTTTGTTTGGTGAAACATGTTTCTTATAAAATACAACTAGACTCTTAATCTTTGTTCTGCCGCGGATCGAATCATTTTAAAAAAATATAAAAAGAGAAACAAAAGCATTATATGTGTGTTTTGTTTTTAGAAAAATAAGAATCAAACATCTAAAAAAAAATGCATAGCCAATCTCAAAAGTCTTAAAATTTTGATTTTGATCTAAAAAATCATTTTATTTATCTTTTAGTCTTTAAATGTAAGAGAAAAAAGAAAACATTACTAGAAAATAGCAAAATAGAAAGAAGTTGTCACCTAGTCATATTCCATACACAAAAAAGAACAATATTTGTCTCAATGAATTTTCTTTTTTGAGAAAATTACAAAACATGAATAAATAATATTATAAGAGAATGATTAAGGCTATTAAATATGTCAATGCAAAACTAAACACCAAAATTAAAAAAAAAAAAGAGGAAATGATGAAGTGATTTTTTATTTAATTATAATATGTTTGAGACAGTGAAAAATATTTTTAAATAAATGGTAATTAAAATTAAAAACCATTTACATGAGAAAGTTGATCAAAAAGAATCAAATCATTGGAAGTATGATCATAAACAAAATGGGAAGCCTTTAATAATAGAGGAAGCCGAGAGTAGTTCAAAAAATAAATTTATTAATTGTAAGAGTTCATCACTAAAAGATATCGATGAGATTATGATTCCAAATAACCTCGAAACAAATGGACTTCCAAATAAAATTAATCCAGAGTATATTCTAGGTATAATGAAATAAGCTAATATATAGAAAACCATATTTAGATTACATTGATAGAATATATATTTATCCTAATAATTTCAAGTTTACAAAGTTTACTTTATTTAATGGCTAAAGAACTGTGTTTGCTATAGAACATATAGCACGATTTTTTTTGACAATGTAAGAAAGTATTTGATTCTGACTTTTTAAAATTAATTTCACTTTCAAATTCTTTAACTGGAGATGCTTTTACTTGGTTTATAAATTTTCTGTCAAATTCAGTCGAGGGTTGGAATGATATGTAAACAATAATCCAAGCTCGCTTCTCTATAACAGAATTAGAATTTTTTTAGCTAATTTGGTGAAATTGAAGCAATATCATGAACAAATTGTTAAATGATATTTAGACAGGTTCATGATGCGATCTTGACTATGACATTAAAGAATTCATTAAGAGTGTCTATTGGTCTATTTTAAAGCTTAAAACGAAGTGGATCCAAGAGAAGTTTCATGGGCTAAGTCAAGAGGTTTGGCTTAAAAAGATTCAAATCTCCCAATCTAAGCATTTGTCGACTTTTTGGTTCATATCTGGAGCTACAAAGGGATTTTGGATGTGATTCCAATTGGGTTGGAAAATACACATTTGTACTTTTTGTATCAATATATGGTAGGCCTATTAATTCATCCGTACTTTTCTATCAACATCTTCGTGGTGTTTTCTATACTTCTTGTTCACATTTTGATATAAGTGGAAGGTAGGGGTGGTCTTCTTTATAGTCTTGGTTTTTCAAGATATAGTTCTTGTTGGATCACGCTTAAATTCAAACTTGATCTTAGCTTTCTTAGGAGGACATCAATTTTTATACGAGTTTGTGGATTTTTATATTCATAGGATTCACATCAGTTAATGGAAGCAAGGGAAAATGTTTGGCTAGAATTCTTGAAAGGGAATTTATTATGATTACTAAACAGGGATTAAAATTAGAGTTAAGAAAGAAATTCATATGAATGGAGTTCAAAGAGATATATAAATTGAAAGTTGATGCAACCATATTATTCGATAGTTTCATCCACATTTAACTAGTGTGTTGCCTATGTTTTATATATAAAATGCCTTGATATTCTTTGTTTTACGTTTTGAAGGCACTTTTGGATGAATGATGCAAAAAGGAGTAAATTAGAGATAATTGGCAGATTTGACCTTCAGTCGATGTTTTATGCAGAGCGTGAGCTCTAGATATTGAAATGAAGTGATTCTAGTGGCATTAAAAAGCTAACATCCATACCTTTCTGGAAATCTAAGGCAAGAAAATAAAATAAGGAAGAGCATGGAAATCGCAGCCTTCAAAGTCAAATCTCACGATCTGCCAATGTTGACCTTCGACCATTCTAACTTGAATATCTGGAGCCACAGAAGTCCAATTATGCAAACTCAATTGTTTGGATTCATGACTCAAAGGTCTATAAAAGTTCTAAATTTTAGCCAAAAAAGATGTTATATGAGGGAGATATGATTTTTCAAAGATGACATCTGAATTCTGCCAGCAAACAGGTTTCGTGAAGAAACGAGTTCAAATTACGTTCCAAAGCATCTAAACGAATATCCAAGTTTTTATTTCAGCAATTTAGCTCCTCTAAGTCAAAGCTTGAAGATTTCATGGAAGGCTATTTCTCCTTTTTTAGAAAAATAGTTATTGAAGTACTTAAATGTAAACAATCTACTTAATGGAGGATTATTTTGTAAAATAGAGACTAGGGTTTCCTAGGATATAAAAAGAATGAGAGAAGAGAAGGGGGGCAGCCAGCCAAGAAGAGAAAAACACCCCTTTCCTCTAAGAAACCCTAAATTATTCATTCTTCCTTCTTTTTGAGTAGTTGTTCAACAAACATGCAAAACTAAACACTTTTTTTTTGTTGCAAGGACATGAAAACCTTCAGATTTCAAGAATTGTGAGATTTATTTTACTCTTTTTTTTCCAGTTTATATGATGAATATGTTTGTTCTCCTATGCTTATTTTTCTTATGATTGTTTATTTTAATAGCTAGAGCGGACTCTAAGTTACTATTATAGACAATCTATTGCTAAGTTTGATATCAAAACCGGAGTTGTGGTATATGAACTTGTGAAGCAATTGAATTTAATAATTGTGGCGGATCTACGTTATTAATCTTAAGGAGAATATTCAATCAAATCAAACATAGACTACGGACAGTTATGTTTTCTTGATTAATCAACTTATCTAGTTCTTAAGGCTGCCATTGAATTAAATTACTAGTGCGGACATTATGGTTGTTTAATGGTTAGCATTACTTATATAGCGGATCCGTTAACTAACCAATGTGAAGAAGAGATAAATATTCAGAATATAAATTGATGTTTTGTTTCCATGATTAGTTCTGATTTCTGTAGGTGGATGTGTGCTTGTGACCAAGGTTTGTTCTCTTGATAATTTTCTGATTTTATTAAATATTATTTGATAGTTTTTTGTTTTCTTTTGCTTTAGCCTAGATAATGTCCAAACCCCCCCTAAAAAAATTGCATATCATCTAGCATAAAAATCTAACTTGAATCTTCCCCGTGGGATCGACTCCTTGCTTGCTCTATACTATCTTGTGTGTTGTGTTTGAAGTTAGGGTAATTAGTTTGTGCGACTGTGACATTGCAACAGAAGTAAGGACTTCTGGACAGAAAATTATTGAAAGAAGTAGATAAGAGGATTCCAAATTTTAAAACTTATTATCAAGAAAGTACATGTAGATGTCGTAGAGTTTGTACCTGGTGCACCTGTAGTTTATGATATTTTGACTAAAAATAATACTAAAGCTTTAATGTTTTCAAGATCGATGAGGAAAGATATTGATATGAATCTCATGATCACGTAGTCATATATAGTTGTCCCACTTCTATGTTTGCTGCACTAGCTTTGCAAACATAATTTACACTTAAAATGTTTAATGCTCTAGCTTTTTTGGATTATTAAGTGCCCGTTTGGTAACGTAGAAAAAAATGCTTTATGCTGTTAGGACCCACTAAAATCAAAGATTGTGCTGCAGGTTTTGAGAAGCAGCATTTTGCTGCTTCTCGTGAGGGAGGAACCACAACAGCGAAGCATGGCTCCACTGTCGCACTGTTCACTTTAGTGAACAATTTTTTTTTATTTCAAAAACTAGTGCGAGTGAATTAATTCACTCGCACTGTTCAGTTGAAAAGTTTAGTTTTTTTTTTTGAAAAACTAGTGTAGTTAATTGATTTCACTTGTACTGTTCACGTGAACGTGAATAATATTTTTTTGTTTTTTAAAAAAATAAGTTTAAAGTGAATTAAATTTGCTCATACTGTAATCTAAATTTTATTCCTGATAATATTTTACCTAATTTTATTGTACGCTCAAAAAATCATGGAAACTGTAGTTCTTGTCGAATGAATTTTGTATGTAATGAAATTGTAATTTTTTTTAAAAAAATTGAGTTTTACTCGAAAAACTAGTATTTAATATTATTTAATAACGCTATATAAATTAAAAGGACATAGCATGATGACGTAGCATTTGTGAAATTTGATCACAATTCCAATTATGTTCTTGCCGGGTCCGATCTAGTTAAAAAAAATTTAGTTTTTGTTGTTGCGCGCTTAAAAAACCATATAAAATATAGTCCTTGTTGGATAGATTTTGTATGTGATGACATTGCATATAGTTTAATGAAATAATAAAAAATATTTGATATCAATATTATTTATTTCATGTTGTAATAACAATAGTTAAATCTACAATATTTAATTAAAATCATTAATATTAATATATATATATATATATATATATATATATATATATATTTAATTATGTTATAACCTTAAATTGAGAAGCATTTTTTAACCAAACACATTAAACTACTTTTTGTTCAATCTCAATTTCAACCACAGTTTTAACCAAACATATATTTTTCCAAACTAACCTCAACTAAAACTACTTTTTATAAAACAACTATCTAATATTTATTATATTTTGATTTTATGATTAAAAAAATTTCTATTAAAAAACATGTTAGTAATTTTTAACATTAGCATGTAAAAATCATTGAAAAAAATACTAAAAAAATATCAATTAGCTATTTTTTTTAAATCAAAAGCATTTTTAAAAAGCACCAAGAAATAAAAATAAAAGCACTCTCAAACACCCCCCCCTTAAATAAATAAAATATAAATTTGGCAATTAAAATAAATAAGATTAAAAATGATTCATTCAAAAAAATAAATGAAATGTTAAACACAAAATATACGGTTTTGTTTTAGTAATGACATATTTATATTTTTCTCTATTAATAGATTGTTGTAGCAATTGAGTTATGACTCCTTTGCAAACTGACATGCTATGACACCAAGAATCAAAAAATATAAAGTATTGGAGTTTAGTTTTTACTGAATAATTTTTACCCCGTGGATTACATTTTGCAAATTGACATGCTATGACCTCTTTTTTGTTTGGTGAAACATGTTTCTTTTAAGGTGTGTTAATTTTCTGGAAAATGAAAAATTATTTTTTAAATTTTCCCGTGTTTGTTTGTTATTCAAAAAGTTGGTTAACAGAAAATATTTTCCAGTCAAAGAAAAATTTGGATTGATTTTCAGAAAAATATTTTTCTTTTATTAACAGAAAAATTTGTTAATATTAATTTAATTCAAAGTGCGTTTGTTGTTGATCGATGTTGATATTTTGGGCTCTAATTTGCAGGTTAGTCTTTCCTTGATTTGTGCAATGGAGTGCTTACTATACTTTTTATTCATCTAGTTAGGACTGGTTTTTGTTAGCTAGCCATCCCATCTACTTTGTGGATGGGTGTATCGATCAGCAAGGTCCTCACTATGCAACTAGGTTAGGTAATGACATCTTTCTATTTGGTTTGGTATGACTTATTTCTACAAGTATGTATGTAACCATGTGTGGGCCAAATTAATAAGTACATGAATTGGTCATTGAGTTGCCATAATGATGATACACAAGGGAATGATGAAGTTTAGAATGAATGAAAGGAGGATTAGGATACATAATAAAAACGGTCCAATTTTATCAAAGAAAAATTGACAAGTTACGTGGATTAATAGAGAAAAGCAATTGAGTTAACAATTGGCAGAAAATTTGTATTTTTCTGTGTATATTAGTATGATAAAGTAGTTGGCAGAAAAATTGAGTAAACAAAACTTAAGAGACTATTAATTAAATAATTCACGACTTAAATAGATATACTCTATCTTAAAACATTAATGATGTGTGGGAACTTATAGTTTTCCTTACTTAAAAGAGGCTAAGAAAGAAAAAGGAGACAATCAAAGATAATAACAACCGAACAACCCAATAACAATTGCACTGTATTTCAATCAAGTTTGCAAAAACTACACATCAACTACTAGGTAGTAAATTATCAGCTTGGAATTTTCAAAATAAGATTCTTGTTGGATCAAGCTTAAATTCAAACTTAATCTTAGCTTTCTTAGGAGGACATCAATTTTTATACAAGTTTGTGGATCTTTATATTCATAGGACATCAGTTAATGGAAACAAGGAAAAATGTTAGGCTAGAATTCTTGAAACAGTTAATGGAAGCAAGGGAAAATTTTTGGCTAGAATTCGTGAAAGGGAATTTATTATGATTACTAAACAGGGATTAAAATTAGAGTTAAGAAAGAAATTCATAGGAATGGAGTTCAAAGAGATATATAAATTGGAAGTAAGGACTTCTAGACAAAAATTTATTGAAAGAAGAAGTAGACAAGAGGATTCCAAATTTTAAAACTTATTATCAAGAAAGTATATGTAGATGTCGTCGAGTTTATACTTGGTGCACCTGTAGTTTATGATCTAATTTGTAGTCATTTAAATATATATTTTTTAAAAAAAATATCATCTAATATTCGTTGTCTCAATATTTAAAAAGATATCATATAATATGAATTATATTTTGAATTCATGATTATAATTTTTATTCTAGCTAGAAATCACATTAACAATACCTTGATTTTTTATATTAACAAGAATTTGATCCAATATATCATCATTTTTATAATTAAAAAAATACTATCTAATATTTATTATATTTTGATTTTATGATTAAAAAAATTTCTATTAAAAAACATTGTAGTAATGTTTAATTGTTTTTTTTTACATTGAAAAAAAATTAAATCTGAGATTTGTTTTAACATTGAAAGTAATTGTATCGCACTCGTAGCTTAGCTCATGCATACTTGTGTTTGGTATTGTGGTAGCTTTTATGATTGTGGTTTGAAAAAAGTTATTTTATAAAAGTATTTTTGGTTGAGGTTGATTTGGTATGTATATAAATTTGGTTAAAACTGTGGTTAAAATTAAGGTTGAACAAAAAATAATTTAATGTATTTGGTTAAGAATGCTTTTTAAATTGAGGCAATAAAATAACTATATATATATATATGGTTTTAAATTTTAATATTATAGATTTAACTACTCCTATCATATCATGAAATAAATAATACTTTCTATAAAATATTTTTTATTGTTTCATTAAACTATCTAAAATTCCATTACGTACAAAATTCATCTGACAAGAATTATAGTTTTCATGATTTTTCGAGCGTGCAATAAAATTAAATAAAATATTATTAAGAACAAAATTGAGATTACAGTGCAAATGAATTTAATTTAATCTACACTAGTTTTTCAGGTAAAACAAATATTGTTCACATGACAATGCGAGTGAATTTATAATTTACTGCATTGGTTTTTCAGAAAAAAAAAAAAACAATGTTCACGTTAACATGAACAATTCGAATGAATTTACAATTCACTGCAGTGGTTTTTTGAGAAAAAAAAATGTTTACTTAAAAAAATAAACAATGCAAAGTAGAAAGCAGTCGAGAACTGCTTTGATAAAAGCTGTGTTTGAAACGCAAAATACATTGGGCCCATTAAAAATAATTTGTGTTTTTAACCTTATCCTATAATTGTTTGGCTGTGATTGCTTCAAACACATTCATCATTTGTCATCATCATTTGTATCATTTGTAGTAGGTTAATTAAACTAATCCGAGGGTTATTACATTAGTTTACGAAATTTGGCATCATTTCCTAACTTTTCACGACAAGAAAAGTGTGATAGGTGGATTAAGCTTTTCTATAATATTCTACAATATTATTTCTATAATATTCTAAAATATTATCTATAACTAAAAGAATTCAGCCTTTTATTATGAATTGTACGGTATAATCCATAGTAAAAGGTTGATGCCTTTCGGTTATAGATTGTTTTTTTTTTGTTTTTTTTCTTTTCAATTAATTTTGTTAATATTAAATTTTTTTTTCTATTTAGTTATCACACTATCATGACACAAATTCCATGTTTGGCGGGTTAACCCAGTTAATTTAGTTTTTTTTTCTTAATTAGTTTTTTTCTTTCAATTTTATCTTTTAATATTGATTTGATTGAGAATTAAAATTCATGATTTGTTTTATTTATTTTTCATTAGATTATCGTGATCTCATGAGGGGATTTTATTGTACCCCTCTTCGCAAAGCACTATTTATTGGAATAGTGCTTTGCTTTGTTTTTTTCTTTTATTTTCCTTTTCAATTGTTTTTTTGTTTAATTTTATTCTTTAATATTATTATTTTTTTCTATTTAGTTATCACACTTTCATGATACGGCCTTACAGCTAGATCCACATCTAAGTCTCTTGGATCTGGTGTTGCAGCCAAACCAAAGGTTTATGGGCCTCACGTCGCAGTCAAACTCACTTAAACTTGAATCATGCAAGTTTAATATTATTATTAATATTTCAAATATTATTATTTGCATTATGAATATTATTATAATGAATATTACTATTATAATAATTAATAAATTTGAAAAAATATTATTAATATTAAAAAACAACCATGATTTGATTTGAAGGATAAAATTAAAAACTATAAGAAGCTGGGTCAAAAATGTTTAATATTATTATTACAAATATTATTATTGTCATTATTATTTATATTATTAATAAATTTAAAAAAATATTATTACTATAAAAAAAACCTTACATTTGATTTGAAAGGTAAAATAAAAAATTATTATTGTTGTTGTTGTTGTTCTCGTTGTCGTTGTCGTCATTGTTGCTATTCTTATTATTATTATTATGATTATTAGTGTTATTCTTATTCTTAATATGGGTTTTATTTTTATTATGATTAAATTTGAAAAAAAATATTATTACCATTGAAGAAAAACCATAAATTTGTTTGAAATGATTAAAAACTATAAGAACTTAGGTCAGATAAGTTTATTATTATTATTATTATTATTATTATTATTATTATTAGGAGAACCAGACCCTAGAAACTTAGGTCTGGCTGGGGCATCAGAACTGAGTTTATAATCATTAGTATTATTCTTATTGTTATCATTAATAAATTTTTTTTAAAATATTATTACTATAAAAAAAAGATCTTAAACTTGATTTCAAGGGATAAAAAACTATAAAAACTTGGGTTAGACAAGTTTAATATTATTATTAATATTTAAAATATTATTATTTGTATAATAAATATTACAATTGGTATTATTATAATTAATATTGTAAATATTACTCTTGCATCAGTCGTTGCAACCAGACTCAGGACTCTTGGGTCTAACTTTATAAATAGACCTAACGCTCTTGGATCTTAGCTTTTTGTAATATTTTTTTATGTCAAAAAAATTAGCCCGTGGTGTAGCGCGGGCCACCTAACTAGTCTTTATTACAAGAATTGGAACAACCCAGCTTCTTCACTACTTATGTGAAGAGTGAATGAGTTGCCTTTTTTATTTTCTTTTTAAATTTATCTCTTATTTTTTTTTATCCAAGTATTTTAGGCTATTGTTTTTTCAATTTCATCTTTAAACATCTCGTTGATTTTGAACTGGTTTTATAATTTTTTTTTGTTTGGTTCCTATAAGGTTATCCTAATCTCAAAAAAAATATCACAATATTTGATTGATGCTCAATTTTATAAGCATCTATTTTTGTTATTATATAATTAGGTAAGAAATAGTTAAAAAAAATATTTAAACCCAATAAAGTCCATGATCCAGGTTGTTGGTTTGACAAGTTAAACAACAAAGCCAGAGTTGATCAACAATATCACAATCTAAATATTGAAAAAAGGGATGTCATCTTAAATTTGTTTTAAAGCCAAACCAGCCTTTTTATTGGTTTTTCATATTGCCTTTGGACCCATTAAGTTGATTAGGTCACGTTAGAAAAACTACCACATCAATTAATTTTAAATCTGGGCTAAATAATGAGTTAGTTGGGAGGTTTCAAAGTTGGGCTGGCCCCTTTTTTTCTTTGATTGAATCTTTTTTTCCTTTTATTTTTCAATCTTATCTTTTAATATTTGGTTGATTTTGAATTGGTCTTTATAATTTATTTTAGTTCACTTTGTATGAGGTTATTACTATCTCAAATAAATATCATGGTATTGGATTGGTGCTTAACTTTGCAAGAGATGATTTTTGTTATCATATTTTTAAGCAAAAAATAATTTTAAAAAACAAAGTTGTTAAACCTAGTGGAGTTCATGATCCAGGTTAAGGGTTTGGTGGGTTAAGACGTGAAGCTTGGGTTGATCCAATATGTCATCGTCTCAATATTAGAAAAATAAAATAAAATAAAATAAAAGATATCATCTTAAAAAAATTTTAAAAGCCAAAACCTGCTTCTTACTTGTTTTATGGGTAGTTTTTAGACTAGTCAAATTAATTGAATCATATCGAGACAACTTTCATGCGGGTTAATTTTAAACTCGAGCTAGAAAAATAACCTTTTACATAGATTTCAAGATTGGCTTTCCATGTTCGAGTTTAATAATATTGATAAGTAACTTTCTACGAACTTGACTCTTTTTTTTTAAAATGATTAAAAGGTTTGAGAAATTATTCTTGCATCTAAAAATTCGAATGAATTGTTGTATATTAGAAAAGAAGCGTATTATATGTAAAATTGTCCATGTGCAAAAATGCTTCTGCATGCTACAAACACAGGTTTCTTCTAAAACTCTTATATTTTTCAATATTTATTTTTAATTCTAATTATTTGTATTATTGCTTTAGTTGTTGATTTAATGTAGAAAAAGGAAACAAAAATCTATGTTGCCTTTGTTTGCCTAATTCTTTCCAATTAATCTTCTAACAGCTTCACCACTTTCCTTCATTGCACCACTCTCTATTATCACTACAGGGAAAAATTAAACACCAAAATAGTCTCATAGAACAATCAAGCTGTTAGTCCCATCTCTATTTTTTCTCGTTTAATAAATCATTATTTAAGTTTGTCAAGTATTTCTATAGTTATCAAGCATTTATGACAGGAATTGAGAATAAATTGGTTTGAAATACTCAACACTCATTGTATTTATGTGAGCTGTTAAAGTTGATTTTTCTGTGACTTGTGCTCGATTAAAACATAATTAATAGCATGCCAGGAAGCCACTGCTTTTTATCCATCCAGTGCCGTTGTGAATTTATTGGATCTTGGAAACAAAAACTTGATGGCCAGATGTTATGAAACTACAAACCAATAATGGAAGAAATTATCATAGATCTAAGCTAATATATCTCAATCAAACAATAATGATTTGGGTTATCCTTCATTAACTCACGTCTAATGTCCCCACCATCTTCTCTTTAACAGCATCACATATTCCAAAGACAGAGCTCTGGTTTGCAAATTATAATTGCAGTTGTAATTAAAAAAAAATAAACATTAAAAGATTTGGTGATTCAACTGTTCACTTAGAGGCAATCAACTATTCACTAGACCAGTTCTAAGCTACACCCCCTCGACTGGCTTTTTTTTCCAGATATGTCTGGTCCAGGAGCTGCTAGGTGCTTTGTTCAACTAATGTTTTCCTATATATGTTCCTATGAATTTCCTACCTCATGTGCCCTTTTTTCCATCCAAGACACCAAGAGCTGCATTATTTCTTGTGCTATAGAATAGCTTATGTTTGTCTTTTTAGCTCACAGGGTTTGCACGTCTTATCAGTCTTTATTCTCTTTCTTTTTTATTTGCATCTTCGGCTTGCTGGTGTGCTAGCGTTTGTTGATCGATCTTGATATTTTTGGGCTCTAATTTGCAGGTTAGTCTTTCCTTGATTTGTGCAATGGAGTGCTTACTATACTTTTTATTCATCTAGTTAGGACTGGTTTTTGTTAGCTAGCCATCCCATCTACTTTGTGGATGGGTGTATCGATCAGCAAGGTCCTCACTATGCAACTAGGTTAGGTAATGACATCTTTCTATTTGGTTTGGTAGGACTTATTTCTACAAGTATGTATGTAACCAAGTGTGGGCCAAATTAAGAAGTACATGAATTGGTCATTGAGTTGCCATAATGATACACAAGGGAATGATGAAGTTTAGAATGAATGAAAGGAGGGTTAGGATACATAATAAAAATGATCCAATTTTATCAAAGCAAACTTGACAAGTTACGTGGATTAATAGAGAAAAGCAATTGAATTTGTGCATCCTTAGAATTAGAAAACATGAAGATGATGTGTGGGAACTTATAGTTTTCCTTACTTAAAAGAGGCTAAGAAAGAAAAAGGAGACAATCAAATATAATAACAACCTGTCAAATAACCATCTCAACCTAAAAACTTAAGCTATTAGGTAAGGTTTCAAGATATGATTTATATTATTCTCTAACACACCCCCTCAAGTGAAAACCCTTTGGGCTTGAAACTTGCACAGGTCCATTTTACCTTGTGCTTAATTTTTATCAAATAAATGGGGATGGTGAGATTCGAACTCGTGACCGCTTGGTCATTAAGGCTCTGATACCATGTCAAAGAACCATCTCAACCCATTAGCTTAAGTTGTTAAGTATGGTTTCAGGATATGATTTATATTATTCTCTAACACAACCGAACAACCCAATAACAATTGCACTGCATTTCAATCAAGTTTGCAAAAACTTCACATCTACTACTAGGTAGTAATTTATCAGCAGGCTTGTAATTAGTAGGTTTGTAATCTAGTAAGCTTGGAATTTTCATTATTAAAAAATCTAGAAAAAAACAAAAAATATCAGTTCATGCTTTTTTATCAAGGCATTTCAGTTCGTGGTTGTAATCGAACCGAAGATCATTCAATGAGTATAAATTCTTTAATCTTGAATTATTAAAGTTCTTATTTACATTCATAGCATTAAAATATTTGATTACTTCTCATTAATTAAATTATATTATGGCATTGCTATAAGTCTAGAATTACAAATCTAGAGTTTTGGTGAAGGTCTATAATATAAATTTCATAAATTAGACTTCCTATCCAAACTTCAGATAAAATTAAAGTCTTTTTAATTGAGATAGACACAAAAGAACCTATAAAATAATTGGCAGCTACACTAGGAGTGTCATATTTGTTCTTTGAAACTATGGCACTAAAAATATTAATATTACCGGAAAATGTAGAAGAAATAGAAGAATTAGTTGATCTCTCTATTAAATAAGGAAATAAATAACCAATCCTTTAAGGGGAAGAAATATAAAATGAAAAAGGAAACAAGTTTATGACTATAGAAGAGAGATATTTACTCTTTGAACGGAGAGTGGATGATGCAAATAAAATACTTGAAGAGAGGTATAAATATCTTTCTGAAAAACCTGAAAAGAAATATAGAATGGATATAAAAATGATTGAATATCATTTAAATATAATTGTAGTAATGAAGAGATTAAATCATGTCATTTCAGAGTCTAATGTTAGAAAAATAAAAAATTCGTGAAATAAGTTTGGACCATATAGTAGGAAAATTACAAAATATGAAGAGATGTATAAATGTCTTTATGAAAAAACTAAAAAGAAATATAGAATCAATATAAAAATAATTGAATATCATTTAAATATAATTGCAGCAATGAATGAGTGATTAACTCATGCTATTCTAGAGTCTAATGTTAGAAAAAAACAGAAATGTAAAATAAGTTTGGAGCACGAACTAGGAAAATTACAAAACATGAATAAATAATATTATAAGAGAATGATTAAGGCTATTAAATATGTCAATGCGAAATTAAACACCAAAATTTTAAAAAAAAAGGAAATGATGAAGTGATTTTTTATTTAATTATAATATGTTGGGGACAGTGAAAAATATTTCTAAATAAATAGTAGTTAAAATTAAAAAGCATTTAGATGAGAAAGTTGAAAAAGAATCAAATCATTGGAAGTATGATCATAAACAAAATGGGAAGCCTTTAATAATAGAGGAAGTCGAGAGTAGTTCAAAAAATAAATTTATTAATTGTAAGAGTTCATCACTAAAAGATATAGATGAGATTATGATTCCAAATAACCTCGAAATAAATGGACTTCCAAATAAAATTAATCCAGAGTATATTCTAGGTATAATGAAATAAGCTTATAGATTTAGATTTTAACAAATACATAGGCCAATATATAGAAAACTATATTTAGATTACATTGATAGAATATATATTTATCCTAATAATTTCAAGTTTCCAAAATCTACTTTATTTAATGGCTAAAGAACTGTGTTTGCTAGAGAATATATAGCAAGATTTGTTTGCAAATGTAAAAAAGTATTTGATTCTAACTTTTTAAACTTAATATCATTTTCAAATTCTTTAACTAGAGATGCTTTTTCTTAGTTTATAAATTTGCCGCAAAATTCAGTTCAGAGTTGGAATGATATGCAAACAATAATCCAAGCTTGCATCTCTATAACAAAATCAGAATTTGTTTTGGCTAATTTGGTGAAATTGAAGCAATATCCTAAACAAATTGTTAAATGATATTTAGATAGGTTCATGATGCCATCTTGGCTACAACATCAAAGAATTCATTAGGAGTATCTATCGGGTCTATTTTAAGGCCTAAAACGAAGTGGATCCAAGAGAAATTTGATGGGCTAAGTCAAGAGGTTTTAGTTAAAAAGGTTCAAATCTTCTAATCTAAGCCTTTGTCTACCTTTTGGTTCATATTTGGGGCTACAAAAGAATTTTTGATGTGATTCCAATTGGGTTGGAAAATACACGTACTTTTCTATCTATATATGGTAGGCCCGTTAATTCATCTGTACAAGAAAGAACAACGTATTTGAAGTTGGGCCAGACTTTGCGAGCAAAGTGCGAAAACAGAAAAAATAATATTTCCTTAATAATTATGGATTCCATTTACTACAAGAAGTCCTTAATGCTATTGGAAAATTATACGGCAACCTCTGACTTACTTATTTTACAAAGATTCCATATCAAACAACAAGAACTAATTGGTCATAAATTAATTCTTATTTTATAAGGCATCAGGCTTTTGTTTAGTATGGATTCTTCAACAGTTATTTCTCTTGGGTAGTTTTCATTATCATATATGGCAAAGGATGTAAAATAATCTTAGACTATTATTTTATTTATTTTTATTATTTTAAACCTAATTTTAATTAATTTGGGCTTTGTTTAAATTGGGTGCATGTTTGACCAATTAGTTTTATGGTTTACATACAAATACTTTTATCTAAGGATTTTATTCAGTTTTGACAATAATAACAAAGTTGCTCTATTTTATTTGTTCTTGTAAGTTATTCTCATATTTTGATTCTTGATTGAAATACTTAAATTTATCGAAGGATTGACCAATCTTCGTGGCGTTTTCTATACTTCTAGTTCGCATCTTGATATAAGTGGAAGGTGGGGGTGGTCTTTTTTACAGTCTTGTTTTTTCAAGATAAGGTTCTTGTTGGATCAAGCTTAAATTCAAACTTGATCTTAGCTTTCTTAGGAGGACATCAATTTTTATATGAGTTTGTGGATCTTTATGTTCACAGGATTCACATCAGTTAATGGAAACAAGGGAAAATGTTTGGCTAGAATTCTTGAAACAGTTAATGGAAGCAATGGAAGATGTTTGGCTAGAATTCTTGAAAGGGAATTTATTATGATTACTAAACAGGGATTAAAATTAGAGTTAAGAAAGAAATTCATAGGAATTCAAAGAAAAAAATTGGAAGTAAGGACTTTTGGACAGAAAATTATTGAAAGAAGAAGTAGAAAAGAGGATTCCAAATTTTAAAACTTATTATCAAGAAAGTACATGTAGATGTCGTAGAGTTTGTACCTGGTGCACATGTAGTTTATGATATTTTGACTAAAAATAGTACTAAAGCTTTAAAGTTTTCGAGATCAATGAGGAAAGATATTGATATGAATCTTATGATCACGTAGTCATATACAGTTATCCCACTTCTATTCCTAGAGGCTTATCTTGTTACACCACTTTCAAATGGTGCTGCACTAGCTTTGCAAACATAATTTACACTTAAAATGTTTAATTCTCTATCTTTTTTGGATTATTAAGTGCCCGTTTGGTAACGTGACTGCGGGTAAGGTTCACCCACAACCACACATAATATCATTTGGTAACGTAGAAAAAAAAATGCTTTATACTGGTAATACCCACTCAAACTGATATGCTATGACCCCTTTTTGTCTAGTGAAACATGTTTCTTTTAAGGGTGTGTTAGTTTTCTGAAAAGTGAAAAGTTACTTTTTAAAGTTTCCCATGTTTGTTTGTTATTAAAAAAATTGATCAACGGAAAACATTTTCCAGTCAAAGAAAAATTTGGCTTGGTTTTCAGAAAAGTGTTTTCCTTTTATTTTGGATGGAAAACAATTTCTAGAAGTTTTGAAAAATTTAGAAATGTAATATTATTTGCTGATTATATTAAATTTGGTCCTCAAACTTTTGATTGCTATATATATATTTTGTTTTGAATATTTGTTTTTCAATTTCATCTCTTAGAATTTAATTTTTAATTTTGGTCCTTATTTTTATAATTGTTATTTGCTTTTCCCTTATTATTTTTTAATTGAAATTTTTTATGTATCAAATGTGGTCCTCATTCTTTTGATTGTTACTTATTTTATTTGAGATAATTTATGAAATGGTAATTATTATTATTTTAATTTCTTCATCTTTTATTTTTTTTAGATTTGATCTCTATTATTTTGATTATTATTTATTTTATTTGAGATAATTTATGAAATTATTTTTTTTTCAATTTCATTCTCATTTAACTTTTTAATTTTCAAGATTTGTTCCTCATTATTTTAATAAACTTGAAAAAATTAAACATTAATAAGTTATTTTCTAGTTTATTTTCCATGACATAACCAAACACTGGAAAGTGTTTCCAATTTATTTTTCATAATACTATCAAATATCGAAAAATAATTTACTTTCTTAGAATTTACTTTCCATATAGAAACTACTTTTCAGCAAAATAAAAAAGAGGGCTAAAATGCAATTAGATTCTAAAACATCCAAACAAAAGCATTACAAGTGTTTTTTTTTTTTAGAAAAATAAAATTAAACATCTAAACAACATAATTTCTTCTAAAACACTAAAATTATTACATGTCGTGTCAGACAACCTATTATTCTTTTGATTATTTTCATGTTAGCTCTAATGAGTTCAAGTTAAATGTTTTTATACTTAAATATCTAAAAAATATTATAGAAATGTTAAAAAACTCATTTACAATTACTACACAATCTCTAATGATTGTATTAGTTAAACATTGTTCTTACTCTAATGACTGTATTAGTAAACATTGTTCTTATGATATCTTCTTTTATTTCTTTTTTGTAGTTTATAAGAATATGTTTGTTTTTTTTCGGTATTCTTAATTAAACCGGTTTTTAAATTATTTTTTTTTCACAACTAATAAAAAGATTACTCCATTGTCAACTATTTCATCCAACCTTCCATTATAAATACTTTTGAAGCTGAATATTCATAAACCCATCCGGTTTCTTCTATCTAAAATTGATCGATATCCTCAAAAAAACATTATGGCATCTTCTATAAAAAATCACGTCAGTCAAGTTGATGAAGCGAAAGATGAAAACTTTGGATATGCCATGCAACTAGCTTTGAGCTCAGTGCTACCCATGACTCTACACACGGCGATTCAGCTTGGCATCTTTGAGATCATAGCCAAAGCAGGTCCAGATGTCAAACTCTCTGCTGCAGATATCGCAGCCAAGTTGCCCACAGATAACCCCGATACACCAAAGATGCTGGACCGTATTCTAAGGCTCTTGGCTAGCCACCAAGTGCTTTGTTGTTTTGTCGATGGCTCGGAGAGGTTCTACAGTCTGGCTCCTGTGTCCATGTACTTTGTGCGCAACCAAAATGGTGTTTCTTTGGCCCCCTTCATGGCCTTGAATCAAGAAAACGTCATCTTACAGAGCTGGTTTGTCACTCCCTATCTATTGTCACATGTTTTCTATTTAATTTTTGCTTGCTTCAATTTACTATAATAATATTAGTAAACATTGTACCTCTTATCATCATTTCTCTCCCCTATCTCTCTCTATTTTGTTGATAAGGGCAGCTAGCTAATCTCAATGTTTATCCGTTTCCTGCTAGGTCTCAACTAAAAGATGCAGTTCTTGAAGGAGGAGTTGCGTTTGACAGAGTCCATGGAGTACATGCCTTTGAGTACAATGGCTTGGACCCTAGGTTCAATCAGGTATTCAACACAGCAATGTACAACCAAACCACTGTTGTAAATGGTTTTATGCTTGAGAAATACAATGGTTTCAAGAACCTGAAACAGCTGGTTGATATTGGTGGCGGCTTGGGACACACTATGAAGGCAGTAACCTCTAAATATCCCCAAATCAAGGGTATCAATTTCGACTTGCCACATGTTATAGAGCATGCGCCGGCCTATCCTGGTATGTTTTGTTCCTCCTCTCCTTACGTTTAATTTCTGGTAATTGTTAAATTTTATTCTCTCTGGTTCCGCTGATACTTGCTCATGTTTCTGTCATTGATTAAGGTTAATCAAACACCGTGGGAAAATTAAATTGACAAATTGAGAGAATTTAGGAAAACATGATAGCATGCTCCGTATTCATTAAAGAATCTGCCTGAAACTTCAAACCTCGTATGACCAAAATCTGAAATTTGAGGTGCCACAATCTAAAACATGACAAGCCACACATATACTTTACCCATAAAAATGTTTTCAGTGAACCCAAAAGAAAAGAAGAGAAGTTTGCAGAGAATCATAGGCTTTACAGGACAAGGAAAAGATTAGACAATGAAAGACTTGGTCATAGATGTGGGAACTTGTTTCTCATGCAGGTGTGGAGCACGTGGGAGGAGATATGTTTGAAAGTGTTCCCAAAGGAGATGCCATTTTCCTGAAGGTACCAAAATTCTGACGGCATATAATCTACTTGCTCAATTTTAGACACCAAAATCACTAATAACGACTAATGGATATATAATCTTATAGTGGATACTCCATAATTGGAGTGATGATCACTGCTTGAAGTTGTTGAAGAACTGCTACAAAGCTATTCCAGAGGATGGGAAGGTAATTGTTATGGAATCAGTTCTTCCGATCACGGCCAAGACAACCCCTGCTGCGAAAGCGATCTCGCAACTTGATGTACTGATGATGATGTCTCAAAACCCAGGAGGGAAAGAACGGACTGAAGATGAATTCATGGCCCTGGCCACTGCAGCTGGATTCCGTGGCATCAAATTTGAAACCTTTGTTTGTAATTTTTGGGTCATGGAGTTCTTCAAGTAGATTACTGCTTAAAATTGCATTTTGCAGAAATTGGAGTATGCATTACCAGTTTCTACCAGAATTGAAGCGTTCATGACTGCCCGTGTGGAACGATATTTATGGAATAAATAAAATAGCTGTTCATCAGCTTTTAGCATTCCCAAGATAGAAGTTTGATGAGCTACATGCTTTGCAAATAGATATTGTATTTTTGTTGCATCAATGCATTCCTATCCATGTATGAACGTAAAAAAAACAAATTAATATGTTGAATAATAATAAGTTGTGATTGTGGATCCCAAATAATTATAAATGATTGGTGTATATTATGAGTGTTACGTTCAGGCATTGGAACTAACTCTATACTAATAGCTGAAAGGAGCTTCATTGTTCATGAATCGTGATCTCTTCATTTTTTCATTTTTAAAAATTTTTTTTCCATATTTTTTTATTGAATTCTTCTCTGATCTAATTTCATCATATAAAATTTTAAATTATTGTAGAAAGATAATATTTAAAGATAAGAGAGGACTGTAATGTAAAGCATGAAAAAAAAATGCATAACCAATCTCAAAAGTCTTAAAATTTTGATTTTGATTCAAAAATTTATTTTATTTATTTTTTAGTCCTTAGATTTAAGAAAAGAAAGAAAAAATTGCTAGAAAATAGCGAAATGGAGAGAAAGTTGTCAATTAGTTACATTCCATACACAAAAATAAAAGCGATCTTTGTGTCAATGAATTTTTCTTCTTGAGAGTAGTTCAATGAAGATGGCAGAAATAGGCTTGTTTTAAGGTTTGCAATTCGGATTTTGATCTCAGAATGTAATTCTGGAATAGTGACTGTGGTTTTGGATTTCTTTTTGTTAAGAATATTTGTAAGGTGATAGGTATAGGTGCTGGTAGAGGGTAATAGAGAGTGGTTTGGAGGGTTATAAGGAGGGTGCTTTGGCTGGTTGAAATCTTTTAACAATTTATCCTAGTAGGTTTTTTAAAGATGAGGGTCATCATATCTTTTGATAGCCTCAAGAATGAATTATTGGTCTTGGGTTAGCACGTTAATTTGTTTGGAATTCGTGGAGCCATCTGAAGTAGCACTGATAGTTACTATTTTGTCAATTTGAAATTCTTCTTTAGAAGTGTCTGTAGAAGAGTGGTTAGTGTATGTGGCTTCAATATAAAGATTTTGTATTTGGTTGATGGTATCTTCATCTATTTAGAGTTCATGAAGTTTGGTATTGACTTTGCAGAAACGGGATGTATGTCCTTTCTGGTTACATTTGTAATAGGTGATGTTTTTAGGGTAAAATTTTGGTTTGGGTTTTGACTGGAAAGATCTATGGGGTTTGTTAAATTTATAGGGCTTTTTGTAGTAAGGTTGATCTGGTTTGGGATAAAATTGTTGTCCGTATTTATTGGTCGATCGTTTATAAGGAAGTTTTTGGTTCAAATATTTTTTGGGTTGTGAACAGGTTGCATTACAGAAGGGTTTTTTGGTGGAAAAGTCAAATTGGTGATAGAAACTACCAAGTTCTTGCCTGGTACGTTTCATTTTCCACTTTAGGTGTTTTTGGAGTTTGAGATCCTAGCAAATCTTAAGACCTTCTTTTTGTGTGAAGCTCACAAGTTTACTGTATGTAAGCTGGTCATATGGTATGGTTTTGGTTGTAAAGGTATCATTGATTTTGTTTCGGACCTTTTCTCCTAAGAGAATCGGTAAGCCTGCGAGGAATTTTTTTCCAAAAAGGCTGGTTTGAATCTTCTCGAAGCATAACACAAGTAAGGTATTTTTGTATCACTGAAGGTCACTAAGTTTCTTACATCGAAGGTTGGAGAGAAGGTCAACATTTTTGTCTTTCAGATGGGAAGGATTTCCAACAAAATGTAAGGAGATGGTAAGGATAAGAGTGGACACAGCATCTTGGATGGTGTTTCCTAAAGGGTCAAGGATAGGTGTTTGGTCTTCATAAGTTTGTACAGAATTTAGAATATGTAGGTGATTTGTTTCAATGAGATGGTAATCCCATTATCCTTTAAGCTGGCCAGAGAAGCCTGCAATAAGAAGTTCAACTATGGCTTTGTCTAAGGTTACTGTTTGGGTTTTGTAGGCGTTAGCTGTCATGGTCATTTGTTAGAGGGTGTTTAGGATATTATATTCAGACATGCCATCCATGTTCCATTCATAGAGGGAAGATGCATTATATTTATGTTGGCTAATGACAGTTGGTTTAGTAGATATGGAAATGTCTGGAGCAGCGGTTGCTTTGGGAGCTTGCCAGGTGAGTCTGTTTAGTTGAAGAGGTTGTTCTTAAAAAGTATATGTATCAGAGGTTGATACGGGGTTATTTTAGAGAGTATTAACCTGATTTGTAGAGGATGAAGGGTTGGATTTTTGAGGTGTGTTTAGGACAGTCAAGGTTGTGCGGTCAAGGTTTTGTAAGTGTATTTTAATGGCTCTAAGAAAATCTATTTGATTTTCTTTAATTTGTGCTTGGCTCATTTTAGTAACTTGATATGGTTTGAATACTGGGTTTTTTAGCTTAAAGTCGATGGGGTTTTTATTAATCATGAAGTGGACTAGGGTCTTTTTATTTGTTTTTCCAATCTGGTAAGCTGTTTACTGATGGTATGGAAGTTGGTATTTGTGAAATTATTTTGTTGGATGATATGTTTGGTATTTATGAGGGTATCTTCACCAGGTAATTTGTATGTGGTTGCATCAATTGTTTGGTCTTTGTGGGTAAGTTGTATGTTGCGTAAAGGTGGATGATCAAACTCAACTGTAGGTCCACTAGTGAGGGTCCATGTAGGAGTTTTTGAATGGGTTGTAATAGGATATGCATGTTTAATGGATGCAAATGGATATGTAATATGTTGTGCTGGTACATAATGGAATTCAAACCAATCAAAGAATAAAATTTGCACGTTATGGGTTTCAATGTAAGCATAAAATTGTTTTTGAATATCATTCCTCTGTTGGAGGAAGTGTTGAAAAAACCAAGATCGTTTTTCCATATTATGATCACCATAAAAATCTCTTCTGAGAAGAGTTTTGTTAATGACAAAATGCTTTTCTGAAGTCAAAACATTCAGCTCATTTTGGATGTTTTCAGTAATAGCTGAAAAGGTTAGTGAAGTTGGAGGAGATGGTTGCTCAAGGTCTATATAAACAGGTTTTGGTATATTTGTAGTATAGTTTGCATTTTGAAAACTAGTAGAAGGGATATCATATGTAGATTTTCTAGGAGGGTTTACATGATAAGGGATATTGATAACAGAAGGGATTTTAGAAATTCTTCCTAGATCTATTATACTGGAAGAGGAAAAGGTTTTTGAGAATCTAGAACTTATAGAGTATCGGTGGAAAGACAATTTGACTTTGCCATCTGTGTACTGGGTAATATTTTTAATTTGGACATTGGGTTGAGGTGGTTGAGGTAATTCTAGTGGTGCTACACCTTCGAGAATCCAATCTTCTGGAAAGGATATATCTTTCCATTGGATTGCTTTTGGGACAGTAGTGTTTAAGCAGGATAAATCTGTTTGTAGAAGGAATGTTTCTTCTTTTTTAGATTGGAATTTGTGTTTTCTAGCAAAGGCTGAGAACATGGCTTTGTAATGAATTTTGAATATGAGAGCAACAGGGATAGATCCTTCGAGCATGTCATAATTATGGGTATTTATTTGTAGTAGCATACTTTGCAAAATATTTTTGTCTTTGAGAGATATGATTATGTTTGGATAATAGTCAAATGATACCGGACCACTGCAAAAGCTAGACTCAATAGAACTCAGGAGAGAGTCTTAGAAGTTTTGAAATCTAGCATCACGAAGAACAGCTAGAATGGAGGTGTGTAAGCCTTCTTTTGTAAGGGGTTTTATCCCGACTTGGACAAAGCCAACATGAATATATTTATAGTTTCGGGCTAGATGTTTTTGTAGGGATTTTCGAGAGAGGAGTTGAATGGTTTCAAAAGGTTTTGTAAGCTGAATATCTCTTTCTTCGGTTTTGATAGTAAAATCTGTTTTGAAAATATCATATTTAGATTTTTGATAAATCTGAGTTTGAGAAATTTTTGGAATTTTCCAATCATCAATGTTTTTTGTAAAATCTTCAATAGCTATTTCTTCACTTTGTACAGTCCTTCTGCTTTCAGAAGATTCAGAGGTAGAGGAAGCTGAAATAGAAGTAGTCTTGTGAAAGACGGAATCTATAGATAGAAAAGATAAACTAGGAAACAGGCTACAGGTTATATGAATTTATTGTCCTAAAACTCAAACGGGACTTACACCATTTAGTTGCATACCTATAGTCTAACGGTCTCTGTTCTTTCTAGGAATTCTGACTTTTATGTTACTATTCCTGCCCAGATCTCAGTAGGCTCTGATACCACAAGTATTTTTAGGGCAATAAAAATTGAAAAACCACAACTCAGTACGTGTGTGTGTGTGTGTAATTTTTAATTTTATTTTTCAATAACTTCATGTTTTTATTTTTCTTCCAATTTCATTATTTAACATGTGATTGATGAAATTATGCTTCATAATTTTTTTTTAATTTTTTAATATAGAGCTATCATGATCTTATGACATGAGTAACAAGTTTGGAAGGTTAACTCACATTGATTAGAATGGTTTTTTTATTTTTTTTTCAATTTCATCTTTCAACATTGAATTAATTGATAATTAAACTTCATAATTTATTTTGATTAGTTTTTTATTAAGTTATCACGGTCTCATGACTCAAATCGTGAATTTGACTGATTAAAATGAGTTGATCCTGGTCGATGTAATTTGTAGTCATCAAAATATATTTTTTTTTTAATATCATCTAATATTAGTTGTTTTAATATTTAAAAAGATATTGTTCAATTGAGTTCATGATATAATTTTTATTTTAGCTAAAAATCACGTTAGCAATACCTTGATTTTTTTTTACACTAAAAAAAATACATCCGATATTTTTAAAACATTAAAATTAATTGTATCGGACTCGCAGCTTAGCTCATACTAATTATCTGACAAAAGTACATGCCTTTGTCGTCATTTGTAGTGGGTTAATTAAACTACTATGGGCGTTATTACATTAGTTTACGAAATTTGGCATCATTTCGTAACCGTTCATGCTTTATCTCATACTTGTGGTGTCTGGTAACCGATCACGTCAAGAAAAGTCCGACAGGTGGACAAAGCTTTTCTATGATTGTACTGGATGTTCTAACTTATAAAATTATTTACAATATAAGAAATAAAATTATTTCCTTCATCAAGCCTTTTTTTTCTAAACATACTACGAGTTACGTGTTGTGTCAAACAACCTATTATTATTTTTCTTTTTTATTATTTTTATGTTAACTTTAATAATTGAAAATTGGATTTCAAGTTAAATGTTTTTGACTTGTTTTTATATTAAAATACCTACAAAATATTCTAGAAATGTTAATAAACTCATTCACAAGTGTAACGCAATCTCTAACGACTGTATTAGTTAAACATTATTCTTAGGATATCTTCTTTTATTCCTTTGTTGTAGTTTATAAAAATGTTTGTTTTTGTATTCAAATATTTTTTGAATTTTTTATTTTAAATTAAGTTTTTAATAATTTTAAATTGTTTTGATGTGCTAATGTTAAAAATAATTTTTTTTTAATATTATTTTAATATATTTTAAAAAAACAAGTAATATCAAAATTCTAAAAGCTAACTTATTGATTTATGCACAGATAAATTGATTTAAGATGAAATGATTGATTGGTTGATTTTTTTTACATGAATTTTTGTTTATATTTTGAAATAAGTTTTGAATTTTTTTTGTATAATAATTATTATTTTGATTTGTTAAACTTAGATGAATCTTTTCCATATAAGAAAAGACATGATCAGGTGGAAGTTAATTTATATATATTTTTAATTAGTGTCCACTTTTCTACTAGGGGTTATCAAGCATGGACACATGAATACCTATGTAATAGTTTGAGATTGAAGTGAATGATGATTTTTCATAATAATTTATTATTATTATTATTATTAATTTATTATTGTTAACATCAATATGTAAAAATTATAAAAAAAATATTAAAGAAATATTAGTTTGTTATTTTTTTTCAAGCCAAAATCATTTTTGAAAATTATCAAAAAACAAAAACAAAAACAAAAACACTCTCAAACAGCCCCTTAAATAAATAAAATATAAATTTGACAATTAAAATAGATAAAATTAAAAATGAATCATTCAAAAAAATTAATGAAATGTTAAACACAAAATATGCGGTTTCATTTTAGTAATGACATATTTATATTTTTCTCTATTATTTTAGTAATCACATTTACATATAAAAAAAAAACAGAGAAGAGATTATTAATTCGTATAAATAAAATTAAAGATGAGGGTACCTTGAGATAACTAATGGAGGGGTTACAATATCGCAAACACAGTTTTTGGGACACCAATCAAAAAAATATAAAGTATTGGAGTTTAGTTTTCATTGAGTAATTTTTACCTTGTGGATTACACTTTGCAAACTGACAATGACCTTTTTTTTGTCCGTGGAACATGTTTCTTCTTAGAATGCTACTAGATTCTTGATTATTATTTTAAAAATAATATACAAAAAGAAACAAATACATTGGAAGTGTGTTTTCTTTTTAGAAAAATAATAATCAAACTTCTAAACAACATAGTTTCTTTTAAAACACTAAAAATACGATGAATTATTATAGTAACTCTGATCAACTTTGACTAATTTAAAAATAACTCATAACTTGAGTCATTAAAAAATCCAAAAAATTTAATTTTTTTTTGTTAAAATTTAATATGATTTGTATGTTTTGGATCGTTTTGATGTGCTGATGTCAAAAATATTTTTTTAAAAATAAAAATATATTATTGACATGCATTTCAACATAAAAAATTATTTAAAAAACAATCGTTACTACACTACTAAATATACATGTAATAACTAATTTCAAAATAACTCGTAACTTGAGTCATTAAGAAACCGTTTGGGAACGCGGTGCAAACTGCGTTCCCAAAAAATTCAATTTTTTTTGTTAAAATTTAATACGGTTTGTATGTTTTCGATCGTTTTGATGTGCTGATGTTAAAAATAATTTTTAAAAAATAAAAAAAATATTATTGGCATACATTCCAACATAAAATATTATTTGAAAAGTAACCGGTATCACACTATCAAACATACATGTAACAACTTCTAGTGCTTATAGTGTTTGATAATAGGCCACGTCAAGCAAAGTCTAAAAATAATTCTTAACTTGAGTAATTCAATCATGTAATAATTTATGGTGTTTATAATGTTGGATAATAGGTCAAGTCAAGAAAAGTCCTGTAGGTGGACAAAGCTTTACTAGGATTGTACTAGATGCTCTAACTTAGAAAATTATTTACAATAAAAGAAATAAAATTATTTCATTGGTCTTGCTTTTTTTTCTATACAGAAGATGGATTGCTTGTTGTGTTAAACAACCTATCGTTCTTTTTTATTATTTTTATGTTAGCTATTATGATTGAAAATTAGTGTCTGAGTTAAATGTTTTTAACTTGTTTTTGTATTAAAAAATTTATTTTTAACCGCAATACAATATCTAAATATCTCTCTAAAAAAACAAAAATTAAATGAATAAAAAAAACTTTAAAAGATTTTCATTTTTTCTTCTTTTTTTTTTCTTTTTGCATTATTAAAGAGTAACACTATCTTTATTGAACTTTAAAAAAAATATTTATTACTACCAAAATCAACTTTTTTTAATGATCGAAATGTGATCATTCGAGTACTTTTACTCTCCATAACTTTTTTTTTTGCAACTTTCTCTCTCATATTTCAACATCTAGGGGTAGAAATGTAAAAAAATAAAATTTAAAATTAAAATGTAAAATGTAAAATTTTAAAATAACAAGGATCAAATAATAGATAAACTAAAATTTGAGAGAGAAAATTAAAATTTTCTGTGTCAATATTCAAATGGAATGTTTTTTAAGTTGGTATTCTTCTTTTAATTTCTTTTTATAACCACCAATAAAGTTCTAATTTGCAAAATTAATTTTTAATTTATCATCCAAGTATTTATCAACACTTTGTGTACGTGAAGGAATATAAATTGAAAGAAATCTCAACGTATAAATTGAAAGAAAAACAAAAACACTCTCAAACACCCCCTTAAATAAATAAAATATATATTTGACAATTAAAATAGATAATCTGAGAAGAATCTTCAGTAAAAGGGGAAGTATATCAGGTCCTTGCAAGTCGTGGTTTAAATTTTTGTATGTCATGACTCGAGCAGTTTGACATCTTTTCATTTTTTTACCTCATCCTTCCTGATCAGATTGAAAGAAGTGCTGTGCAGACAATCGACACTCATCAGCCCTTTAATATCCAGAATTCCTCAATTATTCAGTGGATAAGCGCTAAACGCTTCATTTTCATGCTTGTAAATGTTTCCCAGATGCTTTTGGTCAGATATTCTTCTCTAATTTAGGTAATACAAAATTTTGATGTGGAGTCTTCATACATTGCAAACCCAAAGAAACAAGCTGAATTGCTTTGCTAGCACACAAAGGGAGAGAGCAAAACATAGCCGCAAGGTACTTAGATAAACATAGCTGCTCTAGACCTTCCACATAGAAGGTGAATATTATGGGCATAACCAATTCCAAGGGCGAGGAAGCAAAATATTTAATTACATGTATCTTCAAGATAAAGGTACATTACATGGATTTACTCTGGTTAGAAGCTTATGTAAACAAAATGAAGCAAGGCAACATGTTCATGCACAAAGCGGCATGATTCCTTTTTTCTTTTTGAGAAAACCGAAAGTTCATCTCATTGCAGCAGTGTTTCAACTGGCTTCCTTTAGCTGCTACCAATTACTTCCTTGTATGTGTCTTTTATTTTTGCAATCAAAGCTTCCCTGCAATTTTCCCATGTGTATTAACATAAAATTAATGAGACAAACATGATGCATTTTTGCACCAATTTCTAGGTGGTTGTGTAGCAAGCATACACTTACCTGTCAGGTTTGAAAACCAGATTCTTGTATGCAAACCACTGGAAAGAAAAACAGGTGATGTATGACACATTAGAAAAATATTATATTGTTAGCCACACACTGTATAAACAACAAATTTTAAGTTTGCAGACATCAAAGACGAAAAAAAGAAGCAATTAAGTTGATGATTGTTAAGATGATGTGCTGATATTCGCACAGGCTCCTATATCCTACAATATTCCATCAACGTTGGAGGCATTTGTTGGATGTTGATGATATCAAAGCCTTCAGATGTAAGAAGGAAAATGAAATCTACTTGATATAATTTGTCTTCTTATATAAATCAAAATAGAAAAATTGAGAAAATACTACTTACTCCAGTGTAGCCAATTCCAGCAAGCTCGAGAACCCCAGGAATCAAAGGAAGTCTCTCAATTGCCTGGTACAGGAACACTTTAACGTCTTCAATTTAATTTAAAGGGAAAGATCAATGCCAAAGGCAGGTAAGGGGACTTAAAGAAATAACATTGGGAAAAAAGTGCGTTTGGCGAAGCAGCTCACCGAGATAAACCCAGCCGAGCCCCAAAGTGCAACTCCACCAGCTACTACAACTGAACTCACTGCATATTTGTCTTCAACTTTATCCCACTGTCCACCGATAACAGATTCAAATAAAAATTTTCCCAAACTTAATTAAAGCACGTTTCATGAGAGGAAGATTTCTTACAGCTTCTTGAACTGTCTTGACAATCTCTGGAAGCTCAGTTGAAGCGACTGCTACTGGGGCCTCTCCTGTAGCCATAGTCATAACATTGCGAGCGATCTTTCGACCTGAAATTAAAAATCGAAAATCACTGTGAATAAAACAGAACATCTGTGTGTCTGATATGTAATGCGAAGTGTCTACATGTATTTGTATTATTTGAGACTCACAATAAGCAGCGGCTTTCCAGGGGCGGTTTTGAGGCTGGACAGGAGGAGGGGGGAGTGTAGGGAGGCTCACACACTGTGGCGATGCAACTGCTGATTGGCGAGAAGCCTTGGCATCAATAAGGCTTGATGATGAGGAGATTGACAGGGGTGTGGAGGAAGTTGAAGCCATGACTGTAGTGAATCCCTACAGGTCACTGCACTGTTTGTCCTGTGAGAGGATTCTAAAGGTCACCAGGGAAAGTCACTGTTTGATAAATTCTTGATTAGACTGTGGAGATGGATCTTCTTCCAAGTCTAAGCAAGAGCACCACACATTCCTTCCATGTAGATAGAATGCTGATGTGGCTGTTGGATAGCCAATCTATGGTGTTTATGATTGGATAGGTTACTCGAGGCTGGAGCTCTGTTGTGCTTACAACTTTATTATGATATCTTCTCTGTTTTTTTTTCCTTCCCATAATCAGGGCCAAAAATATCCTCTCCTTTCGGTCAATAACTGTACTCGATGGCATCACTTTTATCTCTTCGAGCAAGGAGCGGCAATGATACGAGCATAATTAACTGTGTATTTTTATGTTTTAAAAATATTTTAAAAAAAATTTAAAATTTTTTATTTTTTTTTAAATTAATATGTTATTAATATTTTTAAATTATTTTGATGCACTAATATAAAAATTAATTTTTTAAAAGAATATTATTTTAATATATTTTTAAATATAAATCATTTTAAAAAATAACCAAACCATATTTTAAATAGACTTTTAAACATGCAGATGTAGAAAATATTTTTATCCAAATATATATTTTTTATCTAAATATAACTCATCAGATAACAAATTACTGCCGACTTTCTTCTATGCATTGAGATTTTCTAAATTAAGTAGATAGGTGGCTCCAGATGTTCCGCAACAGGGGAAAAATAAAAAAAAATAATGTTTAAGGTGTTGTTAGTGTTTTTTTTTTTTAAAAAAAATAAAGTTTAATTTTTAAATAAACTAAATATTGAAAGTATGAAATCTAGAAATATTCAATTTTCAAGATTCAAGTCAATTCATACTAAGAATATGTTTGGAAACGGACCACGTCCTAAAAAAATTTATTTATTTTGCTAAAATATAATATGGTTTGTATGTTTTGGATTGTTTTGATGTGCTGGTGTCAAAAATAATTTTTAAAAAATAAAAAAAATCATTGACATGCATTTCGGCATAAAAAATTATTTGAAAAACAACCGCTACCACACTACCAAGCACCCTCTAACCCATCAAACTTATAATCTAGTTCATGAGATCGCAATAATCTCATAGAACGGAAAGCTAAGAAAATCACAAAGTTCAATTCTTAATAAATTCAATGTTGAAGAATAAGATTGAAAAAGAAAATCATTGTAAAAAATAGATCTAAAAAAAAAAACAGTGTCAACTCGAGTTAATCTTTCAAGCCTATAACCAGGTTATGTGACTAAGATTATCCTATAAAAAAACCATAAAACTTAATTCTTAATTAATCATATGTGGAATAATGAATATTGAAAATAAAATAAAAAAGATTTCTAAGCAAAAAATAAAATTAAAAATTAAAAATTAAATTTAATATAAAAACAAAATGATTGGAAATCTTTTATTTTTTTTGCTAGACTAGCAAGAATCTATAGGAAATGAGAGAGAAGTAAGTGTTTGAACGTAAAAAATAAAATTAAGTGATCTAAAGGGGAAAAAAAAAAGAACATGAATTCTTCTATTCACCATGCAAACCAGTTCTTGATTTTGTATAAAGAAGGACTAAATACTTTTTCAAACTTCAACTTTGGAATCGAAGCTCTAATTTTTTTAATTAATAAAATAAAATTTTGTTTCGTTAAATTAAATATTAACTAAGCCACAAAATATATATACAAGCATAAAAAAAGGCAAATCTCCAAGAATAATTCCGAATCCAAGCAATGTTAAGAACAAAAAAAAAATTGAGGGATAAAAATAAAATAAAAAGTCCTAAAGACCAGAAAAATAAAGGAATCAGTATTGAAATTCATGGTGAATGGTGATTCCTTTTTGAAGACACAACGAATCAATCGGTGAGCCCTCTTAGTACTTTTTAGTTTTTAGTGATAATTACAAAAAAAACCATATAAGAATTGATCTTATTTTTATTTTCTTATTTTACTTTGAAACTAAAAAAATATTTGAATATTTACATGTTTATTATTTTATTAATTAAAAAGTCCATGGAATCTCAAAATAATAAAATTGTCTTGTTAATTACAACAATGCCAAAACATTCCATTAACACAAATTTCTTCGAGGCATTTCATCAAACACATTCTGTACATGCACCAAACTATCACATTTCGCATCAATCAAATTCACAGTGACAAATGAATGATGCGGGTGAGGTTCTGCAAAATATTTTTGGTATTCTCCATCAGTCCTTTGCCAGCAGCCAAGCCCAAGATGCCTCTTCATCAGCGAAAAGCAATAGTGTAGACTACCGGCAGTGCACAAGTGATAAATATTTAGCTCAGAGACTCTTTGGTATGGACATTTCTCGGTCAGGAGTGAGGCATCACACTTTTTTCTGACCTTTCTCACTACATAGGCTCAAGTCAGCTTAGAGGGGAAACAAAAGAAGAAGAAGAAAATGGCAGTATTCGCTATTTTTCCCTTTCTTTTGATAGCAAAGTTGCTTCTTTTTTCTTTCTGTTTTTTTTATCCCATATTATGACAGACACCAAAATAATTTGTAACCCATTAGCCTTTGTGTGAGATGGTTACCTGCTGAGATCTAGATTTCACCTTCTCAGTGTGAGACAGCAACGATTCTACATGGTTGATTGATGTTTTACAAGTATGAGAATTGAGAACTATGTCTGCACAGAGGGAGAATAAGGAAGTGAGACTATTTTACTTGGATTCGTGTGCTGCCAGCCAGTTTCTTAGATCTTTGATCTGGCATCATCATCTAGGTTTTCAACCCCATTCAACAAGAAAAACCCTAATAAACCCCACCTCAAATTTCAATACATGACTCATTAATCCACAAAAAAATAATAATAATAAAAACTTTTAGAATCCTAGCCTTAAATTCAAATTGTCGAGACTCGAGAGAGATCCATGAAAATCCTTTTGCATTCCAAAACCTTGAAGTTGTAAGCAAATTAAAGATATGAGTTCTACATAGCTTTTAAATTACCATAATGAAGAAGCAGAAACAAATAGAGGATTAGGTCAATGAAATGAGCAAATTGCAGACAAATGGAAGAGAAAGACTACGATTTTTTTAGAGAGAGAAAGCAAGATAAGAGAGAGATAGTAATTGAGTGATTTTTCTAGGTGAATTTTATCTTATGATTTTTTATTTTATTTATTTTATTTTTTAATAAATTTATAAAAAATTATATAAAATATAATTTTTCAAAATATAGTAGACAAATAAAAAAATAATCAAACTTTAAAAAGCTTTTTATAATTATTTTTATTTATAAAAACATGATCAAATTTTTTTATTACTATACTTATTTTTAATAATGATAATAATAATAATAAGTGACTGAAAAATCCGATTGTCCTTTCATTCAAATAAAACCAATTCTTGCAATTTTTTTATAATTCAATTAATATAAATATTAGTATCTATTTCAGACCTCAAAATCAAACTTATTATTAATGACGTAAAAAAAATCATTTCATTAAACAAAGTTTAAAACACATTTTAAAATCACTTTAAAAAAATTCAATGAATAAATTTACATACACCGATCTACTTTTTATAGTTTTTTTAAAAAAAAAAAAAAATTGGAATGTGACCACAGGAGAACATTATCTCTCTTTAATATTTTTGAACTATTTTCTCTTTTTGTCCTCAACATTTAAGGATTAAAATATAAATAAAACATATTTTATATCAAAATATGAATTTATAAAATAACAGGGACCAAAAGATATATAGAAAAACAACAACTTCAAGGGTTAAACTGAAGTTGTCCATAAAAAAAAAAAAGTAATGGGATCTTTTTTCTCTCTAAGTTGATCGTTTATTTCTTAATTTACTATTTTCAACCACAATTCAAAACCATGGTATTAGGACTTAGGAGGATAAAATTGCAAAGCTTAAAAGTTTGATAAATAAATAAAAACTCAATTGTTCAAATGAACATGCGAATGCACAATGCTTGGTTAAGCTTTGTAGCAAGGAACATTTCAGTATATAGTGTTACTATGCGAGGCTCAACCGGAGGGTTAACATGGTGATCTTAGCATAGCCTTCGGCTTTAATTAAATTAACGGAGATTATAATATAATTATTTTAACGGGTCAATATACAATTTGATTAAACTTGTTAAAAATTGATTTAATATTATTTTTTTCTCGAGATGACATTATCTTAAGATTTTTTTAATTTTAAAACAATATTATTTTGAATTGATTGGATTAACTCATCAAACATATGATTTAGATTATAAAGTTTAATAGCTTTATTTTTAAAATTTATTTTTATTTAATTATATGATAATTAAAAGAAAACATTCCCACAAAATAAAATGAATAAATTTGTGGAAGATAAACATATTTTTTATGTCAAATTTTCTTTTCTAGTTCATGCATTGTTTTTTGTTTTGACAATATAGGGGGATTTTTTTTATTAGCAATATAGTTTATTGAATAAAAAAACAATAATAAAAAAATATATATTAAGAAAACCATAATGATTTGAACTGAAAAGAAAAAAAATGTATATTTTTAATGAAAGGCCTACTTTTTTTATTGACATGTCTCTTTTTTATTTTGATAAAAATATTTTTTTTATGAGAAGTATTGTTTTTTAACAAAATTTTTATTATAATCATGAAAGCAAGTTTCAATTAAAAAAATCTAAAATTTATGAATCAATTATTTTGACACAACTATATGGAAAAAACAAAAACATGAGAACAATGGATTATATAGAAAATTTACTTTAAAAAAGCAAAGAAAATATTTATTTTATCCTTGTTCAATATCAATGAAATTGTTTTTTTTATAATTTATGCATAATATTAGGCTAATACATGACATCTATAATAGCATCATAAAAATACACTAATCTTTTGTAAAACAATGGTATGATTTTTTTATTTGAATAAAAGGAAGCAAAAAATAAAACAAATGTTCATAAAAAAATTTACGAAAAATATAATTCTTAAATCTAAACTTTTTTTTTCTAATTAATGCATCTCTTTATCATTTTAATGAAAACATATTTTTTAATTGTAAGCATTTTTCTTTAAACAATAATCTATCATGATATCAAAAACAAGTTTTAATAAAAAAAGTAAAATGACACTTCTTCATTTGTATGTAATTGAAGGGGGGAAATTAATATGATAAAATTATATAAAAAATATATTAAAAAATCATTGAATATTCATGAATAATTTTTTTAATAATCAAAAAATAAATTCTTAAATATCCCATAAAACCTATAATATTACTTAAAAACTATGACAAAACTTAATAATAATATAAATATCATATTAAGTATTTAATTTATAGTGCATTTCATTCAAAATCTAAAAAAAAAAAACTTAAATTTTTTTTTATAAAAGGCCAAGGGCATGTATGGGCTTGGTTTTGCAGGCCCATGCAAGCCATAACTCTTTTTTGTTGGGCTATGTAAATATTTTTTTCTAGCTTCTTATTATATTTTTTAAAAAATAGAAGAAATTGTAAAAAATTCAGGGATTAAAAATAAAAAATTATAAAAAGTCAAGGATCAAAATGAACTTTTATGCGCACCATGAGCACAAAAAAATAAAAAAGGCTGGCTCTTTGCTTGTATGTTAAATCTGGTGTATATTGTTTAAATTATTTATTAAATTCTATTATGCAAAAATCAAGTACCAATTCAAAGTCATAGCATTTTTCCACATAGAAAATACAATGAATCGGATGAACTGAAATGAATTACCCGAATTTAAATAGTGCAAACATAACATAAAGGATCAAATTTAAAAGAAAAGGTTTGGTTTCAAAATAAATAAATAACCATGAAAAAAAAAGAATGGACGAATCAGGCGTACTATAGAAGTACACAATGCAACTAAAATGTGCGTAAACAATAAAAACAAAAGAAAGAAAAAGGAGTACTCGACGGTGAAAAAGTTATGCTTATTGATTTACAATCCCAAGGAACAACGCATTGATAATCCAGGACAAGGATCTCTTTCACGGAATTGGAGTAAAAGAAAAAGGTCTGGTAGTGAAGGACATGGGAGATCATTTCAAGGTGAATTATCACAATATTGTACCCAAAAAAAAAAAAAGAAAAAGAAAAAGAAGTGAATTATCACCGGAAAAGAGTGATCCAAGACTCCGAATCTTAACGATATTATCGGGATTATTATCGAGAGTTGGAATAGAAAAGAAAACCAAGAAATAGAAAAAGAGAAAGTCAGCAGAGTGGGTATATATTAACTTTTACTGATGGAATTACCGACGGAAACGTTCCGTCGGTATACCTGTCGGTGAGTCCGTCGGTGACTATGCGACATCATTGTACAGAGATCCTGGTTTAAATTCCTTGGTAATTCTGTCGGTAAAATCATTTGAAAAAAATCCACATCATCACATCGTTGCAACTTTTCAAAAATCTGTATAATCCGTCGGCTATACGGTCGGTATATACCGATGGAATACGCCCGTCGGTATATACCGACCGTATCGCAGATGCAAATGGACTGTCGGTATGTACCAATAAAATTAGAGACGGAATTATTTCTGTCAGTAAAAATTACCAACGAAAAAATTTCATCGGTAATTCCGTTGGTTTTCATCAATTTTCTGGTAGTGTTACCGTAGTCTCAAACAAGTATCTTGATATTTGGTCGTGCTCAATTTTGAGATTGATTATTTTTATTATCATATATTTAAATAAAAACAAAGTCATTAAACCCAATAAAGTCCATGACCTGAATTATATATTTGGTTGGTTAACTTATATTGATTGAAAATTAAATTTCATAATTTATTTCGTTTGCTTTTTATGGAGTTACCGTAACCTCAAACAAACATCCTGATATTAAATTGGTACTTGATTTTGTGAGTATTCAATTTTATATCATATAATTAAGTAGAAATTAGTTTTTAAAAACAAAGTTATTAAACCTTATAGAGTCCATAACTCGGGTCATGAGTTTAGTAGATTCATCCATGATGAATGATTCAACTTAATATATCATCGTCTCAATATTATTATTTTAAAAAAATGTCATCTTTTAAAAAAAATTGAAGTCAAACCATGTTTTTCTTCCGGTCACTTAGGTTGTATTTGGACTCGATAAGTCGATGAGTCACATCAAGGTAACTTCTACATAGATTAATTTGAAACCCAAACTAGGTAAAAAGTCGAGTTAGGAGATTTAAAGGCTGATATGTCGGGAAGGGTTTAATGACAATACCGATATCTTCTCCACGACTTGAACATTATTATTTTATGTTCAAATGTTAATTAGTCCACCACAAAGTATAACACGAGCCAGTTATCTAGTACATGTCTGCAAGTAATAATACATTCATAATATATATATATATATATATATATATATATATATATATATATATATATATATGAATTTTATTATTCTTTCTTGAGATTTGAATCCTAGGTAATAACATAAAAAAACACAGCCACTTTTACTCCTAGAAAAACTCTTTCTTTAGCTATTATATTGTTTTCAATATCTTGTCAAATATATTCCTTGATTAATTGACATTTTAAAATAAATTTGTTAATAGATTTACCATTTTATTTCTTATATTTAATTATGTATCAACAATAAAATAAAGTTCAATATTTATAAGGATTTAACTAGTTTGATACCTCTACCACATTGATTTCAAGTTAATTTTTAATGCAAGATAAGAAAACATATATAATATGGATGTGTTTTCAGATATCATATTAACAAAATTAGAAAACAAAAATATGTTATTCATGCTTAATAAAATAAATTAAAAAACAGAAATAATAAATCAAAAAAGAGTTATTTACATTAGTCAAATAATAAAATAAAATTCTAACATTCTTAGTAAAAGAAAAGGATAAATGCAAATATGAATGTTTGACATTAGTTGTACATTTTATTTTCATATTTTATTTATTTTATTTTAGATTTTAATTCTCAGTTATAATAACAAACAATTTATTTTTACAAGTGTCATGCCAATACAACACATTTATACCAAATTCAAAAGGGAAAAAGTTATAAACAAATTATAATAATCACTTCAAAGTACTATATATAGAATTAAAAAGATCAACCATTATTTCATGAACAGTTCAAAAACTAAGAGAGAAGGTATTAAGCAACACTTAAATTCACAAGAATTAATTATTAAAAGAAAGAAAAATAAAATGAGGTCAGGCCCAGTAACTGGCCAGCCATAAAAGGCATAGACATGCACGTCTGAAAAAGGTCTGGTGGGAGATCATTTCAAGGTGAATTATCACAATATTGTACCAGAAGAAGAAGAAGAAGAAGAAGAAGAAGTGAATTATCACTGGAAAAGAGTGATCCAAGACGCCAAATCATTACGATATTATCGAGATTAATTACATGCTTACCTGTTCCATATTCTCTATCTAAAAAGATTAATATAAAATCAAGTTTACCCATGATGTCGATCATGAACGATAATTAGGAAGAAAGCTTGATTATGATAAGACCCTCACAGAGAAAACAAAAATTTAGACCAAACACCATAAAAAAAAAACATAAAAAAAAAAAGAAAGAAAGAACAGTTACATGGAAACATACTATTAATGAATTCTTTTTATATATAGTTTTTTGCTGTGTGAGACTATATCTGCGCCGCGAGTCTATATTATTATTTTTTATTAAAAATAATGTTCATGTGCTGCTAGTGCTTTCTAAAGTAAAAAAAAAAAATTTACAACTCCAATTATTATACATGTAATTAAATTAAATAAATTGATTTTATTTTAATTAGATAATAAAAAATTTAGCAATGATAGTAAACGAACCAAATTTCTTTTAAAAATAAGGTCACTGTAACTTGGGAAAAAAACCTTTTTTTAAAAAAAAAAGGAAAAACATTGTAGTTTAATTTTCACCCAATTAAATATGAAAGGACAAAATTGATTATAAAAGAACTAAAAAAATTGGTCCGATTCAACCCAAGTTAGCATGACAAATATGTAATCTTGGTAATAAGAGGCGAGCCAACTCGAGTTAAACTGTCAAACTCGCGATTCAGATCATGAGATTAAAAAAATCCAATAAAAAATAAATCAAAGAAAACTATGAAGTCTATATTAAAAAAAAAACTAATGTCAGAATGATGAAATAAAAAAAATTAAAAGAGAAGATGTCACCTAAGATTAATTTTTTAAACTTGTGATCTAGATCATTAGTTTAGAAGTACAAAAATATAAATTAAGTTATTATTATTTATTCTTATAACAACTCCTTCAAAATATAAATTTACAAAAATCATACAATTTTCATATGCATTGAAATTTGAAATTAAGTGTTTGATGGCTAGTGTCGTACCATGTCATTTTCATACCAAATCAAATCATTATCACTGAAAATAATTAAAAAAAATGAAAATAAGAAAATAAAAATAAAAACAAGAAGAACTAAATAAAAAATATCCACGCTTACCTGAAGAGGGACCTGTGATGCTTAATGCATGGATGGAATTATAGGGACCCAATTGTCCAAATTGAAACCGTAAAGGTATCTTATCCCAAAAATTGATACCACGAGATCCCTTGATGTAATTAAACTGAGGAACTTCCTTATGTTCATATATCATAAAATTTGTATAATACTTCAAGAGTATTAATAATTGGTAATGATTGATATGAGGAGTAGGGAAAAAAAAGGGAATTAGCAGGGGTGAGTAAAAAATCAAAAAATTGATTAAACCGAGAAAATTAAAAATAAAATAATTGAAAAAACCAAACCGTGAAAAAAAACCGATTAAATAGTTTAAAATTTTGAAAAAATCGACCGGTTCGGTTTTATAAGCTTGAAACTGAAAAAACAGAACCTAACCGAATTGAACCCAAACTGGAAAAAAACCGAGCCAAACCGATTTGAACCGGTTTTTGTCCAAAAAATCGAACTGAAACTGGTCGGTTTGAACCGGTTTTAGTTTTTTTTAAAAAAATAATTTGGTTACTTTTTTTATTAAAAACTGAACCGAACCGAACCGAAAATGATCATTCGAATTAGAGAATCAAAGAAGTTATTATTTAGGTGTGAAAATATTCTTATTATTTTTATTAGGATTAAATATCATTTTCTTTTTCATTTTTTATTTTTCTCTGGTTTCAAAATTGAATTGTGGAATAACTATTGATACAAAATTTCCCATGTTATCATGTGTGTGATATTAATTAGTTGTGTTTTCAAATGAATAATTTATGTTACCATTTTTTTTCTTAATAAATCATTTTTTTTCCTTTCAGTTTTTTAATCTACAAGATTTCTTTCATTTGTCATTCTAACATCATAAAACTTATCCCTTCAATATACAAGATTTCTTTCATTTGTCATTCTAACATCATAACACCTATAGATAAGAGAGTCTCCTCCAATACGGATAGAAGGAAATTATTGCTCTATTTCTTATAAAGTGTGATATATAAATATATGTGTATTTATTATTATTGCACATAATATATTTTATTAATAGAATAAATAAAATATTATTGGGATGAGTATACACCAGAGGAACATACTTATATATGCTCATAGGTGTCATGGTATTATATATGTTATCATAATCTTTTTAAAAAAACTTCAAGTTTAATTATTGTTAATTGCTCTATAGAAAAAAAAAATAGATAAAAAGAGAGAGAAGAAAAAAAAAGGATTAAAGAAGTTATTATTTATGTTAGGCGAAATATTCTGGCTAGACAAATGTAAATTTCTGTTTCATCTTTTTAGCTTGACTTATAAAATAACTATTAATATAAAATTTCTTATGTTATTGGACATTAGTTGTGTTTTGAAATGAATACTTAATTTTTAATTTAATGAGAATGGTAATATTTAAATTCAAAACTATTTAATTATTAAGAATATGATATATTATCAAAACAACAATTTTTTTTAAGATGTTAGATATTATTTTGGGGATGTTTGAGAATATAGTAGCGGTTGCTTGTGGAAGTATTTTTTACTCGGAAATGCATTAAAATAATTTTTTTATTTTAAAAAAATTATTTTTGATATTAATACATCAAAATAAAATGATTTGAAAACACTAAAAATAAATTAATTTAAAATAAAATAAATAATTTTTTTTAAATTGCTTTTAAATATATATATATATATATATATATATATATATATATATATATATATATATATATATATATATATATATATTTCAATGTTAATTAATGTGAAAGCTCGGACCGAGCGTCAAAACATCAGGTCCGTCTGAAGGACATGTTGCCTTGAGTTTTCAACGAATAATGCACTGCAGAATGACTCTCTGAATTTGAATGAGTACTGGGGGCAACGAGTACATCATGGATTTGACGAGAACCAGCCTGCATCAACCACAAGGAACATATGCAAGATATTACCATGTCACTGGGCATAGGAAAGCCAGGGAAGATGCCGTAGAAGAATCAGGAGAGAGAACAAATGAAAAGGTTTATTTTCAAGGAAAATAAAGTGGTTTCTATTTACTCCTTTTCTTTTTATTTCTTTTGTCTTTTCCCTTAAACTTTTCGTCATCGGAGTTTTCACAGCTGACGGCGATGACTTTGGTAATCCACCATTCTGAGACCTCCAACTTCTCATCCAGCAACGAGAAACCTTCCCAGTAGATAATAAACAAACAGAGCTGTTTCTACTAAATACTATACGCTAATGTGCTCGAAGAAGTAACGACAAGATAATGCTGATGATGATATGGAAATGCGAGATTAACGCATGATCTAATGCCAACGATACTCTGAAAACGAGATTAGTTTTTGAATATGCTAGCTGGCTCGGGTTTCCAAATAAAGCAGTCTCCGATTCCAATATATATGTGAGACCAATGTTCCTTCTGGATCCATTGATGTCATCAAGGTGGAATTAGTTGCCCACTGGCTTCGCTTTAATAGAACATAAATCGGGATAAATCAATCTGCTGTTAGTTCTTGTTCTTGAAAGTATATGCTCAACCATAAATCACGTAGAGAAATGTATTCATGATATATAAAAAAAAAAAAAATTATAAGAGGAGAGATTGAGGCTGGCACCGGAGAAGGAAGAGGGGAGCAAAAAGCTGTCAAAAGAAGAGACTCGAAAAACCAAAATGACTAGGACTGGTCTGGAGAAAGGATGATGATATGTCTCTGACCGGACGTTGGTGATGCTTCTGCACATGGGGATATGTGCGACTATAGCCGCTGTACAGTCCGCATCTCTCAATCTGAGCCATATGACAATTTTCAGAGACTTGAAACATGGGCTCTCCTTTCCTCACCCTCTGACTTTTTCCCTATTTCCATCCATCATTTGCCCTTCGCAATCCTTCCACCACGTCACCTTCGCAATCCTTCCTACTTGGACCTTTATCCTTTATCTGAAGATGAATGAATCCAGGAGGTGAAGGTTGAGACTTAACATCATGATTGGAAAGGTAGATTTGTTATTTTTTAAAGTATTTTTTATTTAAAAATATATTAAAATAATTTAAAAACATCAAAAAAATATTAATTTAAAACAAAATTTAATTTTTTCAAAAGTAAATTGAAAATTAAATTTCAAAAGAATTCAATTAGATATTTTCATTCTTTATCAAATATATATATACACACACCTTATATTTTCATTCTTAGTAGGAGATTTGATCCAACCATCTCTAATCCCGGATGATCTCGAGTAGAAATTAAATCATACCTAACTGGCATAATTGACAATATATGTCAAGAAAAAAACCTTGAATGAAATAGTATGAAGATCTTTAAAAGGAGCAGATGCAACGAACAAAGTTGATGGGGCAAGCATTGAAAAAAAAAAACCTCAACCAATGGAAAAAATAGATGAAAGAAATTTTTTGTTTCTCTCTCTCTCTCTCTCTCTCTCTCTCTCTCTCTCTCTCTCTCTCTCTCTCTCTCTCTAAGTTCCAAAAAGCTAATTTCCCATTGCCCCACATCAACCAAGCCATAAATTGTATTTTTACAACAATCATAACTAAAAGAAAAGGAAAAGAAAAGGAAAGATTGATATTTCATAAGTTGTTAACTCATAATAAAATTTTAAAAAATCACAAAGCCATTATTATAAAAATCAAGATTGAAGAGATGAAAAGTACCTTTAAAGGGAGGTAGTCTTAAGCCTAGATATGAAAATCAAACCAAGATAATTGTTTTTTTAAATAGTTAAAGAATGAAGAGACGAAAAGTACATTTGAAGTTTTGATAGTCTTAATCATAGATCCGATCCTTCCATAACACCATATCAACAAGTGAAAATCCAAAGTTTGGTTCATTAAAAGGGTTTAGGGTTCACCAAATATAAAAGGGTAGGGAGAACGACAGAGGTGGGGAGGTGCGACTAATGGCTAGTGGCTACTGTCAAAACTTAAAGGGATTTAAGGTTAGGTAAACATAGGAGAGAAAAAGAGAACGAGAGAGAAGAGGGAGGGGCAACTCAATTTCTTTTAAGGTTAGTTATGTTTCTTTTTTAGACTATTCAAATTCAATTGAATCAATTCAATTTGATCTGGTTCAATTGGTTTTAGCATTTTAAAATCAAAATCGAACCGGACCGAATGGTTTTTCTGGTTCTTTAATTAGTTTTTTCTCTTGGTTTGGTTTTTTTAGTTAGTTTTTTTGTTTACTCGGTTGGTCAGTTTTTTTAATATCCATAGAAAGTTGGGACTCAACATCTATCAGGCATTTTCCAAATAAACCCCATGCTCTATGCCATTTCACCTCTCTATCGTGTCTTCTCTAGCTACTAAAATGCCTTCAAATTTCATGAGGTTTTTTTTTGGAATTTAGCAAGGTGAAAAAAATAGTAAAATAACACAGTCCATAAAATATTTGAAGAAATAACACAGTTTGAAAGTTGCATATCTCATATATGATTCGCCAAAAAAATATGGCCAGGGTAGTTTTTCCAACCTCTCAACTCCGTACCATAAAAAATCAACCTAATAATTCACAAGTCAGAAACATAATCTATCTCTCTAACACAATTAAAAAATTAACATACTTCACAATTCATCAAAATTAACAATTCATAATTCATAAACACAATGAAGATTCATATAATATTTTATGAAATTTAAAATAAATTCATAATTCTTATAACATTAAAGCATATAATTTAATTGCATCTAAAAATCAACCTAACTCATGGACGGGCTTAGAGTTCTAATGGACATGTTTACATCACCCCAACTTGTCCAACTCAAAGACGAACCTATAGTTCCTTTGTAAGGGTCGGCACCATAATCATCCTAACTCATAGACGGGCCAAGTATGCTCATGGATGAACCTGGCTACCTAACTATATGTCCTTGTTCACAGTAAGTAGTCTCATCTTCCAATAAGATCATTTCTAGATTTTTAGTGTCCCCAACCTCCTGAAGTCCGCCATGGTATAAATTGAGCATATTGCTGGCAAGAGCACACCCCATCTCATTGATGCTTTCATGGTAGCGACTACTGCTCTTTAAGCCTCCCATAATGAGTAATAAATCTAATAAATACATTAAAAAACAATTAAAACTCGTCATCTATAATAACATTAACAATATTTAATAAATGTTATGTAGAAAAAAATATTGCATACCAATCAATTTGGTCTTGGATATTAAGGCTCATAATGCATTAGATTACATAGACATCTTGGGAAATACAACCATGTGGGTGTAATAAATTAATGTGTTATGAGAAAAAAACCATCTCATGTATATGTCTAGATCAAATACTGAATGTCAATCCATAAATATTCGTTCTTTCTTGGCATCCCAAAAATCTAGATAAGTTGTATAAATCACCAGCCAATTCCTTTTTCACTTACTTTGACGACTGATAGTATACAACTCATCACTATTATTATTATAATCCAGGATGTGCTGAGAGAAGCTAAACTGCCGCATTACCTAATCATGACAATGCATCTCAACTATATCAAAGCAATGTAGTATGACTTGTCGCAAGTGCGCGGCGTCGCGGCGAGTATTCCACTTTTAAATCTAGGAAGTGTGTATGGTATCTATCTGGAAAATATGGGGAGACAAGAAAATATTGTTTTTTATTGGTAGAAAATGGAATGGGAGTCGCCACCTAGTATTTTGGTCACTAGGAACCCTAACTGGTCTCAGAGATTGGGTACGGGGACTGGTTGCGTAAAGGGAAGGTATTAACACCCCAAATATGCCCTACATAAGGTAAGCTGCATTGTTTATTTGTCTGATAAAATTCAAGGTCTCGTTGTGTTTCCTAGTTGTTGGTCCGTCTATGGTTCAAGAAAAGTCCTCCTCAATAAGGAGGTCCTTATCTTATCGGGTAAAACCTAACCGTTCTAACGTCTATGTAAAAAAATCATATTTTTAATATCAGGAATACGTTTTACGTATAAATTCGTAATCCCAAATACTAAAAGAAGACAAAAAGATTTTTTTAGAATTTTTGAAATATTGGCCTAGTTCTCATGGCTTGAATAAACTGGTTATTAAAGCCAAAATGCATGCTAATACATATATTGTTTTGAAATTTCCTTTGTTGTGTGAAAATATGATGTTATAATATTTATATATATATATTGGAGAGACTAGGTCGTATGCATGAAAACAAAACATTTTTTTTGAAAACTTGACAAAAACCAGGTATTTTAATACCGGATTTGTATCTTTACAGTATAAAAATACAAACCGATATTGATCAAAATACAGTAATAAAATTATAGAAAATCACATATATTTGAAATATTTTTTGAAGAATTTTTGTTCGAACGGGCCAGACCCGGCCCAAAAGTAAACTGGGCCGAAATCAGCCCAAAATAAATTGGGCCTACTTCCTACAGGGCTGGACTCAGCCCAGCACACAGTAACCGGGTAATTATTTTCTTGCTTACAGAACGTGCACAGTGCACGTTCTGCATGCAAGACGATGAACAGTAAATAGAGATAAGGGTCGGAGGGCTGACCTGTGGTGGCTCTGAAGGCGGTGTTGCTGGCGGTTGCTGACCGGAGGATGGCCGGGAGGTTGGTCGGCCTTTCTTCTCTGTTTTTTTCCTACTCTGTTCTCCTCTGTTTCTCTTTTCTTCTTCTGTTTCTCACGGAGCTCTTCCCTCTCGCGGTGGTTCTGCTGCTGTTTGGCAGCTTTGATGGTGCTGGTGGCAGTGGGGAGGACGCCTGATGACAGCAGCTGTTTTTTTCTTCTTCTCCCCCGTGCAGAGGCGTAAGTTGCGGCTTTTTCTTCAATGGTGCTGCAACGAGTGGGAGGAAGATGATAAGCTGAGGAAGGCTGACAATGGCGTGGACAGTGTTGCTGTGTTTGTGCTCCTGGTGGCGTTGATGTCGCGGCGGCTGGCTGTGACAATGGTCGGTGGCCGAGGAAGCCCGGTGACAGCAGCTGTTCTTTCCTCTCTGCAGCAGCTCCCTCCCTTCTGTTTTTTGCTTTCTTTCCTCTCTCTAGTGTTTCCTTCTATCAGCGGTTCAGAGGAGGTGAGAAGGTGAAGGTAACAAATCAATGGTGTTCGCAGTGTTGGTGTATTTGTTCTATTTCAGAGCTTCCTCGTTTTCTCCCCTTCTTTTCCTATCTCGTTTCCTCTCTTCCTCTGTTTTTCCCGTTTTTCCCTCCTAAAAGACCCCCCCTGGTGCAGCTGCCAAGGGCAGTATTTATAGGTGAAGGGGGAGCGGGTTGCTGTTGCACGTGGGGAGCAGAAGAGCGGCGGCTAGTCGACCATTGGTTGCTACTGTCGAGGTGCGGCTCCCCCGTTTTCTGGCAGGCGCGCGGCGGGTGGTCGGCCAGTGGGCGTGGCTGGAGAGGCGCGGCTCCCTCGGTCTTGGCAAGGCAGGCGACAAGAGAGAGAGGCACAACAAAAGAAAGGAAGAAAAAGCTTCCCCTGTTCTGCATACACGTCTAGAGGAAGAAAAAAGAGGAACAGTGTCGTTCAAAACGACACCGTTCTGACTTTTTTTTTATTATATATTTATTTATGGGGATCCAAAAATGGGTTACAACATGACTTATGCTAACCATAAAACTTTTCCCTCCTAACATACATGTAAAGCTGATAATATCAAATCATTACTATATGACATTTATATAACCTATTAAGATATGAAGAGATATATTAGAAAAAAAATCAAACTAAAAAATTAACAACCAAATAAATAATGAATAAATTTTTAACTCATACATGGTAAAGTTGTTACACATTCAACTAATCCCAGTAAAACTTGTGGATATTAATGAGATTTAAAGTGAAATATGTAGCCCCACATTATTTGACATGACAAGCCATAAAGTTAGTATATTTTTTTGCATTTAGTTTATATAAATAACATGTTATTCAAAATTTATTAAAATTCATTATTACTTATATCCTATAAAGAGTTTCCTCTGGGTGTCGCGTCAAACATATTATTCCTCCAATTCTATGGACGATCAATATGAATATGCACCCATGACTAGAGCTATATTAATTTATATTTACAATTCTAAGTTAGTATTTGAAATGAAATTAATTCTAACAAACAAAGTAAATTCTTCGCTGAAAAATTATATCTTGAAAAATATTAGACACCCAACTATTTATCCCATCTTCTTCAGACATGCTTTATATAGTTACTAGTATATATATATATATATATATATATATATATATATATATATATATAAACACACACACACACACAATCATAGCCCTCTAGCTGTGGTTAAGAATGGTTCAAAAGTCCTCTAGTATTGTTAGAATAAACATTGGCATTGGATTACTTGTAGTACTCATGAAAATAAGCCCCCCAAACATATGCATTATGTATGCTCAAGCATACAAAACCAATCCTCTATCACATTAACTAGGGGGTCTTACAATTAGTATCCAACCACATCATTTTGTGTTGTCACCTTTATAAGCATTAGCCAAAGACACGCGTCTTAGTAGACAACTACATAAATCATTTTTATCAACCGACCTTTTGCATCCTGTTATTGAGACTCTATTTATCAGAAGGCCAATTAACATGACAATTTCCTGCAATGTGGGTACCATCTCACCATTATACAGGTGGAATGTCTCGATCTCACACCTTCATCGCTCAACCAGTGTTGCAATCAATCTAGGGTCAAGATGTAGCTATGTAGCTGACTCATCTCATAAAAATTATTGTTGATAACATACAGGCGAACACGCTCATACAAATCTATAATGGCATGATGACAAGGTATCATAGGATCACTGCTGCTAAAATCAAGCAATTTATACATAATTATTTAAACAATATTGTTAGTTAAATTTTAGTTTTTTTAATAAAAAAAAAGTCAAGTTGACTGACATTTCCATTCCAAATATCTTCATAGCAATATTGGTCCTGCATGTACAAAACTGACATTTCATCTAGACATAACTGCATAATTAAATGGTCATGTTAAAAAAAAAAAGTCAAGTCAACTGACCTTTCTATTCCAAATATCTTCATAGCAATACTGGTCCTGCATGTACAAAACTCACATGTCATCTAAACCTAGCTGCATAATTAAGTGGTCATGTTAGTCGGCGTTAATAGAAGCAGATGAACCTACTCTAGTTCAAACAATATCTAGCTTGAGATCCTATAAGAAAGAGTTCCTAGTATTGTAATACAATTAAATTTTAAATTAGGTGACTATATAACAATAACATATGTTAATAATTTCAAACAAATGCAGTTATTAACATATATTGTCTATTTTGACATGTTTTCTTCATATGATCCCTTTGACAATATGTGCCATATTTGTTTATGAGTTTGCCTCTCTATCATTCATCTCGTTATGCAGACGAGTAGATCTCCTTATATAGATAGACTTATATCTTTAGATCGTAGTGGTGTGTTATGTAAAGGTTAAAAGTAAAGAATATATTTATGTTTATACGACCCGTTAGGGAAGAAATGATCAATAAATTGCACGTGGTCAATATTTTATAAAATGCAACATACAATGAGATGTGAATATGATCAATGATACATTTGTCATTTACCATTGCAACTTACATTATTAATGGTAATTGTTTCCTTGACTTCTCTTATAACATTATCTATTAGGATTGTCTTAACCTAAAATAACACATTTGTAAGATTAAAACACTTATCATATATGTTCTAGTTATTACCATATGCAAGTAATTTAGTTAAGATAGCTGGAGGCTATAATACATCACGTGTTAGAAATTCTTCAACAACATCTATTCATTAAACAAAATTTTTATTACAATTAAAAAAAATTATTTGCATTATAGCGATTAAAGGTAAGCCATAAACACTTTTCAATATATTATTAAAAACCTCTAACAACTTAAGCATTATATTTCTATAATCAAGACCACTAAAATCATATGAAAGTGTTCATTTTTCTTCAAGTTCAACTTCTAATCATTTTTTGATCACGTCACTCGTCTCATTTAGATCATTATATAAATTATCTAACTCCTGTTTTGAAGGATTTATACACATCATATGAAATATATTTTTCAAGATAATATTTTTTTTTAATATAGTGCTAAAGTTACTGGTAAAGTGTTGTTAACAATATCAATGATACCTAACAGACTAGAGAAACATTTGTGTCATTGACTTCTTAATCATCGTGTATCTATTTGATGTAATATATAACTAGGAGTGATCGCTAACTATATACTGACAAAGCAAATTTAAAAGCATCTCTAATTTATTGTTAATCTCTTCATTAATAATAACAAAACATAACAAATAAACTCTATTATCTATGTCATAAACAATTCCAATTAACAGCTTTATCTTATATTTAGCATGCAAGTGATTGTCATCAATACTAATCAAATGAGCTTTATTTACAAGAGATATTTTTTTTAATTATGTTATTAAATTATTCAATTTTATTAAATTTTGTTAATTCAATAATCCCATCTATATTTTTCTTGTTTTTTTAAAAAGTATTATTATTATTTGAATATTATTTTTTATATAAAAGAAACTTGATCAGATTCATTACATAAATTCTAATAAATCCTGAAGCCAACATCGTCGAAAAGGAGGGTACGAAAAAGCAAGTGCCATAGCAACTCTATAAATCATTTCTACACGTACGGACATTTGAAAGTCAATATAAAAAGAAATACATCATTTGTAATTCTCATAATGAGATATTAGATTATTACTATTAATGTTACAATTACAATTAAAGAAACAAAAATTAAAGAGGTGGCAAAAACTTTGATATCGATACACAAAGCATTACGAATTGGGAAAATGCTTCCCCATTTATTTCTTGTCCTTAAAAGCATTTTTTAATCCAGTCACCACAATTTTTGCTTATTTCATTCTTCTCTGTTACACTCATTAAGAATTAAGTTTGATTATTTATTTTATTTTTTCTTGTTTATTAAAATTGTGATATTTCAATCCCACACTTTATTTATTTTATATTTCAATTTTTTTATTTTATAAGGAAAGAGAGTCGATGAAAAATAAGAAAAAGGATAAAGAGTTATTGGTTATTCTCATTCTATTAATAAAAAGGATCGATTTTGATGTTACTAAATTTTATTTTATAAAAAACGTTTTATTTAGGTATTTTTAACCCCTTATGTTGCTAGAAAAATAGATTGGTGCTCAAAAATTATTTTAACTTGGGATGATTTTTGCTTTTTAGATTGATTGAAGGTTATTTTGAGGTTAGAAATTGGTTTTATTAAGGGTTATGTGGTGTTTTTTAAAGAGAAAAAAAACATTGATAATGAATTTTCTTCCTTTGAAGTCTGAAGTGTAAGGATTGGATTTTTCGGTCACTTGAAGTGGTTGGAATACAACCTATGGATAACGTGTCATTTGTTTTATTAAAAAAATAAATAGGTGATGCATTGTCTATCCATTTCAACAAAAATATAAATAAATGATGCACCATCAAAAAGTCATGCAATGGAATATTCTTATATTCTTCAAATACATTAGCTTTTATATTATTAGAATATTATTTTTTATTTAAAACTTGCCTTTATAATTTAAATGTTGTCAACTAAAAAAATATCTTAATTTGTGTTTGTCTTTTAACTTCCCAACTTAATCTTTAAATAGATTAATATTTTTTAAAATATTTATTGGTACACATAAGTATAAATTTATTTTATTAGACACATATTAAGATTTCAATTTGCAATTATTATTTTTTTAAACTACAAAACATGTTACTAATGTTTGCATTTTTTTTTCTTAAAAAAAATAATTTGCCTCGCAACAACCAGCTATGGAGATGCTAAAAAAATAAAATAGAACCCAAGTGAAAATTACATCCACACCAATGCAAACGATAATGAACTATTAAATTAGCTATTTTGTAGAAGGATTTGATCCCGATTTCAGGTCTAGTTACTTCTGTTCTATATGCCCCTAACTCCCAGCGTTGCCCTTCCACGCAACCCTTCATCTAAGCAACTCTTATCCCCACAACCTCCTAAAAAAAAAAAAAAAAGACAGAGCGAGGCAAACTCTTTCAGCAGGTTAAGCAATAAACATCATCTGCTCCTGTGCACTTCTGTGTACTGGCAGCAGTCCTCTCTGTGGTACTAAAAGTAAGAGCTTAGAATGGAGACAAATGGTCGTGCCCTTCTGCCTAGTCTGCTCCTCATCTACCATCCTCATAAAGCCAAAATTACATTTTCCTGTTTTCCATAAATTAAGAAGATGGCAGTACTGTAATAATCCTATAAATTCAGCTGTAAAATTGCTGTCTCTCTTGCCAAGTAGCACCCCTACCATACAGACCAATCAGCTAGCCGTTGAAACTGCTGAATATTTGATGAACTGCTGCTGCTACCTCATCTGTGGATCCCAGCTCACAATCATCCTCTAACTGTCATTACAACACCATAATAAAACCCATAAAAAAAAAAAAAAAACTGACATGATAGTAAAAAATATTTGACCTGAAAGAAGAAACTATGAATTAACTAAGGGAACAAAGTAGTATTACCTTAAGATTGAAAGAGTAAAGAATTGTTGCTTGGGAAGAACTAATGTTAAGGTGCAAAACTGTAAGGCTAAGTTCCTCCAATGCAACAATAGCTCTCACCAACTGCCCAAGACTTCTTTGACACTTTATCTTCAAATTTACATGGTTTTGTACAGCAGTTACCTCTATCTCCGCCGCCTCCGACTTCTTCTTCACTGTTCTTTTCTCTTCACATTTGCCTCCTTTCTCCGCCAGATTGTCACTTTGTGGGGGCGAAGTAAAGTATTGGTTGGATGAAATGCCGATGGTGGAGCCTGCTTCTATTTCTTTCATTCTTTTTTGTGCTTCAAGAGATTGAAGAAGCTGCTCTAGTTCCTTCACAAAGTCTATTGCACCTCCTATTATAGATGCCTGATCACCCTGTTTTATTCAACAACAAAAGAAAGACACCGTCACTTTCAAGTCTACAAGATATAAAAATGAGTCGTGGATGCAAAGAGTGGAAAAGGAAACAAAGGATTTTGAATACTTGAGTCTAAAATTGAATTCTTGAGAGTAATAATAACAATAATTGCAAACTGAAAATGTAGATAGTAATTAATATTAGTAATTTTAACATTACCCTTTGAACATAAGAGGGTGGCATGAAAGAACGGAGAGAGTTAAGATGGTCGTTCATTAGGCGACGACGTTTGCGTTCAACAGCAATGTGGTTCATGCGTTGGCTCTCTACTTCTTCTTTGTTCTTGGTTGGCCTTGTACGCTTTCTCTTTCTTCTTTCTCTGGTGGTTATTGTAGTGGATTTGGAGAACTGGGTCTTAATATTAGGTACGGTTTGTGGTTGAGTACCCAATGGAATTAAGGAGCCTGAATAGGGTTCAGCGGGCTCAGGACTTACACCTTCGAGGGAGGAATTTGAATGTGGGTTTGGGAGTTCTCTGGTTTCAGATTTGACTGGTGAGTGTAAATCAAATATGTCATGGGTGACACAACTTTCAAGCTCCGGTGGTTGAACTTGGCTTTCTGTTTCAGGCATGTAATAATTGTTCATATTCCATGGTTTTTTGAGGTGTTGGAGTTTGAGTAGTGTCTGAAAGCAGGGTTCTTTGAAGGGAAAAGTGGGTGGGGTTTCTACTGTTTGAAGCATTTGAAGAAAAGGCATTTTTTCATCAAAGATTGGGCTTGAAAAGTATGGTCTTTCTTCTCCAAATCTTAAGCTTTCTGTATTGATAAATCGTTGGTCTAAGCATTCCAAATCCAAGTTATGCTCCCCTAAGAACTGCAAGAAGAAAACCATAACTTAATAAGAAAAAAAAAAAGAATCTTGAGAGAAAGAAAGGCAACGAGGGAAACTCTTGGTTGGGGTGTTACACCTAACCTTCTGAGGAGGTGTGGATAAAACCAACTTTCATGGATTTGATGGGTGTTCAGTTTCAATAGAGAAAGTGAAACAAACGAAGAAAGGAAATAGAATGTTAAAGTGGAGGAAACAGTGCAGTAAACGTTAGCATTTCTAGAAAAATAATGCAATGCATTAAATGCAAGCATTTGGATAAGTAAATGCAAGTCCATTTCTTTGATTCTAGTTAAGGTACTCTAGGAAAGAAAGAGTGAAAAAAAGAAAATGAACAAGAGTAACATACACAAGGATTAATGGGTCCTTCGAGCCTCTCCATTGATGAGCAGTAGTTGTTGCAAGAAATTAAATTCTCTCTCTCTCTCTCTCTCTCTCTCTACCTCTCACTTCCTCACCAACATTCCATTGTGATTCTAACAAAACGATAGTAATAAATGTAACCCCCAAGAAGCAGAAAGAGAGACCCCATGTACACAACCTCAAAAATTAATATATTCCTTTGTGTTCTGCTGCTGGTGAAACTCTTATATAGAATGATATTAAATTCTCTACAGGAAAAGAGAAAGAAAGTAACTTAGCTACTAGCAGTAGCAGTAGTAGTTATAGAAATGGAGCCCAAGAAGAATTAATCAAGATGGGTAAAACTTAAAATCAAACAAAGGGTAGAAAAATTAAAACCACTCGAGTCAGCTAGAAAGATGTAAATTAGAGTAACAAGTGAAAAGAGTTGAGAGTTGGTGAGGGTTTAGCAGAGAGAGAGAGAGAGAGAGAGAGAGGAGGAGGAAGAAGAAGAAGAAGAAGAAGGGAAGAGGGAGTTGTCTGGTTTGAAAGGTCCCAATAGCATTATTTCGCAGTTTTGTCCAGCAGCGGGGACAGCGAGTTGTGGGGACTCTTCCTCCCCACTCTCCTCTTTCAACTTTGAATTTTTTATTTTGTAAAATTAAGATAGTGAATGTAAAATTTTATGAGTATAGTACTGTTTTAAAAAAATAAAGATGAAAGATCATATTTTTAATACGTTATATCAAAAAAATCTCGCACTTTAGAATCGAAAAAAAATAGATATCATGTTTGAGATGCGCATTATCAATTAAAATCTAAACTTATATTAAAGAACACAGAACAAACACAAGGTCGCTGTTCTCTCTCTTGAACCAACCGATGCCCTCACTTTCTCTTTACAAAACCCATCAAACACCTTTATTTAACCCTTAAAATAACAAAAAATCAAACCTGTTAGAGGTCTTTAAGCATCATTGGATGTTTTTATGAGCAAAATTAATAGATCTATTTATTATTATTGTTGCGCGAACCACCCCAACTTTTTTTCTAGTCCTACAAGCAAGGTAAATATACTAAATTACTATAAATTTATGTTTTATTTTGTTGAAATAAAATGATTGTTTAGGTTGAATTTAGAGTTTATGATGAATTTAAGGCTTGTTGAATTAATATGAAATTAGTTAAGAATATAATCAATTAGAGTTGATTTGATATAATTGAACATGAAAATAAGTTAAATTAATTATAAAATAAGTTTTTTAATTAATTATGTGTTGTGTTTAATTGATGTTAAGTTTTTCAAATTACAAATTTTACGTGTATTGGTGGAATCAACTAATAATGTAATTAACTATGCTTGATGATTTCATGGACGAGAGCTTGATCATAGTAAAATTATGATGAAGTAAATGTTTCGTTAAATTGTTGATAAGTTGATAAATTTATTATTTTCTTAATTATATTAATTTGTGTTTGATTTAATGCATTTGAGCATTTAAATATCATGAATTATGTTTAATTTATGGTGAATTTGCTTTAATGTTAGATTTTGAAAATTTGATTGTATTTGATATGAATGATGTGAACAATGTTAGCATAATGCAATTTAGTTACAATTACATCCAATTAATCAAAATCTAATTTTTTTTAATAGAATATCTTGTAACATATTTAAGTTGTGTCATTATGGTGACACTATTGTTCATGATATGAACAGTAATATAACATACAATGGTGAGAACAGTTTGTTGTTAAATAGTAATTTAGGCATGTCATATGCAAAAATGAAAGAAATCATTTATCATGGACTTTAGTGGAATTATAATGATATTGATGTTGAAATCACTTGGAGGTATCGGATTGGTGAACACCAGTATTATCTTGTACCAATTGCGTGTAATGGTAGTTTTAAAACATTAATTAACTCTTTCACCCAAAGTGGTTAAACATGATGGTGTTGTATGATTAAATAATAATGTAATTAGTCGATCAAAATCAGTGTGTGTGTCTCAACTTCTGTTGGTCATTCAAATTCAGTTAGTAAAGGTAAAAATAGTTTATTGTTGGTTAATTTATTGCAAAGGATAGATGATACTATGTTTGACAATCCATTTGATGACCGACATAGATTTGATTATTTTGAGCCTAGTGACAATGAGGATGATGATACGTTAGACCCAAATATGATGGTAAATGATGATGATGACGTTGATAATGATATTGATGATGATGTGATGATGAAATCATACCTCCTGATCCTGAATTTAGAGATGCTTTTGGGTCTAGTTTCGCTATTTCTAATGATTGTGTATAAAGGCATAAACATATTTCAGGAAGGTCTGAGTTGAAGGTTGGACAAACATTCAATAGTAAAAATGAATTGGTTAATGTTGTTAAACGATGACACATCGCATATTCATTTGAATACCGAGTCCAACGGTCGAACTCTACATTTGTTCAATTACAATGTGTGTAAGAACTTGAATCTAAGTAGTATTTGTGAGAGGGATATCATAAAAAGTCGGATTCATTTTATATAGCAAAGTTAAAAAGATAGCACACATGTGTTTTGACATTTGTCAAGAAAAGACCATCATTAGCTTGATGAAAATTTTAATGTTAATGATATGGCAACCTTTATAATGAATAAGCTCTCAATGATAGTTGCAAGTATACAAGATGAAAAAAAATTTGCATCACAAGTATAAAATTTCATATGAAAAAGCATGAGTTGCAAAACAAAAGGTCATCAAGCATCTTTTTGGTTCTCATGAGGAATCTTTTGAAAAATTATCTAGGTTATTATTGACAATAAAAGAATCAAATTCTGGAATAATCATTGATTGGACACACAAAAGAAATCTTGATTATAGTACAATAAATCTTGATTATAGTACAATAATTTTTAGACGCGTGTTTTGGTCATTTAGACCTTCTATTAAAGGTTTCAAGTATTGTAGACCATTTATCAGTGTTGATGACACATATTTACATAGGCGATATGATGAAAAGTTATTGATTACAGTTGTTTTTATGCAAATAATAGGTTATTCCAAACGTCCCGTCAACCATTAAAAACTAGAAAAAATAATACATATATGACATCTTGTTAGGGATATATTTCATTTAAGGAGTCATCACCTGGTATTATGGTCATTAGAAACCCTAGCTGATTTTCAGAGATTCTATGGCAATGGACTTATTATGCTAGAGAGAAGATATTATCACTCTTAAAACGTTCTCCCTTAGGCAGGTTGCATTGCTAATTTTATCTTAAATTACTATAGGTTGTTGTGATATGTTATCAATAATTTATCTATAATATTCTGACTCTAGCCTCAATAAATATTGGGATTGATATTTTTTACTCAAATGTCAATAAATATCAGAGTTGATATTTTTGACTCTAGAGTCGTAAATACCGAGATTGATACTCATCGTGAATTCACTTGCCTCGAACACTTTTGGATTGAGTTTTAAAATGGTCATTGGATCCGTAAGAATGATAGAACTGTGCTTTGGACCCTTTTAAAGTGACGAGTTTTTGGTATTTTGTATGTAAACGACCCAATGGGCCATTTCATTTGGGCCAAGTTCTAATGGGCTTTATAAACTTATTTTAAAGTCCATATGCAAACAAAATATATTTTTTTATATCAAAAAGTGATAAAACAACAATTTTATAAAAATATTAAAACTTGCAAAAATATTTTTGAGCTATTTTTTATGCTAAGAAATCACAAGTTAATGCAAATGCATTTTTCACATTTTTTTTTTAGGATTTGGCCATGATGCAAATTTTATAAATAGTTAATAAAAATGCTTTATGATTTTTTTATTTTCTTATGTTATTATTCTAACACATGCTAAAAAATATGAAATCATGCATCACACACACCTATTTTTACTAAACTATTCACACGCTCGCTTTTACAATGCTAAAAAAATACTCACAACAAATACAAACAATTAATTTGCAAAAACACAAATCTTAGCTTATAAATTAACCTTCAACAGTGTTGCTATATAGGATGAGACTGCCAAAATAAAACCAGATGTTTTAATAACAGTGGGTTTCCAACAACACATGTTTGTCACGCGCTGCCATAGATGATGGCGTGTGGAATGATGCTCTGGAGTCCTGGATTGAACATGGCAAAGAAGATTGGGTAGCTTCCCATTTCCTTTTCGTGTCCATGCTTGCGATGAGAATCAATATTACATGTAAAAATCAGAAAAATTCACATAGCAAAATCAATTTAATCCCCTCATATCTTTTCACATATGCTATCATTTTGGGAGGAAAAGATGGTGGTATGTGATTTGGAGTAAGAAAAGTTGTTAGTCATATGTGACACAATCAAAAGATTTGATGTCTTCTTCCAAGTGCAGGAATGTCGAAGTAATAAATAACCTGACAAGACCGGGGTCGAACCACAGGGAGGTGAACTATATAAATTACAAATAATATATATATTTAATAAAACAAAGAGTTTATGAGAATTTTATGGGATTTTGATGTAAGGATTAAACAAGGATAAAAAAATTATCAAGGTTAGAGGATCCACTAATGGTATTTCAAATAAGTATAGTATAAACTCTTTTTATTACTCAACTGGAAACCACACACGAAGGAGGTTCCAATCGGATTATAAATTTTTAACATGATTACATTAGTTATCTTATTCGAATAATGCTAATACTTGTAAATGTTGTTAGGTATTCATTATGTTAATTTATGTTAACAACAAATCAAGTTTCTTTTATAACACAGGTGTCGGTTATATCATACAGTTGGTTATGAAAGGATCAAGTATTTGTTGTACCAAGGGTTATACAATATAAATCTAGATTAACCATTTAACAAGCAAAATATTAAGAGTGAATAAGATAACAAATACAAAACATGTTAGTATCAAACATTAAAATCCATGTTGAGTTTACACTATACTTATTCTTACACCATTAGTGTAACGGTTTTACCTTGACATAATAAACTTAACTAAACATAATAAAAGAGAGAGACATAAATAAACAAGATGAGAACATGATTATATAAGTATAGTAAATGAAATGAAAGGCATAAACAAGAGATTAATGAAAGAAAAACTTAAGCATTACAAAAATATAAAGAAAGAGAGCAAGAACATAATATTGATCTAAAAATCAAGATGCCTAAATGCATGGCAAATGCCTTCTTTTATAGGCCAAAATTCAAAACTATTGATTTGATGACTAATTGTTGAGTGGGCGGCCACCTCTTGACTTGGTAACTATCCTTATCTTCTTGTCTGCAGAAAACGTCATTGCTAACATCATAATTTGAGCAAATAGTCCACATAAAAGTTCTAGAAAATTATCTCAGCTTTCCAACAAAACAAGAATCAGTGTATTTGGACCTCTAGCACTCGAGATATGGGCAGAACATTTAATAGTGTCTGGGCTGCAGGACAGATTTCGACTTCTATGTTGTTGCTACAATTTGAACTTAAAAACAGTCCTTTGAATCTTGGACTCTCATGAAAGTTTTAGCCCTATGTCTTAGCTTTCTATACATATAAACCAGACCTAAATCCAAGTTCTATAGCTCCAGTTATGATCCAATAACTGAATGGTGTTCCAGTTTGGATAAAACCAACATCTCTTTTCTAAGCTTAGCCCTCTCTTTGTCTTCTCAATTTTAGTAGTTAAACTCATCAATCAATCCTTTGATTTATGTGATAGGCCTGCATTTAATATGAACATTTACCATAAATTAAAGGTATCTTATACTGTTAGACATGTTATTATAAAACATGCTCTAGTTAAGAAGATATTGATACTTCAAGTGTAAAATGATGATATAAAACCTTGATAAAAAATAAACTTTTAAGTACTAATCAGTGTGACTCACAATGCTGGTGTAGGCTGACTATTTTGAAGGCTAGTTCGGCTGAAACAACTAAGTGTAAAAAGGTGTTGCTATAAAAGGTTAAAGATTTCGCATGACGATGGGTTCGCCGTAAGTGGTGGTGTTTAGGGGCTATTGATGGTTGTCTTGGGTATATAGGTTATGGACGGTGTGTGTGTGTGTGTGTGTGTGTGTGTGAGAGAGAGAGAGAGAGAGAGAGAGAGAGAGAGAGAGAGAGCAAATGATTTTATTGTCAATGAAAGCTTCGATTTTGGAGAGAGAGGTGGAGATAGTTGTTGTGAGGCTAGCCAATAATAGAAGGGAAGAGTTGGATCTACTATGGGTATGTTGGCATTAATGTGCTAGAATCATTAAAGATGTTAGTATGGCAGGTGGTCGACAATGGGTGATTTTTTCATTTTTTTTTTGTTTTTAAAGAGACAGCGACAAGAGAAAGAAAATGAGAGAGGGATAGGCAAGTGTTTTTGGCCAGATCATCAATTATAGATTTTTAGGTTTTGTGTGGGAGTTTTGGCCTTTTGCCTTGCTTTTTTTTATATAGCTACTCTCGAAATAGAATTTTTTGATCTCCCCTTAATGTAGAAATTTTGATATGTTCCCTCCTCTATTTTTTATATATTTGTATCTGTATTTAAAATACACGAGTCCTAGAGCATATGGAATTCTAAGTACAAAACAAACTCATCATCTTTTTTAGATTTAAACTTAATTAGAGTTTAAAGTTAAATTTGAAAATAAATAACTACGATATCATGATCATCTTTTTCAAAATGAATATTAAGAAAGAAGGATAAAAATACATTATAGTACCTAGTTTTTTCACAAGTTGACAAATCACTCTCTTAATCAAAATTATTTCCTGATCTTTTAATTCCAAATTTTACCCCCTTAAAAATTAAATTAAATTGAAAGTAAATGGGTCAAAATTGTGTTATGACATTATTATATATGTATGTACTTATAATTTAAATTGTTATGCAAGATGAAACTATTATGACAGTATTATATATGTATGTACTTATAATTTAAATTGTTATGCAGGATAAAATCATTATTTATTATCGTACACATAGACGGATGAATGGGTCCCGCCATATGTGTTTCGTGTAGATTTTTTATACGTAAGTTGTCTAGACCACATCAAGCTTGACCACGGCTTGATCAATGCACTAATTAAATAGTGGAGATGTAAAACACGCACATTTCATCTTAGGCATGAAGAGATGACACCGACACTACAAGACATGGTAGTTTTGCTTGGATTGCCCATTGATGGATAGGTAATCATATCTTTTAGTGTTCGTAATATATTGTGTTATACAAGCGATCATTTGGACTAGCACCCTTTCCTTCTAAATTGAAGGGACTTAGCATACATCTTCAGTGGATTGAGAAGACATTTGTGACACCATCAATCAATGCTAGTGAGGAGGTTCTACAGAGGTATAAAATAAATTATGAATCTAATGTGTTGATTATTTGTTAATTTTGCATGAATTATTACGATAATTTTAATGTGTTGTGTAGGTATGTCAGAGCATATATACTTCATCTATTTGACAATGTATTATTCATTGACCTAACATGGAGATATGTGACTTTAATTTACTTGATGTTCATGGAGGATTTTGACATTATCCCCACATATAGTTGAGGATCTGTTGTTTTGACATGCTTGTGCAGACATCCATTTCTTACATGCATGAAGGAGGTGAAACAGGTTGGGAGATGTTTGCTACTTCTACAAGTATGAAGCAAGAAATATTATATAGACTTTAAATGTTTGTTGTTAACACATCTGATTCAAAAGGTGTTTTATTGAATAACACTTATGATCGTGGGAACATTTTCATGTAGGCAGACTATAGTTACCCTAGTTACCATCTATGACTGTCTAAATTATAAGGGTTACACTTCATCTACCACTCAAATGCAAATATTGCGATGTTATTTTGCAATTATATTATGTAATTGTAACTTTAAAAAACACATTTAAACTGACATAATTTTAATACTAGGTGGTGTGTTGATAGAGTATTTGAAAATAATCCAACACATAAGTTGACATTTTATCAAAGCGAGCTAGACAAGCAGCTTGTTATCCAGGTATTTTTTTAATCATTTGTTTAATAAAAGTCATTACACTTCACCGAATTATTAATGTTTAATATTAAAAAAATTATATTTTATAGGTAATGTGAACGCCTTAGTTGAATGACATATTAGCAGTTGATTTAGGATTTTTTGCACTAGCGGGATGAACTTATAGACATCATTGGTCCTGCTAATATTTTTTGAGATGGTCGAACTACATTGCCCAAACCAAATAATGCGACAATTTGTCTACAAACAAGACATTCCAGTCGATTTCGACACGAGTGATACGTTGCTCGACATAACTTGTTGGGGTAAAAATAATGATTACGACTGATTAAGCTGACATGGGGCTTATGTATTAGAGTGGGATGCACGAAGAAATGAGATATTTACATAGATGAATCTTATGATTTCAAATGATAAGTATATGATTTAGTACATGAATATCACACATCGATTCATTACTTTAGATCCTGAGAATGTTCTACCACCTAGATACATACAGTACGAGCAACATGTCCAACAAATTCAAATTCTCATAAGTAATCAAATCTTTTCATGATTATGAAATGTTAAATTTTAGATTCTATGTATTGATCTTTTAATTTAACTTTAATTTTTTTTATTAATATTAGGCTGGTTTCATATTATAGGAGGGTCGAGAATCCACATCTTATCTTTGTAATACTGATGAAGAAAGAAAAGTTTATATTGTTGCATCCTAGTGGTTAAATGTTTGTCATACTGGACTCGATACCTTTAGAGAGTGGTTAACTCTTGATGATGTCATAGCAGAAGACGAGGCCACTCAGGCAGATGCAGGAGCTAAATCCAATTGTGCTTCTGATGAGCATGAATCATCTAGTAGATGACGTACATGTAAATAGATAGATGATTTATGTTTTTATATTTTTGGGATTACTTGATTATTAGATAGGATGAATTATTTTTTATTCATTTAAAATATATATTTTTTCCATTCATGGGGCTACTTATGGTTATGAAATATGATAATTTATTGAGTTTAGTTAGAATTTGTTAATTGGAGTTATTGTGGTTTTTTGTAGGTGTTTTTAAGTGAGAAATTGTTTTTGATATAGTTCATATATAGATATATAGGGTTAACTCCGTACATATCTTGTTAAAATTATAAAATGTTTAGCTCTCTAAAATCTTACAATTAAATTAAATTTTAGATTAATTAAAATAATTAATGATTTTATGAACTTTTTAAGCTCAAAATACAAAATATTTCCAAAACTAGACCGCAGACAAATCATGAAATAAAGGGAGTGAATTTATGTGATAGATGTATAAAAACACTATATAAAGTATAAAAACCCATATAAAAATCTCGATGAAATAGAGGGAGTGAATTTATGATTATCTCCCCGTACACAAATTACACATTCACACCCTTTTATAACCATTATTTTTTATCCTTCCATTTTTTGTTTTTAATAGAAAGGTAAATATAGTATTATCCTATTTCCATTTATGGTTCTGTTCATATACATAACACAATGCACATGGGAATCCAACCGTACGATTATGATCGTTTGTTATCGTAGAGGGAGAGCTTACCAGTCTTACATTGCTACATTTATGTTTTTTTTAACCATTTCACACTTAATTTGCATTTATTTTCTTTTTTATTACTTGAAGAAACTGTTTTTTATATGTTGAATAAAAAACGTTCTTCTAGTGATATTATAACTAAAATTCTAAAAAAGAAAAACAAATCATAACTTGATATGGGGTACTTTCTCCATTATTTTTTACATAATTATTTTTATTGTATTATTTCCTTAATTGTTAAGATTTTTTAGATTTTAAGAAGTTCAATAAGAATCTAGTGAGCAATCTAGTAAAATAAGGATAAATTTAATATATAACCGTTAAACCGAGTTTAAATTTTGACGAACATTTATAAAGATCATGTTTTCGATAGGGTTAAAATTTATTTGTCATCAAAGTTTTGGAAGGCCTTCAAATAAGGCCTAGAAGTTAGTGTTCAGAATTTTCTTTATTTTTCTTATTGTATTTAGACTCTTTTTTTATTTCATTTGAGACTTTTAATTTAATTGATATTTTACTAATTAGAATGTTTTTCTTGTAATTAAAAAGCTTGGTAGGCTATTTTCAAGGATCGAAGATTAATGAAATAAACATTTCATAATTTTCTCTACAATTAAGGAATATATAACCTTAAGGCTTAAGAAACCTAATTTATTGTTAAATATAGGGCAATTCTTCAATAAATTCTTTTGTCAAATATTTTTATTTAAATCTAGATTGAAGAAAGCATCTCTTCACGTGAGAAACTCAAATCAAATCTAATTTATTATTAAGAGTAATTATCATGAAAAAAATAACGATTTAAACATCACATGGTAATCTTGTAACTACCACTAACTTTTTATTATTATTAATGGGAGTGTCCGAGTCAGCCTGCGTGCACCTCGACTAATTCTACGGATTTTAAAATTAACGACTATGTAAACCTCTAGTGGTCATCATATTAGCAACTATAAAGTTCAAATTTAAGACTACAAAAAAAATAAACTTCTTGGTATCAAACTCTTACCATTTAATCACCTACTAATAACACAACCAAAAAACCGGAGAAAAGCAACGGAATTACCGACGGAATTTTTCCGTCGGTAATAATTACCGACGGAAATAATTCCGTCTCAAAATCTGTCGGTGTATACCGACGGATTTATTCCGTCGGTAATTCTGTCGGTATCTACCGACGGAACAATTCCGTCGGTATATACCGACGGTTTCGCCGACGGGGTATACAGTTCGTCTGGAAATATGCAACAGCGTGGTGACGTCAGGCGATTTTACCGACGGAAAGTACCGAGGGATTCAAACTGAGATAGCCGTACAGTGACGTGGCGCTGTCACCGACGGCATCACCGACGGAATCACAAACGGCAGGAGTCCGTCGGTGATTCCGTCGGAAAAAACCATTATATGCACCGACACTCTCTTCCTCTGTTTCTCCTTCTTCTTCTTTCCCATCCCACCTCTCCCCTCCCAAACTACAGCTCCCCTCCCAAACTGCAGCCAAACACCCATCCCAAACTCTCCACTATTCTCAACATGAGCACTCAAGTTTCTTATATCTTGTACGTGGTCACAATATCCGTTTCTTGTAGATTTTATCATTTTTTTGTAAGTAAATCTATCCTTTTTAGTTTTAATATTTAATTGTGAATTTTATTATTTTAGTATATGTATTTTGTTAATGTTTGTACTTGTTTAATTGTTATTTGTCAAAGAAACTTGTAGTATGAATGTATAATTTTGTAGTTGTTAAATTGTTTATATGAACGTTGATAGTCGATAATTGATAATGAATATTTAACATAAGTGTTGTTTTAGTTTGTTGGATAATGTCGGGGAAAACCAATATTTTTGTTATGTTTTATAGAGGTTCAATAGAAGTCATGGATGATCGTTCATGGATGTATCGGGACTCACCCCAAGGATTGCGGAGGATGGATTATTGTAACGGTGTCCAGGGTTTTATTAATTTCGCAACATCTATTCCGAGGAATTTTACTGATGGCGGTATTAGGTGTCCATGCAGGAAGTGTAAAAATTTAAAGTTTCTGCATCAAGATGTTATAACGATGCATCTTCTAACCAAAGGGTTCATGGAAGATTACCTGTGTTGGTATGCTCACGGAGAACTATTTGTTCCTGATGAGAGCATGGAAGAACAGGTGGTTGGGTCAACTTCTAGTGCTAGCAACATGCATGAAGTTGGAAATGAGAACAGTAATCCTTACAGGAATATGGTTATGGATGCAATGAGAATGAGTGAAGGTAATGTCAGGGAATGTCCAATCGTAGAAGAAGAACCTAATGCAGATGCAGCAAGGTTTTTTTGATCTGTTGAGAGATTCTGACGAACCATTATGGGATGGCTGCACGAACCACAGTAAATTATCAGCCGTAGCACAGGTGTTCACCATCAAGTCAGATCACGGGTTGAGTGAGGCCGGTTATGACAAGATTATTGAATGGGCGAGAAGCATTTTACCTGAAGGGAACAGGCTGAAAGAGAACTTCTATGCTGCCAAGTCCATGATGAAACCCCTCGGTTTAGGATACCAGAAAATTGATATATGCCCTAACTTCTGCATGTTATACTACCTTGAAAATGCTGAGATGACCGAGTGCATGACATGCGGGCATTCCCGTTACAAACCCAGAACTGGTAGAGGGAAGACTCTCGTGGCATATAAAAAGTTAGATACTTTCCAATCACACCTAGACTGCAGAGGTTATTCATGTCACCAAGGACTGTTGAGCACATGACATGGCACTAATCACACCATGCGGTTGATGGAGTGATGGTTCATCCTTTTGACGGTGAAGCCTGGAAACACTTTAACAGTATGCATCCTCCCTTTTCAGCTGAATCAAGGAACGTGCGTCTTGGGTTGTGTACAGACGGATTCAACCCATTCGGGTCATTTGCTGCTCCTTATTCTTGTTGGCCGGTTATACTGACGGTTTATAACTTGCCACCGGGGATGTGTATGAGGCCGGAGTTCATGTTTTTATCTATGGTCATACCAGGTCCGAGCAGTCCGGGGCGGAATATAGATGTTTGTCTTCGTCCGTTGATTGATGAGTTGACGCAGTTGTGGTCCCCTGGAGCTTTGACTTATGACATCTCGAGGAAACAAAATTTTGTTATGAGAGCGGCTTTGATGTGGACTATCAATGATTTCCCAGCTTATGGAATGGTTTCTGGTTGGAGCACGCATGGAAAGCTAGCATGTCCATATTGTATGGAGAACAACAAGGCATTCACGCTAACAAACGGGGGTAAAGCTTCTTTCTTTGACTGTCACCGTCGTTTCTTGCCACATAACCACAGGTACAGAAAGAACAGAAAGGATTTCTTTGTTGGCAGAGTTGAAAATGATGTTGCACCCCCGCGTCTTGCTGGTGAAGAATTGTTTGATGTTGTGTCAGAGTACGGTGAAATTGTGTTTGGTCTCCAATCAGGTAAGCAGAAGTTTCCTGGTTTTGGTTTGACCCATAATTGGGTGAAGCGAAGTATATTTTGGGAGCTTCCTTATTGGAAGACCAATCTTCTCCGCCATAACCTTGACGTCATGCACATTGAAAAGAACGTGTTTGAGAACATTTTCAACACCGTCATGGATGTGAAGGGGAAGACAAAGGACAACATCAAGGCTAGATTGGATGTAGCGCTGTTCTGTAACCGTAAAAATATGGAGTTGGTTTGTGATGGGTCACGGGTCGCAAAACCAAGAGCAAGCTTCGTGCTAGAGAAAAACGCACAACTACTAGTCTACAAATGGCTTAAGAGTCTGCGTTTCCCCGATGGACATGCCTCGAACATATCAAGGCTGGTTAATACGGAGGAATGCAGATTATATGGAATGAAGAGTCATGACTGCCATGTGTTTATGCAAACACTCATCCCATTAGCTTTTCGTGATTTGTTGCCAAAGGGGATATGGGATGCACTAACGGAGATTAGTCATTTCTTCAGAGACATATGCTCCAGCAAGTTGAATGTTGATCACATTGAAAGGCTTGAAAAGAATATCGTCGAGACAATATACAAACTTGAGATGATATTCCCTCCATCATTTTTTAACTCAATGGAGCATCTACCCGTACATTTACCGTTTGAGGTAAAAGTTGGAGGACCGGTCCAGTACAGATGGATGTATCCATTCGAGAGGTTAGATATTACAGTTGCTATGACATTTATAATTAAATGTTTTTATTTTTATTTTAATGTTTTTAATTGATAATTTTTTATTAATATATATATATACATATATATGCAGGTACTTGTTCAATCTTAAAAAAAAGGTTAAGAACAAGGCGCATGTTGAGGCGTCAATATGTGAGGCGTATATTGTTGAGGAGATCTCAACATTTATCTCATACTATTTCGAACCTCATTTGAGAACGAGGATAAACCGTGTTCCACGGCATGATGATGGTGGTGAAGTGCATTCAAGTGGGAACTTGTCAATATTCTCCAATCCTGGACGACCCACACCTAAAAATGCCGTGAGGGGAAGATATTTGTCTGAAATAGAGTTCAGACAAGCACACAATTATGTCCTATTTAACTGTGATGAGCTTAGACCTTTTATTAAGTAAGTGGATGTTCGACTTAAACTTTGTCAAGAGTGTACTATTTATGTTTTGTGATACCATACACTCATATACTTTGGAACAACCTTGCAGGCAACATCGACGATACTTACTGTCCAATAACTCACACCTGACCGAATCCCAGATCTTTCAATTACAAGATGAACAATTTGCCACATGGTTTAGAACACATGTAAGTCCTATCACAAACTCATTATCTCTTGCAATGTAATTAATTGTAGTCAATGTTACATAATATCCGTTTATTGATTATTGTTGTATTTAATTTACAAGCTAGGTTTATCAAATGGGAGGTAGTGCTGCTGTTTCACTGTCTTTACTATGTCTGGTCCCTGAAAGAAAAGTCAAGTGCTATAATGGATATTTTGTCAATGGATATGTCTTTCATACTGAAGAATACGGGCATGGAAGAAAGACATACAACAGCGGTGTTTGTATTAAGGGATCGACTTCTAGTGAGTTTAAAGTTGACTACTACGGTAGATTGGAAGAGGTCATCGAACTGCAATATCATAGCAAGCAAAATAGAGTGTTTTTATTCAAATGCTATTGGTATGACACAACTGACAGAGGAATCAGAGTAGATCCTCACTATGGTCTCGTTGAAATCAATTCAAAAGCTAGACACCGCAACGTAAACGACGTCTTTGTTTTCGCAAAGCAATGCCAACAAGTTTATTACACATACACCCCTTCCTTTAGAAAGGACCGATCAAGAGTTGATTAGTTATCCGTTTTAAAAACAAAACCCAAGGGTTGTGTCGAGGTTGTTCAGGATGAGAACGAAGACACAAGTGTGATAGATGAAGTCTTTCAAGCTAGTGAGTTGGTTGAACCATACCGAGTTGCTCCGTCGATTGACTTAGAAGAAAATTCGAATTTTCGTGTTTTCAACGATAGTCTTGTTGATGTTGACGCAGAGGAGTTGAATGTTGTTCTGAGCTCTACTAGTGAAAAAAAGAATGTTGTTGAAGAAGATGATAACAAAATTGAAGAGTGCGATGAAGCTGATGATAACAATTCAATAGAGGACGAAGATGAAAATTCCGACTAACTAAACATGTTATAAAGCCTTATTTTTATAATGTAATAATTTGAAACATGAAATATTTATTCTTCTTTAAGGGTCAGCCTTTGTTATTATGTTGTATGTGTTGTAAGATTGCAATTCAAGATTTTTTGAGAGGGTTACATTAAAAAATAGGAAAAATTTAGGATATTTGTATGACTTAAATCTAATGTTAGTACCAATTTAACAATGAATGTTCATAGTTGTAATTCTATATGATGTTATTGAATAAAATGTTGTGTTGATGATGATGAGTTGGGTTGAGATCCAGGATGATTGGATCGGGATGTGAAATAAAATTGGAAGTGTAATATGATTTTGTCGACAACTTGGGACCCCCCAGTACAGGGGAGACTCTGTCGAATTTTTTTTTAAATAATCGAAGTTAATTATGTAATTATTCGTATACATTTGTGTAGATGCGTAGAATGAAATCTACAGCACGTCGTCAGAAGACGGTTGCAGCTAGTTCTTCTAGCAGCGAGGAGGACGTATCCTTAGGTGCTGATCACAGCGAGGAATCTACGCCAACTTGTGATGCTGCCTCTTCTAGCGCGGTTTCACAGCGCAGAAGCGGTGTGCCTTCACAGCGGGGTCAATTCACCCGCAAGTACCAGGCACAATGGAAGGATGACCTCTCAATGTAAGTTTATTTAGGTTTTAGTTTTTTTTTATATACTTATAACATAATTTATGAACAACTAATTAATATTAATTACTACTTTTATTTAATTTCAGGTTCACAAACATTGAGGCTGCAAGGACTATAACATTGGCGTTTAAATCGTCGATGGAGATTCCATTGTTTCAATGGAGCCAGGTTTCCAAACATCCTGAGTGGAAACCTAATATCGATGCATGGTTTAAGCGATTTCAGGTCGGTGTTAATTTTTAATAAATAATTTTTATAATTTTATATCTTGTACTATTTTTATTTTATATGAATTATTTATATACACAGAACAAATTTGAGTGGGATAGGACGGACAACAATGTTGTGAGGAGGGTATGGGAGAATCACGCGGCAACTAGGTAACATCGAAAATAATATTTATTTTTGTTTTATAATTTTATGTTTTAAATTCTAATTTGTTACTATGGAAGTAGGTTGCGTGATTTTTGGTATGACACCCAAAAAAAATCAAAAAGACATGCGAGGGATAACGGTCTTGAAGGATGGAATGAGGTGGCGGTTTGGCAGGAATTCAAACCGCCATTCATCTCGGGGGAAATATGGACGGCATATATTGAGCACGTGACCTCAGAGCGGTTCTCACGGCGCTCACAATCTGGCGCCGACAACCGGAACCGGCAAATTTATGGTTCGGTGACCACGCACACTGGCGGATCCGTCCCATTCAGCGCACATGCAAAGCGGATGGTAAGATTAATTTTAATGAAATATATCGTTAATTAATTTGTCGTTCCTTATAATATATTTAACTTTCAACCTATTTTTTCCTTACAGGCTGCGTCTCTTGGACGTGAACCGAGTCCAATGGAGCTGTTTCTAGAGACGCATGTGCGGAGTCAAAACCGCCAAAAAGGGGTGCAGCAGTTCGTGGACAACCGTGCTCAGCACTTCGTGGTATGTTCGTTCATTCATTTTATTTTGTAAGTTATTATTTTCTTGAATTGCATCTTGAATTGCATTTGATGATTTTTTTACCGATGGAATTTTCAGGACACCTATAATAGCCGGTTGAGGGAGAGATATGGGGACAATCCGTCGACCCATCCAGATTTCGATCCAGATTTGTGGATGGAGGCGGGATCATCTGGTGGACCCGATAAAAATAGGGTCTACGGGCTCTCCAACACTACGGCTGACAACTTGCGGTCGACTCGTAGTGTCTCAACTGTTGGAAGCTCTCCATCAGTATCGAACACCCAGTCTGAGGAGTTCATTGCGTTGAAACAACAATATCAACAACTCTCGACGAATTATGATGAACTCCGTCAAATAGTCATGGAGATGAGATCAAAGATGGGTGACGATAATTGTGCAGCTTCTTTTTGGTCGTATGGTCCCGGGAACAACCAGCCTCCTCCTCCTCCTCCACCTCCTCCTCCACCTCCTCCTCCAGCTCCGCCGCTATTCTAGTTTAATTTTGCTTTTTAAACACATTAAATTTGTAATGAATATTATTTAACATTACTTTTACATTATTAATGTTTAATGCATAAATCTATTTGTTTATTAAGGTTTTTTACAATTAATAAATTTTTTTATATATATTTTAAATACCTACCGACGGATAGTATCCGTCGGTATTTAACAGAGAGTTGGCGAACAATTACCATCCATGCCATCATTACCGACGGCATCACCGACGGGATTAAATCCGTCGGTGATTAAATTCTGACGGCATTACCGACGGATAATATTCGTCGGTATTACATAGAGAGTTGCACAAAAATTACCAGCCATGCCATATTTACCGACGGACTTTCCGTCGGTAATGCCGTCGGTAATTACCCTTGACATTACCGACGGATTGATTCCGTCGGTAATGTTCCCGCGGGAAAATTTTTTTTGGGCGCGCGTATCCGTCTGTAACCCGTCGGCGTTTCCGTCGGTGGGTGGTTTTTTTTATTTGCGACAGAATTAGCGACGGAAATGAGATTTACCGACGACTGTTTTACCGACGGACGTGTTCCGTCGGTGAGGCCGTCGGTATTATTTTCACCGACGGACTTCATTGCTGTCACCGACGGAATGAGTCCGTCGGTAACACTGGATAATGTTGTAGTGTAAATGGTTACCTGCCACTAACTTTGAATGTCTGGGAGGATGGAACTGTGTTCGGAGTAAAATTGATTAAATTAGAAGATATATGACTCAGTCGATATACGCTTAAAACTGAATTGAGGTTTAAAAAAACTGATTGTATATTCTCCCACATCTACTAATAAAGCTTTTACAAGACCTCTCTCTTGAAGGATAAATTCTGTAAATTAACAAAATATAACACACCTTTCATTAATTTGTAGTTTTTAAGTTTGAATCAAATCCTTCATCAACCCACCGTAATTACTAATTAATACGAGGAAGATAATTACTATCATCATTTTATTTATTTTTTCACAGTTAAATATTTTTAAATATGTTTGAGATGTAATATCATGCACTAGTAAAAAGGAATCAACGTGCCGACCACTCGAAGTCAAGTGATTCTGTTTGGAAATGCGGTAGTTTTTGTTTATGATATTAGCCATTGGCAGCAGTAGATTTTTCAAATAAAGAAACTATGAAAATAATTGATCTTTAACTCTTCTGCATGGAGATGTTTATGCATGTCTTCTGTTGGGATGTACTCTTTTGCTTGCTTTCATCTTCCATTTTGCTAGAAATTTATAAAAATTAAGTAATGTTACTTTATCTAATAATTTAAATTCTTTAATCAAAATAATTTATTAATATGGTATTATATTCGTGATTATCTAATTGTAGAATATTAATTTTATTTTATTTAAATTAAAGTCATCATGATAAAACTAAATTGATGACTAAAAAAGAAAAATCTTATATCAGATTAATTTATAATAAAAAATAGATTTATAACACCAACTAAATATAAAAATTTATAAAAAAATAATTTTAACTTCTTACATTGCTCCCTTCCATCCTTGACATGCTAGAAAAATGTCGGGCGTTGAAGTTGCTTTCGTCCTAAATAATTGAATGTCTTTTGGATTAATCCTATTTCGATGGGAAGTTGTGGGCATTTTCTGCATTAATTGTGTCTGAAAGTCAACTTTTTTTCTAGAAAGGGAGCACATACGACGGATGTTTGATTAGAGGTAAAGTTTCCAGAAACTTACTCTGTAAATCCATTCCATAGTCCCTTTGATAATTCTGAGCTCCAAGCTATGGTTATGAGCTTGTTACTTGAATGATCCCAAGAGTAGAAACTCGGTAGCATAATGTTCCGGACAGAAACGCAAAATGCTCCGAAGTTCCTTCATCAATGTCCCACTGTAATTTTTGCTTGGAGACGGATGAGGTAAGATCCCTTTGCTTGCCCTTTATTTCAAGCAGGGTGCCAAAATAAAGGGTTTTTCCCCCCTGGCTATATCCAAATGAAGAAGTCTTTAGTTTAAGGTATTGAACTATTGATAATTATATATATATATATATATATATATATATATATATATATATAAAATTTTGATGTTATTTGAAGCTGCCTCCACCCGAGTTCTAATTCCAGATATTTTCAAGAGAGATGGGAAAATCGGAAACCTGCGTCCCCAGCTTCAGTGTACTATATAGTAGATTACCTGATGATTAAGGCACTCTGTCTCACATTATTTCTGAGAATCCTAACAAAAAATGCCTAAAATTTATAAAGGGGAGGGGGGGCACCATGCTTCTGACTCTCAGAGATTGAGAATCCTAAGCTAAGACAACCTTACATTTTAGGGGAAAAAACCATCTTTAAAATTAACGTTGGGTTCCTAAAGGCCTTCCATGTGATATCATCCCTTTTTTTAAGCGTCAATCATGTCCTGTCCTGTCCTGTCCTATAAGGCCTTATTTTATTTTTATTTTTATTTTTATTTTTTCTATTTTTAGTACCTTGGTATTTCCTACGACCATCTCGCATGTGGCAGCTTCCCCTTTCTACATCAAGGCAAGCAGTCAAATTATCAAACAGCTCAACATTATTACTAGTTCTAAGCAGCAGATGTGAACTAGTGAGAGCACAGCTTCCATGGAAGACACCGATAGTATATGAAATGCACAACTTCCACTGAAACCTCTTCTTGAAAACCCCAGATTTCACTTGATAATGTCTATGAACCTTATCTTTTTGAACCAAGTCGTGGTTCCTTTTACTCCTATAAAATATATTGTGCAACTTTAGCCACACAACAAGGGTCATTTTCATTCTCAAGAAACTGCAAAAATTTGAACTTGTCTTGTAGCTGATTGATTATTTCTAACCCATCCAGAGACCATAAAATAAAATAAAAAAATGTTTTCTAGCATTAACCCATCAACATTGACTCTGGTTAAGTTAAACATATCATCCTTGTTCTCGTCTTACAAGGTCAAGAAACTTCTCTGCAGTAATTCCTGTTTCAACATCTGTTTTAGCATCAAGTACATCACCAGGTCAGTTTACCGAGAGACCTGCCAGCATTTCACCGTAAGAAGGAAGGTCACGAATCTTTTCACTCAACTAGATGACACCAGCGTCCCCACACCCCAGCATCATGTTCCCAGCTGTAATATAACAAACGAGCTGTTACCTGGACAGAAGCTTCATCTCCGCCTCAAATTGGTGCCTGTGACACTTATTATCAGTGGTAGACCCCAACTCTGGGTGAGTTGATGCATGCCTAAAGCGGGAGACAAAGCAATACCCTTTCCAAGCCTGACGGGAACTTCTTCCTATAGAAGAATGCTCTACGCATATGGATTTTTTTGTAGTAATTTGTGTGGAATGGAGCAAAAGAGAAGATTGAAGAAACTATATTTATCAACTCCACAATTGTAAATTCACAATACCAGAATCCAAACAACACTCGCGACAAAATTAAAGATGACAATTTCTATCTGTGCGTAAAAAACAATTGTAAAGGACATAGTGAAAGATATCCTATGAACAGTATATGCGTGCATGTGATGAAAGATCATCACTTTCGGAAACATCAGGCCCCAGATTCAACTAGCTAAATCCTTTGCCTCTGCTAACGTTCTATCTGGATGGTTACATGACTGATACTATACTCACTTCTGATATAGTTTATCAAATTGTCTAGCACCGTGTCTGCATTTGCTTCAGGCCTGATTTTCACATGACAAGCCAGGAGAATCTTGCCCACGGTAATGGCCCATATATGCAGTTCGTGGATAGCCACCACGTCCTCCATCTCAAACAATCCCTCTTCAATCTTTGTTGCATCTATCTCTCTTGGAGTGCTCTCCATCAAGACGTCAAGTATGTTCCGAAGCATTTTGATTGTTGTACCCAAGACTATAACTGAAAAGAATAGGGTGCAGATCACATCAACTATCTTCCACTCAGGCTTATACCATATGATTGCACCTCCTATCATGACCCCGATACTCTGGATGGAATCCCCAAGAACATGGATATAAGCTCCTTGTACATTTATGTTCCTTTGCTTCTTTTCATGCCTGGCTTCCTTTTTATCCAGCAGCGGCTCAACATGTTCTTCATGAGCATGACGGTGCTCATCTTTCGAGTGCTTATGATGATTGCCCGCATCTTTTGGGTGCTCGTCATGATGACGATGATGAGTAGTAACTGTCATTCCATGGCTGTGGCCAGTCCCATGATTGTGATCATGGTCATGCCCGTGATCATGTCCCAACACAAGTGCCATGACGATATTCACTAGAAGACCGAATGCAGCAACGAGAAACATAAGAAACCCATCTACCTCCCCTGTATCATGGATGAGCCTAACAATGGCTTTATAAACCAAAATTCCTGCAAGCAACCAGATGAGCTGTATGGAAACCAGTGCACCGAGAACCTCAATCCTAACAAATCCATAAGATTGACGGGGTGTGGCTTCCCAGCCAGCTGCCCAAAATGAAAACAAGGAGATAGCAAAGGCTGCAACATCTGAAAGCAAATGTGCAGCATCAGTCAAGATTGCCAGACTATTGGCTTTGATGCCACCAGCTACCTCAGCACTCATGAACACTACACAAAGTGCCACGGCTATCCAGAGCTTACGCATTGAAGTTGAACGTTCTTTGGCATTCTTGAGGTTATATCCAGTATCTGAAAATACACAAGGTGCTTCCCCACATACGTTACTCGCTCCACTATCCCCTCCATCAAGAATATCCACGCTTGTTTCAACAGGGGGGGCATGCTGAGTATTTTGTTCTTCCATCTGAAAGTTCACAGTTACACCATGAATACCATGTGAAATCTAACAGAACATGCCTGCATATATAGTGCACAATGTGTTCTGTAATGATACACGGAAGAGTAAATGCATTGTCTTACAACATCAAAGAGAATTTGGCAACGGATACACCATCAAAGTAGCTTATGATGAACCAACATGCAGAAAGAGAAAAAAATGAAAGAACTGAAAAGATGAATAGCTGATAATGGTATTTACACCAAACTCAGGCACTATAGGGAGAAATTCCAGGTTCCTCAATATTCAACGAGTTTAAGAGCCAAAACCCACGAAGATTATTTGATTGCATGAACTTGCTGAAAGTAATATTGTAATTCTGAACTAGTAATGTTCCTCCTCCTCGGGCCCTTTCAAAGACAGCAGCCTTCATAGAACTAGACCCTAAACTCTTAATGACAATTCATGCTTAAACATGAATTTGATAGATTGCAAATATGAATAAATTTGATTGTAATGACAGTGCTTTGAAATTACACCAATAACTCCCCAGCAGAAACAAAACCACAAACATATTGATTCCGAGCAGTGTCACTCACATAGCCAGCCCCCAAACAGTAGAGATTAAGGCATTTAGTTTGTAATTAGCCCTTAATTACAAATCAGAATTTCAAAAGGATTTAGAAAATGAAGTTCATAACGTGATGATCACTAGCTAAACACGCCAGCAGAAGAGCATTCCCTGCCAGTAATATAAGCCGTTTGATACAAAAGACTAATCCAAATCAATGGATCGCTGATCACATAACACACAACACCTTGCTCAATGACAATTATAAACATAAACAAAGTTTCAAATTTTTAACCCTCACGCGGAATCCATGAAAGAAGGAAATCACGCACTACCAATTTAAGTTCACAAGACAACTTATTGTATAGACAGCATATTAGCATTTGCACATATAGGGAAGGAGAACTGAGTCAAGCCAAAGAGTGGAACAATAGAAGTGGCTGAATGGCTGTCCACCAAGTAAGCCTTCGTCTTCTTCTCTCTCTCTCTCTCTCTCTCTCTCTATTTAAGTAAAAAGAAATCATTTAACACAATCAAACAGATGCAGCTTTTCAACGACATTCGAATTTGTGGCAACAATTATGCATCAAAGGAATCCAGTAACTGAATTCCATTTCAAACATGGATCATCCCCACTTGTAAAAAGATCTAATAAAGGAAAAATCCATAATCACAGCGATATCCTTTGCATGTACTTTCTCCCTTTGTGTCAGTGGCTTCATTACACATACCAGATGCAAAGAGATTCAGTCATAGAAATGTTTCAGAAGAAGGAATCAAAAAAGAAACGAAAAGATTCCTAATTTCCCATGACCCTATTGACAGTGTAACAGCAACCCATCAGCAGTAAAGCAACAACTAGTACCAAGCATTGGACCATGTGGATTGATCTGCACATCTAAATCTCGTGAGGAATAACATGCCGCAGCTTTAACATCTCTAATTGGAAGATGGGGGGAAAGAAGAAAAACAGAGAGTAAAGCATGGAGATACAAGGATCAAAGCCATAAAAGAGATAAGCCAATAGATTACCTTTCAAGGCACTCGAAATTTTTAAGTTACAGGATGCAAGCAATGCAAACAAGTGGCGGGAGCTTAATTTTTGGTAAGAAATAATATTTTCTCATCAAACACACCAAAAAGCATCACCTAAAAGCCAGAAAATAGAGTGTTACTTGAAGATCATAGAAGTGGCAAATAGAAATCAAACACCCTTTAATAGATATCAATCTCCTGGAAGTCTTTGATTGAATTAGGTAAAGAATCTTAGCACAATCAGCACCATGCTGAATCAAAACCAAACAAAAATAGCATATCGTTATTGGTGCTGAAAGCTAACCTGCTGCAAATGATCAGAAGACAAAAACCAACAAGATAACAATAACGTCCATTAATACGTATTAGATAAACAAACAAGCAAAACACAAGACTCGCCGAGCTTAATTATTATATACACTTAAACCCAAAAGTCAAAAGATTGCGCGCGCGCGCGCGCCAGCACAATATATATATATATATATATATATATATATATATATATATATATATATGAAGAATAATTGGATAAGTTAGAATCATTGAACCTAGAATAAATAAAGGTGTTAGCTTGAGTTGTTCTTTTTAATCTTGGTTTGCTTGTGGCATCAATTTGACTTCCGTAAATCATTGTCTCTACATCAATCACCCTCGTTTAAACAATTCAATTTCAAACCCTAAGGATAATCGTTGCAACTGGGATGATGCAATAAATAAAGGGCACTCACTGTCTTCCAGTTTACACGCCCATGTGGATGGATCTGGTATGGTGGATGCTCCGTAGAATCAAGCTGTACTACAATTTAGAGATGAGAGTAATGCTAATTTTAACCAATATTTTTTCGGGATTTTTTTTCAAAAATCTCATGCTAATTTTACTACTGGGTCTTATAAATTAAATGTTTGAAGCTTTTTACAAGATGAATTCGGGAGGGAAAAAAAAACTTACAATTCATATATGATTTACAAACACTAAGATCTTATATAGTAAGTGGGTATCCTCCCAACATTTAAATGTTATTGGAGATCTTGATAAGAATAGTTTCTTACAAATAAATTGTTAACGAAGCACTGAGAATCTAATTGAAAAAAGATTTAGTTTCAATACAAAAACTAATTGGAAGATACCTCTGTCTTAAACATTTTTTTTCCTCTAGATTAATGCTTAATCTAACCTCTTTTGGAAGTAAGTCTTAATCCATGAATTATGTGAACAAAGTTAAAATTGATTACCAAACATATCATCAATTACTACAACTTGTTAGTGATGTTTTGATCTGTCCGTGAGGAGCTCTGGGGACAAAATTGCATTTCAATTCCAATCAATCATTCCACGTGTTATTTCCACTTGGCAATGGTCGTCAATCAATTTGCCCGAATTACCTGTATATGCAATCAAAATCAGAGGGTTTTTTTTTTTTTTTTTGAGACCGTGGAGGCTGCCTGATTGGTGGAAATGATCCCAGTACAATTAGCTTCATATCAATAACTAAATATCTGCTCAAATTATGTGACGAAGTACAAAATATACTAAAAGACAAGTTTTTTTTCACGGTAATCGATAGTGCATTTTTTTCTTTTCTTTCTTGTTTGATCATTGCTTCTTTTTTTTTTATTACCGTCAATTACATAAATCATTTTATGGATAAGTCTAGAAATGACAATTAAATATCAATACAAATGAGTGAATTTTTTAATATAATTATAAATAAGATATGAATATTATTAAATTCAACACAAAACCTAACCAAAACCTAATTTTATTCAACATAAAGTAATATATATATATATATATATATATATATATATATATATAAACACACACACACATTTTATGTTAAATAATAAATAATAGTCAGATGATAGATATTTATATAAATATTTGAAACTCGATATATAAGATATAGATATCAAAATTTTATACTCGATAGATAATGAGTAAGGTATAAATATAAAGAAACTGAGTCTATGGATGCCTATTGCCATCCCTGGCCAAATCAATCACCAATTTCTTATAATGTATTTTGTTAAGATAAAAATTAAAAGAAAAGACCAAAGTGTTGAACACGATAAACATGCATGGTCACTCAAAACTTCAGACTAAAGAGTTCATTTCAATCCCTCTATTATCCTTTGACTACCTTTTAGTCCCTTTTATTTTAAAATTTTTATTTTTGGTTCATAACTTCATTATATTTATTTTTTGGTCTCTAGTTTGATATAGAAAAGAGAAAGTCGCTGGAAACAAGTACAAAGAGAGAAAGTTGCCTAATAGACATGTATTTGGAGACAAAAAACCATTGATGGTGGAGTCAATAGGTTTTATTCAATAAAAGAAATTCAATTGAGAAGTTATTATTTGATCCTCATCTTACTAGAACTAAACTAGGGTTGAGCAAGATATTTTTTTTTCCTTTTTATTTTGTGTATTTTTGATCGATTAGAGGCATTTTAACTTGATAAATTATATATAGGTGTTCAGAATGTTTATTATGTATTTTAGGTCGAAACAACTTGAAAAATAGATTTCTAAGCCAAAAAATCAAAGCCCGATTTTCAACCACCTTTTAAAGGTTGAAATCTAGGCAAGCAGGCGATGTGTTATTTGTCATTTATTTTTATTGTTTTTTTTAAAGGAGGGAAACGACATGAAAGGGAAAAAAAAGGAATTAACCTTGTCGGGCCACGTGTTTTTGGCTCTCTTTTTTGCTGAGATAGCTGCTTGGGCTTGGCTTTTTTGCAATTTTTTCTTATTTTTATTGGATTTAGATTTAAATGTAATGAAAAAACTTGACATGATATTTTATTTATTATTAAAAAAATTTCATGGTCCTCTAATAAATTTTTAGGTTTTGATGAGGATGTTAATATTTATTTTTCAATTATTATGTGTCTATTATGAACAAAAATAAAGTCATAGATATTAAATTTATGTTTTATTATCTTGGGATAATTACGAGAAAAATCCCTCTTATAATGTGATCGTATTTTCATTGTTTTGATGTTTTTTAAGAAATTACATTGTACATCTTTAACCTCGTGCACTAACAATATAAAAGAAATGTTTGAATATTTATATCTTTATTATTATATTCATTTTAATAAATAAAGAGAGTTGAAATTATTAATCTTTTTATAAGCAATTATATTATTGTATTATTAAATGAAAAAAAAATCAAAGAGCTCCACTCCCCACACAATGTTATAGTTTATCTTAATATGCTTCTTTACGTTAATTTATCAACTTGGTCCGTAGCTAGAGTTAAAAAAAAATTAGTATTTATTAACATATTTAATTTTTTTAGTTTTGTTTTTGAATTTCTTCATTAAAAACTGGTTGCTAAGAACAGTTTTTTTTTTAGTTTTTTAATTTGAACTACTCATGAATAGAGTATTTTTCCTGCATTAACATAATTGAAAAAATAATTCTCATAATTTTGCACGTAGTATATACACTATCAATGATCATATACAACTATTATTTATGTTTTGGAGGAAGAATTATTTTAAGAACTGTGCTAGTTTAAAAAATAAATTTTTCTAATGTGCTGACGTGGAGAAAAAGGGTCACGAATGGGCGTCTGATCCCTTTTGCTCTCCCCAGCCTTCTGTTTTTGAGACTTGACAGCAGCCCACTCGCTCCGAGCTTAATTCGAGAGAGACAGCCTCCACCTTCCTTTCTTTCATCGGCAGGCTCTGAAACGAAGGTTGATTTACAAGCTTTCGATTGTTGATTCCCAAGGCATCTATCTGGGTACCTACGCAGTACGAGACTGACATTAAGTTGCCAAAGTTACGAGCATCTGATACCCACAGCATCATGTAGAGGGAGAATCAAGTCTCAGTTGGTACAATATTATTCAAAAATGCGATGCTCCATGCAATATCAGGGGGTGTCATCCCCCCACTACACACAAAAAAAGTCTAACTAAAGGAAACAAGTAGACATTAGTTTATATTTTTATAAAAAAAATAATTTATAGTGAGGAAAAAAAATTTAAAAATATTTTTGACCTCAAAAACAAATATTCTTCGGTCACATAGCACTAATTAGAATATTAGTCGATGTAAAGACCATGAATAAGTGTAAGAAACAAACTAAACTAAGATTTGTTTGTTAGAGAATAATATAAATTATATCTTGAAATCTTATTAATTTAAACTTTAAATTATTGAATTGAAATGGTTTTTTAACATGATATCATAGTCTTGATAATCAAACGATCACGAGTTCGAATCTCACTATCCTCATTTATTTAATAAAAATTTAACATAAAGTAGAGTGTAAGTTTCAAGATTAAAAAGCTTTTATTTTAAAAAATATATTAAAAAACAATATAAATTTTATTTAAAAATTTTATCTAAAAATTTAATTTATTAGGCACACTAGTAGAAAAAAGATATAAATCCTTTAATTTTTAAGTGAAAATACTTCGTCTCGCTGTCTAAAGGGAAGCGCATTTCATCAAAAAGCGAGGCATCCTTCGTAAGAGAGAACATATATTGCACTAGCGTTTCCAATAATATATAATAGGAGAGGCAGTGGTAGTGATTTCTGAGCTAATCACTGCCCGCCCCATGTCTAGTCAATTATCTCGTGGTTATTCAGCATGATTCATCGATCGTGCTGCCCTCTTTCCTGGTGTTATCAGTCACTGTGCCTCAGCTCCACCACCATTCTGCAGTTTCCCAGTGAGGTTTTACTGGCTTTTGCATCACACAAGATCCCCTGCCCTATTTCATTTCATAAAACCCGTACCCATTTCAGGACGCAAGTTCAAATTAGTTACCTGAAATTCTCAAATTAATTTTACTATGTTGCCTACGTTCCCTAATAATTCGATTTTTGGACAAAATTAAGGCTTTGTCTGTACCCATTAAAGCGGAGAATTAATTTAATTTAAAATTTTAAGTTGTTAAATAAAGCTTCAATACATGATTTATATTATTTTCTAACGTATTTCTTTAAGTAAAAATATTTTGAACTTGAAATTTGTACAAGGTATTATCTTATACTTGATTTTTATCAAATAAATGGAGATGATGAGATTTGAACTCGTAAGTCGTAACTGTTTGGTTATTAAGGCTCTAATAACATGTCAAATAATTAATTCAACCCAAAAGATTAAACTATTAGGTAAGGTTCCAAAATATGATTTATATTATTTTCTAATAAGAATTATGTTTGCGATGGAATTTTAGTAAATTTTGAAAAAAAAAATTATGTTTTTGAATAGTTTTAAAATGTTAATGTCAAAAATAAATTTTAAAAATTAAAAAATACATATATTATTTTAATATTTTTTTAAATAAAAATTACTTTAAAAAACAATTTCAAGCAAATATACTTTAACATACTTAATAAGAAGCAAGCAGATTAAGATGCTTTTCTTATCAGCATTTTGACACATTCCATATCCATTGGAGCACATATGTTATGTTATGCGTGAAGCTTCGTGTTCTTTACCAAAGTCAAAGAAGGTCAGGGAAAAATTTTATTTATCAATTATCAAAAAAAAAAAAAAAATAACTCTGCTGCGAAAAGTTTTCAACTGCATTGGACATACTTTTAGATGGAGAAGACAACCGGTCCATGGTTGGCTGCATGGAGAGCCATGCGTCTCGTTTGTTTTTACTCCAGTGGTGACATAATTAATTTGAAATTAAGCAAAACCTTGTCGGAGTAACCAATCGGTTCTAGAGAAGGAAAAGGAAGAATTTCGTCTTTGTTGCTGTTTATATATAATCATGATCGGACCATATATATATATATGCACGGATACTGGACTAGAACATGGCGTTCTCACCAGTCTGAACTTCCTTAATTTGATCATCTGCCATTCATATTACAAGCTACTGCTGCTTGAAAGGAAGATAAAAAAGGGAAGTCTGCATAATATATATATATATATAAAACAAGAAAAAAAGTACACTAAAACCCGCATAAAGAAGGAAAAAAACACAGAAGAAATTAGCTCGCAGCTCATGATGGCCTTGTAAGGTTTCATACCTTCATGATTAACTTCATATATCGACTTTACACTTTGGAGACCCAAGCAAAGGCACCTGCCCTACAAAGCCCTTCTTCAAACCCACCCAGACATCACACTTCACATAGACTCCATATCTCAGAGTCTTTATAGCCCCAGCCTTCCACCTAAACCTCCCCAACAACACCACACTCAGCGCCACAACCCCATATGCCTCATCCATCACCAACCCGTTTGAAACTTCCACTGAAACTGGCACCCCTGCCCCACCAAGCACCGGAGACAGGGCCACCGTGCTCTTTGTCGCGTGATAAAGTGGTGGCAATGCCAGTGAAGGAGTTATAGCTTGGTTCCTGTATGATACATAGGCAGTGAGTTTATCATACATGATCGAGACCCTCCTGTTGGGGTTTCTAGTCACAAGAGAGAACTGCATGGAGGTGGAAATGAAAGGTGGGCATGTGTTGTTAAGGTCATATATAGCTGCCCCAACTACAGTGAACTGGGGCTTGTGAGGTCTGTAAATTAACCAGACTATTAGAACTGCAAGACCTGCTAAGAGAAGGAAGATGGTGATCAATGTGCAGAGAACACGGAGCGTGTTTCTTGGTGGTGATGCCATGTGTTCTCTAGGAAGATGATGACCAGCTGTGGGTTGATTGCTATTGCTTGGTGCTCTTCTGCCATGAGAAATATGATTATATTATTGGGTGTTTATATATATGCGAACAGGGGGTGGGGGGCCTGAAGATGCCGAGAAAACAAGCTGAGGAAGGAGAAAATCCATGGGACAAGTGTATCGAAAAAGGAAGAGGAAGAAGGGAGAGTTTATTGGGTAACTTTGAACTAAAGTTAATTAAAAAGAAAATTATTTGTGGATTAATAGGTGCTCCTCTTTTTTTCTTTTCTCTTTTCAAATTTCCTTTTCTTTTTTTTCATAACAAAAAGTAAAAATTAATAATAATGAAAGTTCTATAAAACAAAACAATTGAGGGTAGTGCTGAATACAATAGGATGTTCGGTCAATACCGGTATGAGCTAATCTACTAGTTAGATTAAAAAAAAAAATCGGTGATATAGAATTATTTGTTATTATTATTAAATCTGCCTGGAAAATTAATCTTAAGACTTTATAATTTGATTTTTTATTTAGCTTGGATTTAAAATTAAATAATAAAAAAATTAGCTTTAAGTGATTCAATCAACTTGTCTGGTCTAAAAACAACTCAATTGACCCATAATAAAAGTTTAATAATGAAATTGAGAAAAACAAATACTAAAATTAACATAAAAAATCTCTCAATAAAACTTTCTTCCTAACTCAGGTTTAAAATTAAAATATGTGGAAGTTATCCCAACGTAATTCAATTAACTTGACTAATCTAAAGACAACCAAACTGACCAGTAACAAACATATAAGGATGAAATTAAAAAATAATAATGAAGTTGACTTAAAAGACTTTTTTATTGGATTTCTTGTCTAACTTGAGTTTAAAATTAAATCATGTTAGAGTTGTCTCAACATGACCTAGTTGACTTGACCAGTCCGAAAGTAATTTAGTTGGCCAATCCGAAAGTAACCTGGTTGGCTAGTAAAAGAATTTTAAAGATTAAATTAAAAAAATAATGAAATTAACATGAAAAAAAAACTCTCAACCTAAATCTTTGTATAGCTTAGATTTAAAATTAAATTATGTGAGATATCCTCTTCTAGAATCCAGTCATCTTGGTTACTTTAAAAATAACTCAAACCATAAAAAAATATGAAATAAAGGGAAAGAAGTGGAAAAAGAAGGCTAAATTAAAAAACTAAAAAGAGAAACTTTACTGTTATTATAAAAAATTAAACTACACTAAGCATTCCAGCTCTTTTAGTTTAATAAGGTAATATGAATTACACACACACACACACAGAGTGCGCGCGCATGTGCCAAGTACTTGTGCAATAACGCATGATGATGAGCTAGCTCCCCTTCTAATGGTTAACATTTTAATCCAAACATGATGGGTTTTTGTCTGGTTTGAATGCATGAAATCTTTTTCATATAGTTCGCTTCGAGCCAAATATAAAAATCCAAAATTTATATTTACTGAAAAAGATAAGAGTATTATTAAATTCAAAACTTTATCTAAATACGATAATATATATATATATATATATATATATATATATATTATAATTTCATGCTCCCACATGATCAAAAACTATATAGGAATAATAATTTTTGAAATGAGCACGAGTGAGTTATTTTGGAAATCCAGCAATTAATACTTATTACCATCTCTAATAATAATCATTACTAGCTTTTTTTATGTTTTATTATAAAATTATGGTGTGTATTGATTAAATAAATATTTTTAAATTTATAATTAAAATAAAACATATAACGTACCACATATATAACCCATTTCTAATACTTATTTTGGTATTAAAACATTATTCTCGGAATGATGTCATTAATAAGTCAATGCACAAAGTCTTAACACGTGACATATAATTTAACAAAATTGAATAAAAGGGTAGAAACTTCAACGGAATATATTAATAAAGGAGTAAAAATCATTAAAAAAAAATTATATAAAGACAAGAATTATATATAAAAAAAAATATAAAAGTATAAGAGTACAAGAGCAAAAAGGGACATTAACCAATAAATATTTATTGGGTATTTATTGTTTCATATTAGAAATGAATATCTAAAGTATTTATTTAATAAATAATAAAGAAAATATAAATATTTCCAAACTTCATCAGTGAAATTTAATCCAAATTAACCCGGTCTAAAATATATATATGCATTAGTATTATATTTTTTTCTGCATGAATAAAGTTGGTGGCTGATTTCTGCCTTTCCTACATGCCTCTTTTTTTCCATAGCTAATGCCTCGTCAGATCCAACATTTAGAAGGTTCAAGATTAAAGTATCTACCCCCTCTTATTCGCTTACGAGTCGTTATTCGTATGCATTTTTGTATTTATCTACCCCACTTTGTGTTTTTGGTATTAAAAAAAAATTGATGTTTTTTTATGGTTTTAATATTTTTTTATCTACCCCACTTTGTGTTTTTGTTATTAATTTAATGTTTTTTAAATGAAATATGTTGGTATAGTTTATAAATGAATAAAAAAATAAAAATGTTTATCTACTATTAGAAAGAAACACTTTTTTCTAAGTGTTTATAAATGTAAGTTTCTAGCGTGTAGTAAATTAAGTAAAAATCATGGTAAATGGACTCTTCTAGCAGGATTTCTAATGCTGTTAGGTGGGTATTTATAATATATCAGTGAGATTCATTTATTTTTTAATTAATTTCTTTAATTTTTCATAATTAATTTTGATATTTGTGAATGTTGAAATAAAACTAAATAGTACTTATTCAGTTTAATTTAAAATATAATAGTTTCATTAATAATCATAATATTAAAACACACAATATTTCATTATAATACTTTCAAGTCTAATAAAATCAGTTACTATATATATATATATATATATATATATAAATGTGTGAAAATATTGTCTTTTAAATATTTATTTTTTTCACACAAATATATATATTTATTTCTTTTATGATATAATTAAGTTTTCTAAACCACGACTAAGAAGAGAAGACTAAGGAAATAATATATATATATATATATAAAAAAAAGAAATAAATATATATATTTGTGTGAAAGAAATAAATATTTAAAAGATAATATTTTCACACATTTAAACTAACTTTTTATTTGTTTTCATCTTAAACAATTTCTCCAACAAAATATATTTTTAAAACATAAATAAAAACAAAAGTTATTGTACGCTCATACCCTTCATATTTGCTTCCCCTCCAAAAATCCACAAAATATTTACGTACACATGCATTTATGGCAACCATTCATGATCGTTGTCCAAGAAAACCAAATGACCATTTGCTTCCTTCCCAACAATAATTACCAAAAAAACCAAAAAAAAAAAAAAACTAAAAGAGCTCAGCTTTTTCTTATAGTGTGGAAGGAGAATTATTGTAAATTCAAGTAGTGTAATAACTATTTTGCTCTTCATTACTTTGATAATTGCCTTGACATTAAGGTAAAATCATATTTTCAAGGGGATATAAATGTTAATTTAGTCATTTAATTTTGAAAATTCATAGTGAAAATATTCTTTTACCCTTGAAATCTTAGGGGGGGTGTCGTTAAGGGTGTTTTTTCATCCTTTTCTTTTTATTTGCACAGTAAAATAACACTTATATCCTTAGCTACTCAGAGAAATGACCTTGCAGAAAGCAGTTTATTTATCTTTATATTTTTTTACAGTAAAATTACATATTTAGCCTTTAACTTTTCAAGTTTTCAAGTTTTAAGAATGACATCGGAGGGTATTTTTGTCTTTGTGTCATGATTGTTTTGTAATAATGATATGCCCCTGGACCTTTTTTTGTAATTTTTCTTATTATATTAATAAATTAGTAAAATATGATGACACGTGCCACATATATATCACCACGTCAGAGTCCTCCGTGTTATTCAGGAAGTGTGTGAGGACAATTACGGTGACCAAAAACACCTGATTATTGTCTCAGCCGATGCACAAGGTTATGGCCCAGCTGTTGGGGCGACATGTTTGGCAAGGCAGGCGACAATGGGTTTTTTGTCTCTTGCCCTTTATTTTTCTCTCCTAGGCCTTGGTATTCGTGTCTTTAAAAATTTAGTTGTGTCATCCACTTTGTATTTATTTTGGGTTTAGTCTTTATTTTTTTTATTTCTATTTATTTTGATTTTAATGCTTCTTGAAGTTTATTTATTTCAATTTCATCCCTCCGCATTTAATTTATTTTTTGCATCCAATTTGATCATCATTCTTTTAATTGCTTTTTTTTTTATCCTTTGCATTTATTTTATTTTTTTGATTTTTTTCCTTAAGAATTTTCATTCATTTGTTTTCAAATTTTGGTCCTCATTTTTTTCATTACTCTTTTTCTATCATTTTCTTTATTTATTTTGTTTTCAATTTAATTATTGATTAGTTTCTTTCAGTTATTTTTCGTGCATGATTTTGCTCTTATTGTTTACGTTTTTATTTTTTATTTTTATATAATTGAGAATTTTGCTTTGTAATTTTTTCGTGTCTGCTTTTTATAAGGTAGTCCCAACCTCTTGACCCAATCCACCAGTTTCAATGATTTACCTGATTTGAGTTCGGTAATTTGTTTTTTAAATCCTTTTTTGGAATTTTTTTTTCATTTGACATTGACTTAATAGGCCTTGAGCTTTGTGATTTGTTGAGTTTTTTTTTTGTGAAGTTATCTCCATCTCATATCTCGAGTCACAAGTTACTCGAGTTAATATGGGTTGACTTATTTTTAAAAAAATTGATTTTTTATTCGGTTTTATCTTTTTCAATTAAATTATTGACCCTTAAACATTGTTATTTTTCCCACCTTCTTTTACGAAAGGTTATCGAGGTGATCAAGCATCTCAGCATCCCCTCCACGAATAAGCGGGCACATCTAGCTCGATGGTGGTCGAAGTAGTGCATGTAGCCCTTTGTTTTTTTTTTTTTACTTTTCCCTCTCTCCTACTTGATTTTCGTATTGGCCTTAAAGAAAAACCGAATCAACCTTAAAGATTTGTTATACTTAAGATTTCATCATTATTCTCTTCATTACAACTTTTTAAATTTAAAATAATTTATAGAAAGGGTTTTTTCAATTTCATCGTTGTTCTCTATATTGCAATTTTTTTTATTAAGAATAATTTATTAAATTAAGATTTTTTTTTTAATTTCACCCCCAATAGATATTGTAACCTATCAGATTTGATTCCTATTTTTTTATTGCTATTTGTAGATGGTTTTTGCAATTGTTTTTTTTGGCAATTTCATCATTTTTTTCCTGTCAAATCTAATCTTTTTATTATTATTGTATTTTTTTTACCTTGAAAGAATCTTTTAGGTTAATTTTTTTTATTTCAGTCTCCAACATTTAATTGGACGGATGTTTAACTTCTTAGATGAGTTCGACTCTAGAATTTAATGATTTATTGGTTTAAGAGATTGACTCTGATTTACAAAGTTGACACGGATACGAGTTTCTGTGGGTTGCTTTTTGTAAAAAAAAAATTTATTTCATCCTTTACCATTTTTTTATTTTTTTTAATTCGTTTTCTATGAGATTTTTAGTCAACTTTAAAATAACACAAGTCACCTTGCTTTTTTTTATCTTTTTTTAATTTAATTTTTCTAAAATAATTTTATTTTAAAATTGAATTAATTAATTTCATTCTCCAACATTTAATTTTATTTTTGAGCTTCTAAGTCGAGTTCAGATCAAGAATTTAATGGATTGCAAATTGAAAGTTTAATCTAGAATTACAAGGTTTAAATCTTCTTGATATATTTTCTACAATGAAAAATATTGTGAATAGCCCTATTTAAGTTTTTTATTAAATTAATTTTATTAATTGCATCCCGACATTTAATTTGATGCAATATTTGAAGAAATTTTATTTTTTAAAATATTTTATTTTTGAACATTAGTATTCTTTGTTTGTTTTATTTTTAATTGAGTTATTCCAATATCACGTCCCGAGTCATAAATTTAACAAATTCATCTAGTTTTGCTCAAATATTTTTTCATTGCTTTCTAATATTTTTTTTATCTCTATTCAATGTTCATCATCTTTGCAATTTTTTCTTTTAAGAAAAATTTGCGTTGCCATTTTCTTTTCTACAATAAAAAAATAATAGCCCGCAGTGTAGCTCCAGTGACCTATATAGTGTAAGACTATTACAAGACCTTTTCCAGGACTATTTATTTATTTATTTTTGGGGTTCTCCGGTCCGTGAAGTAATACTTTCATAAAAGGCTTGCCTAATAAATAATCAATCGTAGCGTCCAGAAGTTTTGTTGTCTATTAAGATGATCAAAGGAACGAATGCCTCAATCAGATGAACCGAACCAAATTAAACATAAAGAATAATAATAATATCCACTTTCTCCTAATTAATTGATCAACAGAATCTCAGGCAGGCATAAAGTGGATGCTGCCCAGCAATCATATAAAGCAATACTTGTAAAGCTAACAGAAGATACAAGCCCACTTTAAAACTATCAACCCAAATTATCACTTTTAAAGCTTCCTAAAACCTACAAGTCAGTCATCTACTGCGCGAGCAAAGAAATTAACCAGAGTAGAAGAGGATTCAGACTTCACCCCATAATTACAAGCCTAACTTTTCTAGTAGACTCAAAGGTAAAGGAGGTTGCAAACACATTCATATCTCACCATAGACATGCCATCATTTCCAAAACATCAAAGCGCTCGAGCAACAAACAGGTGTGCGATGATAACCTTCGCGGTCAGCCATTAGCAACTGGGCAATCATTTTGCGCTTGACGAACAAACTGACCTTTCACCCGAGGACGTTGCTCTGCCAGTCTTTTCCGACTTTGGTATCGAACCTGCCGGTCAAAGGAAGTCTACGTTTAAGAATTGCATATCATTCCATACATGTCTTGGCATGTGATTTTGCTATCCTCACCACAGGCAATAGCATATCATTCCTAGCAGCTGAATTCTAACTATTCATGTCTATGTCCATGAGATCAGCACTACAGTTCTGTAGAAACTGAAATTTCCGAGCTAGTTTAGATTACTCATAGCAACATATGAAAATCAGCAACAGGAAGAGTTGACAAAAGGATGACAGTTTAAAGAATATTTGTGATAAGATACGACAGCTATATGACATGGGTTCACAAGCAGCTACAGATGGAGTCATCTCAATGCACATGAGCACATCAGCACAATATCTGCATAGAGCAATAAGAAGTACATACCCTTTTCTCATAGCATCGATCTTTCCGCTTCAAGCGGAACTTTGTTAGAGCAGCTTCTCTTTGGCTGGAGCGATAGGAATCGCTCCCTCCAAAACCATCATGGTTGAAGTTACCCCCATTATTCAAGTTCTCTTGAGCCACGGACTTCTCAGCTGTCCCAACTGAAGAGGCATTTACATCGTTTCTACTGCCAAAGCTTTCATAAGCACTGCTATTATTATTATCGGCAACACGGTTACATAAACTACTACTAGTACTCTGACCAGCAGCAGGTGAATCATGTCTCATTTCATCCACAGGTTCCCTATTGTTCTGCTGAAGATCATTTTGGTCAACATAGCAGCACGTAGTTTCAGCATAACACTTGTGGTTTTGCTTGGAATCAAGAACTTCAGGATTTGAATGAACTGAGGCAGTTGTAGGAAATGGAGACTGTTGCCGCCCCGCAAGATTGGGATTCCATGCTGCATTTGATTGCGTATAACATAGAGGGGAGAAAACATGACCACATCCGGTAGAGATATTGTCAAGCCTTGTACCTAAGACAGGAATCAATCCAAGTTGAGGGCTTCGATGTGCTAATTCCACCTTCCCAGATTGGCCAATGACCGGAGTGGTCATAATTTCTTGATTGCCACTCAAAGAGGCATCATGTATCTGAGAAACAGTACCAACGTTTTGAGCAAGTTGACTGGATGACAGATCAGGAGACTTACTGGCTTCTTCCTTGGAATCTGAGCCATTACTGGCAGATGTTGGAAAAAGGGATTGCAGTGTCTTACTATTGTACCTGCAGAGAGAACCTATGCGTTAATCAGAGTAGCATTTCCACGTGACCTTCTAGAGTTAAAAGAAATAACTTTCATTAAAATTATGCAATCAGGATGCAGAAATCACTTCTTATTTTTTCTGACAAGGTGAGGCTTGAACTCAAGAATCCATCTCTCTTCCTATACAAGCCCATTAGTTAGGGCAGAAAACACATCATAAAAAAGAAAAGACTGTAAAAACACAGCTCCTGTTCTTTAACAAATCAGTTAAAGCAGTGGATAAAATTATGTAATTATGATCCTTTCATTCAACGAATGGGGAACACCCTATCTAATATTAATACTGAATCTCATAGCCACCTATGCCATTAAATCCACCGTCTCAGAACTCCTGCTTCTTCCTTCTTCTAAGCCTAATATTTTATTGTAATAGAGAAATTATACTGAATAAGCACAAGAAAGATGAACCTTACATGATAGCTAAATAATTATTTGAAAATAAATATAAAAACAAGAGAAAGAAAAGCGAAACTAAAACTGAAACAAAAAAGAGGAAAACTTGAAGGGAGATAGACTCACTTCCATGATGTTTAAATAAAGTTTGAGATGGAAAACAGTATGATGGCCCAGGTTTTATCTAATATTCAGTATTGGGTACAAAAACTTACAATGAGAAGGCTGAGGAATTGGAATGGTTCAATGCATGTCTTTCATCTAGCCCTTGGTTCTTTGAGCTACTGGGATACAATCTTCTGAGAGAGAGTTCAAGTAGTGGAGGGGATTCAAACTTGTTTGTCGCATCATGTAAACTAGAGCATGCATATGTGTGCTTTGGGCGATTATTAAAGGAACCAATCAAGTCAATGGCTCCACTTGAGGTTTCACCAAGTACATCATCGAGGCCAAAGGAGCTATTAACATGTTCCCTTTCATTTTCTGGTCTCAAGTTCTCATCATGAATCGCTGACTTAGCACAAGCATGCTCCTCTACCAGTCTCGGAGCAGTTGGATTATAAGCTCCATGGTACGGTTCTCTGACAGGTCTCGTCCTGTTTGACCTTTCTGCTACAAGTGCTGTGTTAGAAGTCCCTTTGTTAGGTATTATTGAACAAAGAAAGCAAAGTTTTCAAACAGTTGTAATAAATGATAAGTAAAAATTAGGAATGGAAACGTGAGACATACCTCCGGTCTTGCTCTCAGGATTTACTGGGCTTTTATTTAATTTGGCATAATCTTCATACTTCTCATTATCTGCATCGCTCAAATTTGAAGCACTCCTGTACTTCAGATATGAAAGTCCCTGTATATTTTGCATGTGAGCACTCTCAGCTTCCAAGCAAGGGGTCGTACAAGAGCTCTGCACGGGAAGTGGCAAACATGCAGTCTCTATGTGATACTTTATAAAGCCAACCTAATCTGGAAAGAGAAATTTTCCTCACTCTACAAGTGTCCTCCATGAATTTCATCATGGATCCTGGATATATCTATAGCTTAATGCTTTATAAAGATTGTGCAATTGATAAGCCAAAAGGAGCAGGTTACATGAAAATACCGAATTCAGAAGCAGACATTTGGGAAAAGGGAGCATCGGTCAGTTCAGTTCGATTTGGACAAAAGGTCCAACTTAACGCATTTTATTTTAAAATTTGTATCGAACTGGAAAACCAGTTCAAAGTTCAAACTGAACAATTCAGTTAAGTTCTCGCAAATTAGTCCATGGATCTTTTAATTGGGCTTTTTTAGAGGATTGGGTGAAATGGGCTTGGGCTTTTTAAGTTTTTTTAGTTTTTTTATTGAAAAAAATCAGTTTGGTTTGGATTTTTTAATTTTTATGGGAACCAAAAATGCACCGAACTGATTTTTTAAAATTTTCTAAATAGTTTTTTGAGTTTAATATCTTGGGTCGGTCTTTCCAGTTAATTTTATGTTGATTTTTTTGGTTAATTCGGTCTCTCGTTATTTTGCTCACCCTTATTTGGGAAATTGGCAGACATTACATCACAAGAATGGATTCAAAGACAGAGACTACATATTTCTACAAGACTGACAATTAAGTGACCTAATACTCACTTGGGCATCACTCCCTTTCTCGCTGCAATCCTTATTTTTCTGCAAAGACGTCGCAAAATCACTCGAAGCTGCGTTGTTTTCAGATGAAGCCTCAACTTTATGCGAGTTTCGAGGGATTTTTCCAGCAGTTAGCTGATCAATAATAAATAAATAAAAATCCATTAGTAGCATGCTCTTGAACCAGAAGAATAGAACGAAAAAATGAACTTGAAAGTTAAACATACAGTTTGCCTTCTCCAAACATGCTGCCACAAGTTCCTCAATTCATTCTTCCGAACAGGCTTAACGAGAAAGTCAGCTGATCCTTTTAACATGCACTTCAGAACCACACTAATTGAATCGTGTGAAGACATCACTGTATGTTTATGATGCAAAAAATTCCTAACATTGTTTAGCACCACGACAAACAAAATATCAAGATAGTAAAGTTAACAAAAACATGCTTTTACATACTTATGACAGGAATGTTTTTGCAAACATCATGCTCCATGACCAAAGCAAGAAACGCATATCCCGATATTAATGGCAACTCCACTTCAGTTAATATGAGATCTATGCTATGGGGTCTCTCCTTCAAAGTCTCCCACGCCATTAATCCATCAGGAACAGCAGAAACTGCTCAGAGAGAAAAGCATACATCTTCAGTCGAAGACCACGATACCGAAAATTGAAAATGTCATGATTTTTTATTTTTATTTTGCAAATTGCAAACTCAAATTGTACTCGAATATTAAATATAATGTTCAATTACATCATATAACAGAGAAAGAGGGAAAGAGGAATCAACAGGTTACAGAGCAAGGGTCAGAAGTAAATTCATCCAGGCTACATAGCATGATAAATATTTTTCCATCAAGAGCAGCAAAAACAGTAATGCCGCCTTATTCAACCTAGCATGATAAATAGATTTAACACAAATTCCAGTTCCCTCAAAAACAAATCAGAAGTGAAATATCGATTTTTTAAAAAAAGAAAAGGGAGGAATCTTTATCAAAATCAGCAAAAACAAGTCAAGATAATAGTGCAGCCACGAGAAACTGACATGTTTATATCACCAAAAAAATTGAAATTGTTGCCTACTTAACAAAGATAAGTTGATCGAGAAGAAAAAAGAAATGAGAATTTAAATTAAATTAAATTAGACAGAAAAAAGAAATCACAGAAAAATAAAAATGATGGTAAAGTCAACGAAGAGTGAAAAGCAAGAAATTAAAACCTCTGTAACCGCATTTTCGGAGAAGAGCAACAATAATCTGACGAGTAGAATCATCCGCTTCGACCAAAAGAACTCTGAGCACCATCTTTGGTAGAAACTTTTCCCAACGAACCACCTCCGACGATTCAATATCCTTCTTCTCTGTCTCTAACTCCACCACCATCCCCCCCGCCTCTTCACTACTGCTACTCAACACCACCTTACCCATTCTCAAACACGATGATACTTACACAAAACAAAAGAAAAAATTTGAAAATAACACAACAAACAAACCCTAATTTCTGCAGAGAAGAAAAATCAAAATGAAAACTGTAGCGGTATCAGAAAGAAAAAACGAGAAGAGAGAGCGGGTTAATGTTAGAGCAAAATTAACCTCGTCCTTAGCAAGACAGTAATCAAAAAGAAATAACTGAAATTAATTTTAGTGAAGAGAAGAGTTAGCAAAAACTGCCTCCTTATTCCAACTTGCACTCACAACCGCAAAACCGCTGAAAATATCTTCTCGTCTGAAGGATTTTTTTTAATTTTTTAAGCTGAGAGAGTTTGGGTTTTTTTAATTTGATTAAGGAGATCTGAGGGTCGATCAAATGGTGGCTCCCCATTGGCAACTGGTTGGTTTAGATGACGTGTCAACATATGGGCCACTGTTTTTTATTTTTCTTGTTAGGAACCCGTACTTCTATCACCATGCTGCGGTTTTAATTGTCTTCTCTGGTGGGGGCATATCTGGACACGTGTTGCGTAGTTTTGGGATTGTTGGGAGAGATATTTTTGAGAGGGGTTGCCACGTTGGCCTTGGAGAGCATAGTTTGAGATCTTATGGTGAAGCGTTTGACACGTGGAACGTTCAAGCCAACCTTTTCTTCGTGTATTAAACTTAAGATAGCGATGACTTTTAATTTAATTTTAAGTTTTTCTTTAGTAATATTATTCTTCTGGTCTGGTACGTAGTACACTGCATGTCTTTTCTGTTTACACTTTACTTAGAATAAACGTGGATCGCGCTATGCCATGAGTTTGTATTTTTTTATATAAAAAATAATATCAAGGTACTGTAAATATATTTTTAAAAAATTTTAAAAACTAATAATAATTCATATTACACTTCTAACCAGGTTTAATAAGTTAATTTTATTTTAATTAGATGATAAAAATAGATAATGATAGCTAACATATATTTTTTAAGAAAAAATCACAATAATTTAGAAAAAATCTTTAAAAGTATAAAATTAAATATAAAAAAACAGATCGAGTCAACTCGAGGTAGTATGATAGACAAGTAACTTAGATAATAAAAAACGAGTTAATCCAGGGTAACCCGCAAACCCCGTGGCCTAGTTCATAAGATCATAATAACTCATATAAAAAAAATTGAAGAAAACCAGAAAGATAATTTTTAAAAAAAAAAATTACGTCAAATGATGAAATCATAAAAGAAAATAAGCCTAAAAAAGATGTTGATCCGCATTAATTTTTTACACTTGTGACTCAAGTCACTAGACTGAAAGTAGCATACAAGGAAAAATTGTGAAGTTCAATCCCCAACAAATCAAACATTGAAGGATGAAATAAAAAAAATAATCAATTACACAAACAAAATCTAAATAAAAAGATAGTAATTAAAATAATCAGGTGTAAATCAAAATAAAAAATAAATTAAAGGGTAACTATAAATTTTTTATTGAATTGTTAAAATGAAAAGAAACATAACTTAAATAAAAGGACAAAAAATCAAAAAAATAAGAGCAAAAATGACCACAAACTTGGATTAAATGATGAAATTGACAACCATTAAGATTTTTATAAAAGGACCAAGGAGAAAAAATAAAAATCAAAAGAATAAGAACCAGATTGAAAAAAAAAAATATGACAAATTAGAATTGAATGAATAAATTGAAAACAAATAAAACTTTTATAAAAGGTTAGGAACAAAAATTAAAAATAAAAAGAATAAGAACCAAAATTAAAATATCAACAATAAAGAGGAACCATGTATAATTTTGTGAGGGAAGAGAGAGAAAAAAAAACAAAGAGGTTGATTAGCAATAAAACATTATGTTGTTGCCAACATGTGTCCCATATGGAGGGGGAAGACTTAACGACACTTATAACGACATAACAAACATGCATTTTATGTCATTTAGAGGTTTTATTTTCACTGTTCAAAGTGCATGGCGCCTCATATATGCTAGTAACTATTTCAATTTAATTAATATTTAATTATTACTAAAATATTAAAATGTCGTTGATGAACCTAGTAATTACATAAACAATCTAAGTGAAAAGACCTAAAGACCCCTAGATGCATCGTTTAGTTTTTTTTTATTGCAAAAGTAAACTTATCAGTTTACTATATTTTAAAAATAAAAGGATAAAAATATCCTTATTAATCAGTTTTAAAAAAATAGCTTAGAGAGTAATTAAATCATTTTATACTACTAATAAAAATTTAAAAAACACTTATATCCCCAGTAAATTTAATAACTAATGGGTCATATGAAAAGATCAAAATACCTTCAACACCAACACCACGACCATTAGTTTTTATTTATTTATTTGAAAGGATAAAAATATAATTAGACTGCATTGCATATTACAATAAAAATGCCTTCATTTTTTATTGTTATTATTGTTATATCTTCCCTTATGGTTGACATGTGTGAGACTATTTGTTAGGTTCCGCTGATTTACCACCGCCCATTGTTTTCAAAAAAGTTTTATTTTTTTTTATTTGAAATGTATCTAAATTCTTCTGTATTTCTCCTATTTCAAAATCAGATTGCAGGGTATTTTAATAAATATAATTTGCAGATTTGAGACAATTTCTGTTGTAGGAAAATAGTTTTCTTTCTTTCTTTCTATATTCTAGCATGAGGATGATATCTCTGATTAGAAGCTATCTTTCTGAACAATAGCATTTTCTTTGTTTGATTTATAAAATAAATAATGTTATATAACTTTTCAGAAAGACAAATTCTAGTTGTGGGGACATGGACTCGAATAGGTATTTGACTTGTGATTTATTGTAGGTGGAATAATATTATTTTTAAGTAAAAAGAAATGAGAATATATAGGCTTTTTCAACATGTTTTTTTGCCATAAAAAAATTCATAATAAAAAATTAAAAAAAATTCATTAAATAAATCAAGAATTACTCCTGTCAATAAATGTAAAAAAAATTTGTTAATAATAAGTAAAGATTAAACTGGAACAATTGAGAAATAGATATAGATTTAGATATTTGATCTTGTAACACGGGTCATGATCCAATTATGTTTAATAACTTTGTTATTTGAATAATTTTTTATTTAATCAAATAAGTATCAGTGCCAATAAAATATATAAAAAAACCCGTTAACTATTACTAAAGACTAAACTCAAAAAATAAAAAGATTGATGTAAATTACGATATTTGATCTTGCAACACAGGTCATATAACCAATTGTGTCTAATAATTGTGTATCTTAGAATAAATTTTTTATTTAATCAAGTGATAATAGAATTGGCTTGTGCTACTCTGTGAGTTGGAGCAAAAAATATTTTGAATGCCAAAAAAAAAGTCCAGGTATCGTTAACATATTTTCTAAAAAACATTATTTTAACTAGGAATTCAAAATTAGTTGCATACTAGCGATATTTTTATCTATTATTGAGTTGGAAACATATTAGATTTATTTAGGTCAACCTGGAGTGACTTATGAAACCCATAGGGATAATCTTGCAAAAATCAAATTGAAAAACTCAATTTTCAATTAACTCAATGTTGAAGGAAAAAATTGGTAAAAACAACATTCAATTAAAAAAACCAAGTGAACTCTAGTCAATCATCCAAACTTGCGACACGTGTTATGCATGCCATTGGATTCAATAAACTTTTTATTTCATAGATTATTTTTCATTTAATTATACAATAACAAAGCGCATGAGAATTTTTTTATATAAATATTTTTTAAAAGAAAAAAACAGGACAAACATGTGGGACTGAGATAGAAAAAGTAAATCATTGGTAACAAATGAAGATTTTTTTTTTAGTTTCAAGTTAAAAAAAAAATAAATCATCGATAACAAAATGGTGAAATTGTGTTTTTTTTTAAATAAGGGACAGAAAATGCATTAAACAAAAAAAATTACTCAAAATATTTTGGCTCAACCTGTCAAACCTGTAATTCAGGTTATGGATTCAACCGAGTTCAATAATTTTTTTAAAAAAATTATATTTAACCTAAATATAAAATAAAAAAATGAAAAAATAACAAAAAAGAAAAAAAATATAGAGAGTCGAGTTGAATAATTTTTTTTTCTTAAATTTATATTTAACCTAAATATAAAATAAAAAGAAATGAAAAAATATAAAAAAGGCAAAAAAAAAGCCTATCTCGTATGGGCCTTTGAAAGAAAGAGCTAAGGCGCATGGGTTTTCAAGCTTAGATCAACATGTCTAGTCTTGTTTTTTTTTTTTTAAAAAAAAAAAGATAGACAATGTGTTTTATGGTAGCTCATATTCCAGCTTTTTTTGTGGTGATTAGAAAATCATGGCAATGAGATTTTTACTCTAAAAACTTAATTTTTAATCAATTTTAACTTAAAAACACCCTACCAACATTTTAGTAGTATTTAACTGGTTTTTTTTCTTTTAATTTTATTCTTTGTTAATAAATTTAAACAAATTATTCTTTAATTTGACTTCAAAAATATGCAACCGTCTTAAAAAAGTTTGAGAACTGTAATAAAAAAAAATGAATAGCGAGTCCAAGTCAAATGTGAGAGAAAAACATCACATATTTTAGTGTTTTCTATAATATCTCTTTCTTTTTTATCATTTTGAAGTAGAGTTCAAGTGATAGAATTAACAATCACTTGGAATAAAACTTGTATCACGTGCACTACTCATAAATGTTGCGGCAAAATAAGTTTTTGCGGTTGTTGGCTGCGTGCAAGTTAGCCTATCACGTTATTATTATAAGAGGGCTGCAAATTAGCGGCACGCAACCTGGTAAAAGCTTGTGATGCAGTTAAGGTGCGGGGCCCGCGGGCCGTTACAGTGATGTGACAGGGTGATTTCTAATTTGCGTCTCGTCATGAAAAGCATGACCGAACCCAACGAATGAGCGAAGGCGAGCCCAGACATCTCTTAGACCATCTTTATCCAATGAGGAAAAGGCACGCGAGAAAGAAATTGATGGCATATTAGCCAAGCGTCCACCGTCACCGTCACCGTCACCGTCACCGGTTTAGCTAGGCATCTCCATGTATTTTGGGTCTTTGAATATCTCTATTAAGAGTATGTTTGACGTGTAATAATAATTTTTTTAAAATAATTTTATATATTAAAATATATATTAATATTTTTTTTAAAAAAAATTATTTTTAACATCAATATATTAAAATGATCCAAAACATATCAATTATATTAAATTTTAGCTAAAAAAATTAAAATTTTTGAAAATACAGTTTGCATTATGTTTCCAAACGGTTTCTAGAATGAGAATCTAATATTAGAACTCGTAGAAAACTGAATATTAGAAGAGATGAATTGAGTGAAAAGCCTGAAAAAAATAGAAAGACATGCCCTGTCTGTTTAATTTTTAATTTTTTTAGTGATATTAGGGTGTTAAGGAATTAGTAAGTAGTTCATGGAGGTTTTATGTTGGTTTTTGGATCCAAAACATAATAATAAACAATCTTTCACCTATTAAAGAATTAAAAGCAAATGACATATTATTTGCTTCCAAGGAAAAAATTAGAAAACACCCAGGCATACTCTTAGGCTTCTAGACGTGCTTGAGCTAATGCAAGAGCTATTTTGAAATGCGGTGTAAATCATATTTTTTAAAAATTTAAATTTTTTATTAAAAATTAATATTTTTATATGTTTTAGATCATTTTGATGCGCTGATCTTAAAAATAATTTTTTAAAAATAAAAAAAATCATTTTGATGCATTTAGATATGAAAAACACTTTGAAAAACAATCACAACCACACTCCTAAACAGGTTCTATGCTGGGTTATCCAGCAACTGATTTTTTTTATAATTTAAATTTATTTTTAAAAATTAATTAATTGAAAATATTATAAGTATATTAATTTATTAAATTCTTAAATTAATTAAGAATATATTTTAGATATTATTTTATTAAATAACATTCTTTGTTTTTTAGTAGGATTATAAGTCTTTTTATAATATTAGCAAGATATTTTTTTTTACCCATCCATCATTATTTGTTTTTAAATTTTATCTGGTTGATTTTTTTAAAGTGTATATTTTTATTATCATGTAATAAAATAAAATTTTTATTTATAAATATGACATTACTAAACCTACTGAGTTCATAACTCAGGTTAAGTGTTTCAAGTCAGGTGGTTTTCATATTTGTCTCTAAAAGTGTATGTGTTTATACAGGTTTGTTAGCCAAGAACAACTAGCAGGAAAATAAATAGGAGAATTAAAGTCTGCAAAATCTAGTTAGGGAATAAATGGTAGAATTAATTGTTGGTACAACATTTTTTATAAAATATATAGTTGTTAGAAAATTATTTTTAAGAGTTTAAAAAACCATGGTGGCAATTTAAAGGCCAAAATATAAATTATTATCAAAGATAAAAGGTTAAAAAAGTATAGGTAATATCTCACGTGCAGAGAGTAGTCAAATGTTTTTTTCTTGCTGATCTAACCTTATGTGCATGAGCTACCATCTTTCATTGTTGTCTACTAATTTATATTAAAATTCACTATATAAACACTAGAAAAAAATCTTATTTTTTGAATATAGGATTGAAAGTTTATTAGTATATATATTCTATATTTACAATAAAAAAAATCATGTTTTTTTAATGTAGAATAAAAGATTGTTTTAGTTTAAATATTTCAACATAAAATGAGAAGATAATATCTTTTTAATGTGAAATAATTTTTTTTTAAAATAATCTCTTAAACTTTATTATTTATAACTAAGATATCATTGTTTTGATATTTTTTTTAAAAAAATTGCTTTATACATATCAAATTTTAAGCTCATAATAATAATAAAAATTCCTGCAAATAAAAATGACATGGGTTTTGTTAGAGATGATTGTTGGCAGCACCAAGTAACAGAGAGGGAGGAGGGTGAGCTGTGATTTTGGTTATGATTGTTTAGGGATTTCTTATTATAAGAATGAAAGGACAGAATATTTTTTTTTTTCATTGTTGTTGACATGGATTTTTAATGACGTAACATGCTAATAAATAATAAATAATCAAACTGTAATAGATCCTTGCTTATGAATAAATAAAATGGAGAGGTCGAGTGTTCTTTGCTTCTTTCTGTGCTGCTGACTATTTTCTTTCTCCTTTAAACAGTAAATAGATCCTGAGGCTGGGGATCACCAGGCCATAGAATTCTCGTGATGGTTCGCTAGGGTTTATGGTTTTTTAACTAGTGAGTAGTGACAGAACTGGATACTGATGAGTGAATTGTAAGGGCAAGCACGAAGGTGTAATCAAGAAAATCAAATCTCAATTGTAGTTTCCATTCTGAAAAAATACACGCAGAAGGAAAAGGTTTCAGTTGGAAGAATGGTGCCTAATTTGCTCAGACAACAATTCCATGCTCAAATCCAGGGAAAATTTTGGCAGCTGCTGTCTTCTACTGGCGTCTTACAGAATAAATCAGCTAAGTAATCAATCTCGTAATGCATGATTTTTTCCAGGAAGTTGCAAGCTAAAATATTTCCCATGCCAGACCAATATGGAAAAGTGGTAACATGTCCCTCTGATTATATGATTCATCTCTCTCCCTCTCCCTTTCCCTTGTGTACGCATAGTACCAAGCTTAATCTGGGTGCCAATATATAATCCACACCTCCAAATTATCATGAACTGGAAAATATCACTACTTCAGCGACACCAAACTCAGAAACTAAGATATTGGGAAAAGATAAAGAGTATATACACACAGCTTTTTTCAGAAAACAAGAGGCTACGAGAGTATATCAGAGCACATGAATATGCAATATTAGTTTCAGCTAATTAGAATGCTTAAACTTTCAAGTAAGGAGAATGCTTCGAGCTATTGTATTTGTCCAGCCTCCTTACATATATGCAAGCAGCAAAATCTCAGTCAGAGCTTGGTCGTCTCTCAACCCCTCTTTTAACAACTAAAACACGATCATGGAAGTCCCGCAAGAAAAATTCAATTAATGGGTAACAATGACAAACGAAGTGAAAGAAGAGAGAAAGTTGAAAGAAGGGAGGATGCTACTGAGCTTAACTGCTCCATTCATTGAAAGTGCAGCATCGCGTTCTGCAGAAGATGAAAATGAAAGGAAGGCATAAGTACGGTTCTTTCCTCCTCTACGATCATACAACACCCTTGCACTATCCACAACCCCAAACTGGCTAAATAGATTCCTCAGCTACTCCAGTTTTGTACTCCAGGGAAGATGCCTATGCACAACTTATGTGGACTTTCATAAAATAGGTGTTTTGTGGGTGCTGAGTTCAGAGCCTCAGGGTTCCTTCTCCCTGCCACCGACATCCTTGAAAATAGTAAACGAATTCAGGCAATATGTTTGTTAATCAGATACAGAAATAATTACAATGATAATAAAAAAATGGTAGCTAGTTCACACTCAACTGATCCATCCAATGCAGAGACTGCATTCCTTGACGACTCTATAGAACTCATTGTGATGTAACGACATCCTCGGCTTACACCGGTCTCAGGGTTCCGAGAAACCTGCAATTAACTCAACAAGGAACCGAAAACTTGAGAGTGCAATCCCACAGCTTTATAAGTGAAGAATCTTGTTTCACTTTTTATATTCAGCTAAAACCCAAGCTTCCACCTTCCCACCAGGTTAATTTCGTTTCAATCTTTTTAATTTCAGCAAAAAGCCTATCTACCATGCTTGATAGAATTTCATCTTTCCAATTTTTGGCTAAAATCCCACCAAGTTTCCAAATTATATAGTGTAGCTGTTGCAATTGCATCAAAACAATGAAAAAAAATCGATTAATCATAGCTGCAATAGAACCAAAATAAAAATTCACTTGAATCGAGTGAGGACACAGTTGTCTGAATTTCAGATGATCGAATCCAAATTTTGAAAAATAAACTAGAATTCGTATTTCTTTATATAACCCAACCCAGATGTCACTAAGAAGAAAGGAAGGGTCCAAAGTGATAGCAAAAATATATATACCTCAACAGAAAGAACAGGGCCGAAAGACATGAGCATTTCTACAAGGTCTGCAATGTCGGAACACCTTGGAAGATTACAGACGTATAGTTCGCATGGTTTGGTTTGCTTCTCGGATTCAAAGTCACCATTCTCCTGGCTCAAGTTGTTAATCTCCTCCGCAATCTCGGGTTCCTTATCTTCAACTGCTAAAACAGTGAGACCTTTTCTTGAGGGCAAGTGAAGAGAGTTAGAGCGGAACAAGCAGCAGCAGAGTTTTGGGGTACTGAAGTTGGATTGGCGGAGAGAATGATATAGAGGTTGTCGTTGGTGTAGCTGCTGCTTTGGTTTTAGTTTCGAGAGGAGAAGAGAGTAGTGTCGGGTCCTCCTAAGAGCCTGCTGCGGGTGGCCATTGGAGAAATGAGCTCCAAACTTTCCAAGTGGATATGGTTGGTCAGCCCATTTGCGAAACGGAGCCTCCAGCTCCAAAATTTGCATGGATATTTGTTTTGAAAAGGCGGATCGACCCTTTTACAAATATAAGAGAGAATTTAAATTTCATTTGTGATAAAATTATGAATGCACAATTAAATGATAATTTAAAAAAAAATACATACTAATCTAATTCTTTTTTCATTTAAATCATTTTTTAATAAATTAATAAGATACAATACGTGTAAAAATATAATATGTGCTCATGGTATTATACATTTTTTTCCTAAGAAAAACATTTTAATAAAAAAGAAGAAAATATATAAAAAAAAATTGAAAGGTGAAATATAATTTCCATTGACATATAGGCTATAGCCGCTCCATTTCTCATAAATAGTATTTAAAATAAGAAAAATATAATTTTTTTTTATTAAAAAAGGAGAACAGAAAAACAATGAAGATGAGTTAATTGAGTACCGTAGACGGTGGTATGGGTTTGTATGGATCTATATGACCCGAAAATAAAGAAACCCAAACAAACTTAAAACAGGTGAAAGATCAAAACACCGCTCATCACTCCATCATCTGTTTGTTCATCAATATCCTCCTCCTCCCCCTCCAGATCCAGGATCCAAAAAGAAACAAAAATGGTAGCAACCCCAAATGGAGCAGTCACGAAATCCCCAAAACCCCAACCACAACCACTACAAGAAGAACCCCAACAAGAAGACGAAACCACCCTCAACTCTCCCTCTATTAAATTCGGCACCCCTGAAGCCTTAGACCACGTTCGCAACCTAACAGACGTAGGCGCCATGACTCGTCTCCTCCACGAATGCATAGCCTACCAACGCGGTCTCGACCTCAACCTCGATACTCTTTTATCCCAACGTTCCGATCTCGACAAGAATCTCCATCACCTCCAAAAATCCGCTGATGTTCTCGAGATTGTCAAAGCCGATTTCGACCACATGCACTCCAATGTCCGCTCCACCTGCGATTTAGCAGATCACGTGAGTGCCAAAGTGCGTGAGCTCGATCTTGCTCAGTCGCGTGTTAATTCCACCCTCTTGCGTATTGATGCGATTGTTGAGAGAGGGAATTGTATTGAAGGAGTGAAGAATGCGCTTGAAAAAGAGGATTATGAGTCTGCTGCCAAGTATGTGCAGACATTTTTGCAGATTGATGCAAAGTATAAAGATTCTGGATCGGATCAGAGAGAGCAGTTGTTGGCGTCGAAGAGAACGCTCGAAGGAATTGTGGGCAAGAAGTTGTCCGCTGCGGTGGATTCCAGGGATCATTCGACGATTTTAAGGTTTATCAGGCTTTTTTCGCCTCTAGGATTGGAAGAAGAGGGCTTGCAGGTTTATGTTGGATATTTAAAGAAAGTGATTTCGATGCGATCTAGGCTTGAGTTTGAGAATTTAGTGGAGTTAATGGAACAGAGTTATAATAATAGTAATGTTAGTAGTAATGTTAATTTTGTTGGGGGTTTGACGAATTTGTTTAAGGATATTGTTTTGGCTATTGAAGAAAATGATGAGATATTGAGGGGTTTGTGTGGTGAAGATGGGATTGTTTATGCAATTTGCGAATTACAAGAGGAGTGTGATTCGAGGGGTTCTTTGATTTTGAAGAAATATATGGAGTATAGGAAACTGGGGAAGTTGGCGTCGGAGATTAATGCACAGAATAAGAATTTACTTGCTGTTGGTGCACCGGAAGGGCCAGACCCAAGAGAGATTGAGTTGTATTTAGAAGAGATATTGTCATTGATGCAATTAGGTGAGGATTATACAGAATTCATGGTTTCGAAGATTAAAGGGTTGAGCTCTGTTGATCCCGAGTTGGTTCCACGAGCTACTAAATCATTTAGGAGTGGGAGTTTTAGTAGAGTTGTTCAGGAGATCACTGGGTTTTATGTGATTTTAGAGGGATTCTTTATGGTTGAAAATGTAAGGAAAGCTATTAAGATTGATGAGCATGTGCCTGATAGCCTTACAACGTCTACTGTTGACGATGTGTTCTATGTTCTTCAAAGTTGCTTGAGAAGGGCAATATCAACTTCAAACGTTAATTCTGTGATTGCAGTCTTGAGTGCTGCAGGTAGTTTGTTAAGTAATGAATACCATGAAGCTTTGCAACAGAAAATGAGAGAACTAAACCTTGGTGCAAAGCTGTTTTTGGGTGGTGTTGGTGTACAAAAGACTGGGACTGAGTTTGCCACTGCATTGAATAATATGGATGTGAGTGGCGAGTATGTCTTGAAGTTGAAGCATGAGATTGAAGAGCAATGTGCTGAGGTAAGTTATAATTCTTGCTTTAAGTAACCAAAAGAAATAGCTGTTGTGCTTGCTAGTCTATGCCTTGCATGTTAACTTGCTTGTGATTTTTGATTTAGTCACACTATAAGTTAGACTGTTAGAATATGTTTGTTATCCATTAATGTTCCACATAGAACCTGTTATGGTATGTGAAATGATAGAGATGTCATGAACTTCAAGGAATAAAAAAGAAATCAGAAGAATTGGCATCATCGTCTACATTTAATGTATGGCTGATTCTTATCTTTTATGTTGAACTAAATATTGCAATTAAATGAGTATGGATGTTTCTCGAGCATATTTCGATGATCCTTTTGTTTATTTTGTTGCTTATGCTCTGTTGTGCCCTTTGACATGGTTGTTTTCGAACTCCTGGATTGCTTTTCTTGCTTGTTTGTTGAAACCACCTCATTGCTTATAATTAAAGTGTCCACAATAATTTCAATAGTTACTCCTTCCATGTTCGTTTTCTTTGTTAGGATACTTGTTTGTTGACATGGTTGATTTCAATCACTTGAATTGCTTTTATTCCTTGTTTGTTGAAATCACCTCAATGTCTAACAATTAAACCTACTGCAATAATTTCAACAGGCATTCCCTGCATCAGCAGATAGAGAAAGGGTGAAATCTTGTTTGTCTGAGTTGGGTGATGTGAGCAGTACTTTCAAGCAAGCCCTGAATGCTGGCATGGAACAACTAGTGGCAACTGTTACACCTCGAATCCGTCCAGTATTAGATAGTGTAGCAACTATCAGTTATGAATTATCTGAAGCTGAATATGCAGATAATGAGGTGAATGACCCATGGGTCCAGAGGCTTCTCCACTCTGTTGAGACAAATGTATCGTGGCTCCAGCCTCTAATGACTGCCAACAATTATGATTCATTTGTACATTTGGTCATTGACTTCATTGTGAAGAGGCTTGAAGTGATCATGATGCAGAAGAGGTTCAGTCAGCTTGGAGGCCTTCAGCTTGACAGGGATGTGAGGGCATTGGTAAGCCATTTCTCAAGCATGACTCAGAGGACTGTGAGAGACAAGTTTGCTCGTCTCACTCAAATGGCAACTATCCTCAACTTAGAAAAAGTATCTGAGATTCTGGATTTCTGGGGTGAGAACTCAGGACCTATGACCTGGAGACTAACCCCTGCAGAGGTTAGGCGAGTGTTGGGTCTAAGGGTTGATTTTAAACCTGAAGCGATTGCTGCTTTGAAGTTGTGATCCCATCTATTTTGGTGCAGAAATGTCCCTTGCATATTCTTTTTGCCCGCCATGTGAATGATAAGAATCACCTTGTAGTTGCTCTTAGTTTAATGTTATTTTGTCTGCCGTTTGTGCTCCTTTTGTTCTCTATTTCAATTGAAGTACGCATTTTTTCGCCATCATCTTGAGCTTATTTGAGCGTTGTACTTTTGAAATTTAGGAAGTGTATAAACATTCTTCAAGATTTTATGAGACAAATAAGAAATTTTGGCTGTTCAGATTGGGAAGCTCGCCGAATCAACTTCTTATATTTGCTTCGGTGGACTACTATATGCAAAGAGTATTAGAATCAACTTCACATACTTATTTTTTCGATAAATCTCTCACGATTCATTTTACAACCAGATAATGCATAATTAGTTTGCCAGCAATTGTGTTCTGTGAGATTAAGAATACGGTCTGTTTCAAACTGGTGTTTATTTCTGATTTGCGACGACGTTTATTCTGTGAAGAAAGGAATTTTCGTCAGATTTTCACCGCTCTTTTCTTGGTAGCATCTTGTTCTCTCGTGGTATATTTGTTCGGGTCACATGGAGTGCTTTTGGGGACCTCGCTGATTCTGTTTGTATTCACACGGACATCCGGAAAACAGACAAATACTTGCTCTGCCACCAGAAAAGCCCTGTTAGCCACCAGATACGGTTAACTACATGGAGTACCTTTCCCAGTATCATTGAAGTGTGCCGTAGTTTGCGTCGCCAAATCTCAACAAGACCCTACATGCTCAAACCACTAATTCTTTTAGGAGCGAACTCCCGCTCTCTCCTTCTCTCTCCTTCTTTAGCTAAGCTAACGATTAGCAGGACAAAGATTAACAATTTGGCAGTGCTCCGTGTGATGATTGCAATTTCTTTGATATAATCGTCAGATAATGCTGTATATCCAACCATATCATTTTCATCCGACGATATTTGGAACACATGCACAAACCATGTGATCCTTGAAATTTAACTGATATTGCTGGCTGCAATAATTAGCTAACAAAACAAAAAAAAAACTTAATGGCAGCAAGATGGGCTAAAAAATTGCAAAATTCGGAGCCATTATCCATTGGTACAAACATTCGAAGCTATATGAACCAAGAACCATTAGTCCATTGGAGGTTTGTTATTCAAAACGCTAGTACAATGAACGGACATGCTTAAGAGAACAAAGCCAAAATCTAAGATTGAAAAGGTAAACTAAACAACATAACTTGCTTACACAGTAATTTAGGGCGGCAACAAATGACCAGCTTTAATGAATATGGAGCTGTGCAGACCAACGAGCACAACTGGAGTTGATGAATGTTCCACTTCAAACACCTAGACACAAGCCGTACCTTCTGTGAATTTTGGATCCTCACATCTATACCGGCCATCAGGTCCAATTCCAAAGCCCTTTGGATCAGCAAAGACATTCTCAAGTAACTGGCTGCGTGATGGATGAGGGCTCTCATCTGCAAATTCAACAGCCTCCTCAACCACTTCGTCTATCTTCTTCTCAATAGCCTTTAGCTCTGCTTCACTGGCAAGGCTGTTCTCAATCATGTACTTCTTCAAGGCTGTGATGGGATCTCTAGCAGCATAGTGAGCCTTCTCAGCTGCCAAAATGAACCAAGAGATTGAGGGAGAGAAATGTGCCTGGGCTTATGAAACAAAACTATAAAACAGAATATCGAATACTAGTATCTCGTGTTTTACCGAATCATTTCAAGGTGCTCTATTGAGATATTGAATACCTCAATGAGATTATATGTAAATGCTTGTTAGGCCTACTGACCACCACAGATAATATAAAAGGGAATCTCCCAAGTAACATATTTCCTTTTCTGGACTAGCATTGTTGGAAACTAATCACTAGAGCTTATTTCACAGTAGCTTGGTTTTTGTCATGGTATCATAATGTAAAGGCATTCATTTAGAGGAAAACAAACCAACAAATGAAATTGGATAGAAAGGATAGTAGACATCATTGCAATAAGATGTTGTGAAGAACTCTGTGCTAATACTATGATACCACAATAACAGATGGGAAGGTTTTTAACTCTGCTGAAGAGCCAAGAAGAAGAAACACAAGACAAGAAAGGGAACGAAAAGGTGCAGATGAAAAAAGTTTACTAAATAATAAAACACCTCCTTAAAAAGTAAAGCTGTGCACTAGCAGGGTCAATAATAACCAGAATTTAACTCAAACAAGCCTCAATAAACCTATACATAGTTGGCAACTCATTTTGAACTTTTTGCTCCATATTGCGTCAAATCAAGATGGAGAAATGGAAAACAATTTTATTACTGTAAATGGTAGATATTTCAATAGGCACAGGAAATGGAAAAAATCAGAAGCATTTCACAAAAATCATACAGGGCCTGGTGTCCTTCATATCATTTAAACTTGCAAAGGCAAAAGCTAAGTCACAAAACATAGAAGAAATGGGATTCTAAAGAGAAAATAACAATGATCAAATTGAAATGCTAAATGCAAATTCATTAAATTAATCAATGACCAGGAATAAAATAGACAGCCAAACAACGAGAACCAAAATGTAAATGCTCACCAGGGTCACGAAGCTCATCAGGATCGGCCAATGAGTGTCCTCTAAACCTGTAAGTTTCACATTCCACCAATGTTGGTCCTTCTCCTCTCCTAGCCCTTCCAATTGCCTCCTTGGCCACCTCCCTCACCTTCAAAACATCCATTCCATCAACATGAACACCTGGCATCCCAAATGCTGGACCCTTCTTCCAAATCTCTGGATCCGAAGTTGCCCTCACATGTGACATCCCAATAGCCCACAAGTTATTCTCAACAACAAACACGATGGGCAATTTCCACAATGCTGCCATGTTCAAACACTCAAAGAACTGCCCATTGTTACAAGTACCATCACCAAAAAAGGCCAATGTCACATGATCACAATCCGCCTCCTTCAAAACCTCCCTCCTATACTTGCTGGAAAATGCTGCACCAGTAGCCACTGGAATTCCCTCTCCAATAAAAGCAAACCCACCAATCAAGTTGTGCTCTTTCGAGAACATGTGCATAGATCCACCTTGGCCCCGGCAACACCCAGTAGTCTTGCCAAAGAGCTCGCTCATGACAGCACGAGCTGGGACTCCCTTACTTAAAGCATGTACATGATCACGATAAGTACTGACAACAGAATCCTCCCGCTTCAAAAGCTTGATGAACCCAGTTGAGACAGCCTCTTGACCATTGTAAAGATGAACAAAACCAAACATTTTGCCTCTATAATACATCTGGGCACACATGTCCTCGAAAGCTCTGCCCAATATCATATCTTCATATACCTCCAATCCTTCTTCTTTAGTGATCAACTAAAGACACCAATAATTAAATGAGTAAAAAGAGAAGAAGAAAGAAACGTTCTTGATTTCTATTTCGTTCATCAGAATTCACAAAAGTAGCTTTAACATATCAACGCATACGAAGCTTCTCCGTTTTAAATGTATAGCAATGCATCTAATTAAATCACAAAGCTAATTACATAGTTACAATCAATTTAAAAATTAAAACTTGGGATTTAATTTAATGTCATCCTAATTGACAAAGAAAATGACATGATTTCAATTAAAGCTTAAAATGGTATACGATAATCAGTCTCTTGTGCACAGAAATGCAAACAAAAGCACAAAAAAGCCAAAATAAAATCAAAACAGAAGCATTCGATAAGGGAAATAGTGGAGAGGTTAATTGTGGAATTGGTTACCAGATTGGTGGTAGATTTGACCTTCTTTTCCTTGACAACATCAGAGACAGCAACAACAGCCGATCGACGGTTGGGATTCGCCAAAAGCTTGGATTTGGAAGCAGAACTAAGGCGAAGTTTGCGGGTGGATCCAAGAAAAGAGGAGGAAGAAGGGGCAGTCCTAAGAGGATCAAAGAAAGATTGGTGCTTTTCATGAGATCTGGAGGTAGTGCCGTTGAGAGAAAACGGCTGGGTGAATTTGGTAGCAGAGAAAGCTGAAGCTGATGCCATTTAGAATGGGAAAGGAAAAGAGAAGAGAAGTGAGGGGAAGAAGGAGTAGGGGAAAGGGAGTATAAGAAGGGAAAGAGGGGGCGGAGAACACGAGGGAAGAAGGCGTGGGAATACCCGCTTTTGATTGATGAAAATGAAGGGAGGTGAGGAGGGGGGGAGGGAGGCTACCCAACTCTCAACTGCCTCCTTACACTTATTAGCTTTGCTTTGTAAAGTCAGTAACATTTTATTTTTATTTTATTTATTATTTCTTTTCTTTTGACACTTGGCCTTTTTGCCATTTGCAATTTCTTGTTTGTGTCCCCTTTGCCTTTATTTCTTGCCAATTTTATTTGGTGGATCTCTCTCTCTCTCTCTTGTTTGTAGCAAGTTTTCATTTAGTGCATTGTTTTGTTCATTGTATTTATTGTTTTATTTTTTAAAAGATTACTACTAACCTCTTATATTTAATCAAAATTGCATTTCTACTAAATTTTAAAAAATTAACAAAAAAAATAAAATCTAATAAAATGATCAAATTAACCTCACATCTAATAAATAAAAAATCCCATCAAACTACATATTGAACTTCTCATCGAAAGTTTCGCTTCCATCGTAATAATTTTTTCAATTTCAAAACCCTAAATCAAACCTAAAAATTATTGTTTGTAATAATTTATCTCATTCTAAACATCAAATGAAATTGGTTTAGATAAGGAAAACGAGACAGGCATGTGAATTTTTTTAAAGGTGTGTTTGTTTTTTAGTTTCAAACTGTTTTTTAAAGTGCTTTTCACATAAAAAAACTATAATTTGATGCTTTTTTTTAGGTATTTTTGGATATTTTGATGTCAAAAATTAAAAACAATAAAATAAATAAATCATTTTGATGTATTTTTAATTAAAAAAAACTTTTAAAAAACAAATTGCACTACAATATCAAACACATATTAAAACTCCTAGTGTACGCCACAATTCGATCAAAAGTTAACCATGTTCATGTGTTCTCATGTATTATTGAGCTTGCTGGAATGAGTTTTGCTAGAGAATCAATGAGAACAAAGAAACAAGCATAAAATAATACAGTCATGACTGTTTAGTCTACTCTGAAAATATACATACATTTTATCTTTCTATACAATTCATGTTCAGACTGCTCTAACTTGGTTTAAATCTAAACAAGTAGTAATTTATCTACCATTTTCAGTATGTAAAAGGTGGTTTGTTCACTACAATAAGCAAGTTAGGAATTGGGAACTAGTGCTTTTTTTCATCTTTATCCTCTATTTTTCTTCAAAACAAGAAAATTAAAGGCATAGTTACATGTGATCTAAATCTTAGACCATCTTGTCTAAGAAAATAAAGAAAATAGATTCATTGTAAAGTTGATGACCTTAATCTTGATGAGGTTTTTTGTGGTGATTTATTTTAGAATCCAAGGTTTATGGTTTTTTAAAGTTTGTAATGAAATTAGTTTTTTTTTCTTATATGACTTGTAGGTATTAAGAATAGTAAATAAGATTTGAAAGTAGTAAATAGGGTCATAATCTTTTAGGTTCTGTAGTTGGTGTTCGTTTTAAATGGATCATGTAAAATTATGATTAATTATGTATTGAACACAAAGTGTTTGATAAGATACCAAGTTTTAGTTCTTTTCTAATTTTTAGCAGAATTGTAATATTAGTTTGATGGCAATCTTGTGATATTAATATTATAAAGGCTTTTTAGTCATTAAATAGAAAATAATGGCAAACCTGTAAATAATTAGATAATTTTTGTTGATTTTTTTACACTCTAGGTACAGGATGTAAATTTTTATGCGCGCACTAAGGTTTAGGATGCCTGTAATTTTTCAAAACTCGATAGACAAATGTAATTCGATCAAATAGGATGTTAGGTGTAAATTTTCCAAACTTAAAAAATATATTTGGTTGAGCTACAACATTTTTATGAACAATTTAAAAAAACTAAAATAGTTTTTTTATATTTTATATTCTTAATTTCTTACATGTGGTTACTATCATTATCACCACCACATCACCAATAATATCACCCTAACATTATAATAAAAATCATTATTATTATCCTTCACCATTATGATCATTAAACCATTATTTTTTACATTCACTTCACCATCACCTTTTATTTTAGCATTTTCACCATAAATATATTACCTCCAACATTGTCATAACATAATTTTTACCCCTATTTTTTCAATGCATTTTAAGTTCACAAGAAAATATCTTTCCAGTGTGATTCAACTAATTTACGATTGTTTCATGATTTATGGCATTTTACTTATCTTATTTTATATGAAAAGTTTTTATATAAAAAATAGAAAATAGAAATAAAAAGAAAACAGATTAGGGAGCGAAATGACAAGCATGCAACAAAAAGTATATTTTTAATAAAGATATTTAGAAAATCACCAATTATGGATCTCATTGAATTCAAGAAGGAAAGGAAGAGATTATGCATAATTTAATAAAATAAAATAAATTAATCTTTAACCATAAAATTTTTAAATTTAAAATCCTCATTTAAAAATGAAAGAATATAAAAATCTTTTAATATTTTGATTTTATTTTTCAAATTGATAGGTTCCTCTACACTATAAATTGAAGCATAAGAAGAAAAAAAAGATAGACATGTTAGAAAAACCTAGAGAGAAAAGAATAGGAAAAGGCTAACGAAAAAATAGACTAAGAAGAGAAAAAAAATAGAAAAAACAAAAACAAAAACCAACTAGAAAAAAAAAGCAAAAAAAAAAAAATAAACTCGCCTCCATGTACAAAAACCTTGTCGTTGATCACCTTCCTTTCATCTCTCTCCAGTCACCATCTTCGGCCTTGACAACCTTTCCCTCACAACTCCAACGTCACAACAACTCCATCATAGTCACATCGCCCTGCTACCAAATCACTGTCCCATCTTCCTCCTCCTAACCGAACCCTTTTCTTTTTCTCTCCACCACAACGACCATGAACCAAACACCACCTTCTCCGTCCAAAACCCACACAACCACCCTCACATACACTAGTTGTCATAACCTAATTTTGACTCACTGATTCTCTAATTTTTTTTTGTCAAATGATCCAATGGCAATTTTATTTCAGAAAAAAAATCCTATGAATTTGATGGAAGTGAATTTTTTTTAAGAGGCATTTTTATTTCAAAGTAAAACCAATTAATCCAATGAGACTTTTATTTTAGACAAAGCTCATCAATCTAACAATCAATTTTTTAAAAAAGCATTTTTACTTCAAGTAAAGGCCACTAATCCAATTGGAATTTTCTTTCGAGCATTAATTCTTTTCTTTTCTTTTCTATTATGTTCTTTAAAAACTTACTATATTAAGTAAAAGAAAAATGATTTTTCTTCAATGTCTTTGTACCATAAGTATTATAAAAAGAAGACAATTGTCATAACTCGATTTTGACCCATTGATTTTCCAATGTTTTTTATGAAAAGGAAAAATAAATAAATAAATGATAAAAAAAATTGAGGAGGGAAAATGACGAGCAAGAAAAAAAGGGACCAAATTTTTTAGGATCGAATAATAAAATAAAAGAAGAAAATAAAAAATGATAATCGAGGTTACAGAATATTTGATTGTGATTGAGAAGGAAATGAAGAGATTTTTAGCTTAATGATAATATTTTATTTTGAACAAAAAGGAAATGAAGAGATTTTGAATTGATGAGAATATTAGATTATGTTTAAAAAGGAAATGAAGATATTTAACTCGATCTAATAATGGAAAATTGAACTTTATAAAAAAATCATAAAAAATTTAGGAGTTCCATAAAAGAAGTAAAACAATAAAATATAGTAGAAATCAATAATTATAGAAATGGAAAAATTCTATATATTTAAATCAAGATTTCATTAAAGAAAAAAATAAAAAAATAAATCATTTTCAATTGATTTTTAGTTTCTTTCCTAATAAAAAATAACAATATAAATAAAGGAAAAAAAAATAGTGATGGACCTTTTTAGCTAATTTACCCAAAAAAAAAAAGACAAAACAAACCAAAACCTAACTTCTCTCCTAGCTACCCATCTATCATCATCTCCTCCCTTACGAAAATAACTTATAAGCTCCACCTCCATACAAAGCTAGTCATCGCTGCTCTCACCCTCAAAACACAACCTCTTTAAGAAAGCAAAACAACTTATCCCTATCATCACCATCATATTTAACCAGTCAACACAGATACCACCGCTTATGAGTTACTCTTAAACCCATAGCATTATCTTCATCACTTACTTTTATACTAACATCTTTTTAATTAGTTATGACCAGCCTTTTCTTTCCAAAATATATTGTCAATACTAGCCTCAACCATTCTTTCCCTATTTCACTACAATCTAGCCACGTGCATGCCCAAACACATCTTCATCGCTAGCCTTGACTGTCACTAATCTCTAGTTGTTTCTCCAGTCAATTTCTCATAATAGATTACCTAACACAAGCTCAACCTTTACATCTCTTCTCACCAATCCTTTTTCTCCTCAATCCACAAAGACCTCATTCTTTTTCCCACGCTACAAATCCAATTAAAATCCCACCTAAACAAAAATTAAGAGTTGAGTCACCCTAAATTTAAGGTTCTGAGTAGTCGAATGAGGACTTGTCATAACTAGATGGGGATCTACCTAAAAAAAAATACATGGATGGCCTAATAAATATTTTTATGGACTAGTTGGATAAGGATAGGTCGAAGAGGAGGTGTGGTTACATCAGACCAGCATAGTATCTAAAATAGGCCAGAAATTTTAAGATGGCCATTAGATTGGACTATTTTTATAGGAGATTCTCAAGATGTAGTTTCATGGTTGACCTTTTTGATAATTTATTTAATACACAGATTTCCTAAAATCAGGCTTGAAAGATCCTATTTTGCTAATTTCCTTTATTTTTTTACATTTATTGTGTTATTTTGAATTTTATGTTATTTTCTTTTATATTTTAGGACTTTGATTCTATTACCTGGTATAGGTTGGATTTTTAGCCTATTTAAAGGCATTGTAAACCTCTTTAAGAGGAAAAATTTATTTGCTTTATTTTCAGAGAAATAAACTGTGAATTTAAGGTTGAAGCTTGTAGCCTTTTTCGCTCATAAAATATGTCTTTTCTTTGATTGCTTTGCTAGCTTTGTGCTTTCACCTGTATTAGTTGGTATCAAATTCTAGTGATCCTAGGTCATTACTTACCATGTGCTGCAATCATGTGGCTATTTATTTGTGTACCGTGTGTTGCTAACAACCATGGTAGGAAAGGGTCATGAAGTAGGGTGTGATTAATAAAAGGATGAAGAGGTTCCCCTCAAGAGAGAAATGCGTAGGAGCTCATGATAGAGGACATATAGAGGAAAATCATAGAATTGACTTGTTAGTTAGAAAAGAGAGACCTACAGGAACATATTTAGAAGAAGAGTGACTATGGTCCCTGGATAGTACTATAAACCCATTCTAAAGGTAGGAGTAAAAGAGATAGCCTCTTGATTAGGAAAAAAAAAACTAGAGATGTTGGATTTTGCATTAAAATTCCTAAATTCACAAGATCTTTATAAGAAGAAAAGTTCATAGATTGGATGAATGAGGTGGAATAAACAATTTTTTTACTCAATCAAAGTTATTTTTTTAAAAAAATATATCATTTATGTTTTTTCATGATTATGCAATAATGTTTTTTTATTATTCATTAAACCAAGCTGAAATAAATGAACTATTTGATTGTTATTCAAGGATGATGAAAAATAAAAAATAGAAATCGTTAATACACAAATTTTTATAAATAAAAAAAGGAATAAAAAATGATGATTTATTTGTTAAGTGATTTTTCAATATGTGTGAATGTGTTTTGGGTGCTAAGATGTTCGTCCTTATATACTGAGAAAATATGGGTTGGATTGATGTACTCTCATAAAGGTCTATCAAGTATGAGTGAAGGCTTTTCAGACCCATTCTGAATATAATAAAGGTAAATGAGCCAAAATCCAATTCATCATTATTATCCTATCAGGTTATACACCTGTATTTTAAAAGTAAGAGTCTTGACTCTATAGCCAAACATGGGTCCCTATTTACTGCTTTAAGACTTAACAACCTTTACCTTTAGATAACAAAAGCTCATATACTAGTATAGATAAAAGTCTTAGCATGTAAACACCATATGTTCATTTATCATAAAAATAAAAAAACCATAAAGCAGCTTGCTTTAGAATGATGTTTTAGGATGATTTTAATATTTCATTTAACATAACCAACCCTTTACGGAGAATTTCTAAAAGATCGGTTAAGGTTTCTAATTACCATAAAACTAGATGACAATTCTTTTTTCTATTTTTATCCTTTCACAATTAGCTTGTCGAGATGTTCTTTACAACACCAAACAACTTGAAACAACCACCACCATCCAAAATTATCAAACCCATAAAAAAAGAGAAAGAAAATAAAAAATTAAAATCTCTCTTGGCTTAATCACTTTTTTAGAGTGGTGGTGGACTTCACCACCAACATAAAAAGGAAGAGGACAAAGAGGCGAACCATTTAGGTGGTAGTCCAATGGTAAGAGTTTGGGACCAAGAGGTTTGCTTTTTCTGTGGTCTCAAGTTCGAGCCATGTGGTTGCTCATAAGATGACCACTGGAGGTTTACATGGTCGTTAACTTCAGGGTCCGTGGAATTAGTCAAGGTACACGCAAGCTGGCCCGGATACAAGAGGACAAAGAGGCATACTTGATTCAATTGGTTGACACTTTAATCAATATGTACCTATCCTTATTGATGCATTAATCCATATGCCATCATCCTTATCAGTGTGTGAATCCATATGCTACAATCGCTTGCACTCACCACCGTGTGCGAGCCATGTGTCGCCATTGTTTTGACTAATTTCCAACATATTACAGGGTAAAAGTAAGTTTTCCTTGCTTATTTTTATCATTACGAAGTATTCTCAAGATTGCCAGCGAAGCTTATATTTTGGGGCAAACTATTATTACAATCAAGATTGTTATTCGGTCCAAGTTACTCTCCCCAATCTCTATAATTAAAGGAACCGTAAATTTTGCACAATAAAAATCACACTTACATGTGCTTGCCCTTCTGCATATATAATAATCTCTCTTTATATTTCATTCACTTACCTGCATTACGAGGGTTTTGTTAATAATTTTTTAGCCCTAAAGTGTTTTAGGAAGAAACAGTTCTGTGCTCCCATGGACTGTAAAAGAGGGTTAATTTATTTACAATTGGGTTTTAATATTATGATATTTTATGTCATATATAGCATTAATGCTGGAACAAAATTTAACCTGAAAAATTGATGGACGTCACTTTTAATGAGATCTCCAGAAAGCCCCACAACCATAACTTGAAAGCAGGTTTTTTTCATCAGCGAATTCAATCAGGACGGGTATCCTTGCTCGTTTTTCTTAAAAAACAAATGGGTATCTCCAAGCTGATGCAGACATTAGACATGTCGATGGTATCTAAATTTCTTTCTCGCATCCTTTTTGCTTCAAACACCTTGGGGCAGCAAACTCACATTGGAAATGGGCTGCAGCATGATGTTGAATATTTATGTAAAGGTTATTGGCATGAGTGAGAGTCTGGACTAAAATTGTGTTTATTTTTGTAATTGAGGTTGAGGTTTATAAAAAAAATTAGAGAAAAACAAGAAAAATTAGTTTATATAATTAAATTTTATATATATCTTGCAATTATACTCGACTTTAACCACCAACTTAATCAAATAAACAACTGTATTTTAATATGTATGTTTGGAAACGCAGTGCAAATTATATTTTTAAAAAAATTAAAATTTTTATATATATTTTCAGATAATTTTAATATGTTAATATTAAAAATAATTTTAAATCTGTTCATAATCTTTTGAAAAAGGTCCTTGTGCACACTTCATGGTGTCGGAGTAGTTTTTGTGTCCTTCCTTAACAGCCAACTCTGAAGCTTGTCAGAGTAGTTCTTTGATTGACACCCGAACAAAAAAACGAAAAACAAAGGAAAGGAAACGAGTGGTGGTGTGAGGATACAAACAACTTTATTCAAGTCCACGTGGAAATGTCACCGACACCTTCGTTGAGACCGACCATGTGGAGCTCGGTAAGGGATGAGGTGTCCGACGTAGCACCGGATAAGTTTCAAGTCACTTTCGCATCTTTTACCCAGAAACTGGAAAATTTTCCAACTAGAAATGGCTAACTACAACACATGCTTTACCTTAAGCCAATCGGGGTCTATAGCTCAGTGGTAGAGCATTTGACTGCAGATCAAGAGGTCACCGGTTCGAACCCGGTTGGGCCCTTTTTTATTAAACAAAATTTAAACGACATCAAAACTTTCTTCAGCAAGAAGGAATATTGATTACGATGTCATTTTATAATTTTAATGTATTTATAGTAAAAAAAAAATTAACAAACTGCACATGGAATTAGATAAATTAAGAATTATATGTATTAATAAATAAATAATTAATTATTAATGACATATAAAAATAAAACTCGAGAAATAAATGTAAGTCTATGTATTTATTACTGAAAGATAAGGTATTTATTTAATTATATTTGTTAATTAATCAAACAGAATAGATAAATATATTAAATTAATTAAATGAAAAAAATAACAAATATAAGTGAAGGTATTTTATTTTCTTTTTTTTTTATTATTTTTCAATAATTTTGTTTTTTTAAGTCAACCGGGTATGCATCCGATGGGCCTAGCTTTCAAGGCCCAGGCACCCGGCAAGACCTTGTTTAGATTTTTTGGGCCTTTTCCCTTTCCTAAGGAGCTTTTGCATTATTTAATTACAACTCCCTTTCAAACAGTAGGGGGGCCAATGCCATTATTTCTCAATTCCTTATTCTGTCGTGCATAAGATTTGTTATGGGGTTACTTTTAGTTTTCAACTGAGGTGGCTCTCATTTGGGAAAGCGACTTTATTAAGAAAGATCTTATGAGAGCCATTACTAATTTTAAAATATATGTTGCCCTTGAAAGGATGCTCAGTTTGTTTTTAGTTTTTAAAAATGTTTTTGAAAAAATTTAAATTTTTTTTACTTTAAATTAATATGTTTTTGGTGTTTTTAAATTATTTTAATGCGCTAATATCAAAATTAATTTTTAAAAAATAAAACAAATATTATTTTAATACATTCTTAAATGAAAAACAATTTGAAAAATAATCGCAATCATTTTCAAACAAGCTCGTATTAGCATTTAAAAGTAGGAAATGTAAGGCTTATACTGCTATAATTGAGTCGGTTTTTATCATAGCTCATGATTTTGAGTTGCAAACCTCAAGTTCTAAAAGGAGACTAAGGCTATTTTAAAAGCCTTTTTTATAATCCAATCCTCTTTCAAATCTAGATAATCTTCAGCTGCTTTTTCTTCTGGAAAAAAGGAAGAAAAACTTAGTTCATTGCTTACAAATCTATTCTTTCTTCATTTAAGTTGTTATCCTTTACCTCAAAGTATAAGTAACAAAACTCTTGTTATTTTGAAAGTTCAAATAACTTCTCTATTAACTAAAGTTCATTCCATCTCAAAACTTATTATTTTAGAGTTTTTTTTTAATTCTTTTAAAAGTTCTCATTCCAAATCTTCTTGTCATATGCCTGAAAATGTTCATGTCAATAAAGCTTCTTCTAGCAATTCTAGCCCTCCAACATTTTCGGATTCTTTACCATTAAAAAACTCTAATCAATATGGACATAGTGAGTGTTTATATACATCTTTTCTCTTAATAAATGTTATTTTAATTTTATTAACCCTCCATTGTAATGTTTTGTAAGAGTAAACTTTGTTATCCAATCATTTTTAAAATTAATTAGTTCTCTAAATCTAGATCTCTAGAATAATAATTAAGTATCTTCTTTGTTGAAGTTTACACTTCTAGAGTTGGTTAAGCATCTTCATCTGCCTATTATAGAAATCATTAAGATTCATCTATTTTGTCTTAGTGATGCATTATTTGCTTCCCAATATGCTTCTAATGTTAAAAAAAAATAAACCAAACTTTTTCTACACTTATTTCATCTAGAGATGTTGCTAATTCCACTGTCAAGAAGCAACTTGAGGCTAATGTTGCAAGTTTAGAATTTGAATTAATATCTGCAAAGCAAAAAATAAAAAAAGATTACATGTTCTTATAGACTTTGACAACCCTATAAATATTAGAAAGGGAGTCCGATCTTATACCAACCATTCTATTACTAAATATTTATCACATGAAAAACTTTTGTAAGAATTATAAATATTTTTCCTCTAAGATATTTTAATTTTTTATTTCAAGAAATATTCAATAAGATCTAGATGATCCAAATTTAAATTTAGTACTTATATATGAAATGAATTCTTTAAACAAAAATGACACTTGGAAAGTAGTTGACTTGCCAAAGAAAAAGAAGAAAGTATGGTGCAAATAGGTGTTTATGATTAAAAGCAAAGTTAATGGACGCATAGAAAGGTACAGGTAAGGCTTATGAAAAGGCTTCACACAAATATATTGCACTGACTATCAGGATACATTTACTCATGTAGCCAAAATAAATTTAATTTCAAGTGGTATTATTTTATTATTAAATTTTATTTAGGCTTCATATTAATTGGACATTAAAAATGTTTAAATGGAGACTTAGAAAATGAAGTCTTTTATGAGCATACAACTTGAGTTTGAAGAGATAATTGATAAACATAAAGCCTTTAGACTAAAAAAAGTCTTTATATAGCCTTAAGCAATCTCTAAGAGCATCATTTGAATGTTTTGGAAAGATTGTAAAACGCCATGGTTAATTCTAAAGTCAAGCAAATCATATTATTTTTATAAACATTTAAAAGAATACATAATTGCTATCTTGATTATTTATCTGAATGACATAATCCTAACCTGATACGTGATGAAAATATCGAGTTGGAAAGACTTAAGAAGAAACTTTTTAATGATTTTAAGATCAAATATTTGGGTGATTTGAAATATTTTCTTGGAATGAAATTTGGTATGTCTAAGGAAGGTATATTTGTCACTCAACATCGATATATAATTAATTTACTTGGTGAAACAAGGTTGTTAGGATACAAAGTAAGTGAAAACACCACTTGAATCCAGTATGTAAAAACCGAATAAATGGTGAATCGAGAGCAATACAAAAGACCTATGGACAAATTAATTTATTTGGCTCATACATGACTAAATATAGCCTTTACAGTAAATATGCACTCACTTGGCACGAAACACTTTGATGCATTAATAAAATCTTAAGTTACTTTAAAGGAACTCTTGGAAGAGGTCTGTTGTTTAAGAGACATGAATATTCACAGATTGAAGTCTACACCGATGTAGATTAGGTTGGAAGTACAAGTTGTACAAAATCAACTTCTAGTTATTATACCTATATTAGAGGGAATTTAGTTACTTAACGAAGAAAAAAACAAAGTGTTGTTGTAATAAGTAATGCATAAGCTAAGTTTAGAGCAATTACACATGGGATTTGTAAAGTTGTGTGGATTAAAAAGCTTTTAGAAGACTAGATTCTTAACTCCTCATCCATAAAGGAATACTATGACAATAAGGCGTCCATCTCAATTCTTAATCGCTCACAATACAATTCTTCATTATAGAACAAAGTAATGGAAAACTGGTAAGTACTTTATCAAAGAAACGATTAATAATGGAATGATTTACATGCCACGTATTCCAACCACCGAGTAAGTTATTGATATATTTACAAAGAAACTTTATAAAAAAAAAATTGACTACTTGATCAGCAAACTAGTAAAGAAAAATATCTTTAAGCTAACTTGAAGGGGCTTATTGTAAGATAGAATATTCTATTTTAGGTTGTTTATGATAATAGATAGATTTGGTATTAGTCAACTCTTACAAATTAGAAGCCATTACTAATTACAATATATGATTTGATTAGGTATTCTACTTTAAATAGGAACCTTGTACATATTATTTTGATTCAAGTCAATATACTGATGATTGTCAAAGAAAACTATCTTCATCTATACACCTAAAACCCATATTAGAGCCAACAGCACGAAGCTACTAAAAAGAGAAGTTAAAATAAGAAACTCTTTCAATGACACAATGGCACATAAATGAGCATGGCATAGATAGATACCCGGTGAAAGCGTTCTTTCTCGCATAACTGTAACATGCAAGACTCGCTTCAATCTATCTCAGGCACTACTTCTAGAAGTGCAAGCATGTGTTTCTCTCTCTCTTGAAACCTCAATAATGTGTAGGAACATTTGGTGGAATAATACTCTCTGATTTCAAGTACTCTAAAATATGACTTAGGCTCCATTTGTTTGCTGGAAAGTAATTTGTATTTGGAAAGTGAATTTCGGGAAAAAGAATTATTTTCCGATGTTTAGTAGTATAATGGAAAATAAGTTGGAAAATATTTTCCAGTGTTTGGTTATGTCATGAAAAATGAACTGAAAAATAACTTATAAATGTTTTATTTTTTAAAAGTTTATTAAAATATTGAAGAACAAATCTTACAAGTTAAAAAGTTGAATGAGAATGATATATATATATATATATATATATATATATATATATATTTCATAAATTATCTCAAATAAAATAAATAATAATCAAAATAATAGAGATCAAATCTAAAAAATAAAAAAAATTGAAAGATGAAGAAATTAAAATAATAATAATTAACATTTCATAAATTAATTCAAATAAAATAAGTAACAATCAAAAGAATGATAATCAAATTTGATAGATAGAAAATTTTAATTAAAAATGATAAAAGAAAAGCAAATAACAATTATAAAAATAAGAACTAATATTAAAATAAAAATTAAATTCTAAGAGATAAAATTGAAAAATAAATATGAAAAACAAAATATATATAACAATCAAAAGTTTGAGGACCAAATTTGATATAATCAGCAAATAATATGACATTTCTAAATTTTTTACAACTTCCGGAAAGTGTTTTCCGCTCAAAATAAAAGAAAATTTTTTTCCTGAAAACCAAGCCAAATTTTTCTTTGACTGGAAAGTGTTTCCAGTTAACCGGAAAATATTTTTTATTGATCAATTTTTGTAATAGCAAACAAATTTTGGGAAGTGGTTTTCAAAAATACACATAGTCTTTAGTACAACTCTTGAAACATGAGATTTTATACAGGCAACAATGCATGCAATGAATTCAAACAGATTTCCTTTGCATTTCTTCGTAGGCCATGATGCATCCATATTTTGGAGTACTTGAAATCAGAGAGTAATTTTGCATACATTGTTAATTTTCATCAAGCACAGATTCATATGCTCGGGATACATGCTTTTCGGTAATTTGAACAAGAGTATCTATCGTATTCTGAATCAATAACTTAGCCTACATATTTGTACTCCCACCATCTTGCAAAGAGAACTCCTGCTTCGGATTTTCAGCATCTAAAAAAGTGCAAGTATAATGAAGCGGCCAAGTGGGTCTTTAAGCTATTTCCCCTCTTACTTCTCCTTGAAAATATATGCAGGAGCTAGCTAGAGAGAGAGGGATGGCTACCTAGCTAGCCTTCACATAAAAAGCTTGGAAAGAAAACACCATTGATTCATACATTAAAGACTTCAAGGGAGAGAGAGTTAGAGGTGAAGCAACGAGAACTCTTTTAAATCTATCTTCATCACCGAACAAAACATACTCAAGAAAGCAATAGTGTGAGCGTGAAAGGTAGATGAAAAAACAGGAGAGAGAGAGGCATGCGTGTTGCTAGGCAAAGAAAAAAGGAAAATAAAAATAATTTGCAACTACTATATCTTAAATTTATATAAAAAAATAATAAATTGAAGTGGCACTGAAAGGAAAGCGAAGGAAGGATAGGAAAAAGATAGGATTTGGGTTTTGGTTCGAGAGTATATCTTGGAAAATGAAACTAGAGAGAAGAGCAGGGGAAATTGTTTTGACCACCTTCAACAGCACAGATGACTCGCAAGCAAGCACACGATTGGAGAGACGTACTATTTCAAAAATGCCATCAATAATCACCTAGCTACCAGTTCGCTAATCAAGCCGAGACGAAACTATTTACAGCAATGGCTCAGAAGGCACGCTAGGCCTTTCGACAACAGAAGTTTTTACCTCACAACGAGTACATGATCCAACAGCTAAAGGTAAAAACAGCGGCATACAAATATTATATGACAGCTTAACTAGCTAATAAAAGACAGAAGACGAAGCATTCTCCGCTAGAAAAAGATGAAATGCAAAAACGAAGCAGTACAGTCAAACTACACACCCACAAAGGAGCATCAACAATGGATACCGGATTTGCACAGATGAGAGAATAGTAGAAGACTTCGGCATCCAAATCTTGGATAGCAAAATATTTAAAATCCAAATCATGAGGAACTCATTACACATTGGTATTCAACAATGGTAAATAGCCGCTGCTTAATATGCAACAATAACAGGTAATGTACAGGCAAGCACTCGAATCCTAGTTTTGTAAATGTACCAAGAAAAGAAAATATTGGAAACCAAGATTACAAAACCATTGTCTAAGATATATTAGATCATACTTAATATTAAAATGCCAATCCGAAGAAATTCTTAAAACAAAAGGCCATTTTGAAAGCAATTTCAAGCAACAATTCTATAATGGCTGGAACAGACAAGGCAAAAATATATTAGATCATACTTAATATTTAAACACACATCAACATACTCAAATAAAACTACTGTCAACAGTGAAGCATCAGATCAGAATCCAGCAAACATAATAAAAAACAAAACTCAACTGAAATACTTCTATTATATCTAGAAGCCCCCAGTCATGAAGATAAATATCCAGGATTCTCAAGAAGTCTTGCATTCACGAATAAAAGTATTTCTAATGACAACTGCCAATCAATCCAAAAAGGTATTTAACTACTAAAAGCACCAGAGGACTTGGGCATTCTGCAAGGAGCTTCTAATCAAACAAGCTGAATCCCATGTCTTCATCTTCACTTTCCTCCTTGACCTCTTCCTGCAAAATACAATCAACAAATCACCAGAGTCAGAGAGCTCAAGAGCTGAAAACAGCCACCACCCAATTCAACAACATATACGACGCGTTCCTTTCTTCTTACCTTCTTCTTCTCCTCAACAGCAGGAGCAGCATCAGCAGGAGCACCACCAGCTGGGGCAGCAACAGCAACAGCAGCACCGCCACCAGAGCCAACATTCAAGATGAGATCCTCAATGTTCCGCTTCTCAAGAAGCTTAGCAAACAAGCTTGGCCAGAAAGATTCAATTTGCACATTGGCTGCTTTAACCAATTCTGCAATCTTCTCTGCCTAAAAACATTAGTTAAAGAATCCGAGAAAATACACAGATCCGCTTGGAATTCTAAAAATAACTTTAACATGTTACAAAAACGGAATAAAAACGTTAAAAAGAAATCTCAAATCCTATAAAACATATGAACGAAAGAACTGAGAAACAGAACAACGATAATACAATTTATCTAGGGTTCGAAGGATACAGTGATGGCGATGTTATCATCGTAGAGAATAGCAGCAGCGTACGTGCAAGCAAGCTCGCTAGTAGACATCTTTCTTTAACCATTAAAAAAAAATCAAAGAAAAAATAAGAAATCAGTAGACAAAGTTTCAGTAATCAACGATTTAAACGCAAAAATTAAAAAAAAAATAGAACGATTGCATCCAGCTATCTATAAATAAACAGTGTTCCGGAAGAAAAGTGTGTTTACCTTGTGGAAATAAGATCTGAGGCTGGTTGCTTCTAATCTCTGGCTGCGCTGCTGCAACACAAATAATCTCTAGGGTTTGGAAACGAGAGGGAGAGGGGGGTTTTAAAGGCAGTGAGAATTGGGCTCGAGTGGTTTAAGGGGTTCAGCGTTATAGAGCCCACCTTACGAAGGCGAGGCCCATTATGTGATTCTTCTAATGGTAAGCTAAATTTCCATCTCATATATTTAGACATGTTACCTTTTGGCCCCCGTAGTTTAGACTTGTTCAGAACCAACCCTCATCATGTTCCCTAGAAGCGCCACGTTGCTGTTGGCAAGTGAATTAATTTTTAAAATCCTGATACTCTTTTGTTGAATATTATCATTTAAGAGAAAAGGCTGACATAAAAGACATGTAAAAAGTAAGGGGAAAGGAGGGGTGAAATTGAGAATGGCTAGTATAAAATAAGAAATAACGAGAATAGAGGGGTGATTTTCAGTAATTAAAAATGGGTACATTAATAGAAATTATTTTTAACTTTAATTACTTCATGATACTCAAATAAAAGAAAAATCAAAGGTTAAGTTCAATTTGATCCAAAGTCCAAAATAAATTGAGGTAATTTAAACTTAAAAAAAAAAAGAGAAAATAATTAAAATTACAAGGAATCCTTCATAGGAGATAATTTTAGATCTCCAGATTAATTAATAGTTAGCGTGATATCAGTTTTTTCTCTTTCTTTTTTGACCTAATATATTTTTTATTCAAATGATTATATATTATTAATGATTTATTGATTATCGTGCACCTTACTTTTTATTTAGTATCAGATTTTTATATCGTATATAGTAAAATATTAAAATATTAGTCTTGCTTCCACGAGCCTTCCGGCATAATTCCAAAATAACAAAACAGCTAAAACAAAAGATAAATTCATTATGGTTAAAGACAAATTTTATCATTCACTTTTTTTTACGACTCCTCCCAGTGGAAAAATGTCTTTTTTTCATGTTGATGGATGAGTTGTTGTATTAATTTTTTTTTTAATACTATACGTGTCAAGGGTAATTGGAAGGTTTATTATTAATTGGTTTTTTTTTCTCTCTCTTTTGTTTTTTTTAAATTACAACTTGATATTTCAATTTCAATTTTTCTTTTTGAATTTTTATTTTTATGTTTGGTCCTTTTATAAAAGTTTTTTTAAAAATTTTATCCTTCGATCTTATTTTTTCATATGTAATTTTTTTTCAATTTGATCTTTATTCTTTTTGTTTTTTATTTTTTTCCGTAACCTTTTTGTAAAAGTTTTATTAGTTTTTAATTTTATCTTTCAATTCAAATTTATGATATATTACTTTTTTCAATTTGTTACTTGTTATTGGTTTTTTTCCCTTTCATTAAAGTTATTTTTTTTCCTATTTCACCATCTGATAAAAAATTTGTAGTTGTTCTCTAATTTATTTTTTATTTCTATTTTTATTAACGTTCTTTTTATTTTTATTTTTTATTTTTATTTTGAGTCCTTTTATGTGATCACTTTTTTTCCTTAACTCTATCCTCCGTCATTTCATTTATTGGGAATTGAGATTCGTGGTTTTTTTTATTTGTGTTGCTTCTGGTATAATGACCCTAGTTATGGGTTTGAAAAGTTAATGGTGATTGACAATTGTTTTCTGGCTTATTTTTTTTTAATTTCATCATTCGTCATTAGTTTTTTTTAGAAAAAAAAATCAGCTTTGTGGTTTTCTTTGATTTTTTTTATTGAATTATCTTAACCTCATGATCTAGGATGCAGGTTTGGCGGGTTAATCCAGGTTGTCTCACCTCTTATTGCCTAGATTACATATCTATTGTGCTAATTTAGGTTGACTTAATCATGTTTTTTTTATTTTTATTTTACTCAATTTCATCCTTTCATATTTAATTGGCTAAAAAATAAAAATCTTCATTTTTCTACTTTTAGAAAAAGGTTTTTTCACAAGTTATTATGATTGCTTTTTTTTGTCAGTTTACTACTATTAGTTTTTTTTTTTTTCATATGATTAGAATAAAACTAACTTATTTGTACAATTAGATCCAAATTATTGAGTTTTTGTTTTTTTAAAGCATGCGTACAGTATCTGAATATTATTTTTAATAGAAAAAATTCAAGTAGACTCGCAGTATAGCACATGCACACTCTAATTACACTCTATACTAAAAGGTTTTTGTGTTTTTTCATTGTTTATCTAAACATAAATCATTGTGGATTGAAGCAATATAATAATAGGATTATTCTTGTCAAAGAAACTTGCTAAACATGTAATAGAGAGGTAGGATTGTATTTTCCATAGAATGCATTAGATATTGAAATGATAATTGAGAATAAAATATTCATTTTGGATTTTATTAAGACATGGTAAAGCTGTTAGTGGGGCATGACAAAACTGTCTACCCTTGGCACCGGGGCATGGCAACTGAACATAAACAAAAGGAAGGAAAACACAAAGAAGAAATTTTTTCCAGATAAGGGTCTTAATCACAAGAAAACCCCACCTTATATTTTTATTACTGAATTTATTCTTTATGATAGATTACCGAAATATAAGCTAAATATCTTAATTTATACTAATTCCAAGTGTATCTTAAAACGAAAAAAAAAATCTCAATAAATAATTATAGAATTATTATAGAGATTTTTAAATATAATATTTAATTTTCTAAACTAAATAAAAAAAATAACTAAGGAAAATTAATTTCCCTTCGAACCTCCTGCATCACTCCTCAAACTCTTAATTTGTGAAGAGAGACGGAGAATATCAACGTGGACATCTAATAGGACAAACTTCATGTATGATAGTTGCTCTTACATGCGCTATGAACTGATAAGCTGATTAAATGTCTCACAGCTAACATCTACAGCAACCATATTACAACAAACAGAAGTTACCAAGGAGCTCCACACATGAAGTGCTGGTAGCTTATCCTGGCTGACCATCTCCTCTAACCATATAACAGCTTCATATTGCCTGCCCATGGAGGAAAGACCCCTTATAAGGATATTGTAGGTATCAGCTGGTGGCCAATATGATTTAATTAACATCTCTTCCAAAACCTTACTTGCTTCAACAAACCTACCATCTCGACACAGCCCGTCCACTAAAATGCCGTAAGTTTCCTGATTGGCAACACAACCCACCTGCTTAGCCATCCTTTTCAAATAACTAACAGCGATTGCTGAATTCCCTGCATCACATAAGCCTTTCAATAAGACATTATACAATCTTACATTTGGAACACTATTTCTCTCTATCGTCTCCCTTTCAATTACATTAATGGCTTCACCACTCCTACCTTGTCTACACAATGCGGTGACCTTCGCTTCATAAGTCCTAAGTGATGGCCTATAGCCTCTCTCTTGAGTTTCATCTAGCACTTTATCAGCCTGACCAGTCTTGCCTTCAGAGTAAAGATCAACAGCCATCGCTGTATAACTAGCCAAACTGGGAATTCCGCCTCTGATTAGAGCTTCATTAATCAAAAGCTTTGTGGCTTCTATATCTTCACAATTACTGCACTGACTAAGATCAAGACGGTGGCGGTATCGCTTAGGTGCCTTCAGCCCCTTCCTTAATATCTTACCAAGGATTTCCAAAGCTTCTTCAACCTGCCCATTATCACATAGAGCATCCAAAAGGGTTCTATATACTACAATATCCTCTCCGCTTCCCTTTTGAGAGATCCTCCAAAACATTGAGTATAACAAATGTGTGGCCTCGTTTAGCCTTCCATCTTCACACAACCCCCTCATAAGAATTCGATAACTATCCCTATTCGGATAGCAACCCTGATAATCCATCTCTTGGAAGACTTGCAATGCAAGGTCAGAGCGATTACGTTGACAAAGAACATCCAATAGCAGGTTTAAGGCACGAATGCGAGATTTCACTTCCCACCCACATGAGTTCTCCAAGAAAAAACGGTGAGCTGTTTCAAGTTTTGATTCCTTCACCAATATTTGCAAAAGGGTATTGAAAGATTCAGTCCAATTTACACAGTTGAATTTTGGAATATTCTTGAAGAGTGAGACAGCTTCACTTATTTGGCCTGCACCCGCATAGGTCTTGATTGCAGTAACAAAGACTGAATCTTTGCACTCACAGGAATCGTCGCGCATCTGATCAATAACCTCTTTCATCTCAGCAATTCGGTCTGAGTTTCCAAGGATGCTGATCATGGTGGCATACACAGGACCATTGTGGTGATAGCTGGGGTATTTGTCTTTTGCATCCTTGAAAATCTGCAACGCCGTTAATGGATTTTTCTGGCTCCTCAAAATTTGAGAGAGTTGTGTTGGTGTTAGAAGCCTAGGCCACCTTATACTCATGGCAACATAAGCATTTAGTCAATAGCTAGAGCACAGTGGAACACTTTTCATTAACAACCCTGCTTGACATTGAAAAAAAAAAATTTATAGCAGAAGAAAAAGAAATGAAAACAAAGGAACCAAGTCTTTGAGGTCTAAAATGATTATCTTCAGAAGAACAGAAATAACATTTTTTTACCAGAAAAAAAAAATGCGATCGTCTTTACTTATTTGACCCGCAATTTCAATGAGAAATTCAAATCTATTTAACGATAGGCAAAAACTAACATGGGTGCTTTAATTAAAATTAAACATCAGCTGAAAGCTATGAAGGAAGCCGATGAGACCTTTTTTTTCTTTGTTTTATCCGAGGCATGACATAACATATGATCGAGCTGAAATTATCTCAAATAAATTCTATATTATAACCAAGAATAATGCATAACCTGTTTAATTTATGCAGAAATAAAGAATTATTGTAGCATTTATGAATCAATACAACAGAATAAAAGACTAATGCATTAGTCTTGGTTATAATATAGAAGGTAAGTGAGAAACCAGAATACACCAACCTTAGGTGCAGACTTGCTGGTGCTGCTGGTGTTGCTGGCTTTGCTGCCGGCAGGTCTGTTGCTAGCTGGAGATTGAAGAAGACTGAAGAAAGCAAGAGGGATACAGAAAGAGAAGGGAAGATTCGGCTGGAGAAGTAAGTAAGAAACCTAGTTTTTCTTCAAAAAAATATAGGTGGGGTATAAATGTAATTTTCATAAACTTTAAGGTTATGGGTCGGGTTTACACAGGGTTTCGGGTCGAGGACAGAGCAGTATCGATACCCTATCCAAACCTTATTTTTTCACTTCAAATATTATCCAACCCGAGCTAAAAAAAAAAAAAAAATCATTCCGGTAAATTCAGGTCGGTCTTCACGGGTGAAATGGTCATTGCCAAAGTAGAGCTGTTAAAACTTGAGGGAAATATTTTTTATTATGAAGGGAAAGACGTCGTTTTTGGCGGTCATCACAGTCAACATTAGGAGGCGGTAAACCGCCATTGAAGTAGATAGAGTTTCATTGACCAGGCATCAGGTGCTCTCTCTCTCTCGTAGATTTTTTTTTCAACAAGTTAATTCCACGTGTTTAGATTTGCGTTATAGGAGTTCTTTTGAACAAGTTCCATATGTTTAGATTTGCAGGACAGTTTTTCTTGTTTCCTGGGTGTTGAGGAACCATGTTGTGTTGTGTTTTTTGACCATTGCATAACATGCTTGTCATGTAACAGTTGGTATGTTTGGTTTCTTTGGAAGAAAAAGATTTTTGGATATTTCTGCTTGAAAACATCCATTCAGCTTAGGTTTCTGTTGCATAGGTTTCTAATTGTTTTGTTCTTGTGTCTGATTGCTGCATCTTGTACCAGATACTCTAGGAAGCTCAAAGGTTAAGGAGTTCGAGAGACCCATGAGACTAGCTGCATTGTCTACTTACTGTAATATGCTTGATATAGACAGTTTTAGTGAACTTTCTTTTAGCATAACATAATTTTCCTGTTTTGAATTAACCAAGTTTCCATTAATTTCACTTGTTACTAAGAACTTGATGCAGCCATGAAATGACTGCCTTTCTAGGAAGCATAGCCTCTTGCTTTGCACTTCCTGGGGGTTAGTTGCTCTGCTTATAGATTATGCTCTGGGTGCTACCACATGTTCTTCTGTATGATAATTTCTGTAGTATTGCCTGTCAAACAATAGAAAATTTTGATCAGAGACAATCGTTCGTTTTATTTTGGCTGTTGTATTAGGAAGGAAACTGTTTGAGCTCGGACAGTAGTATTTCAAGAAGCTTGGTTAGTACTCGTTCCTGGATTTGTACACAAATGCCAAATTTTTAAGTGAGTCCGCAGCTTTTATTGAATCTATCTGCTATGAATAGAGATGGCATGTACCTTGTAAATTTGGGGAATATTTGAGATCCGAAAAAGATTCATTTTATGGCAGTTGTAGAGATGCAAGAAGCTTTGTCATTGTATGAATGTTTAGATTTCAAGTGGTCTAATGGATTTCTTCTTCCCATTTATTTTGGGGCAACATCTACTCGAATTTTTGGGTTGATTCTTGAGCAGAGAGAAGATAAGATGTCTATCTACTAATAGTGTGTACTACGCTTTAAATTCCACTTCGTCATCAAACGTAAGGTATGCTTCCACAATATTTTACTATAACATTTAATGTTATTAAATCTGGTCTTGCCACGAGATTTGACTCATGGAGCCAGGTTTTAAATTAAATTGGATGAAAGTTGATTCAGTCGATTTAATTAAAACTTGAATTATTTTAAAAAAAAATCAAAATAATATTATTTGAAATTAATTTGAGTTAACTCATTTAATTTACTCGGGTTTTTAGTCAGGTTATGACTAGGCCTGTTTTAATAACTTTGTTAAACATTAGTCCTGCTGGTTGGCAATGACGAGGTCAAGATGTGCTGTTGAAAACTACGCGAGAATGCTTCCCTACCACAATTTGAAATCATTTATTTGTATCGTGAAGTTTGAAAAAAATGTTAGACGTATAGCCTTGTGAAGCAGAAGTGATAGAATCTTTTCTGGTATGCTAGCCTAATTGTGTTCTTGAAACAACTTATAGATGCGCTGGTATTCTCCTTCCAGCAAGAACATGTCTACAACTCATGTTGCTTTATTGTATGCCATTTTCGATTTCAATCTTGCATCGGTATCATGACCTTCTCTGTTTGAGATGAGTTACGGAAAACTCAGTGCACTGCCAGAGAGGTAAACTCGGTGATTGAGTAGCTAGAGCTTGCAGGTTGTTTGGGTACACAACTCACCTGATGCTTTGTACAAAAAACTTGTAAAAGATTTCCCTGGTAACCTTTCGCGGATTTATTCTGCCTTTGCATTAGGACCGAGTTGCTATGAGAATTGGAATCCATGTTTGGCGAAAATCATCTTCAATTGGTAAGCTAGGCAGCAGGCTTTGTAATTTTCTAATTCTTCAGAAACTAACAAAAACCTCGTTGGAGACCATGTGATGAGGAGAGGAGAAAAGTAAGAACCTATCTTCATTAGCCATTGACCATGTACGCATTATCCATATCAATGATATTAGTTTAGATTCGTCTCATCATCATTTGTTTAGCAGAAACTTCTTCACCTACTTCCACATAGAATTCCAACTGCCACAGCCATGTGATGCAAACCCGCATGCCCAACTTTGGAACAGAAAAAGTACCATCACCCATTTGACTCCCCTTTGCGAGATCCCCTTGGATTCCAAACACACACCCCAAAAGATGTGATAATGCAAAAGAAGGGATTTGAATAAGAAAAGAAATGCCGGATGAAAGCAAAAGATGAAATGTAAAGGAGATGATTATCTGTAAACAGAAAAATATAAGGTGACAGAGACACCATCTTTCCCCCGGCTAATGTTCTGATCCTATTATAAAAAAGCAGTCAATCATGAATAATGAAGAAACAAAAAATAAAATAAAAATTACAAGTTAATGACTGAGCTATCCATAGCCCAACTTTCTTGTTGACCAATATGGGCTCAAAGATATAAAACCAATCTTTGAACCCTGATTGCTGCCAGATATAAACAAGAGGAAGTCATCGGATGCTCTCTGCCTCCGAGACATAATAATCTGCTGATTAGTATCTGAGGTAGAATCCAATGCCAATATTGGATTCCACCTTGTGCTAATACATGAAATGAATATGATTTCTTTTCCTAGTTAACGCTAACAACTGCTTGAGACTCCCTAGTGTCCTAGACCGAACATGTGTGATGATGAAGTTGATAATGTCGGGGGCTTGAAAAATTGAAAGAGAGTTAGTGGAGTGAGCTTTTGTATCTCAAATGCCTGTAGCCATGAAATGAACAATCTGATGCTGAATTTTTGGATTCTTCTGATGTTATGCTAACTGATGATCATGCATAACCCTCCTTTTGAATCAGTGACATGAAACAATGTTTTCCTTATTCCTTCTTCCCCATTATGTTTTTCCTGGTCTGCGATTTGTGGATGTTGTCAGTCCTGTGAGAAGACAACGAACTTTCCATACTTATTATTTGGTTGGTGAGTTTTGTTCAGTAGCTGTTCCAGATGCTTGCAAAGCACCTGTTCCTGCTCCCACCACCCCTGTATTTGCTGTGGGTGCTACTGCTGCTGTTGTAGTAGTTGTCATAGTCATTGTGGCTGCACCTGTTGCAGGTTACATTCAAATGATCCTGTCATTGGCCTTATGTTAAGTAAACTAGCATCAAATGGATAAATTTGATTCATGAACAAGTCAGGGAAATTATTAGAATGATCACCCGCAGTTGTAGTCGCCATTGCTACAGAAGAAGGAAGTGATAAGATTCCTGTAGAGCCAAACTGCTGAGGTAAATAAGGGTACTGTACCATTTGGGGATATTGAATTCCAAAACCGTGTGCTTGGCTACTCTGTGCATACGGAGTGTAAAATGGGTAGAAATTGTGTTGGAACATCCCTGGTGTTCCTGATGCCCCTCCAGTGGTATAGTAAGGTGAGAATTGCTGACCTCCATAAACACCATAATAGCCCTGCAAACAATGTCATAAGACTCTGGTCAAACAACGCAGATGAAATTGGTTGTACAAGACATTAGCTATACAAGTATATCACGTCAATACAAACCAAGGGATACATGGCATCCTGTGAATATCCAGTGTACCTGTGAGATGACAGGAGGAGGAAAAGGTAGAATATGATAAGATAATGAATACAGAAAATTGAAAGCATATTAAAGGAGAGTGAAATTGAAGAAAACATTCCCTGGTGACTTTTATTTGTTACTGTTTACTTACCCATAAGCTGAATAAGGAAATGAGTATTGACCAGTGGGTTGATGGGTGTATGGAGCTGCGGATCCAGGATAAGTAGGTGAAGCCACTACTCCATGTACTGGTCTAAACCGTCCTGTGCCTGCGATTTCATTTTTTTTACTTAAGTAAATACTTTAATCCTCTTGTTCAATGAATGCAGATCTACATTTCAGTTAGCAAGCGGACGAATAGAGTAATTATAAGCTTGTTACAGCTATCTTGCCACGGTTTTTAAAGACAATATCAACATGGAGTGGGTTCAAAAATTGGAATCTTTACATGTTTTAAGAATGAAAGACAAAAGGGCATTTGCCCCATTTTTTGTGTTGTTTCATGGAGCAATGTTGGTTGAATATTCAAGGGATAGTTAACTTTTGCATAGAAAGTGGATATATATATATACACATACATACATTGAGATGAGCAAAGTATTCTAAAAAATATATGGGAAGGAATGGAAAGGAGATGACAGAGAAGAGAGAAATGGACCGTGTTGAGGGGTTGGTGGTCGAGTCTTTTGTGCACCAAGTGATGCAAGATTGCAGTTTGCCCTCCTTCCATCGATCACCGGAGATGGGTTTTGACAAGCTCTCATGGCTGCATCTGGATCCTTAAATGTAACCTAAAGAAACAAGAACAAAGACCCACTTTTTACCGAATCACGCAGTGGGAGGAAGACAGGGAAATATACCCCTCGCAAAAGGGAAAGAAAAAGGAAGGATAAAAAAACAAATAATGGGCTTACAAAGCCATATCCCTTGGATCTCCCTGTATTCTTATCTGTGATAACAACAGCCTCCAGGATCTCTCCAAACTGTTCAAAATAACGCCTCATGGTGTCTCTCTGTGTCTCCCAGGCCAAACCACCAACAAAGATTTTGGTAAAAGTCGTGTCATTGTACTGCCCTGAATTGCCACCACCCACCATCTGAAATTGCCTTTGTTGAGCCATGATGATATACAATATTGCACACCAAAAAGAACAAAATACAAAGAACAAGGCCCAGATAAAACAAGGAAAAAAAAAAGAATGTTAACGGAAGAACCACCCTCCAGCCGGAACAAAAATCAGTAAAAGACCCCCCAAGAGAGACCAAATATAGAGAGAAATACGAAAAGACGGTAAATAAAGCCAGAAAGAGCCGTTTGTTTTGGTGATGATCACATCAATCAACAAAACAAGCTCTCTTTCTTTTCTACACACACCAAACACTCGTGTGCCTGTCTATCTATCTATATCTCTGTCTGTTTTTCTTCCTCTTGTTCTTGTTGTTCTAGTTGTTGTCTTTCTAATGCTTTAACTGCCACTTTTTCACAACCACAACTCCTCAGATTCCTCAACAACGATACCCGTAACGAGAAAATCATTACTGTTAAGGGGAGAGAGAATAACAGGAGAAGAGAAAAGAAAGAAACCCTACAATAAATAATAAGTACTATATTTATATACCCGAAAATAAATATATAGCATACATAGCACAAGAGAAGGAGAGATGATAAAATTAAGAAGAAGGGAAAAGGAGAAGACAAAAAAGCCGCTAGTGGACACCCACGACAATAGTAGGCAAGGTTGTCCAATGAAATCCTAAGAACTAACCTTTTTTTTTTTTTTTTTTCCTGTATCAGCCACTTTCTCTCTCTAATATTATGGGAAGACTACAAACCAGTCCTATCCTATACAGCCACTGACAAATAAGCCCTCAACCCTCGAAGTAATTTTCCATGAGGTTCACATATTCACCCCTGTAAGGCTGTAACATCACCACCAGTGATCCTATTTCATGAGAAAAAACGACAGCGTGACATGGCAAGAACATTATAAGATACTGGATTGGTGGGAAACACCATCTCCTGCAATTTAATTTTTGATCTACAAGAACATTATGTTTTTCTTTTAGAAAAGACCATGCAAGATGCAAGAAATGTGTGATGCATATGCAATTATGAAGTGATATATGAATCGACTAATAATTCGTTTAATGGTAATTCCATCTATTACTTTATTGTGAAAGAAAAGATTGGTTCGTTCGGCTATAAATACTTTCATATCTCATATCTCGATGAATAGGGCTCGGCAATAAATTTAAGTTAATACTTGAAAAATTTTCTTTTCTCAATCTTGATTCACGTAGAAATTCAAGAACTATAGTACTAGTTGCATATTTTTATGCATTTATTTAAACAAACAAAAACAAGTCAGATAATATATTATTTTATTTTGGGTGTTGGAATTAAAAAAAAAAAAACTCTTTTTAGAAACTTCGGTTCAAGCTATTAGATGTAGAAAATTTTATGAATAAAAGAATCATGAAGTTGCATTTTGTAAGGCACTCACATTCTGATTGGAAAAGCTATAGCTGGCCATAACTTTTAAAAAACTACAAATTATTAATCCTGAGAAAGATACATGGAATGAGCTGTGACATTAGTTTTCAAAGCCACCGCCATAACTAAAATTACACTCGTAATCAAATTAATGATCCCTAATTGAACACTCAAAATTAACAACAAATTAAACCCTTACAAAGGCAATGCACTAAGCTTTGGGGATAATATTGTTTTTTCATCATGATGCAATTATTATTTTTAAATTATATAGGATTAGATTAATAATTTTGTTTTGTTTTGTAAAGTAAAATTACTAATTTAATCCTAAAATATCATAATCTAATACCTATTACTCTAGGATATTTTTGCATTTTTAATTTTTTATAATAATATAATTATTTTAATGTCTTTAAAGACAAAATCAATTGAACTCTTATATAATATAAGGGTTTTTTACGGTCATTTTACATATTTTTTTTGTAATTGAAATTTTCAAGGTATTCAGAGGTATTGTTGTAAATTACATTTCTTAAATATAATAATAAAAAAACATGATGGAGCGTCCATGACATACACCAGCGTGTTAACAACCCCTGTACCATTCAAGTGGCGTCTGAGGGGTAATCCGCCCATCAAATGCCGCTATATTGGGCAACATTTGAAAGGTATTAAAGTCCTAGACCAAATAAGACGGCACGTGGATCAATATTTGTAGCGGTTTCATGTTAGCAACCATTTTTTCCCCTCCCTTCTCTCTTTCCCCTTACCTAGATTTCCTCGCCAATTCCTTAAAAATTCAAGAACAACCCTTTAATTTGTTGATTTTTTAAATTTGATCTTTTTTATTGTGATTTTTTTATCTTGAATAATTTATTGGATTAGCCCACTTTATTTTGATTGCTATTTTTTTATTTGGAATCATTTTTTCAATTGATTTTTTTTATTTCACCATCATTTGCTTTTTTTTTCTTTCCAATTTAATCTCTCTTCTTTTGATTGTCAATTTTTTAGCCTTCACAAGTTTTTTTAAAAATCATGAATGATTTTATTGTATTATTTCACTCTACTTTGTTTTTTTTCCTGTGAGATTTAATCTCTATTCTTTTGATTACTAATTTTTTTGATTTAAAAAGTTTTTAAAATTTATATTCTTAAATTGACTCATAATAAATTTCTTGATTGAAGCCGGATCCAGGGTTTTATGGGTTCTGAGTTTTTAAAATTTGACCGGGTTTAGGATATTTGTACAAATTTTCTTGGTTTTTTTATTCCTTTTTTTAAATTGATTTTTTCTTATTTTTATTCTTTTTTGTTATCTTTTTGCATTTTGATTTTATTGGTACAAACTATAAATGTTTTTCAATTTCATCCCCCATGATTCTTTAATCTTTCAAATTTAGTACTCATTCTTTTAATTGTTATTATTTTATTTGGTATTATTTTTTTAAAAAATCAAATTTCATCCTCTTTAACTGTTTTTCTTTTAAATTTTATCCTCATTCTTTTTGTTGTTTTTTCCTGTTTTCTTATTAATAAATTTTCAATAATTTCACCATTTAGAATTAAATTGATTGACAATTAAACTTTTTAATTGAATTATGGCCCATGATTCAACGAGTTTCTAGTTTTTTTAAATTAGACCAGGTTTAAGAGATTCTCTTGTATTTTCTTAGTCCCCCTTTGTTTTTTAAACTGATGTTTTCTTTTTATTTTGAAGTTTTACTTTTTGCGGTTATTTTTATTAGGTTAGCATTGTATTATTTAATAATACAAATAGGCTCATATATAGTTCTTTTTATTTTTCCCCTGTTTTTTTTCAGTATATTTATTATTATTTTTTCATATTATTTAAATGGTCACTTAAACCAATAACTTAAGATTTGGATTTGTTTTAGCTTAGCTTTTTTTTTTTTTTACATAAAAGCTTTTTTCAGCCCGCGATGAAAAAGGTGGGTAACATATCTTGTCATATACTATAGATCCTAGGCCATTAATGAACTCTTTTAGTCCTTTTTCTTTTTTCTTTTTGGTGAAGCATATATAATTAAGGAACTAGTAAAGATAGTAATTATAAATGTAAATCCTTCTGTGACGACTTACGCCCTTCATAATATGTTGTTTAAAATAAATAAAATATAAAATTTGAGTCAATAGAAAGTTACAGGTTTTATATTATTTTTTTCTCTGGGTCCTTTTTATAGTTTGTACTAAACGACTTACATCGCTACATGTTAGATAACAAAAATTAAATGTAATTTTTTTTAAAATAATTTTTTTAAAAACATTAAAATAATGATATATTAAATCAAATATAATTAATATAAATTAATATATCAAACTTGAGATCTGAATCATGGATTATTTTGGATTCAATAACCTTTTCTTTTAATTTAGTTACTTAATAAAAAAATTATAAAAACCAATTTAAAATAAAAAATATTAATATGATAAAATTAAAAAAATCAACAAAAACCTATTGTTGAGGAAGAAAAAAAGAAAAAAAAGTCAAGCCAAGCACGCTTGAGGAAATAAAAACTAAATTAATTATTAATTAAATAACATGGAAGTAAGGGTTATTTATAATTTATTAAAACTATTTAATTAGTCATTGTAGTATAAAAGTTAATTAGATGATGCCTTAATCATTATTTTGCTTGTGCAATTCATGCGATGAATATATTAATTACTATATTTTAATATTATTTTTTGAAAAATAATTATATTTTAATAATTTCAATATATGTTTAACTATTAATTTGGTTGTACATGTATATTAGGTTGTATATTTTGTTATAATTATCTTTTAAGAAAAAACAAAAATAAATCTTGATAAGCAATTTAAATATCTAATGAAAAAAATAACTTTTTTGTCTTTATATATTCACATTTTTTCTTATATGACATATTTGTTTTTATGATATTGTCCCTCGAATCACCAAAAAAAAAAATTCATTTAAAAAAAAACTAAAAAATAAAACTCATTTAGAAGTTTTATTTATTTTTAATTTCAAATATTTTTTTAATTTAATACTCATTTTTTTAATTTTGTTTTTTAGGTCTTTTGTTAAATTGATTTTTCTTTTCAATTTCACAATTCAATCGAAAATTTATTTGTATTTCTTATTTTAATTTTGATCCTCATTCATTTGGTTATTTTTTTATCCTTTTATTAAATTAATTTTTTTTCAATTTCACCCTTCGATAAAAAATAAATTTGTTTTGTATTTTAATTTTGATCCTTATTATTTTTATTTTTTAATCCTTTTGTATAATTAAAATTCTTTTTGGAATTGGATTTTATGACTTTTTCAAATAAGATGCTTCCGGTTTTGTGATCTTAAACACGAGTTTGAAAAGTTAATGTATGTTGACATTTGGTTTTTTAATGGGTTTTGTGATTTTTTTTTCTATTTTGTTATCTCAATCTCATGACTTAAGCTGCAGGTTTACCTGGATAACTCAGGTTGGCTCGACATTAATTACCAGGGTTACAGATTTATCATGTTAACTCGGGTTGACTCAAACTAATTGTTTTAAGTCTTTTTTTACCTATATTTATCCTTCCATGTTTAAAGAGTTATGAATTAAGCTACATCATTTTTAAAAAAAAATATTTTTTTCATTTTATCGTGATCTATTTTTTTTTAATTTTATTTATTTATTATTATTGTGTATTTTTCTTGTTGACTGATTAAAATAAAACTAAATTATTTCATCCAATCGAGTTTATCATCTAAGTTATAGATTTTCCTTCCTTCTTTTTACCGCGCTTGAATATTATTTTTTATGAAAAAAATCGAGCATACAGCTACGCGCGAGTCTAAAACTAGTTAAATGCTATTTGTGCAAGATGGTAGGATTTTCTAATACAATTGTTTTTGGATTACTACAAAAAAACCTTTTTTAGTTTACTTTTTATTTTAATTTTGCTCTTTATTTCAAAAATCATATTTTATTTTATGAAGTTTATATGTTCATAATAGTTTATATTCTCAAGTTGACATTAAAAAAATAAAAAAAAAAATCAAATTATTTATAAAATTATTATTATATTTTATTTGATGACTAAAAACTTTTACAATAATAATATTACAACTTTTATATTAAACTAGAAAAAACCTTAGCCATCATAGCTAACTTCTTCTTCTTCTCTTTTTCTTTCATTATTTTTTTCCCAGTCTCTAGCAAGCCCGCAATAAATAATTGAAGCCATTAATTTCTCTTATTGTTTCTACAAGAAATCCTCTCCCTTCCTTGTTGGCAAGAAACCCAGCCAACCACAGTGACAGTTCCTGGTGTAGGGCCGAAGAAACCCAGCTGAGCTTAAGCAGTGTTAGAAGGATAATATTATGGTAATTTGAGAAATAAATCTTCTAATTTGAAGTTTGTTTGTTATGTTTGAAGTATTGGTTTTGTGGGTTTTAGGTTTAGATTTCCATTGTGCAGGCTGATGATGATCCGATGAGCCACAAAAGCACACACTCATACTCTCCTCCTCCAATCTTCCACCACCACTATGGAAACCACCAGTCTTCTCTCCTCTACCTCCTTTTTTATAATTACCTTCGTATTTAAATTTAAATATAACACTACGATTTCCACTGAAAAAGACACGTAAGCATTGATTTTCCGTGGGCCAACATAATGTCATCTATAACTTAGCTTCAAGCTCCATCCATGGTCTAAATTGCCTAGCTATTTCCAGGAAACACTGCGAGAGCCTAACAATTATCTTCGTCTATTTCTTCAGCGTCCTCAATCAATTATTTATTTTCAACTAGTTTCACCATGATGGTATATCTGGTGCTAACAAGAAACTTCACAATTTTTTTACCAATCGTTGTGATCGCAGAGAAAATATGGTGATAGCATGTGATTCTCATGCCTAACTTGGGTTTCTTTAATGGAAATGTAGAGGGATTAATCATTAATGGAGAGGCGCCGAGCAACTTTCGGGACAAATAAGAAAATACTCGGAGGGCTTGGGACTGAATCGTCACTATATAGATAAGTTGGGGACTGATTTGTAGTGAGGTTCGATAATACTATACATATCGATATCCGACACCTATTTGTCGGGTGGGTCAGCATAAACATCTGCTTTGCTGTCCTCAACCTTCCATCCTCACCTTAGTAATGCAGTACAAGTTGGCCGACGGTATACCGGAGGTCCGTAATTTTTTTTAAAAAGTATTTAGGTGTGAATGCATTTCAAGGGAATAAAAAAAACTAATGATTTAGGTTATAATTTTCACATGTTTAATAAATCGATTTTATTTTAATTAAATAATAAATAAATAAATTTTTTTAAAAGATTACAATAACCTGAAAAAAAAACTTTTAAAAATATTGAAACATTGTTATTTTTTTGGTTAAATTGGATATCATCCAAGTTTAATAGATGATCTAAATTATAAATTTACTCATTAAATAATAAATTTGACTGGATTAATTCCAAAATAATTTTTAAAAAATTCTGATACAAGTTAAATTCCAAGTGAACGGATTATCATCAACCCACCATGTTCGAGACATGATACGTCGACCATCCTTCCTCCCAACCAGTTTAATTGGTTGATTTGGTCCCACACTCTCTGCAGCCTTTCTGGCACAACCTTCTAAATTCTTGTGAAAAAAAATAGTGATTGTTGCATCGAGACACTAATTACTACATTAATTAATGAGAGCACCGCTTGTCTTTTTATTTAAACACCATCCATCGTCTTGGAATATTTTCGTAATTAAAGTTAGTATTTCTTCTTCTTTTTTCCTTTTCATCCTTTTTTGTCTCCAATAAATTAAGATCTGATATTTTTACTATTAGATATTTATTTGATTTTTTTGCTTAAGATGTTTATTTTTTATTTTCATCTTTTTTTATATAGATTTTTGTATTGCAATGAAATTTAAATAATTTGTTAATTAATCAGTTTTGAAATTCTTTATATAAAAGAGAGAGTTTAAAGTAAGAGATTAATATAAAAAAATTATCATTATTAGGATCAATGGGAGAAACATGTAAAGGAATAAATTAAAAGAAATAAGGTTAAGAAGTGTGATAAATAAAAATTTTATAAGGACTTAATTGAAATTCATAAAATAATAACTAAGTTTACCTTTTCAACAAAATTTGGAGCGCCACGCACCATATATATGTATATATATATTTTGATCAACATGAATGTTAGGGTCAGTTTACACGTATTTCGATTAATTTCACAGGCTCTAAAATTAATAATCATATAAGCTTACAGTAGTTATTATATTAACAACTACATAGCTTGAATAAAAAGAAGATCTTTTATCTTGTTGATGCTATGTTAATAAAATACAAATTAAATTCCCCATACTCCCTCGATTTTCTTTTTGCCAAAAAGTTTCATCCTCACATCCATTTCCTATCGATTCCTTCACCATGCATCATGTTTTATTCCTTCTCTAATTAATGACGTTTTCAAGCAGCATAATTCTGGTGTGATTGGTGAAGTTTGAACATTTGCACAAACTCACTGCATTTCTTTCTGGTGTTCTTTCTCAAAATTTGTTAAGGATCTGAATGAATATAGCATATAGTTATGATAACGATGGTGATGATGTTCAAAGAGGTAGATTGTCATAATTAAATTCTATTATCATCTGTGTTTTTGGCATAATCTTGTTTTTAGATTGTCAAAGAGTCGATAGATGGTGGTAGTGAAATATCTCAATATCACTAAGAAAATATTAAAAATTTAAAAAAGAAAAATTAGAATTGATAAAAAAAAATGTCAATGAAAAGAAACAAATTTCCAAAACAAATACGTGATAAGAAAAGAAGATTTTTACGCGAAGAATGAATGCCCGCGATAGAAAGATGTATTTGATATTCAATCTTGTGTTGGTAATTTATATCTATATGCATATATAATTATTTTCAATGATTGTTCTCAATAATAAATGGATTTTGTATAGTACTATTAATATTAAGTGATGTGGTCGGACTATTTTTTTAATTTTTTTTAAAATATTAGGAGTATAGATTTTTTTTTTTGGCAATATCATTAAATTCAATCAAATAGTTCGATTTTAAAATCTGCTAACAAGACTTCATAACTAGCTTGAGTTTCCAAAGACAACTTGAATGACTAGTAAAAATATGATATAACTTAAAAAAAAATTAAGACAAAATTTTTTTTAAAAAAATATTGAGACGATACTAGATTGGATTGACCTCGGTCACTTTACAACCTGGATCATAGACTTCAATGAGTTTAAAAACTTTGTTGTTTTTGGAAATTATTTTTTTAATTTATGATAAAAATAGATGCTTGCAAAATTGAGCATCAATTTTTAAAAAAATACATTTATTTGAGATAATGATAATCCTATAGAAAAAAAAAATAAACCATGAATTCCATTTCCCAACCAATTCAATATTGAAGAAAAGTGAAATAAAGAAAAAAAATAAAAAATTAAAGGACCAAAAAATAAAAAAAAAACTTATCAGATTTGATGGGTAAACTCGTCAAACTCGTGAATTGGATAACTTGGGTCAACACATTAAACCCGCAAACAAAGTAGTGGACTCTATTGAGATTAATAATTTGTTTTATCTTCTAAACTATTATTTATTTAACTATACGATAACAAAAATAGATGATCGCAAAATCGAGCGTCAAACCAATACTAAGAATTTTTTCTAAACCTATGATAACCTTATAGAAAGTAAAACAAAACAAATTATAAAGCTCAATTCTCAATCAATCCAATATCGAAGAATGAAATAAAAAATAATGATTTTTCTTAAAGAAAAGTTAAACTCACTAAACCTACGAACATACCCATGATCTTTCTAAAATTTAATAACACTTTTTTTTTTCAAAACTATTTTTTTTAATTATATGATAAAAAATAGATGATCATATAATCAAGTTCTATTAAAAAAAAGTATTCCCTAAACCCATAAACCGAGACAATTAATGTTAGTTCGTCAAATTCGCAAACTGAGCCATTGCCTCTAGAAAGCTTGATAACCTAGTTTTTTTTAAATCATTTTTATTTAACTAAACTTTTTTTTAAAACAAATCATATTGTGTTGCTAGGATATTTTTTTCTTATACTAACCCGATGCTGAAATATTTTTTTTAATACCATGATAACTATAAAAAAGGTAAATTAAAATAAATCATCAACTCTAAATTCTTATAAACTCATAATATAACGACTAAGTTTAAAAAAAAATCAATAACCAAAGAAAAAAAAGAGGTCAAAATGCACAAAAAAAAAACATTATGGATTACTATTCTAATCCACAGTGCTAATGGGTGTGAGGAAACATTGTTTTTCCCACACCTTTTATCTTTATAATAATACGTTCTCACGTGTTCCGCTGTGGGTCGAACTATTCTTTTTTATATATATAAAAAAATATTAAGAGTATGGAGATTTTTTTATAGTATCATTAAATCCAATCAAGTGGTTCGATCATGAAACCTGCCAACATGACTCCTTACCTAGCTCGAGTTTATAATTAAACTCTGTGGGAGCTGATCCAAAATGAATTAATCAATTTAATAGGTCTAAGAACAACTTGGTGATCTGTAAAAATATGATATAACTTTTTAAAAAAACTTTAAGACAACAATTGTTTTTTAAAATATTAAGACGATGCCAGATTGGATCGACCTCAATCACTTTGTGGCCTGAATCATGGATTTCAATGGGTTTAATAACTTTGTTGTTTTTGTAAATTATTTTTATGATAAAAATAAATACTTGTAAAATCAAGCACCAACCTTAAAAAAGACATTTATTTGAGATCATGATAACTTTATAGAAAGTAGACAAAAATAAACCATGAATTCCATTTCGCAACCAATTCAATATTGAAGAAGAGTGAAAAAATAAAATAAAATAAAGGACTAAACACTAAAAAAAGCATGTAAAGTTTGATAAGTAAACTCACTAAACTTGTGAATTGGGTAACCCGGGTCAACACGTTAAACTTGCAAACTGGTTAATGGATTTCATTAGGATTAATAACTTGTTTTTTTTCTAAACTATTATTTATTTAAGTATATGATAACAAAAATAGATGATCACAAAATTAAGCGTCAAACTATATAAAGCGAAACTAAATAAATTATGAAACTTAATTCTCAATCAGCCCAATATCAAAGGATGAAATAAAATAAAATGAATTAAAAAGAAGAAGTTAAATTCACCAAACCCACGAACAGACCCATGAACTTTCTAAAATTTAATAATATGTTTTCCAAAACTATTTTTTTAACTATATGATAAAAAAATAGATGATCACATAATCAAATTCAATTAGAAAAAAGGCCCCCTTCTAAGCCCGCAAACCAGGGCAACCAGGGTTACCTTGCTAAATTCTCAAACCGGGTCATTAACTCTACAAAGTTTAATAACATAGTTTTTTTCAAAATAATTGTTTTATTTAACTAAACTTCTTTTTAAAAATAGACCATATTGTGATGTTGAGATATTTTTCTGATACCGACATGATGTTAAGATATTTTTTTGATACCGCGATAACCATGTAAAAGGTAAATTAAAATAAATTATCAACTTTAAATCCCAATAAACATATAATATAAGGACTAAATAAAAAAAACCAATAACTTAAAAAAAGAGTCAAAATACCAAAAAAAAAAAACACAGTATGGATTACTATTGTAATCCATGGGTGTGGGAAACAATGTCTTCCCGGTATCTTTTAGCTTTATACTTAATATATGCCTTTGATTTTACATTTATATGTTGCTTAGAAAAAAAAATCCATGTGAGTATGAAATTGAAATTTATGCAAATAGTTTTTGTTATTATAAAAAATGGAATCTAAATAGAGAGAGAAAAAAACTGAAAATACATGTTAACTTATAAGAACAAAAATTATGAGTGAAAATTGTACATTCTTCCTATTAAAAATAAATAAATCCAAGAGGCATAATTAAAACACTTGTTCTCCGAGATATATTAAAGTGTAGATTGGAATAGTCATTTTACCCCCTCATTCCAAAAGCAATGGCCTAGGTGTATTATTTTCATTTTCTATATGACCCCTTGGTCATTAGCAAATTAATTAGGGCAAATTGTTTTTTTATCGGTGCAATAAATTTATTTATTTGACCATGGCTTAAAAAAATAAATTATCATTCAAGTGCTTTTTAGATATTTTATTTGTTTTTAGCATAATAAAATAATTTTATTATCCTTGGAAACAAAAAAAAAAAGCTTGGGTTTAGGGTTTTTATTTTTATTTTTTTAGTTTAGTTTTTTTATACTTCTCAAGTTCTTTACGAGCCAATTTGAAAATTTTCTAAAGATGATAATTATTAAGAAAAGTTGGCAATGTGTAAATAGTGTCCGTGCATTTCAGACAATACATGCAACGATATCTAGTGGCTAGATGTTGACTTCCAAGATAGCACTTGAATTCTCTCAACATCCAAGGATGGAGTTAGGATTATTTGTTAAGGGTGGCCAAAAATAATATAATAAGATATAATATTTGTTGAGAATTGAGATTTTTAATTAAGTTAAGGTCTAGGATTTAATGAATTACGAGTTTGAGAGATTAACCCAAGTTTGCTTTTTTCTTTTTCTTTAAGTTTTTTTTGTTTCATCATTTGATATTTTTTTAATTTGAGGTTGAGTTTTTTTCTATATAATTTTTCAGTAATATTAAAAATAACACGGGTTATTTTGGATTTTATTTTCAGACTTAATTAAATTTAACTTTTTGAAAAGGATTTTCTTTATAATTAAATTAAATTAATTAATAAAATATAAATATGAGATGCTAGATTTATGATATTTTTTTTGGTTTTTTTTCAAAACAACACAAACAATTTCTTTCAATTACCTGAGTTTTAGATTATTCTTTTTTTCTTTAAAAAAGCTAGTGACGACTGAACATATATATATATATATATATATATATATATATATTAAGAAAAAATTGGCCCGATTGTCAGTGTAATGCGGCCATGTAGCTAGTAAAATCTAGAAATGGAATTTACCCATTTTAAAATCAACCAATCTATAAAGGAAAAAGGGAAGGGTAAATTAGATCTCCACTAGACATAAATAATTCTCTGAAACAGAAACAGAATCATGACGGTCGCTTCCACACAAACGTGTTTGCTTTGGACTGTCGAACAGATCGGTCAAACCTGACCTTCTATTTCTTTTATTCTTTAATATTTCCAACTTGTAATTTCAAGAATAGTTTTTATTTTAACTCATCTTTTTCATATTTTATCTATCTCTTCTGCAAAATTCAACCATTTTCATGACGGCTCTGTTGGCGGCTGCAAAGGCTGGGCATGGAGAGGAGTGTATTTGTCATTTGTGCTGCCTATTCGCCGTCCACTACCGTAGGGGAGGTGGAAAAAGAGTTCAATCTTTCGTAAAGAGCTGATAATGACAGCATATCCAAATCTCGTTTTGGATAAGCTTATGAAATATAACGGGGTTTATCGCAACTTTTAATTCATGATTTTTCTCTCATACTAAAATAATAAAATTAGTTTTAAGTTGGTGAATTTAGTTCAAAATAATATAATTATCACATATCGTTATAGATGTTCATACCTTGAATCTTAGTGGATGATATTTTGAATTCAATTTCTTTTTCATTCAATAATACAATTTTAATCCTGGGATAAAATAATTCATAATACATCAATCACATAATTGTATAGACAAATTCAATAATTCGTGAAAGATTTCTTACCTGGAAACTATATTTATCTAATAATTTCTATAAATATTTTTCAATATTTTATCATTTTTGCACCTGGGAATGAATTTTAAAAATAATTTCATATATATGTTTTTAGATTTAGTAAAAAAAAAATAGAAGAAATAAAAAAAGCCCTCTTCCATATATTCTAGGATCATCATCCTCTTTTGTCCTCTAAAACATAACATATTTATTTAATCCAGATCTTTCAAAATAAATTAATATCTTGCTATCAAATATATTATTGATCAATAACTCACTGAAACTAAGCTATTTGTATTCCTCCCTTTAAAATTGTGGGTGTTTATGCTAAAATTGGCATAGAAAGCGAGGCAATTGAAGATATTACATGACGGATGGAAGAAGATAAAAATATAGTCACGCAAGTGAGGTAATTATTAATATTTTAACAATTTTTTATATGAATGGAAATTATTTGACCAGTTTAAAAATAACTCAAAGATTCATAGAAAGAAGTTGATTTGGTGGATTAGTATATTAGAAGAGGTAGCTTTTGACTTTGAATATTTCTTAATGAAACACTACTAGATTTACTTGATTAACTAGTGAATATGATGTCTTGCAATATCCAATCTTTTATATAAACTAAGATAATAGTATTCACATAGCTATCCACCTAGATATTTCCTTGTGTTCTCACGGTCATGTTCATTTTATCCCTAAACAATCAATCAAGAGCAAAAAACACACTTCTATCCATTAAAAAAGAGCTATTCTCTTTTCTTTATTTATGGCCATGTTATCTCCAAAAGTCAATAGGCAACAACTTAAAAAAGTAAAAGAAAAGGATAGAAAATAAGAAAAAAAACCACTCTTTCAGAGTCTGATGTAACCCAAACCTCTGTTACCATCGATCTTATATTTCCACAAATAATTTAACTAAGAAATATCAAAAGATAAGTGCGATTAAAATGGTATTCAGATTTCATTCTTTCTTTTGTATTTATCTTTTGATATCAAGATTTAATTAGTCTTCAGTGTACTAGATACAAAATAGAGACTAGACTTACTAAATAGAAAAACAAATAGGTAAGAAAAATAAACATTATAATTATTTTTTTTTCTCATTCATGGTTATAGTGATAATAACATTCATTTCAAAGAGATCATCACTAAAATACCCCTCTTCTATGAACACTCTATTTTTAGATAATACAAATTTATCACTTTCAAAACCAACTTAAAACCATTTTTGATTAATAATGAATCAGACATCAAGTTCAACCTAATGTTAGCAACATGAAATATATTGTTGAGGGTCAAATATTTTTTGAAAGTCATTTTTATTATAACCTTCCTAACACTAATGCCATGAAAGTTGAAAAATTCTCCGTGTATAATTGTTCACTATCCACTTATTTGTAAGTGGAGAACATTCTCTTCTAGGTATATGCTGCTTGGGATTTTGAATCAAATTTACTTAAGAAACAACAACATACATGTTCATTTCTAAAACTTTATTAGCAAGGTGATCAACATCGTTGATATTGGCTTCAATAGTCATTCCTCCTTTTAGGTTACTTTTTCAAGCCTTATTTTTACAACACTTGGCTAGGTGTCTTGTCTTATTGTATATAAAGCATTTACATTAAATTTGACAATAATTTTCTCCTTCTCAACAAGGTTTGCCTTTTGGTTTTTATTGTGAAACTTCACTACTTGTTCCATAAGGTTCACTTCAGGGGCTACACTAAAAGATTTGGTTTTTTTTTCTAAATAACTTATTGTCATTTTCTACGCTTAGCCTCAAGATGAGGTACTCAACTCCCATTTCATTACTATTATACTTAAAGTAATTCTTGAATTCTTTTCAAGATGGTGACGATTTTATAATAAAATCTGCCACCTGGAAGGATTCTCTTATAAATATATTTTTAGCATAGATATCATGTAAGGTGAGTTGAAACTCTTAAACTTGACGCATAACGATTCCTGAGTCAACCATTTTAAAATCAAAATAGTCATAAATTATGAACTAGTTCAAAACAACAACCTTGAACTTTTTGTTCAAAATTTTTTAAGGTGCATTTGCACTCTTGATTAAACTATAAACATCATATTGTGTATTGTCCAATCAATTCAAGATGCAGTTCTTGCAGATAAAATCACTTTGATTTCATATGTCCAAAGCTACCACATTAATGAAATCAATTTCATTATTTGACAACTTTGGTGTTTTCTGAAAGTAACTCACCTAAGTTTAAGGTGGCTAAATGAAACAATATTTTCTGCTGCCACCTCTAAAGTCCAATCCATTAAACTTTTCATGTTTCTCACCATACACCACAAAAGATGATGATGGAATATTCACTACTAAAATAGCATTGACCTAAGCAATATTGGTTAGAATAATGAATTCTTGAGTTGATGCCATGATAAATATTATATAAAACAGTAGCCAATATTATATAAATAACTTGGCTTCTCAAACTTAGAAAATAAATATTCCTAACTAAGCAAGATTATTTTAAAATGTTACCTTATTAATATGCATCATACCATATTAATCTTATTCAAACAAACAGCATATCAATATAAATTTGTATAAGAAAATTAAATAATTACCATACCTTTCATGATTGCTAAAATACATATATAAACTAAACAAATAACTAGCAAAGATTATATGGTAGGCATAAACGAGTTTTTTATTGTTTAGTTCATAAGGTTGTATTACATGCATTAATCTAAAAAGCATGAAAATAAATAGCGAGATAAAATTTAAACTTAACCTTAAAATCAAGTTACTAATACACACTTTAAAAATTAATCTAGTTTTCACATAAAATTATATACTAAACAAAGACTACCCAAATAAAGTCTTAAGATTGTTTTCAAAATTATTAGATAATCAGAATATTAAAAAAGTGAGCATATTTGTTTAGTTTATAATCATGAAAAAAATATAAGAACTTGGTAATTTTGCAATCAAACAATTCTAGCATGCATACTAAGCAAACATATACACTTTCATAAGATATAAGAATACAAACTTAGCATGCACACTAAATATGTATAGAAATTATACTAAAACAAAACTAATTTAAAATACTTAATTGTTGAAGTTCTTAGAATATATCCAATTTCAAATTTTTATTATTGTAAATGATTAATTTTTGTCCTTAAAACTTTATTTCTCCGCACTTGGTGTAAAATGACCAATTTTAATAAGTCTCTAAGGATTTCAATAATTTCTTTTTTTTTTATGTGCACTCTTAAATAAGGTTTAACAAACTAAAAAGAATTGCACTTAATGTCTCTTTACAAAAACCAAACCAAAACTCTAGATTATGAGGGAAAAAAAAATATAGCTTAAAAAACCAAAAGAGTTAAGCTGAAGAATTAGATGAAGAAGAGTGTCAAATTCTAAAGAAAAATCTATAAAAAATAATGCAAAAAAAATAAAGAAAACTTAGCTTCTCAAAGCATGTATAAAAACAAAAACAAATTTTTAACAAACTAAATATATATAAGAATTTTTATAACTAGCACAAAAAAATTCAACAAAGCAAGATTATAAGAAAACATGTTATGAAAGTTTGAGATCAAAACATTATCAAATTAACATGCCTCATGCTAAAATAAACTTGTTTAATCAAATTAAACAAAAAAAGCATGAACAAATCATTCATGATGGAAGAAATATATAAACTAAATAAAAAAACATATAAGTAGGAGAAAATTATATTGTAGACAATAACAAGTTCTTATTGTTCAGTTCATAAGCAACTAGATAAAATTTAAATTATAACATAAAATTTATAATATCCTCTTTAACTATTTATCTAGTTATCACAAAAAATTATAAAATAAACAATTATAAACTATTAAAGACTTAAGATTGTTTTTCAAAATATACTAGATGATTAGACAAGTGATCAATTATGTTTAGTTTATAACATACAAACTTCTAAGAACAAGGCCACTTGCAATAATAATGAAAAGAGCTAGCATGCTTATCAAGCAAATATATAGACTTTCATAAAAGATTGAAACATAATCTTAGCATGCCAACTAATTATTCATATAAATTATACTTAAATTAAAAGTATATAAACACTTGTTGAAGCTCTTAGAAAATTATAAATATGAAATTTTATTGTTTTCAAGAATAACTTATTTGTGTCTAAGGTTTTATTGCTCTTCACTTAAAGCAAAATAATTTTTCAATAAGTTTTTCAGGATTGCAACAAAACCAACTTATTTAGGTGCCCTTTTAAACAAGGTTCAATGAACTTAAAAGAAATATTCTCAATCTCTCTACAAAGACCGAGCCTAAACTCTAGATTATAAAAAAAACAAAAAAGAAGTATAAATTAAAAAAAACCAGAAGAGTTAAGCTATGAAGGTAAAGAAAAGCATCAAATTCTGTAAAACAATTTATTCAAAAAATGCTAAAAAACTAGCTCCAAAACACTATATTGAAGCCCCTTTTATATATGATTTTAGGAGCCGAAAACTAATGAAATTACCTCTATTATCAGCTTTGATTACACTCCATAAAATTATGATTAAATTAGAATGTTTTTGCTTTAAATCATATATCTTTGGAGTTGAAAAAAATTGTTCAGGTTTTGTAGAAATTGTTTGTAGAAATTATTCTGGAAGAAAATTAATCAAATTATATTATTCATGTGCTGGACTAGATAGTACAATGAGCTGGAATAAATAATTTTTCATATACTAGACCTAAGCCTAGATTTAAGTTGGGAATAATATATTGTAGCTCAAAAAATTATTTTACAATAAATCAGGCTCTAGTCAAGTTCTATAAGTGTAAGTTTAAACTCAAAACTCATTTTATTTAGGTCCTCTCCTCTTCATAAGCTTGAGGTGTTATTTGGACTCAATTTTAACTTCTCACATTCCCATTATATAAAAAACAAGGAAAGCTTGTTTCTTTTTGTATTTGAGATTGAAGTTCTTAGAAGGTTTTTAATTAGATTCTTTGCAACATTTTAACTAAGTTTTTTAGATTACTTTTTCATTTACCAATAATTTATTTAAATCTTATTAATATTTCGTGTTAAAAAGTCTATGTTGGGGATTAGATTCCAACAAAGTTTTAACCTTAAAAATAAATAGATTACATTTTTATTTTGACCTTAAATATATCCATTAACCATGATTTTAAATAAAATTTCAATACTATCTAGTATAATTAACGGTTGTTCTAAAGTTAACTATCAACATTTTTTTAGAGCTGACATCAATCTTTTTTTTTATTTGGTAACAAAATTTATCGCACGCTTAAAAATTATCACATATAATATGGATTATTAGATATAGTTGATTAATATAGTTTGATTTATTCAAATATCTAATCTGTATTTAAGTAAACAAATTTAGGCTCCATTTGGCCATATTATGCTTATAAATTAAGAACTTTTTAATTACCCAACATTTTAAAGTAGATGTGTTTGATAAAGAACTTACTTTCAAAAAAGATAAAGCAGAAAAAACAGATAAAAAGTTGATTATGAGAAAAACATATTTCCCCCCACCTCTTATAATGTTTTTGATAATGGGAATGTGAGAAGTTAAAATTGATAGATAAATATAAAATGTTAAGTGATTGTTTGAAATTATAGTAATTCATACTTTTCAAAGTGTTTTTAATTTGTTTTATTTAAAAAATATTAAATTGATATTTTTAAATGTAATTTTGGTGGTCTTACTATTAAAAATAAAATAAATTTTAAAAAAATATAATATTAATATATTTTTAATTACTAAATACTTTTAAAAAATATATTATATCACGTTACCAAATCCATACTGAATAATCTCATTGAAATAATTCACAGCTAAAAAATATCAATATTGGGGACAAAAAATGACTCAAAATTACGGAAAAAACAGATACAAACATGTTTTTGACCCTACAACATGTATACTTAATTATGTCTCGTATACGTGAAATTGAAATAACATAGTAAAAAGTGTTATTTATCAAAGATTGGATCGAGGAAGGACTCCCCTTTATTAGTTATTATTTTTTAAAATATTTTTTTTATTTAAAAATATATTAAAATAATATTTTTTTAAAAATTTATTTTTGATATTAATACGTTAAAATAATTTAAAGAATAAAATAAAATTTAAGTTAAAAAAAATAAAAAATAAAAAAAATGATTTAAAAAAAACCCTTTGAACAAACTTGCTATTAAAAAAAACATCTACCTTTTTCCTTTGCTTTTATTTTAGATTTTTTTCAAACTGGCTTAAGCAAATCCGGGCGCATATCAGTGACTTTAATCATTGAATTGGTGGAGTCGTTGCTTTTGTTAATAATGTATTGCGCAATGGTGTAATAATTACTAATATCAAAATTAAGGATTAATGCGCATTCATGGTGTCTTAAGCTTTTGGGAACATCATGTTTGTAGTAACATTCTTATGACCTCCTTTTTGTTGATCATCGATCTTGCTCATCGTCACATGATTGACCAAGGACTCTTTCGAGACGTCAATAGTAAGATCGAGCAAGATGGAAATCTGCTTACTGTCGTGGATTTGAATTTATTGATGATTGCTCCCTCAAAATGGTCAGACCTGGGCACTGATTGCTCCCCACTGTGCCATTGAATTTCAATTTTCTCAGGTATCACGGACATAAAGACTATAATTATTATTTGATTTGTTTTATGTCGACTCTTGGAAGGAATATAAACTAACTTTTATATATATATATATAATGTTTAATATAAACTGTGGGCATTCCGAACATAATATACGTTGTTAGTAGAAAATCAATGAGTAAATATATAAGAGGGAATGCATTCATTTTTATGTCCATGAAAACGTGTACAAAAGTGGGGTAAGAATTAAAGTGCGAGAGAGGATAGCTTAGGGACAGGGAAGCCAAGCTGAGGACATTGCGAAAGGCTGAGACATAAAGAAAAGCATGAGAAAACGTGGAAGACGTCGTGTGATAATCCACTTGAAGACTGCAAAACCATGCCAGGCAGGCACAGTCGGAAGGAGCACATGCCCTTGCCAGTGCTTTCCATTTACCTCCACGCTAGAGTATTTATTTAGCATAATTTTACTGGTAGGTCTTGTTTTCTAGTGGGCATGGTCACTTTCTACACCATTGATTCTACTTTTGAAGCTCTCAAACAATCCAAGGGTTTGACTACTAGGACCACATTCTCTGGTGTGAGAGACGGCCTGTGTGAAATATGGATGGTCGGCCCTGCACATGATCAGTCAATGGAGGGGCTTTTTACAGTAACGTGGCCAGATATGTTTCCTTGGATTTGCATTATCCATTGTATTCAGTTTTATGGAAACTTAGTCCCAGCTCCTGGTTGTCCAGCAATGTCTGCCATGCTCGTGCTCCCATATGGTAGCATGGTATCTCCTTTTAGCTTTTTTGTTTCCGTCAGATAATGAGGGCTTCTAAAGGGAAAGCTTACAGGATCGAAGTAATTCGGGTGGGATACAAAAACAATAAATAATAATAAAAAATGGGGACCTCAAGCATTTGCTATATGCGCTGCCAGTTCTCACAGCTGTTAACTGCAATTATGAAAGATTGAAAAAAGAAAAAATGTCACAGGGTTGGATACACCATTTTTTTTTTAAAAAAAAATTCGACAAAATTATTTACGCCATTTGAAAGAATATACGATCTTTATAAAGAAAATGGGTATGCTATGGTTCATATTGCAACTAAATTAATCTCGAGGACCAAACCGGTAATTACAGGAAGGTGCAAGGCTTGTTATAGGAATTAGTTTTGTTTTATTTTTTTTTCTACTACGGGGATGGTGTTTTTACCCGCCCATGTAAAATCCAGCGAGGATGATATAATACAACAAATATTTAATCACATTCTCAAGAAGAAAAAGGTAAAAAGACAAAGGAAAAATAAAACAACAACAATGAATTCAGTTGTTGAATTAAACCACGCTTATCGGTTGGAAATATTCAAATACGAATTCAATTAGTAACTAGACTTCGTGCCCCTTTTTTATCGCATGGCTGAAATATTATTTTGTATAAAAATAATATTCATCTCAAATGCATTGAGATGGGATAAAAAAAATTAAAAAAATCCAGTCATGACAAACCTATAATCATGTTAATTAGTGCTGAACTAAACTAGAATATCTTATTAAATCCGTGATCTAGATCATGTGATTGGAATAATCTGATAAAAAAATAAAATAAGTTACAAAGTTTGTTTTTTTAATAAAAAAACTCATATAAACAACGTTCTGTTCACTTCTTTACTTTTCCTGTTGGTTTAGAGATGATATACCGAGCTAAAATCAAATTGCATGCCATTTAATCTAAACAGCTCTTGCCATTATAGGCTTACAAAAGTTGAATCTTGATCATACATAATTCATTTAGGCATCCCATGTAATTGAACAACTTGATAAAAAAAGAATCTATGCAATTCTCACAACTATATAATGGTGAGATACATCAATGAAATATGCGTACTTTGTTAGACAATCGACCATAATATATATACTCAATTTTCCTTATAAAACTAGCAGTCCATTAATGAAATCCATCACCATGTCCTCCCAAATCTAATTTGGTATTGACAATGGTTATAGTAACCCTCATAGAGCTAAATGTTCCACCCTGTGATGTTGATAAATATCATATTCTTGATATGCTCTTTAACTTGCCTCTTATTGCCAATTAAAAATGGAGCGAGTTTGATGTTCAGTCTTCAAAAAGCCTTCATGCATATTGTTATGGAACTAGCCTATAATATCACCACTTACAGAAGAATTCGTAGCTAAGAAAGATTTTTCTTAGCTAAGAAAGTTTTTTCTTTAATGATTAAAAATATTTCTTGAATCCTTTAACGACCAACAACCTCCCCATATTTGACCATATAAACAAAATGTTATAAGGCTAGGTTATATATTGTATCCTTTTTTATTGCCTTTACCTATCTTAGAATAGGTAAAAAAATTGCTGAATTCTCCTTCTTGATGATCATCCTTCTTATCTTGTTTAGATAATGTGTCATCTACATGATTATCTTTTCTTGTTTTATATCTGATAATAACATCAAACCCCATCAGCTTGTAAAGCCATCTCTGTCGTGCAACCGTAGTAATTTCCTGATTCTATAAATGTTTGAGACTCTATTGATCAATATTGACAACAAACTATATTCCAATAAGAAAGTGATGTCATTTTTAGATGGCAAGGACAAATGCTAGCATATCTTTCTTGCATGTAGACAATAATAAATTTTTCACTTGAAGAGCCTCGTTATAAAATGCAATACGCCTTTCCTACTTCGAAACCATACCAACATTTGTACTACATGCATTACACTCTACCATGAATTTTTATTGAGAAACTTAGTAAGGCAAGGATTAAAATGGTTGTCGTAATTCTTTAGGTTTTTGAAAAGTTGCTTCAACTGCTAGACTCTATAGGAAAGAATCTTTCTTGAAAAATTTTGTGAAAGGAGTAGCTATTTTACCAAAATTCTGGATGAATTTTCAGCAATATCATGTAAGACCAAGGAATCCCTATAACATCTTTGGTGTTTTAGGTTATGGCCACTCCAACATTGTTATAGTTTTATAAAGATCCATTGCCACATGTATTTTAGATATAACATGGCCTAACAATATGATCCAATAAAAGGTTGAAGAAGGAAATTTAAATTCTAGTGTAATTGTGTCTATTTTTTATTTTTACGCTATCAAGTATAACTCTTAATTTAATCTTCAGATTGGGAAATCTTTTTACCATAAGTTTCCATATATAGTTTTCTACATTAGGTTAAAATTTAAGGTCAATTAGAGTTTAGAAAGGTTTCACGATATAAGTTAAAAGGTTCTATATGGATTTTGTTATTTGTTACCTTTTGACTTGTGGATTTTCTATTTGGAGAAGAGTATTTTCCTAATGATACAAGGATATTCACCAACTTATTTTTTGGGTTTTTTTAGTTCTACAAGGATTTTTAATATATAGTAATATAGTTTCCAAGTTTAGCAATGACTTCTTTAATGTTTCAAAATCCTTTTTCTTATAAGAATTTTTTATTTATCCTAGCTACACAAAGAAAGTAGGACTAGTGATATTTAATGGCAAAATATTTTAGGAGTTTTCATCTTCTACAAGGAAATTAAGGGGCAACAACTTTACAAAAATTTATATGCTTATTAAGGAGTGCCAAAGTCAGTTTTAAGTTGATTTCTCTTACTACATATTTTATGCTAACAAACATAATTTTCAATCCGATTGTTGTGTTGGGATAAAATTTTACCAAAAGTTTCCAAAGGTCTTGATTTATATTAGGTTAAACTTTAAGATCAGTCAGACTTTAGGAAGGCCTTGTGATAATGTCTAAAAGCTAGTATGCGAGAATTGCATTATTTTTCCAATTGATTTAGGATTGTTTTTCTTGTTTGGACTAGTACTCTTTTATTATTTTTCCAAACTTGTTTAATAATTTTTTACCTAGTATAAATAGGTTTATTTAGCTTGTACTTAACAACCAAAATGTTATGAATAAACTTGTGTTTTGCGTTATGACACGATTAAAGAGTTGATGTCTTATTCCAAGTGCAGGAGTGTCAAAGTAATAAATAACCCGACAAGATCGGGGTCGATCCACAGGGAGGTGAACTATATATATATATATATATATATATATATATATATATATAATGTAATAAAGAGATCTTTGAGATGTGAGATTAATGCAAGGATTAAATAATAATAAAAACAAATATCAAAATTAGAGGATCCATTAATGATATTAGAAATAAGTATAGTATAAATTCTTTTTATTACTCAACTAGAAACCACACACAAAGGAGGTTCCAATCAGATGATTTATCCTTAATAGTTCATTATAAATTTTTAACATGATCATATTAATTATCTTATTTTAGTAACACCATACTTTTAAATATTGTCAGGAATTTATGATGCTAACTTATGTTAACAACAAACCAAGTTCCTCTCATAACAACGATGTCGGCCGAAGACTATGAAGAATCAAGTATTTATTGTACCAAGTGTTATACAACACAAATCTAGATTAACCATTTAACAAGAAAGGTATTAAGGATTGATAAGGTAAAAAGATAAGACATATTAATAACAAACTTTATTGTATATAAACATTGAAGTCGATGTTGAGTTTATATTATACATATTTTAACACCATTAGTGAAACCTTTTCACCTTGACATAATTAACTTAGCTAGACATAATGAAGAAAAAGAACATAAATAAACAAGATAAGAACATAATTATGATATAAGTTAACTAAGAGTAGTAAAGGAAATGAAAAGTATAAATAAGAGATTAATGAAAATATAACATGAAATAAAACTTGAACATTACAAAGAGATAGCAAGCAAGAAAATGATCTTGATCTGAAGACCAAGATGCCTAAATGAATGGCAATGCCTCCTTTTATAGGCTAAAATTCAGAACTATTTATTTGGTATTTGATTATTGATGTAGTGGCCAACTATTGATTTAGTGGATTTGGTGAACAACAACACTCAAGTATTTTGGCTGGATGAAATGACATTGATGTAATTATAATTTGGCAAAGTGTTCTTCATGAAAGTTGTTGGAAATTATCTTTTCTTTCCACCTATAAAATTTCAGAACATTTGGATCACTATAAATCTAGATATGGCTAAAATACTGAGTAGTGCTTCTTGTGGACATGGTGGATAGCCCGCAAGCTCTTGTCTAGATGAAATGTCATTGTTAACATTAGAACTTGAGCATGTGGTCCGCATGAAAGTTGTTGGAAATTATCTTATCTTTCCACTCACCAAAGTTGATGTCATTTTTCCTTTTAGAACTCCAGCTATGGGTAAAATTCTGAGCAGTGTTTGGGCTAAATTGCAGGACAGATTCTAACTTCTCTTTTATGGCCAAGCTTTGAATTTAAAAACTGCAGATTAGGGTCTTCCACTCTTTATGATCATTGTAAGCCTATTTCTCAGGTTTCTAGCCATATAAATCAAACTAAAATCCAAGATCTACAGCTCCAGATATGACTCAATGAGTGAATAGTGTTCCAATTTGAATTGAATCAGCATCTCTTTTCTAAGCTTAACCTTTTCTTTATCCTTTCACTTTCAATAGTTAATCAGATTAATCAATCATTTGAATTATGAGATATTCCTGCATTTAAAATGAGCATTTATCATAAATTAAAGCTATCTTATATTATCAGACTTGTTATTATAAAACATGCTCTAGTTAAGGAGTTATTGATACTTCAAGTGCAAAAAAAATAATATAAAACCTTGATAAAAATGCACTTTTAAGTACTAATCACGTGATGCAATAATTTTCTTTTTGTTGAGACAAAATAAATTTGACTTATCAACATATAACTAATTTTATGGTGTCTTCACACACTTCAGATTCTTGATTCTTTATAATTAATGGGTCCAAGTTTAATTTTTAATATCTTTGGTTCTTTGATACATTGTTATCTTTAGGTCACAGTTTATCTATCTTAAACTTGATTTTTAGTTTTCTAGGATTGTGTCAATCTTGCTTATAGGTTTATGGAACTTATTATTTACATGGTTCATATCACCTAGGTACTTAACTTTCCCTTGGCCAAATTGACATTTTCAAGCTTAAAAAAAGTTGATTAGCCTTCAACACATAAAATGTAATCTCCAAATGCCTTAAGTGCTCATCCTAAGTCATGTTATAGATTAAAATATCATTAAAGATGAGGATAAACTTCCTCAAATAGTCTTTAAATACCTTATTCATGGAAACTGAAAGGTTGATGATGCATTAGTGTGACAAATAACATATCAAGAAATCATAATGTCTTTATTGAGTGCAAAACATTATCTTTCTTATATTATTTGGATGCATGTAAATTTGATGATATCTCGAACATAATTCAAGCTTTGAAAAAGTTTATGCACCATGAAGTTCCTCTGGGATATCATTTATCATAGGAATAGATAATTTATCCTTGATAATGACTTTATTCAAAGCTTTGTAATCAATGCACATACATCATAATTCATCATATTTTTCTACCAAAAAAAATTAAAGAAGAATATGGGATGTTTTTCATATGAATCAACTCCAATAGATAATAATTATACTATTATTTTTTTAATTTTATCTTTGTAGAAGTGAAGATATTTACAGGGTTTGACACAAACATGAGCTTGTTTAGAACATAATGGAATTTGATGATTTTACTTATGCTGAGATGGTAAGCCTTTTGGCTTATTAAAGACCTCCTTATACTTATTCTAGAATGAATGCATTAGTGGAGCAATAAAAGAGCTGGATATTTTCTTTGGTGGAACTCCTATCATGAATAGAAGGAAGAAAACTCTCTTTCTTTCTTCCTAGTAACATATTGTAGTTGGTGCTCACTGAGCATTTTATTCTCTGATGTGGATAAGCCTTGTAATATCATTTTCTTATTATTCATGTTAAACCTCATCTATAATTTAGGGAAATTCTAAAAAATAATTTCCAAGGGCATAACTATCGACTCTCTAACACCACATCCTATCCTTTTAAAGGCAAAAAAAAAAGAAAGAGAAATACCTTACAAGGTAAGTGGAACATGAGTACATTTACCCGAACTGACCAAGTTTTCCTTAAAGGCCACCATGACTTTAAACTTTTCACACAACATTGGTTTTAGTCCCACCTTTTTTGCTATTGTTTCACACACAAAGTTATGAGTGTTGTCTGAATCCACAAGTATATATATAAAAAATTTCTCTAAAAAATCTTTAACACACATTGTTCCAGGTGTACGCGCTCCATTGATAATGTGAAGGGAGATTTTTGGTGTTTCACACAAATTATCTACTTTATTTTATTCCATCAGTATATCACCACCACTCTCTTCCATGCTAGCTTTAATGATGAATTTTGTTTTATAACAATGTCTAGGAATAAATTTCTCATTACAATTATAGTAAAGGCCCTTTCTTCATCGTTTTTGCAATTCAGTGGTTGACATTTTTTTTTAACAAGAAGAGCTAGTTGGTTAATGTTAACCACTTTGTCAGAACGAGGTCTACTTTTAATAATAGAGGATATTCTTTATCATTAAGATAAGTTTCATGCTTTAAACATATAAGCTAATTCGATGACAATAAATAATGTAGCTGGTTTACCAGCCAATACATCAACGTGAATGGACTCGTGTAATCTGTTAATGAAGTTACTCACTTAGCAAGCTTGTAGAAGAGTCCTAGATTTTGCAAGTAATTTTTCAAATTTTATATTATAGTCAAGAACTAATTAAAACATCCAATTGTAATTTTATGAGAACCTTAAAGAAATCAAAGAATTCATTAGGTCAATAACAAGCAAGAAGCCCATCATTAAGTTGTTCCCAAGTGACAACTATCATATCTTGCTTCAATAATTGGAACCATAGTTGAGCATCACCCTTTAGATGTTAGGATGCCAAAGATACTCATTCAACTACTAATTTTGAATGTAATTTAAAGAATTGCTTAACTCTACATAGCCAATTAATTAGATCTTCACTACCATCAAAGTGAGGAAAATACAACATGACTTTATGTGTTGGAGAAACATGGTTGTCTTTGCCATTGATTGATCCTTTTTAAGGATGAGAATGTGATCCTTCACCCTAATGAATAGGGTAAAGAGAGATTTGAGTAACTCGATCGTTGATCTTTTTAAACATCAGCGTCACCTATTTCAAAAGTTCTTATTATCTTATGAAGAGAAAGGCCATAGAGAGTTCAAGGTTCTCAACTTGTTGCTCTATGTCAAAGCTCTAATACCACTATAGTATGTATTAGGGATTTTTCTTGATTGTTTGTTTAGAACCTTTTTTTGTATAAAGGATTATATAAGTCAAGATAATGTTTATTGAGAAACTTTGACCTCCAAATACAACTAGATATTCTAATAAAATTATTCTACTTTCTTTTTATTATTATAAAAAAACCTGCAGCAATTATTGATGAATATTGCAATATGAGAGAAACTAGAAAAAATACAAGATTTAACGTGGTTCGATAATGTGCCTCCATCCACAACAACATGGAGTTTTTTTATTTTCACTATTTTGAAATAGTAGACATTAAACCATCCAAAAAATCTTAGTCGTCCGAGGAATATTAATGATTTTTTCATAATATCCTTTTACCGTACCGCCCAAGAAATCCTAGTTATTCCACTACAGCCTCTACATATGAGCCATAAACTATAACACCGTCATTCCATGCTAGAAACCTCAAGTTCCCTATAATCCTATAGGCGTAATAGTAGAAAGCAACTTGAAGAGGAATACATGCAAGGAGATGCCTACACCTCCTTTCATATCAGATTTAGGATTCTCCCTTATTAAGACAAGTGTTGCATATCTATCTCCATTCGAGTCTCACTTATAAACCAAAAAAAAAAACTAGACATAAGACAAGCTTCGTGAATTAATTAGTTCACAAGCAAGAACACATAACCAAAAGGGAGAATCCATACTTTGTCATAAAATATCAGACATTTGACTATCCAAAGACTGTGTATCTGCAAAGTCTAACCTAGACAACTATGAAGGATTCACACACTCCCGAGAACACATACAAAATATGAGAAACATTGTAGAGTTTGTTACACAAGATAATAATACTATATGTAAAGTTCTTCCAATAACACCTTTTGAATTTACACAAGTATGATACCATAGTCTTTGCAATCTCAGATTTAAACTCATCTCTCTCTTCAACATAAAGATTCCAGCTAAAAAAAGCATAATAGATTTCTTCACTATCTCACGGTAAAAAAGATGAGAGCATGATGACCTATCTCCAAATGTTTAACGAAAAGATGCTTAATCTGGAAAAAACTCATTGTGTCTATTGTCATAAAAGCTTTTATTAATGGAGTCTACAAATATTTCTTTCGGTAAAGGTTATATACTTTATCTGACCAAAATTCCCACACCATAAAAAACACGAAAAATTACATTAATGTGAAAAAAACCAGTATCAGTAAACAATGACACCTTCATTTTCAAGCACGAACAAAGTCCCTACAATGCCATTAATCTTCCACGAAAGCATCCAAAACGAGCACCAAGGGGCACATCCATGATCGCCTAATATTTCTTGAGCTCATGACTACACTTCCGACCACTGCACGGACTGGGGTGTTGACTATTACAAAAAAAAGAATTTATGCAATATCCACCTCTCATGAAAAGTGGCGCAAAGACGAGTAACCCTAACGAGTTCTACGTTTTTCACCGCAATCATAGACATGACACTAAGTAATGCCATATCCTAAAAAAGATAAAAGTATTGAATGCAAAATTTTACCTCTATTAGTAACTCAACTTCACTCTATCTGACTTTGATATCTATCTCTGAATCACAAACTACAATATTTATTTCATTGTCACTTCAATTTATATATGCAACTTTTAACATTAACAACTTGTATGATAGGGAAAGAAATTATGAAAGATTATAAACACTAAAATTGGAGAATACTAGCTCTTCCATTTAAACTAAGACGTTGATAATTACTAGGATTCTAAATATTCCTATCAAGTATCAACTAGGAAATAATTTATTAAAAGCAAAAATAATTAACATAACATATTTGATAACAAACTCGTAACAAGGTGGGTCATGGGCATTGCAAAACCATTTGAAGATTCTTCTTCTTCTTTTAAATCCTATTATATGATAGTCCGATACAAACATTTTTGTTGAATCAATTATAAGCATTTCGATCCATTTCACATTAATGAAAAGTATTGCTAATTGTATGCACTTGTCAATTTGTATGGTCAATCTGCTGCCCAATCAAAAGCTAGAGAAGAAAGAAATAAGCCCCTATTACAGAGCCTAGGACTGCACACTCGACGATTTGCCCATACCTGGGTCAGCCCAGGCCATGCCATGCCATGCACCATTAAATTGCACAAAACCTCGTAAAAATCCCAAACCTATAAGGACAAACTATCAAAACTATTTTTTCTCTAAATTAAATCTTTGGTATATCGATGAATTCCCAATCAATCAAATCCTTGTTTCAATTAATAAAGCTATAGCCATATAAAACTTATATAGTTTTTATTTTTCCATGCAAAATCATTAAATTCTTCAGGATCCTTTTTTGTATAATGTGAAACCCAAATGATAAACCAGATTATATAAAAAGACATAAAACTTTAATTTTATTGCATTCATCAGTTTTTTTATATTAAAACTAATGGAAAATTTTGATAGAGAATATATTAATATGCAAGTGACTTCATCAAAGTAGAAAAATCGGTTAAGGCCTTCGTACTCTAGATTGTTTCCATAGATTGGGGGCTTTTTTATGTTTACCGTTTAAATTATTGCTATGAGTACTTAATTTTATTTACACAAGAATTTATTTATTTAAAATAATTAAGGATGTGGGGGAATGAATCTGAACATTAGACAAATTCTCAGCCTCTTTTCTTACTAATATTAGGGATTAAATTGCTCGGGCATGGAAAAAGCTCAACTCTATTTTTTTCTAGTCATTCAACTTTTTTTTATTTAATTTATTCTTTCACACTGAATTTATTCAGAAACTGATTTAATACTTTGTTTTAGTTGCCTAGATGTGAGGATCATGCAATATAAAGAAAAATATGGCGCTCAATTAATGCTCGGTTTAGAACAATTAAATTAAATTTTATTCATCTAAAAATATTAAGGTTTGAGGGGAAAAATTTGGTGGAACAAGTTTGAGGGACTAGAGTGAATAGGCAGTGTGAAACTAGCTAATGCGTGCAACTCACACAATAATGGGTGAGGGTAGTTGTTGTGCTCTGGAGTTGCGTGTAGTTTTCTCTGATATCAAAATGTTGCTTTCCTGAATTGATAGAGTTGGAAGTTACTTGGGAAGGCCTTTTGCATAAGGTGATGGGTGTCAATAGACGTGATGTGGTGCGGCCAAGGCTTCGACTATCTCTTCTTCTCCTCCTCCTTTTCTTCTTCTTTTTCTCTCAGTTTACGAGTTTGGTCTCTCTAAAGTGCAAGGTTTCTTGTCATTTTTTTAATATAAAATTTTGTTCCCGGTATTTTGTTTAGGATCTTGTTAATTGATTTTGTTTTAATTTCATTCTTCAATATTAACCTAATCACGGGGTTTGATGGATTCACCTAGGTTTGCTAAGGTTGTTTTTTTTTCCTTTCATTAATTAATTTTTTTTTTCCTTTTATATTAAGTTAGTTAAGAAGTGATTTTGTAGTTTTTTTTATTTTACTTTTTATGAAGTTATCATGGTTTCACGACTCGCGTCATAGGTGTGGCAGAATAACTCAAGGTGACTCAGGTCTTTTTTTTTTTAAAAATTATTTTTTTAATTTCATCTATTAACATTGAGCTGATTGAGAATTGAGTTTCAGATTTTTTATATATATTTTTCTTTCTATAGAGTTACATTGTTCTCCTTGCTCGGGTTGTATCTTTATGATTTAACCTAGGTTGACTTAGGTCATTTTTATGTTCTTGTTTTTTTTTTTATTTCACCCTCTTAGTTGGCCTTTTTTTTATTCTTAGAATAACGTCTAAAAATATATTTTAGATATTATTTTATTAAAGTTTCTTTTTGTTATCAAATAAGATTATAGAGATATTTTTTTATATATTTACAAAATATCTTTTTTATAATATTGATAAGGGGTTTTTTTAGGTTATCATTGTCAATTTTTTTTGTTTTATTCGATTGATTTATTGCGTTGCCTAATTTTTTATATTATATAATTAAATAAAACAATCTTATTGAACTCAATCTAGTCTTTGACTTCGAGTTATGATTTTTTCTTGTTTATTTAAAACATGATAACAACATTGGGCATCTAATTTTATTTTTATAGAAGTGTTTAAAAAAATCGATTAACACAGTAAACTGGAAAAGAATTATTTGACAACACCAAACCGAGAGGGAAAAACCGACTAAACTGATTTAAAAATCATAAAATCCACCCACTTGGTTCGGTTTTGGTTTGGTTCACCCTATAGAATACTGTTTTGTGCTCTGTGACCTTTACTTATTGGTGCTCTAGGCATACGCTTCCGAAGTTTGTAGAGAAGAGTATTGATTTGTGTCTCTATCTGTAAGTTGCTGGGTAAGAAATGAGAAATGCAGAAGAAGAGAAAGAAAGAAAGGAACAAATTCTTGGAAGAAAGAAAAAGAGTTCTGCACGTTTAAAGAATCTGCATGCAGCTTTTATTTCTCTATTTCACCACACTGATTACCAGAGGATATGAATACATATATATACGCATTTTCTATCTCCTAAATAACTTTCTTAACTAACTTTAACGGCTACAACTAACTTTGTAACTGTGAATTTATATATGTGAAGAAACAGAGTGGCTAGTCTTCTGCAGGTTTGGTATCTTCAGAGTGGTTAGTCTTCTGCAGGCTTGGTATCTTCTGCAGGCTTGGTACTAAGGATCGAGCTGTGGACGTGTTGATGGCTTTGCTTCTGCATGTTTATAGTATGCTGTAGATTCCAATACTATCAGTTGTCAGTGCATTAATTTAGCAGTATTTTATGGTTGTGGATGCAGTATAAATTCTAAACTGGACTACCGATTACAGGTCAGTACATTTTATTGCTGGGTTTTTGGTTGCCATAGGGTAGAGCCAGTGCACCACATCTGCTATACTTTGCTGCTTAATTAATTCGGGTTGTTGGTTAAGTTTTATCATTCACATGTTCAAAAGAATTTTAAAATGATGCCTGCTCGAGATATTGTTGTGTTTCACTGTAATGATTCTTGGATTGATAGAGAAATAGGGCTTAAGCAATTCTTCACAAATTATTTGCAGTGCCTCCAAATTAACTACAGGCAGTACGTGGTAACGTTCTATCTTCAGTTTACAAATATTGAAAAAATCATTAAACATGAAATATTGGATATATTGGAAGGCTACTTAATCAGTGGATAATGGACTTCTCACCGCTATTAATTGAGACATAAAGAACACTTACTATTAATATTGGAGAAACTTCTTGGTGCTGGGGCGTGTGGATAATTAAGCTCATTATTGATATTAATACTTCGTTTCCACAAAAGCTATTGCTAGATGACATCAAACAGGAATATGATTTGCATTCCAACAAAGCTACAAGATCATTCGATGGTGTAATTGTCTTTTTTTTTTCTTAATGGATAAACTAGGTAGCCCATTTTTTTTTTCTAGCCGTCAAACATATAAAAAATTACAGCGAGCTCCTAATATTTCAAAATTAATTACCTGAAAGAGAAAAGAAAATGTTATGGACTTTGATAGTTTGCTTCACGCTGAAAGATCAGTGAGCATATAAATAATTGAAAATTTTGGTGCCAGAAGAAAGAACGAGGGGAACCCTCGTCACTCTTGATTCATTATCCAGAACCACAACTACAAAATTTCTGCAACACATTCCAAGTTATTATTGTGTTTCTCGAAACACATTCACGCAGTAAAAAATATAAATTTAAAAACTTTTTGGGTGTCTTAAAGATTTCATTAAACAAATCTAGAGTTATTTAGAGTTTATATAAAAATTAAATGAAGATCAAATGTTCTTTTCGTCCATAAATATTTGTTTCAAGACTGGGTTGTTGCAAATCATAAAGTGTTCAAATATTTGGCCTCTAACGATAATCCATACCTACAAATAAAAAATCTTCTAAATCTTTTTAGGAAAGAGGGATTGTTGTACCTTAAGTGTTAGTTCTTTTCTTTTGTGTTTTTTTAGGTGTTTCTGTTTTATACTTTATTCTTAGAAAATGAAAGACATAATTTTCTATCTATAAGAAAACCTAAAAACCCTATAAATAATAAAATATCAAATTTCACCTTAAATAATATCACATATATTATTTTAGATTAATTTTAGAAATTTATTCAATTAAGTCCTTACTTGATTATTTATAAGTATAGAATTGCAATCCCATGTATTAATTACATTCTAGTCCTTAATTTCTAAAATTCATTTACAACCAAGTCACACTTGATTAATCATTCCATTTTAATTTTTTACCAATGGTTCATATGTGTCTGACCCATTAGGTTCCTAATAAGTTGACTCAAATATAAATTATAATCCTAAATAAAATATGATTAAATAAATTAATGTATTATCAATTCAATAATTAATTTATTTATATTTGAAGATTAACTACAATATCTAACAACCTGTTATGATCTTCAAATATTATGAAAGTCATAAGTGGTTGACTTAACCTTTCGGTGACTAGTTTCTTAGTGTAATTATTATTTTTTCATCAACAATGTTCTAATTTAGATATTATAGCAAGTAGTGTGTTTACTATGTCAAATCATATTTGTTTTTCACATCGTAATCAATAATTTTTTAAATAAGATTTGAAATTTTTTTCAAATCTCATTTTAACTTGCACAAGAATTTACAATCAATACTATTTATTAACAGATAAAACATTTTTTTTTCTAATTCACCTAAGGTGATGAATCATCTCTTGATTACTTAAATATTTTTATATAGTTCATATTATACCTAATATTCGCTCATATGTTACCCTTGATTAAGACAACTTATAGCAGAAAGCTGGCCCGGACACCCACGTTGAACTAAAAAAAATATATATAACACTTTTTATATAAGATAACTTAGTAATCTCATATTTAAGAATCACTTACACAACCGTCACATGAGTCTTTTCATAGACACGAATAATTTCTCCGTATGAAATTCTCATGCGAGTCAATTCAGTATATATGTAATCTAACAAGCACCTACATATTAATTCTAGGTATTTTTCATATATCAATTTATGAGAATAACTCCTTACTTTTATAAATAAATAAATAATATAATATGTATCAATCTCAATAAATCTAATTAATATTCGGTCTTAATAAAGTAATGATAAAAAATATTTAAAAATAATATCTTGATAACGTAACATCAATCTCATAATTATATCAACTTTATAATTTTTGTTGTAAAATATTTTTATTTGAAGAATTATATCTTTACTTTAAATTTATTAATTAAATATTAAATTCATTAATAAAATAAGTATATTTATATAAACAAAAACCCAGATTACATGCTACACACGACATAGTCAAACTAACAAACACTCTACCAGCAATAGTTATATCCATCTTATTTTGGTAACTTACAAGCCCATTTTACTCTTCCTTGATGGTATATAGATTCCTTGCATATTCCGATGACAGCAAACCTTCATCACCAACGACAACACGAGCACGAAACCTGCCATCTAAGCATTCTTGCAGGATCACGCGACCAAGATCCGAACTTCCTTCGCTCAATTCCGCCAGCGCCATCAACTCTTCTAGTTGCGTTGTAGTCATACGAACCTTGATTCTTAAGCTGCTTGATGATGGAGTAATGAGGCTGCTTTTAACGATATCTTCGCCATCTTGGTCCATTGGATGCACCGCCAGATACTTTCTGGAAAACCAATTGCCCATTGCTTTGATCTCGCCTTCTAATCTTAAGTTCCCCCCTGTCTCTCTTAGAATTGGAGATCTTAATCAGCTTGTGTAATAATTGCTGGTGGGAGATTTCTGGTCAAGGTCGTCTTAAATTAATAGTTTTGGCGCGATGGCCCATGACCTTTATGTTACGTCGGTAGCCGTGTTCCGTCATAAAACGACAGAGATTGAACACGTCACATGTTTGGCTCCTAGGTGATCATGAGCTTAGGTAATGTTTGGAACGCGGTTTAATTTATATTCTTAAAAAATTTTAAATTTTTTTTTAAAATTTAATATGTTTTGTATATTTTGAATCATTTTGATGTATTGATATCAAAAATAATTTTTAAAAAATAAAAAAATTATTGGCATGTATTTTGGCACTAAAAATTATTTAAAAAGCACTCACAATTACACTGCCAAATAAGCTCTTCGACAACTGAGGTGCTTGGATACCGGGGAGTGTTTTTATTTTTTAAAATGCTTTTTATGTATAAAAATATTAAATTAATATTGTTTTAAATTTTTTTAATTTTTATCTCAAATCTAAAAAAATATTATTTTAATTATTTTTTATTAAAAATGTTTTATACCACACTATCAAAATAGCTAATTATACCTGCATAAAATATAGAAAAGAAAGTAACCAAAACATTGGACATGGTTATAATCAAGATTGGAATGAACAAGTTAATTGAATTTCCTAACTGAGTGTATATAATTTTTAATTTTATTATTGGATTGGTTGAAATTTTGTGAGAGTGTTTTACATTACAACAGGAAAAAGAAAGCTTGGTGGTTATTTTCATGTATAAAAATTAAGCTTAAAAGTTACTGCTTCGAAATTTTATTTATTTACTTATTTAGTTAAGAAATCCTGAATTCTATAATAGACATGTAACTTTAAACAAGGATTTTGTTTCTATAATAGATAAATATCTTATATATATAAAGTGTATCTTGAAAACAACTTAAGACTTGATCTAGCGATCATATAGACACCAAATTAACATCAAGAAAGTAAATTGAGATCAATTTCGGTCCAGTAGTCAAGATTCATAATTCAAGCAGCGAGGATATATATATATATATATATATAACCAACTTTGAACCTTTTTTCAGTCCTTACGTGGTTTAAAGTCAAATAATTGCAATGCTGTCAGCAAGTGAGTAAAAAGATTATCACATCAATCCATGCATCTAAAATCGTACCACCGAGTAAAAGTTTTTGTTTTGTTTTTTTTTTTTTTTTTGGCTACGAAAGCTAGTTCAATTGCATTGATAAATTTGTCCATCTCTTTTTTTTTTAACGCAACTTAATGAATTTTTAAAAATAATCCAAGTATCTTGGCAACAAGTAAAATAATGAATAATTGATTAATCCCTTGATTTTAATAATTCAATTATTTTTTAACTAAAATGATTGGTATCTAGTATACCAAGATGGCGAAGGCTGATATATGTAAAAGGTCCCATTTAATAGGTTTATGAACTATCATATACTTAAGTAAATATTTTTATAGAAAAAGTATAATGATATTTTAGAGAGAGTTGCTCTGAATATATGAATGCAATAGAGAATAAAGATTATAAACCTGGTTTTCAAAGGATTCATGAAGTATTTATAGCCCATGAGTCTTATTATTTTACGGAGAGAATGAACTGAAAAGTAATTTCCTTCTAATAATATCAATGAGGGATAAATATCTCTTATACATTATTAATGAGAGATAAATATCATTAATATTGATGGAAAACTGATAAGTCTTTAGAAGACTTTTATATACCTAGAGGTGTTAAGAGACGAGTATCATTGACCTTAATATTTTATGTTAAGGGTCAAAAGAATAAACAAACAAAATCTTATGACCTAATATGAGGCTTCAAGATCATTAGTTCTATATCCATTTGGGCTTGACATGATACCGAGCCCAGGGATGTTGAGTACGATAACTTGCTAAACCTACGTTTCAAGGATATTGGGTTTGATAGTTCGCCAGACTCACATGTACTTAGACTCAACACATAGCTGAGTATAAGAATGTTAGGTTTAATAGCTCACCAGACTTATATGTAGGGGTGTTCAAAATAACTGATTAACCGAGAAAACCGATAAAACCAAAGAGAAATTAACCGAAAAAACCGAACCGAAATGAAAAACCGATTTTAAAAACTATAAATCTTAACAAGTCCGGTTCAGTTTTGGTTTTGAACTAGAAACCGGACCAAACCGAATCAGACCCACTAAACCATTAACAAAAATTTATGGTATAAATAGTTAAACCCTAACAATACATAACCTTCATGTGCCTCTCACCAAAAGTCACCTCCTTCCTAGAAAAATTCTCAATCTTCCTCTTAATTAATTCACAATCTTCGTTTTCCAGTTTCCTTTCAATTTTCAACTATACATTAAAACAGTTGTCTTGCTTGACTATCTGCGTTTCAGCATTTGTCTCCATCTTTCTTCTCTCTTCACTCCTGCATACTCCTCTTTTCTAGCAAGTTGCAGCAGAAGGAAATGGCTTCTTCATTAGATTAGCAACACAACTATTTTGTTACCCTTTTATCCACCCTAACCAGTAAGCATCCAAATCTGAATGGTGCCTTACTAGAGTACCCATGGATGATGACTGGGTCTGGGAAGGCGCCATCAGTCTGTGATGTTCGGAAGCCATCAAACATCATCTCTTTGGAAGGATGGGGGTGCATTGTGGAACTGGAGAGGGATCAAATCATGACTTGTTCGAGATTCTATTTTTGGTGGGGTATTCTTCAGTGGCTGGCGATTTATGCACGATGTAATGCTTAACTGGAAGGCAGTTGAGATGGATCTTATACCCAGGTTTGAAAAAAATGTCCATCTACTAATCTGAGCAAGACTCCCTATTAAGTGCTTCTAATGATATTCTTGAAACCTACGACTGTGTTGCTAATCTGTAATAGTTTTATAATTCCCAAGTTGGCAAGGCATTTTTTTCATCATACATAGACTTCTTCGTTACATCAGGTTATGGCAACAAACCATGAATTTAAAGCTGTAAATTTTAAAGCTCAATTTAATGTAAGTCAATTTAAGTCAATTTTAAAAATTTTAAAGCTTTTTAATCATAAGCTTTTAAGCAAAAATATCAAATATATATTAATCCATCAATAGCCTCCAAGTATTTATGTATTAAATACACAAAGATTTGAAAGGTATTATATATATATATATATATATATATATATATATAGAGAGAGAGAGAGAGAGAGAGAGAGAGAGAGAGAGAGAGAGAGAGAGAGAGAGATGGATTCAATTTTTATTTTTTAAAAAAAAAACAGGTGTGAGAGCCCAACTTTCTTGGGTCAAGTTGCTTGAGCTTTTTAATTCTAGACTAAATGGAAGCCCATCCTTCCGGCTTTTATATATATATATATATATATGGCACTTAAATTTTCTTTACATTTTGTAATAATATTCTCTTAAAATAAATTTTCAAGATGATTTTTTTTATTTCAAATCATTATAATTTTTTAAGTATTTATTTTAATTAAATCATATTGTTAATAAAAAAATATGTTTATATGAAAAAACAATATATAAATAAGAAAAGAGGAATTTGATCGTAAAATATATGCAGTGATTGGGATTTACCAAATTTGTGAATTTCTAGACGAATGTCTCCCACCGAACTCTTGCTAAAGCTCAAATATCCTTAACAGTAGAACTGTTACATGATACATATCCCTTCGCCTCCGAAGATTCCATCATAACTGCGAAAGAAAACTTGGAAGACATAATGAGTGCCACCGAAAGATTGTAGCATGCCAAACCTACCATCTTATTCATACAATTAAGGAAATATCCCTTCTGTACACAGCTTTTCTCGAGGCCAGAATTAATTAAAACAACGTTCGGCTCATTAAATTCCAATCTTGCCTGTCTCGTTCACTCTCTTCTCTTGTGCAAGCAGGGAGAAATGAACGCTTTTTCTTCTTTTTTTTAAAGAATCTCACACAATTTCAAGGGCTGTGCCTAGCTGCTCCGGCTAGTACACTGTATTTTTTGTCAAGTTTAAATACCAGAATCGCATGAAGGTGACAAAAGAATCCTATGTTCAGGGAAAAAAACCTTTTTTTTTTCGTTGCAAAATAATAAATAATTTTATATTAGTTTATTAATATATTTTTAAATGAAAGCTACTTGTACTTAAAAAGTTATACAAAATTTTCATTATTTTAAATTAAATTTTTTAATTTAAATAAAAAATGACATTAAAAACCACTAATGGTAGCATTTAAAATTCTTATATCTTGTGAACAAAACATCTGATTTCAAAACTTTAAACATCTGGGCCTATATATACCATTTGGTTACATCAAGTCTTCCCAGCTGTTCTGGAGTTGCTTTCCAAGAGATGGAACACCCATGTCCCACAAATACAAGATTTAATATTTTTCTAGCCATTCGAATAATATTTAAGATTCTGATAGTAATTATTTTTTTTAAAAAAATATATTAAATTAATATTTTTTATTTTTTAAAAATTATTTTTAATACCAACACATCAAAACTATCTAAAAATATATAAAAAATTTATTTTAAATAAATAAAATTAAATTTTACCTAACCCTTATTAAAACGCAATATATCGGTGACCTATCCTATAACAGAAAATTGCAAACGGCATCGTATAAAATAGACCCAGCTGGTTGTTCCACGTACGGTAGATAGCTATTATACAAAATCAAATCCACAGGAAAAAAAGTTAACGAGAGGGACAAACCTCCCACCCCATTCCTAAATTTACAAATCGGCTCTTCTTTTCATGGCTTGCATCTGGGCTCCACAAGGTGAAAGCAAGTGTAAGTCTGATAAAAAGCATAGACATATTGATGTGGTCATTGACCTTGATCCCTAAATATGATGATCAGGACCACCCCTCCCACTAAAAGAGTCAAACTCTCAACTATCTTGACCTTTGGATTCTGTACTTTCGTTCAGCCTATACACCGAGCACAATTGATCCTCAGATCACCAGAACAAAAACCTCATGACAGGAAACGTGGGGCCGTCATGATATAAAAACTACAAAGAATGGTGATTTTCTCTGGCCAAGCAGAGGATACTTTTGTCCGCTATACATGTGCCCAAGAGAAGAAACCCTCAAGAAACTCCCTACCGATTCATAACTAACCCAATATATGCCCATATTATTTTCTTTCCTCCTCCTCCTCCTCCATCATCACCACCATCAGCAAGATTGCTGAATAATACTCTCTCATATATATATTGATACATGGGGAATTGTGTGTTCAAGGGGTTTCGCTTAGAAGTAGAAGAAATGATAAAAGTTGTGACAACAAATGGTGGTATCATGGAGCTGTACGCACCCATCACAGCAGAGTGCATAACCAACGAGTTTCCTGGCCACGCCATCTACCATAGCCGTGACCTCTTCTCCAAACCTCTCCTCCACAACGAAGAACTCCACGTTGGCCAACTCTACCACCTTCTCCCTATAAATACCAACAGTATCGCATTGAACAATACCCGAAACAACAGCAATACCAAAAATCATCTGTCTTCATCTACTTCATCATCCAAAGTTACTCCTTATCGCATGTCGTTTGATAACCAAAGGATGTTGAAGCGATCATCAACAGAAGCTGAGGTGTTTCCTAGGTATAATAGCACAGGGGTTTGGAAGGTTAAGCTGGTGATAAGCCCCGAGCAATTGGCAGAGATACTGGCACAAGAGGCACGGACTGAGGAGTTGATAGAGAGTGTGAGGACTGTGGCTAAGTGTGGAAATGGGGTCTCTTCTTCAGTTGCTAATTCTGATCAATCTAGTTTGTCTAGTAGCTGGAAAGGATTGTCGGATCAGAAGTATGGTGTGGATATTTAGTGCGTATGTGTTATGTAGAGGCTGCTTTACTTCTTGAATGTAATTTTTTTTCATTTTAATTTGTCTATGTTTCCTTTTAGGTTGAACTTTATATATATATAGGCTTCCACAATGTTTCTCTCAAATTATTTTTCACTAACCATTTTGATAAAACAATGGAATAATAAAACAGTAGAGAAGGAATGTTGCAGCCCCCAAAAACCCTTCTGGTCTGCGTGTATTGTATTAGGGTTTTATATTACCTAAATGTCCACAATTAATGCCATAATAAATGCCTAAATACATGCCTAAGACTATTCACATTCCATAATAGGATAATATTACAATCAGCTCATCCCATATTTAGATATTCCATAATACCCCCCCTTAAGTTGGAGTATGAAGGTCTCGGATGCCCAACTTGCGCAATAAAAATTCATATTGTTGCTTTCCCAAGGCTTTTGTGAATATATCGGCAAGTTGTAATGACGACGTAACGAATTTAGTCGTAATACTCCCAGCCACAATGGCATCACGTATAAAGTGACAGTCAACCTCAATATGCTTAGTGCGCTCGTGAAACACAGGATTCTGCGACATATGAAGGGCCGATTGACTATCACAATGAAGGGACATAGGAGTCGGATGAGACACGCCAAGACTTTCCAGTAAAGCTTTAAGCCAAGTCAACTCACACGTCGTCATGGCCATAGATCGGTATTCTGCTTCGGCGGAGGAGCGGGAGACAATGTGTTGTTTCTTGGTTTTCCAAGATACCGGTGAATTACCAAGAAAAACTATCCAGCCAGTAAGTGATCGTCGAGTAAGGGGGCAACCGGCCCAATCGGCATCACACCACCCGTGTAGCCGCAGATCACTTTCACTACTAAGAAATACACCTTGACCCGGATTACCCTTAAGATGACGGACCACCCAAAAAGCAGCTTCCCAGTGTTCCTCCCGTGGGCATTGCATGAATTGGGATAGAATATGCACACTATAAGATAGTTCGGGTCGAGTGAAGCAAAGATAAATCAATCGTCTTACCAAGCGACGATATTTTTCCGGATCGGCTAATGCTGTACTAGTGGACAAAGCAAGTCGATGATTTTGTTCTAAAGGAACAGCTGCTGGTCGAGCCCCTAGTAAACCGGCCTCCGAAATAATGTCAAGTGCATATTTGCGTTGAAAAAAGAACAAAACCAGCAGGATTGCGCGCCACTTCAGTTCCCAAAAAATATTTTAGGCAGCCAAGATCTTTCATGTGAAAGCAAGCACTGAGATAATCTTTGAATGTCTGTATATCACCCAGACGATTGCCAGCAATGATAAGATCATCAACATACACAAGAACACTAAGTTGTACTTCCCCCTGCAGATATGTGAATAATGAGTAGTCGGAATAAGATTGATGGAAACTATAGCTCGTCAAGGCGGTTGAGAGTTTAGCAAACCAGCACCGAGGAGCCTGTTTCAACCCATAAAGCGACTTTCGAAGTTTGCAAACTGCCCCAGTTGTCCCGACGCGAAAACCAGGTGGAAATTTCATGTAAACTTCCTCCTGAAGATCACCATGCAAAAATGCATTATGAACATCCATCTGATGTACTGCCCAATTCTTCGCGGCGGCCACAGCAAGAAATACCCGTACGGTAACCATTTTTGCGACAGGCGCAAAGGTTTCCGTGTAATCAAGGCCTTCAGTCTGATGATTGCCCAAAATGACTAGGCGAGCCTTCAATCGCTCAATAGTACCATCAGAATTATATTTGATCTTGTACACCCACTTGCATCCCAAAGCTTTCTTCCCAGCCGGTAGACTCTGAACAACCCAGGTCTCATTATTTTCGAGTGCGGAAATTCCACGCTGCATGGCATCTCTCCAACCTTTGTTTCTGACTGCCTCCGAATATGACACGGGTTCCCGCTCAGCTGTGATGACTGCAAGAAAATGTCTATGTCGCATAGAAAATTTGTCACAATTCACATAATGTGCTAAAGGATAGGGTGTACCTGAAGGATGCAGTGGGTCGAGTGGCGAGCGAGATGGACTCAGTTGAATGGTGTTGGTGACATAATCATGGAGTCGAACGGAGGGATACCGCTGGCGATGTCCTCTCCCCAATAGATTAACCTCTTCTTCTTCTAGATGAGGAGAAGTCGATGGGGCAATATTTGGAAGTGGCTCAGAAGATGAATGATCTAACTCCAGCATATCCTTGGGTATAAGATCATGGGCCTTGTCAGAAGTGGTGAGAACCATATCGGTAGTGGAAGGCCCATCAGTAGTTTAAGCAAAAGGAAAAACATCTTCTGAGAACACAACATCCCGAGAGACAAAAAAATCCTGTCTTTCCAAATCATACAGGTGCCATCCCTTCTTCCCATAGGGATAACCAACAAAAATACACCGACGACTTCTACTTGCCATTTTATCCCCCGTCTTCTCATGTGCATAACACAAAGACCCCAAAACGCGTAAGTGATTATAAGATGGTTCCACCCTATGTAAGACGCGATATGGTGTTTTTCCATCCAAGATCAAGGAAGGGGTCCTATTGATTAAGTACCCAGCAGTCAATACACACTCGCCCCAAAATTTAATTGGAAGAGAACCTTGAAATCGCAGAGCGCGAGCTACATTCAAAATATGTTGATGTTTTCTCTCCACACGCCCATTTTGTTGTGGAGTGCCTGTACAAGAAGTCTGAAAAATAATTCCTTGATCAAAGAAATATGATTTCAGACATGTAAATTCTATCCCGTTATCGCTTCGGAAAATTTTGACTTTCCGAGCAAATTGTCTCTCAACCATGGCAAAAAATCTTTTAAGCATACTAGATACCTCTTTCTTGTCAACAAGCAAATAAATCCATACAGCACGAGAGAAATCATCAACAATAGTTAAAAAATACGAAGCACCACATGAAGAAACTGTTCTATATAGTCCCCATAAATCACAATGAATCAGGTCAAAAATACCCAAGGTCTTATTTTCGCTAACAAAAAATTTATCTCTCCGCTGTTTTGCTCTTTGACAAACATCACAATTTTTATTCAAACTGTTTTCCTGGTTGCTAAAATTAACTTCGGGAACTAACTTTGTTATTCGTAGAGAAGGATGCCCAAGTCGCTGATGCCAGAGATCAAGAGACGCTTTATTACTGATCTTCATTGTATTAATCCGCGATATCCCTTTGAAATAATAGAGTCCATCTCGTCTCTCACCCGCACCAATCAGCATCCTTGAAGTGTGGCCCTGTATAACACATAATTTTATAGTGAATAGTACAAAACAATCATACTGATCAATTAATTGCGACACATAAATTAAATTGCAAGTAAGTCCTGGCACATAAAGGACATTTTCAAGACACAAATCTCCATCAAGAACGGTTGTTCCCTCTTTGACCGCCAAAGCACTACTTCCATCTAGTAATCCAACGGGACACTAATCGATTATTTTTAAATCATTAAGTTCCTCAATTGACCCTGTCATGTGGTTAGAAGCCCCGGTGTCCGATATCCACACCGAACCAGTCACTGTCCCATACAAGTTTTTAAGCTTACCGGTCATTTTATCAATTATCTCCTTTGATTCTCCCAAGATGGCCTTTAATTTTACCCACTGCTCATCGCTCAAACCTGGGAACGACGAGCCTCCTCCTTCGGCTGCAATAGTGGCAGAACTGGACCCGATGGTGGTGAGAGCAGCGTTAGCACAGTGGGTTCCTCTGTGACCCCGACCTCCTCCTCTACCACCGGAGTACCTTCTTCCACGGCCAATCTCTCTTCTCTCGTCTCCCCTGGGTCTGTCACCCCACCATTCGAGGTATCCCGTTAGGGCAAAACAATTGTCTTCTCCATGCCCTGATTTATGGCAGTGCGAGCAAATCCCCTTCTCTTGCCCGTCGGTTCAAGTCATGGAACCCTGCTGTCGTCCGTCGGTTCGGGTGCGAGCAACAAAAGCCACAAATTCTCTTTGTTCTTCTCTACCTCGAGTTATCCCCTTCACCTGTTCTTCTTGAGTGAGGATAGAGTATACCTTGTGCAACCCCGGTAATGGGTCTTGTGCCAAGATGTTAGATCGGGTTGTCCCGAACCGCTGCTCATCGAGACCCATAAGAAACAGGTGCACCTTCTCTTCCTCTCTTCTCTTTTCCAATTCTGAACCCAGATTGCATGTGCACTTTCCACACTTGCACGCCGGCAATTGCTCAAAATTGCCAAGCTCATCCCATAATTTTTTCAATTTCCCATAGTAATCCATGATAGTCATTCCTTTCTGTTTGCAATCGGCCAATTGGGACCTTAATTGTTGAATCCGAGGTCCATTGGTGATGTTGAATCGGTCTTTGATGTCCAACCACAAATCTCGTGCAATCTCTACATGAGATATGGTTAATCGGAGTGTGGATTCGATAGTGTTTCGAATCCAGGACACCAACAATGAGTTGATGGTCCACCAGTCTTCCCAATCCTCTGATTCTTCACTGGGTTGTTCAATAGACCCGTCGATGAACCCGAATTTCTTTCGGGCTCTCAAGGCCGTTCGGAACGAACGTGCCCACTCTTCATAGTTGTCCCCCTTCAGTTGGACCCGAGTAATCGTAAACCCAGGATTATCAAGAGATGTAATATCGTATGGCGAAATCGTTTTTCAATTCTTACTAGATACACTCTTGCTCCCGGACATGGATTCTGCCATGTATTCTGCTTGATTGTGTGTCTTATTTCGATTGTTTTATAGCTCTGATACCATGATAAAACAATGGAATAATAAAACAGTAGAGAAGGAATGTTGCAGCCCCCAAAACCCTTCTGGTCTGCGTGTATTGTATTAGGGTTTTATATTACCTAAATGTCCACAATTAATGCCATAATAAATGCCTAAATACATGCCTAAGACTATTCACATTCCATAATAGGATAATATTACAATCAGCTCATCCCATATTTAGATATTCCATAATACATTTAAATATATATTTTAATGTAGTTATGGAGTAATTTTTTTAATTAAGTTGGTAAGGTCAAAAGATTGGTTGACAACATGTTGTCAATGAATAGCAATAATAACATGACATGGAAGACTGACTTTGTTGGAAAAGATGTACACATCGGGGGAACGCCCTTCAACGCGGTTGTCGCACCCTCGCGAGCGGAGCGCGGCGTCGCGGCGACCATCGATTGATTTCGCGGTCTTTTTTGTTTTTATGTAAAGTGGAGTCGCCACCTAGTATTATGGTCACTAGGAAACCTAAACTGGTCTTTCAGAGATTCTAAGGCAAGGGACTGGTTGCGTAAAGGAAAGGTATTAGCACCCCTAGTACGCCCTACCTAAGGTAAGCTGCTTGGTGTTTGGTTTGCCTTATAATAGCTATGGTGTTGGTGTTTTCCTAGGATACGTTTTGCTATGATGAACAAACTTGGACTTGAAAGTCTAAAAAGAAAGAACCCTTGGTCAATGTTGATCACACCCTTAGATATGTCTACAAAGTACCAAGGAGAACCAATGCAGATCTCTTGAAATCTGTGTTTGATTCAAATTAAATTTATTAAGATAGAAATCCAAGGAGATTCCATGTGCTTTAAAAGCTCATTTTTCCCTTAGTATTTCATACTTTCACGGCTCGTAAACTGTGGAGTCAAAAATTGAAATGTCCTCAATTATAATTAAGGCTTCTTTCAAGGATGTGTGATGACTTATTATTCCTAGAAAAATATTTTGGATATTAACCACTTAGGGTTTCTTTATCCAAACATTAACAGCGAATAATAGCAAGTTATTCCCAATAATATTTTGGATATTCATCCCTTTGGGATTTCTTTATCCAAACATTAACGGTGAATAATAGATAAATTATTCCCAATAATATTTTGGATATTCATCCCTTTGGGATTTCTTTATCCAAACATTAACGGTGAATAATAGATGAATTCCCCCAAAAAAATAAGATTTTTATATTTTTTGGAATATTGGCCAATACCCTTTGGAGTTTTACAAACATGTTGTAAAATCAAGAAATGCAAGAAAATAATTTTTGTGTTTAAGAAATCCATGCGAAAACACATTTTCAAAACTTCAAATATTTGTTTTTTTTTAAGAGGAAATTTAAAAAGATGTTAGGGTATTGGCCGTATGCAACACATAAAAATAATTTTTTTTTTGTTAAAAAAAAACATCACATTTAATTGCAATTAAAGACAACAAACTGCGTATATATTCTCAAAATTTGCAAGTAAACTGAACAGTCCAAAAAATCAAGGATGACCCCTCGAAGCCGACCCCTCGAAGCCAAACATAAACTTCTTTTTTTTCTTTTCGGCCAGCAGGAGACCCGCGTGAACAGTTACTGGTGAATTAAAATTCACATGTACAGTAACAGGGTGAATTGAATTCATGCATGCATGCATAAGGACGAGAAGAGCTTACCTGGTGCAGGGACGAAGCTGGTTTTTGAGAATGAAGCTGGTGGATGGCGTCGACCGGGATGGAACTGATCTCATTACTAGGCTGTTGCTTCGGCTAATTAATACCTGTTCCTGTGGAGGAGAAAAAAAAGTTGCACCACTAGAGGAGAAGAAACTGGAGACGGAATGAAGGGACAAAGGTGATGGCAAAGGCGTGCTGGTTCGTCTCTCTGATTTTCATCTGTTTATCTTCTTTCCTTCTGCTCGTCCTTCATCTCATTTCATGTCTGTCTTGTCTCTACTGAGAAGAAATGGTTGCTGCTGCTGTGGGCTCGGTGGAGGCTGGTCTGAGGCTACGTTGACAGAGAGGGCTGCTTCAGGTGCAGGGGAAGAAATGGCCGAGAGAAGGGAATGTCAGGATGGGGACTGGTTTTGGGTGCTCTCTCTCTCTCTCGTTCTTGTCCGAAGGAAATGGAAATGAGTGGGCCGTCGGGAAGAGTGAGATGAGGAAATCGGGGAAGGTGTTTGGCTATGGGTAAAAGGCAAAAAAAGGTTCTGTAGGGGAAGAAGAAGTGAGGGAGGAGATCTGGTTTTGGCCGACTGAGAGAGGAGACTGCTGATCAATGGCCGGCTGAAGAGGGAAACCGAGAATTCTCAAAGGCCAAAGCAACGTTTTCTCTAGTTTGGCTAAATAGAGGAGAGCTCGTGAGGGAGAGTCGGCCAGATAAAGGAGAGGGGCTGGTCTCTGTGTAACAGAGGGGAAAAATAGGCAAAGAGCGTGCCGGGGCTCTCTCTTTTTTGTTTTCTTTTTCAAAGGTAGGGGGCGGCGGCTCGTGTTAGGTGTGGCAGAGAGCTGAGGGATGAAGCCTAGAAGAAGAAGAAGAAGGAGGGATGTCTGCTTTATTTTTTTTAAAAAAAGAAAAATCAGAGAGGAGGCTGTGGTTGAGGAAGAGAAACGGCTTTTGTTTTTTTTTTATGTTTAGGTTTTTTTGTGTTTGGCTCCCCTCTCTCGAAGAAAATTGCCCCCTTGGAAAAATCCCCCCCCTATATTATGACCGGATGTTCATTTATATAGAAAATCTCTACACGTGTGTTATTTAAGGAAATACTGCAATAATTATTGCAGAGATTGTCTTCTATAACCATCACCAACAAATCCTATATATATAGTATTTTATATTGCATTGATTATTTTCCATAACCAGCACGAATCAAATCATATATCTATGGTATTTTATATTGCAATAATTATATATGATTCAGTAATTATCTCCTTGACATATTGCTTCCTTGATATTAGCCTTGATTCATTTATATAGAAAATCTCTACATGTGTGTTATTTAAGGAAATACTGCAATAATTATTGCAGAGATTGTCTTCTATAACCATCACCAACAAATCCCATATATATAGTATTTTATATTGCATTGATTATTTTCCATAACCAGCACGAATCAAATCATATATCTATGGTATTTTATATTGCAATAATTATATATGATTCAGTAATTATCTCCTTGACATATTGCTTCCTTGATATTAGCCTTGATGCTTTATGTTATCGCCACATGTAAAACCTTATTATTATTTTTTTATTTATTATTTTATTTGAAAATTTATCAAAATATGGGTCAAAAATTGGGTAGCAACAGCGGTCTTTAGAAAGTAAGCGGATGAGCCGAATGTGAAGACTGACAGTGAGAAACTTACCTTTAGTTCATCCCTCTATTATTTTTATTTTAATTGTTAATTTAACCTCTCATTTTTTTTAATTGTAAATGTGACCATTGTATTATATAATTTTTTTTTGGTTTACGGACGTTATATCCGTACTAAATCTCTTCACATCACATTATAAGAGAAATAAGCCATGATATGTTTTATTGTTCATAGAAGTAATATTTTTTTTAAGAATTTTTAATTTGATTTTCAATTTTATTTTTACACAATCGAACTTTTTTGAAACTAAATTAGCATCTAAATGTTTTTTTATTGTTGAACTGAAAGATAAAGAACCAAAATAAATAAAACAATGAGAAAAGATGGGAACTTTGAATTTTATACAAAAAGTTTATTTTAATCCACCTTCTTTTCTAGTTAATAGTTAATCAACTACTTTAGTTGTTAAAAATTCAATTTTAGTATCAATTTTTTTTTCTCATTTTCAATCCCTAGTTTGATCCAGGAGACATGGAAATTTGCTAGATTTTGACCGAGAAAGAAAAAGTTATTGTTGACACCTATTTTGATCATCAAAATGATTAAGATTGGTGTTAACGAGTTCTATTTGGTGAGTGAAGTCTTATAATGGTTATTTTGAGCCTCAATATTACCTAAAAAACTTATCTGAGTCGAGGATAAAAAATTTTATTTGGTTTAATTTTGTTATTTGGACTGATTTTTAGGTTTGCTAGGGTGATAAATTGGTTTATTGATGTTCTAAAAGTGTTTATACGATTTTTTATTTTAAAATAGTTTTTTTTTGTTAAAAAAACCCAGTACTTTGTTTTTCTGACCTACAGAATGGTGGCAATGATTTTGGCTATAAAATAACATGTTGTTTGCCTATTTGTTTTTTAAAAAATAGGGGTAGAAAATAAATCATTCTCCCTTTTTAAAAACAAAAATTTGACACGGGTTAAACCATAATACTGGGCTACTATATATATATATATTGTAATGCATTTTTGTTCCTCAATTTAAAAAATACAGTTTCACCCTTTTTTATGGATGATCTATTTTTTTACTTAACTTAAAACTTAAAAAAAATATAATTTCACTATTTGTTATTAATCATCTACTTTTATTATCTCAGTCCCACAAGCCTGTCATAGTTTTATTTTTTTAAAAATAATATTTCATATAAAATATCTTCTCATGCACTTTATTGTCGTGTAAATCTACTAAATGAAAAATAATTTCTGGGATAAAAAAAATTTATTGAATATGATGATATGCATGTCTTACATCATAAGTTTGATTGGTTGATTCGAGTTCACATGAGTTTTACTTTTTATTTTTTAACCAATTTTATACTTTAGCATTGAGTTAATTAGAGATTGAACTTTTTATTTTTTTTAATATTATCTCTGTGAGTTTTGCATGTCAATCGGGTTGACCCAAGTAGATCTAATGGGTTTTGTCGCAATATTAGATAAAAATGTTGTTCGTTTTGCAATTAATTTTGAATTCATGATTAAAATATATTTCTTTTTTAGGAGACACATTAGCAATGTATATTTTTTTTGTTTAATTTTTTTTTCTTTGGCCCATGGCATAATGCAGGCCAATAGGCTATTGTGATCTAAATAAGGTCATTTAATGATCTAAAAACTAACAATATTAATTTGAAAAAATAGCAAATTTGAATACATAGTTTTCAAAAATGAAACTTCATTAAAAAAAACTAAAAGAGATCGTTGTACATACAAACTTATTGCATTGTGGGTTGAAACAATATGATGATAATTTTACCTTTCTCAACAAAAATCATTGGCTTGGCTATTAGGGGTAATACAGTCTTTTTGCGAGGTTTATTAGTCATTATCAAATTAATCTAGGATAGATTAGTTTTTTTATATTTTTACAACACAATAAAATAACTAAATTAACTTTATAAGAAAATTTTATTTAACTAGCACATAAGAGATTTTTTGAATTTTTATTTTTAAAACATAATGAAATGACTAAATTATCGTTACAAGCAAAATTTATTTAACTGGTGTTTATGGGATTTTTAGTATTCTCATTCTAGTTTTTTTTTTTTTTATGATCAAGTTGAATGGGCAATGAATTTTGATATTTAAATAATTATAAAATATTATTTAAAAAATAAAACTGGCTGGCGTGTAGAGGATATTTTTGCTTCATTTAGGTAGCGCGTAATAGGACATTTAGTGATCAAATGGTGTCTGTTGAGAAAACATTTGAATCATCTTGGTAGCCCCTCTATCATTAGATGAATTGTGTGGCTTACTGAACTCTGATGTGGTGTCGATTACCTTTTTTTTACCTTTCTCCTACCCAATGTTTTAATTTGTTTTTCCTTTAAATATGGTCTATCTTCTCTTGATTAGTATTTCTTTTATTTTAAATAATTTAAAAATTGAATTGTTTTTCAATTTCATTCTCAATTTTTTCATCTTTTAGTTTAATCCTCATTTTTTAATTATTATTAGTTTTATTTGAGATAATTTTTAAAATTAGGTTTTTCTTTTTTGATTTCATTATTCTTCAATATGTTTTCCTATTATATTTAATACTTATTCTTTTGATTGCTACTTTTTTTTTTACTTTTGAAAAAAATTTAAATTAATTTTTTTAAAAAATTTCATCATTCAATATGAAGTTGATTAGGATTTTAGCTTCTTGATTGAGTTTGGGTTTAAGATTTCATGGGTTGTAATTTTAAAAGTTTAACCTAGGTTTAGAAAATTTGTCAAGGTTTGCTTCTTTTTTTTTTTGTTCTTTCCTTTTTTTAAGTTCATATTTTTTCAGTTTTATAATTCAACATTTATTTAGTTCGAAATTGGACAACATTATTTTTTTTATTTGCTTTCTATAGGGTTATTTTTTATAAGATTTGAAAATGACCCGGGTTATCTGGGTTCTTTTAATTTGCTCTTTTTTTGTTAAATTTAGTTTTTTAAAAGGAAATTATTTTTTTGAATTAAATTAATTGGTTAAATATAAGCATGAGATACTCACTTCATAATATTTTGTTTGATTTGCTTTTTAGGTTATTGCTTTGACGTTGTGTGTGATCTCTATTAGTGTCTTCATGTAGCTTTTTCCAACGACGTTAGAACGACTTTGGTGAGTTCTTTATAGAGATGGAGCGGTGTCTGTAGTGGAGTGACAGTGAGTCTTTAACCGACTTTGATTTCTTCTCCTTCCAAGTATAATATTGACAACTTATTTTTTATAGTTAGTTATTCTCATTTTTTTGTTCACTTTATTTAATATCGATGCCTTTGTTTTAAATCATATTATTAAATTTATCGATCTTATTGAACCCTATCAAGTCAATGACCAGGGTCTCATATTTTTCTTACTTCTTTAAAAATATTGGCGTCACCTAAACATTCTGTTTTATGTAATGAAATATTTGACCCGACTTGTGGTTTAGTGCGGACCACTTGTCTAGTGTAAAGTAAAATTAAAGGGAAATTAAAATGAATAATTAAAAGAAACTAAAAGGTTTGGTTTTTTTTATGTGTAGAAACTCTCAGATTTTATTATAGACAGGGACACAATCCTGTTTTTCTCCATTTTTTTATTCATTACTTGCATCAAATTTAAAAATCAATTTCTTTTAAGTTGTTACAAGGGGATCAAATTCAAAAACTGAGAATTAAAATGAAAACCATAAGGAAACCAAGTGGCCAAGTACAAATTGGCTCGAAAAAGTTCTTTTTGGTCCACTAACCATTTCACTTTGAAGTCCTTTTTAGTCCCTTTAGTTTTTTAAGTGTTGCTTTCACCCAAAACCTTATTTTGTTCAATTTTAGTTTTTTAGTATGGTATAAGAGAGAAAAAATCATGAGGTTACTAAAAAAGAGAGAGAAAATTGTTGGTTTGCTAAATTCCACCAACCAAAAACTTCATTTTGGTATCAACAAGTTTTTTTTATTTACAGGGGGTTGAGGTATTTTGTCCTTCATCTTGTATAAAAAGTATTCCATAGCTAATAAAAATCATTCTAGCAAATTATATTGCTTTGATAGAATTTAAATTATTATTTTTTATAAGAAAATTATTGACATATGATTAAATAAAAAATTAGTTGAATCCTTACTATAGAGATTAGATATCTTGACTATATGAACCTTTCAACTTCTGGATTTAGTTTTTGATTTGTATCAACATCTCTCTCTAACATTTATTTGTGTATATGATCTAATTTATTTGATTGGTTAATTAATTTATTTTTTGAGATGGTTTTTTTTCTTAAAAAAGAAATAGAATGTTAAAATAGAATTCATATTGGCTACAATAAGGGGTCCTCTTCGATGTCTATATAAAGACACTAAGAATTAGTTATGAAAAAGTAAAAGTCAAACTAAAATAAACTTCAAAACTTTGGGAGTGACATGCTACCCAAATGGAAAATCCGATTTCCATCCCTACCAAGATAATAACACCTCATCATGTCTATAGCAGCAGAGTCTGGTCGATGCATCCAGAATTTGTAATCGATAGCTGTGCATGGTTAATTTAGAGGAAAACGAAATTTAATACTTGTCTAAACATCATTGATGGCCCGGTCCTTCCACAAATCTTGGCTGAAATTGAAATCTCCACTACCAATTAAAGGAAGCCCTTTCTATCACCAAACGGCTGGTTTTTAATTGTTGGTTTAAAACGGTTGTAAAGGGTTCGATTTGAGCTAATAATATTCGAGAGGATATAACATCACCAAATGTCAGATGTAGAGGGAGCAACTTTCTAGCCCTTTCTGTGTGTGTTGAAAAGTTTCTGATCACTCTGTATTGAAATTCGAGTAAAATTGGGTCCAATCGTCGTCTCCAATTACTAGAAACATTTACTCCTGCGCTGAATGGATAAGCCATTGTTACTTCAAAAGGCATCCATGGCCCAAAACAAGGGTTCTAACTTCTAAGCTTCTAATCCACGCAATTTAACAATTCAAGGGTCGGTAAGTGGAAGGGTAGATTGAACGACAACTTGACCAAATCGGGTGTAATTAGCCTAAATACAACGAGCACAATTAATTCTTAACACATAAAGGGGTTTAAAGGTTTTTTTCCCCAGCAAAAGAGGGTTCTTTTTCAAGAATATATGGCAATGTTTCATTTACCATAAACATATGAAAAGCTTGGGTCACAATGTCACTACATCAACACATTTTTTTTAAAAAATATTTTTAATAAAGAATTAAAACAAGATCATTTTGATTTTTCTTTTCTTCCTTCCTTGATTTATATATCTCACAATTGGCGTGATCAAGTTTAGAATAGGATAAAGTCAGAATAATTAGATTTTAACGAGGTGTGATGGAGTTAACATCTTGATTAGTTTAATTCAAAACTTAGGATGGACAGGATCTCAAAAATGGAAATGAAAATGATTCTATTCACAAATTATATATCTCAAACCAGGCCCCAACCTTTCAACAGCAAAAATTGAAAAAGCAGGCCCATGTCTGACATATATATCAATTAGACGGTAGCCCATTTATAGATCTAATTTGGTTTTAAAGCCATGTAGTTTTCTTATTTCAAATTGCCCAGGTTGCCCTGAAAGATCGTAGCAGGCTAGCCGAACGGTTCTTCGTTTTTATATTTCATCTTGCTGAAATACCAGCTCCTTGCTCCTGTCTCTCTGTTAAATCCCAACCCCCAATATCACACTTCTGTAGAAGCAGATGTATGATGCATGAAAATTACCACCATCCAAAGAATGCCACAATAAGTTCCTCTTATGATATTCAAAGCATGCCCATCCAGCTCCTTGATCAAAGAGTAATATAGCACCTCACCAACATATACAGATTCTCATTCGAAGGTCAGGTTTCATGCTGTTGCATTAGGACCTCGAAGGGAAATCAAATTAGTAAAAACACCACCATTAGTGCAAATCTAAGGTAGAAAGGGTTTCTACTCAGTGTCATTCATCTCCATCGATAAGCATTGTCACCAGGACTAATAACACACTCCCAGGTCTCGAACATAAAGACATCAGCATACCAGCAGTTCGCATAGGAATTAAAATACTCAAGACCGTCTCGAACTCCATCACGGTCCAATCTCAGACAATAAGCTCCATTTATAAATTAATGCATTCACAACCAAACCCACATGAGCAAGCATTAAAAATCATCAAAAAGTCCCAATCCCATTGCTGGTTTCTCTTTACTTCACCATTACTAGTAATTAATTGTCCTTCTATGATATGTGAAAGACCAATGAACTTGGGGCTTATTTATATATTTCTCATAGAACATGCATTTGCAGTGGGGGAATTGCAACATACATAGAGGTTTAATATAAACAAATGAATATCTATGGAGGAGGCCTAATAGAAAGTTGGCCTTAAGAGTAATTTGAGCAAATATGAAATAAGAAAACTATAGTGTGCTCCTGTGTGGGCGTTATAAACGGGGAAAAGTGAGAATAGCGTTGCCTTGGGCCAAAATATATACAAAAAATATAATAAAAATCACTTTCAAGAATTTAAGAAATAAAATAAAACAAGCTCCCCAACGGGATACTTCGATATATAATTTTTGCGGGCTTTTAACCATATACGAACGGAGAAAGGCACTGGAAAAGTGGCAAAGATTCCGCGAGGTGAGGTCATAATCTCAATCTGGGACCTTGAAGTTAAAATCGGTCACTAAAGTCCTCAACAAAAAGTTAATCATACATGGTCACATTGAACACATTGTTAATTTTCCATGCATGAGAGAGAGACAGAGAGACAGCTTTCACATTCAGTCACCACATTTTGATGTTTTAAGCCAACTGTGAAGGCATATATTCTAATTCTCCTTCATCATAGTGCTGAAGAAAAAAACTAAGGATGCTGGTCCGCAATTGCCTATTCCAGGATACTTTGTTTGTCAATCATCTTTCTTTTTCTCTCTCTCATGACACTTTCTTAACATAGATGTAGGAAAATTAATTTTACGCACTAGATTAATTGGTTGTGATCATTGAGAGCAAACGAATCATGTCTAAAAGTAAACCAACATCTTGGAATGACATGAAAAACATCATCGAATTTCAAAATAACACGGTTTAATTCAACAATTTCATCCAATTATGCGTATATAGCATTTTTTTTTACAGTAGTATGATTACTATAAATAACTCCATTTAGTTCACCACCGTGTAACTCTACAATTACACCTACTTGTTTAACACCATACTTCAATTATGCTCTTCAAAAAGGAACATCGGTTCTAACAATTCCGTCTCCGTTTACCAAAGCAACTGGAATGTTTCAAAAAAAAGTAGGCATACAATGTATAAAACACTCATACCTTTTTTTTTCCCTTTCAATATAGTATGTCTTAACCACTCAATAGCTATTTCATACTCGTTGTCCACTGAACCTGCTCTAAACAATCCACCATTTACCGGATTATTTCCGATGTAATCATAAAAAGCTAATTTTTCAAGAATTTTAGACCAAGCTTCATATAAGCTTTGATATTCAGCCAGCCCAGTACCAACTCTTCAATATATTTCTTGCTGGAAGTATCCTTGATCCCATTGATAACGAATAGGACCAAATAATTTAATGAAAGTAGCTTAAAAAACATAGTTCCAGCAACAACAAAAATTGCAAAAAAAAAAAAGCAGCGATACTACTAGAAAGCACAATTTTAATATTTCTTATACATAATCATTTGTATTGATGTTGGGGCGGGCAGACATTAAGATGGAATAGGCCCATCAACATGCCTAATGTCCCTACTGCAATATGATGAGAGGTTATTCCTCCTGAAACAAAAGGATCAAAACCTTCCACACCTCATATTGAATTTACCAATTTTTGTTTTCCGGTTAGCCCATAAGGATAAAAAACCCATATGCCAGGACCATACAATCCTGTTACATGAAAAGCACCAAACCCAAAACAAGCCACTCCTAAAAGAAATAAAAGAATTCCTAATATCTTGAGAAAATCTAAAGAAAGTTTTTATGTACATTTATCACAAAATATTTCTAGATCTCAATATACCTAATGCTAGATAGCTGCCAAAAAGCAAAAGCCAGAAAACACAATATACAACCCAACCACACTTTTCTAACTCCAAATACCCCAAATCATTATAGTTTCTCTTGTAACATTCCAACCACATCATGAATTTGTTATTTCTAAATGAGTTATAAAGGGTATAAAAAACATACCTTATATCCACATTGGATCGAGAAATGGGTCAGAAGGATCAAAACCTGCTAATTCATAAAGAGCCATTGAGCAAGCCCAACCAACGACTAAAGCTATATTCATTATATGGAAAGTCAACAAACGATCGAATCATTCAATATAATGGTATGAACACGATATCAAGGCAAACCCATGAAATACCCTCTTATTAATGAAAGATAGACATTATGTAACTTTATTGCACTAGAAAAAACTATGTTATGGACATCCCTTTCTCAATGGATTATCTTAGAAAAAGGATTCTATTTTTTTTTAGTATTTTAGTCCAAATATCACAATTATATTTGTAGGAACAAAGAGAAGAAAATCTATTATGTACCAAATAAGTACCAATATGTAATGAGAGGTTGACTTCATTTCAGATGAGCGAATGCATATGGATTTGTTTATCATTCAAAGAGACTTTTTACTTTATTCATTTTATCATTTTTTTATGTTATGAAATTATCGAATATGTGTAAATAAAAAATAAAATAAAACAAAGAAAATAGAAATAACTAATAAAATAAAAGCCAATATCCATTATAATATTATTAAGATAATAAATTTATATATTATTATTAAGACAATAAATTCATTGTTACGCTTTCACATCAAGGTGAAATGGAGTACTTCATTTTTGTTTATTTCATTTAATGTTTATTAGTGTTCCAAAAGACCTTTTTGAAATCCTAAAGAGGATAGTTTAAATTGGATTGACGTATAATATGATTTGTCAGAGACATTGGGTTGGATTTCCCCATTCTCTATCGCGGTCGAGATATCCTCTGTTTCACTAAAATAATTTAGGATCCTAATTTACCGATGAAATAAAGCAATGAAGCCACCATAGTATTTTGTTTTCTTTAATTCCTCCAATGAAAGGGTGGTCATTGTATCATTTACCAACCTAGGCTTTGTAGACTCTCTATTTTTCTTTAGTAAAAGTGAATTCTCTAGTAGAGTTGTATGCAATGAGCAAGCAATGCCTATATGGTTGTGCAATTTATCTCTTCTAATGACCTTTTTATGCTAGATAAAGTAACCCTTTATTATCTTATATCTTCAAGGTAATGATCCATCAACCTATTGCTACATTTTATGAAGCATAAATAGAAGAATTTGTCCTTGAAGTGGAATAACTTCTGAAATTACATGAAATCCTCACAAAGGTTTATGCAAACAGAACAGGAAAACCTTTATAGGCTGTATCTAAAGACATGAAAAGGTATGTTTTTATGTTAGCAGCAAAAGCCCAAGTTCATGGAATTGTTGATCTTGAAGCAATTGCATAAAAAATAGCTGGAATTTCACACAAATCATAATTTGAGATTTTAGTTTCTTACTGAGGTTTAATATTCTATTAATTTTAATAAAATATTAAAAAAGAATATGAATATAGAAAGATTTCATAATCATCTAGTTAGGATTGATCTAAACTAGCCCATTAAGAATACGAATCAACATGTCAACATAAAAACGTTATTTATGATACATACCTCAACTTGTATTTCATCTAATAAATTCATACAAATGTAATAAAGTTACTAGGAAATAAAAAATAATGGAGGAGTGTTAGTATCGGTTAATGATCATACATAGAAAATAATATTTTTAACTTTGTTTAATAATGGTTGGAATTTATTTTTGAATAAAATATGGTTAATGGGTATAATTAAAGTCAGATTTAAAGTAAGTTTCACTTATTTATAAGGTTAAAAATTTGTTGAAAATTATTTTTCAACATAAATTCTTTAATATGTAACATTAACATGATTAAAATAGATTGTGAGCGATTGAAAAATTAATTTAAAAAACTTCTTGGTTGGCATGTTTATTGTGAAACACAAAATATTCTATTTATTATAGGAAAAACACGAGGTTGTCTTGTAGTTTATTTAGTGAAAAGTTAAAGGTTCATAAATAAACTTAAGTAAACTTGTATGATTTTAACTCACACGAGTGCTTAGTTCGAGCCCCGGTCCCATGCAAAGTCTAGGGGTTGATTTTGCTAACATATTTTGATTATGGATTTGGGTTTATTAGAAAACATTTTTTTAGCCCATAAAAGAATTATTTTTTGGTCAACCCATTGTTTTATTAAGTCTAGCCTATGAATATGATAAAGTTTCTTCCATAAGAGTTTCTTTGAACCTAAACAATTTTTACAGCTAAAATAAATAAAATTTAAAGCTAAAACATTTAGGTTTAATTCTTACTTTATGTTATTATTTTTTGTTCCAAAATTCACCGTAAAAGGTGGCGATGAAGGAAGAGTTTTTTGCTTTGTTTTTTCATATTTTACACACTCTTCCTTGCCTCATATTTTCAATGTTTTCTCTTTTTGTTTTTCTAGTTAGTTTTAAGCTTTGGTTTCTTTTTCATAATCTAAAGCTTACGTTTGTCTTTGTTAAGAGACATTTGAGTTATATTTGGTTCATAAACCTTGTTTAAAAGTACATTTAAATAATGTAATATTGCTGGAATCTTGGAAGACTTATTGCAAATATTCTTTGCTCCAAGTGAGGAACAATAAAGTCTTGAACATAAATCATTCATCACTAATAAGAATAAAGTTTCAACTATTTTAAAGTGTTTCAACAAATAAATACCCTTTGTTAATTATGTTTAATCTAATATATTAGTATGCATGCTAGGACTGGTTTTTAATAATTTATGTTTCTTTAGATTTATGCTTAGTATACATGCTAGAATCTTCATATAATCTATATTGTATGTGAGTTTGTCATGACACATAAAATTATATGCTTATAGTTTTAATATATATGAACTCTAGACTTTTCTTCAACATCTAATTTGGCTAAAATACTTTTATTATGATAAAATAAACATCCTTACTCACTACTTTATTATTTTGGTTTACAACAATTGACAATGTTCATGGAGCAACTCTTTTTATTAAATATATAGAAAACGCAAGTTACATAAATAGAGAAAGAGAAAAACTCTAACTCAATTTCTAATACTTATGTAATTTTACCTCACAACTCTCACTATCTCAAGTGACTCTCTACTACTATTGTAATTGCTACCTAATACAACTTTCCTCTATTGTTTGCCCACTCTTTATTGCACATTTTTTTTCTTTCAATAAGCTCATTTTATTTATAGGTGAAAATGAGGTAAAGCTTCCCCATTTTCAGTGAAAAATGACATTCAACTCCTCTTTTCTGTAAACAATAACAACCACATCTTTGTTTATAGATATGTTGGACTTCCATGCACTTTCATGCATGCATCTTGCATGGTTGCCATTGTTAACTCTCCCTAGTCTCCTCCTAGACATGCATACAACTCAACAAGGAAAAGATTTTGGATTAAGTAATATTAGAGTTGATTTTTTTTTATCATTCCATCATTTTGTTAGAAATTATTAGTATTACCTAGTCTCCTCCTTGACTTATTTTAGTGTCGCAAACTCTTTTTTTTTGTTTTTAGTTTCACACCAAAAGGTTCTTAATGCTATTTATTATTGTTATTGTTATTGTTATTATAAAAGAGGACAAAAAAAAGAGATTATATTCTTTTTTTTCTTTTTAAACAAAAAAATTTGGGATTGATAAATCACCGATGAAATAAAGCAATGAAGTCACCATAATATTTTGTTTTTCTTAATTCCTCCAAGGAAAGGGTGGTCATTGTATCATTTACCAAACTAGGCTTTGTAGACTCTCTATTTTTCTTTTTTAAATCTCTTATAGAGTTGTATGCAATGCGCAAACAATTCCTGTATAATTTTTCAATTCTATTTTTTTTTATTCTTTATCTCTTCTCGTGACCTTCTTATGCGAGATAAAGTAACCCTTTATTATCTTAGATCATCAAGGTAATCATTCATCAACCTATTGCTACATTTTATGAAGCACAAATAGAAGAATTTGTCATAGAAGTGGAAGAATTACTGAAACTGCATGAAATCTTCACAAGGGTTTATGCAAACAGAACAGGCAAACCCTTATATGTTGTATCTAACGACATGGAAATTGATGTTTTTATGTTAGCAGCAGAAGCCCAAGTTCATAGAATTGTTGATCTTGAAACATTTGCATGAAAAATAGCAGGAATTTCACACAAATCATAATTTGAGATTTTAGTTTCTTACCAAGGTTTAATATTCTATTAATTTAATTTTTATTGATTTTAATAAAATCTTAAAATACAATATGAATATAGAAAGAATTCATAATCATCTAGTTAGGATTGATCTAAACCAACCTATTAAGCATACGATTCAACATGCCAACATAAAAAAGTTATTTATGATACATACCTCAACTCATGTTTCATCTGATAAATTCATACAAATATAATAAAGTTATTGATAAATAAAAAATAATGGAGGAGAGTTAGTATCGGTTAATGCTCATACATAGAAAATAATATTTTTAACTTTGTTTAACAATGGTTGGAATTTATTTTTGAATAAAAGATGGTTAATGGGTATAATTAAAGTTAGATTTAAAGTAAGTTTCACTCATTTTTAAGGTTAAAAATTTGTTGGAAATTATTTTTCAACATAAATTCTTTAATGTGCAACATTAATATGATTAAAATAGATTGTGAGTGATTGAAAAATTAATCTAAAAAACTTCTTGGTTGGCATGTTTATTGTGAAACCAAAAATCTTCTATTCTTATAAGAAAAACATGAGGTTGTCTTGTAGTTTATTTAGTGAAAAGTTAAAGGTTCATTAATAAACATAAGCAAAGTTGTATGATTTTAACTCACACGAGTGCTCAGCTCGAGCCCCGGTCCTAGGCAAAGTCTAGGTGTTTTTTTTGCTTAACATATTTTGATTTCGGATTTGGGTTTATTAGAAAATAATTTTTTGGCCCATAAAAGAATTATTTTTTGGTCAACCCATTGTTTTATTAAGTCGACCCCATGAATATGATAAGTTTTCTTCCATAAGAATTTCTTTAAACCTGAACAATTTTTATAGCTAAAAAAATCAAATTTAAAGCTAAAACATTCAGGTTTAATTCTTGTTTTATGATATTATTTTTTGTTCCAAAATCCACCGTAAAAGGAGGGGGTGAAGGAAGAGTTTTTTGCTTTGTTTTTTTCATATTTTACACACTCTTCCTTGCCTCATATTTTCAATATTTTTTCTTTTTTTTTTCTAGTTAGTTTTAAGCTTTGGTTTCCCTTTCATAATCTAAAGCTTATGTTTGTCTTTGTTAAAAGACATTTGAGTTACGTTACTTTTGGTTCATAAACCTTGTTTAACAGTACATTTAAATAAGATAATATTGTTGGAATCTTGAGAGATTTATTGCAAATATTCTTTACTCCAAGTGAGGATAATAAAGTCTTAAACATAAATGATTTATCACTAATAAGAATAAAGTTTCAACTATTTTAAAGTGTTTCAACAAGTAAATATCTTTTGTTAATTACATTTAATTTAATATATTAGTATGCATGCTAGGACTGGTTTTCAATAATTTATGTTTCTTTGGATATATGCTTAGTATACATGCTAGAATCTTCATATAATCTATATTGTATGTGAGTTTGCCATGACACATAAAATTATATTCTTATAGTTTCAATATATATGAACTCTAGACTTTTCTTCAACATCTAATTTGGCTAAAATACTTTTATTATGATAAAATAAACATCCTTACTCACTACTCTATTATTTTAGTTTACAACAATTGACAATGTTCATGAAGCAACTCTTTTTATTAAATATATAGAAAACACAAGTTACATAAATAGAGATTTAGAAAAACTCTAACTCAATTCCTAATACTTATGTAATTTTACCTCACAACTCTCACTATCTCAAGTTACTCTCTACTACTATTGTAATTGCTACCTAATACAACTTCCCTCTATTGTTTGCCCACTTTTTATTGCATATTTTTTTTCTTTCAACAAGCTCTTTTTATTTATAGGTGAAAATAAGGTAAAGTCTCCCCATTTTTAGTGAAAAATGACATTGAACTCCTCTCTTCTCTAAACAATAACAACCACCTCTTTTTTTGTAGTTATGTTGGACTTCCATGCAATTTCATGTATCCATTTTGCATGGTTGCCATTGTTAACTCTCCCTAGCCTCCTCCTTGACATGCATACAACTCATCAAGGAAAAGATTTTGGGTTAAGTAATATTAGAGTTGATTTTTTTTTCATTCCATCATTTTGTTGGAAATTATTAGTCTTGCCTTGTTTTGGAGAAGTAGATATTTTTATGTGTTGATTTAACAAGCTTGACACAAGAGTATTTTTAGAAAAATAGATTTTTTTCTTAGATACTTTTATTTCTTTATATTTGTTTTCTATTCTTTATCATAATGTTTTTCTAGTTTTTTCTATATAAAAGGTTGTGATAGTTTTTTGGCAAATGTAGAATGTGATGAATAAAAATTAAGTTGAGGGTCTCTTTATAGTAATGATGTTCTTGATACTCGTGATCAAACCCTTTATCCATATGTCTGCATCAATTGATATCAAAACTCAATGGTCATTGATGGTTATTTTGTTTTGTTGTGTGCTGCAGAACAACATGCATGAAAGAGACGGCATAACATAACATGCTTATGCATGAGGTTTTTTTTAAGAAAATAAATATTTGTCTTAGTTAATTTAATTTTTTTATTTAATATTATTAGAATTTTCTATTTTTTTTTCAATATAAATAGTTGTAGTAGTTATTTGTAAGTGAAAATTATGATGATGAGTAAATATTAAGTATTTTAAAATTCCACGCGCTTTTAGTCTTTAAATTTTTTTATTTGTGAGAAATTCCTTTATTGTTTGCTTTTGTCCAAGTCAAAGCTAGCCATCAAGTCATCATACAACCAGCCATGGTGGGTGCAGGGAATCTGTTTTTATTTTCCGCAACAAAATTAGATTCAATGTAAACGAAAATGGGGAAATTACAATGCATGAATTCGATTTGAAGCCTAACGGTCACATATATAATCATATCTTACTATTTGATCATCGGAGACCCTTGCATGAGTCGAATTATGACGTCACTTTTATTTTATAAACGTTATGCAGAGTTTTATTTCTCGTGGTTTAGTTGACATTTTAAATTATAAAAGAAAGTTTTCTTTTAAATTGGTATTTATTATTTTTTAATAGATCCTTTAAGATATTGGGACAGAAGATCTCTTTTAAGATGCTGGGTTTTTTTTTTCATTTATCTTTTATTTATTTATTTTTTTACTGGCAGATTCCGAATTACACTTTGTGGTGATTGCAACGTTCATGGTTTAATCGGATCGATATAGTGATTGACAGCTTGACCCAACCAAAGGAATCTCTGACGTGAGAACTGGCCGCAAACAATGAATAAGTATTATGCACTCCTTTTCATAAGGGTCAAATTCTGGTAAATGTGATTGCAAGGAGGCTTCCATGACGTGAAAACTGCTGTCAAGCAAGAAAGCACAACATCGAAAATATGCCATCAAATGGTGGTGGGGGGTTGATTTCAAGTGGTGGTGTCGTTTGTACCGTCGTAGTAAAAATTATTTATATTCTATGTTAAAAACAAAACACTCCTTTTTAAGTGTTTACAAATGTTACTTTCTATCATAAAATAAATTAAGTAAAAGTTACGATGAATATACTCTTCTAGTGGGCATCTCATTGCTATTGCATGGATGGTTATAATATCAATATATGATATTTGAATGAGATTTTGTTTTTAGTTTATTTCTTTTGATTTTTATTATTAATTTTGATATTTGTGACTTTTGTGATAAAACTAAATAACAACTATTCGATTGCATTCAAAATATAACTATCTAATTAACAATAATATAATTTTATTAATAATTTTATAGTTTAATTATAATGTTTCGTTTCAAGCCTATCTAAACTTATTACCGCACGAAGAGAAAGATATACAAAAAACTATTTTCTTTTCTTTTATTTTTATAGAGATTTAAAAGGTTTAATTAGTTGTATTATAAAGGTATTATTTTAATAAAGGACAAATAAACATCATAAAAATAATATTTTTATATATCTAAATTAATTAATTTTTTAAAAAAAAATTCCTCAAACTTATTGGAGGATGATGGTATAGCATTTGCACGCTGAAGCCGCCGCCAACAATTTTCGACATTAAAAAGAAGATGGAAATAGATTAGATGATGGAGTCCAAATAAAGCTAAGCTAAACACCTTTCTTGTTCTTCATCACGAATACAGAATATATACCCTTAAAGGTCGGTCCTACGTGACAGAGCATGGCAAGGATAAACGATTTTGTTTTTTTTTTTAAAAAAAAAAAAAACTCTTCACAAATAATATAACGACTCTCTTTCTCTCTTGCTATTCGCCTTTGTTTTTACCTTTCTTTAATAACTATAAGAATCTGATGGTGAGACAGAATTTGCTGTAGATATACCAATTTAGTTGCACATGGCAACAGATTGGTGACCTTGCAATCGAGTTAAATTTTTTTTTACTAATATAAATAAATGAATTAAGTGATGCAAACGTTTTATATATATATATATATATATGAGATTAGATCAGTCGATTAGATTTAATAAGATGAGTTATTTTAATAACATGATTAAAAAAAACAGGCAACAATAATAAATAAACTGAGCTAAACAAAAAATTAAACCATGATTAACCATAAAAAAAATGAATGTTTATCAATATTATAGAAAAATATCTTCCTAATATTCTTGAAAGTTTTTTATGATCTTATTTGATAAAAAAATAAAAAAAATATAATAACCTCATTGAAAACAAAATTAAAAAACAATTTGAAACTCAATTCTCAACAAATCATATAAGATTAAGATAATCACATTGAAAAAAAAACTAAAAAAGATCATGAAGTCAAATCCTCAATTAACCCAATGTGAATGATGAAATTAAAATAAAAAAAATAACCAAAGTCAACTCTGATTAATCTTCCAAACTCGTGACTCGGATCATGAGGTTAAGATTACCTTATAGAAAACAAACCCAAAAAAAATCACAATGTCAAATTCTCAATCAACTAAATGTTGAGAGATGAAATTAAAAAAAATAAATAACAATCAAAATAATATGGATCAAATTTAACAAAGAAAATAAAACCAAATATTGAGGGATGAAATCCAAAAAACAATTCAATTAAGAAAATTATCAAAATAAAAAAAATAACAATCAAAAGAATGAGAAACAATTTTGATATAAAAACTAAATCAAACCAAAAGTCAAGAGAGTGAAATTAATTAGAAAAAAAGGATTCAAAAACAACAAATATGGTAATAAAAAAATAAAAACTAGATTTAAAACAAAAACAAAATAGAACGATACTTTTTATTTTTGACAGAGCTGCTCGGATATTGAGGAGAGAGGAGCGGAAAGATGGAAGAGAAGAAAAAAAAAAACCTCCACATGCTTCAAAATGGTACACGCGTCATCTTATTGGAAGCCCTCACTTCAAAGAATCTAACATAACAATAAAAAACCCTTATTAGACTACTGGAAATAGCTTCTTGTTTTCATAGCCCATTATATTTGTTCTGGTTTCAATGTTAGTCCCTTAACTCTTAATTATCTAATATAAAAATTATATTATTTTATTTTATTTTATCAAAACAAGTATTAAACGAGCACCATAATTTTTTCTCGACATTATGAGAACCCTATATTTAAACAACCAAAATAAACTTGCAAGTCATATCCCAAATAAAGTCAATGTAAAAAAATCAAACTAGAAAAAAAAGTTGAGTGGCTGAAATAAAAAAACTTCCCTTGACCATGCAAATCAATACGTGATGTTTGCAAACAAAAGGGACTCAATATTTCTTCAAGCTCCAAATTTGATCCTCAAAGATCTAATTCTTATAAATCAATAAAACTGAATCTTATTTTGTTAAATTGAGCATCAATCAGGCAATTAAATATTCCACTGACATTGTGAGGCCTCTATATATAGATATAAAAAAAATCACCATGACCAATCCTAAAGAAACATAACGTTAAAGGACCAAATTTAAAACAAAACAAATTGAGATATCAAAGTGAAAAAATGGAAAAAAGAAAGAAATTTTATGGTTGTAATGCATTTTTAATATATTATCTAACTAATCCGCATTACACTTTGGTCAAATCAAAAGTTTGTATACATAAAAAAAAAATTGTTGTTAATGTATTTTCTAGTAGTAAGAAAATAAAACTGTAAATTTAAAATTTGATGTGCACATTAAATAAAATAGATTAAGAACCAATAAATATTTAGAAATTGTTAATGTTGATTAAATACTAAGTTATGAAAACAAACACAAATTGAGATATTCAATATTGTTCCATAAAGAGTCCTTTAATTTATTTCACTTGTATGACTAGAATTTTTTTAAAAAATAATAATTTAAATTTCATTGAAACAAACTAATTCGCTACGTAAGTCTTACTTTTCTTATTAATATCTTTAATTTCAACAACAAAATCTAACATTTTGTTCGATTTTATTTGTTTAATAAAAACCAAAAGCAATAAGAAGACATACCCAACAAAATCTAAACAATTTAAAATAAGAATAACAAAGATATATCTCTAATTAAAACTCCTTTTCCTCGTTAACGAGCTATTTGTTTTTAATTTTTTTACTAGAATATTTGTTTTTTAGATAATATTCTATCATTATTTCAAAAGCAAGTTTCAATTAAAAAAAAAATCATGATAATGTTGATGTGATTGTATTTAAAAATATAATAATAATAATAATACATTGCTTGAGCCTTGTAGTGAGAAACTTTTTGGCACTCTTGTTAGACTTAGCCTAGTGGGTAAATATTGAAACCTCTTATCCTGACTCCTTTTCTAGCTTAAGTTTTAAATTAAATTGTGTGAGAGTTGATCTAGTGTGACACGGTTGACTTAACTAATCTAAGGTTTCAAAAACTTGATTTGATTGAATATTTCAAGATGAAATCATTTTATATATATAGACAAGACATCTTGGATCGACTCATATTAACCCCTCAAACTTGCAACTCGTATATGAACCCGATTGAGTTTAATGACTTCATTTTTAAAAAATTATTTTTCATTTAATAATATAATAAAAAATAGATACTTAAAGGAAAACAACCAAATAATTTTTTTTTTAAAAAAAAGTGATCATGATGGGCTGTTAAAAAAGTACTTGCTAATATTATTAAAACAATACTATAATTTTATTAGAAAAAAGTACAAATTGAAAGGTATTTAATAAAATAATATCTAAAATCAATTCTAAATTAACTTAAAAATATAACAAGAGAATATATGTAATATAATTTAAATTAATTAATTTTAAAAAAAACTTTCAAACAGTCCAAATGTGAGAGCCTGAGTGATCTAATATGCTTGCCCTATTAAAAAAAAGGCCCGACATATGAGCCAAAAAGCACAGGTCTGGATGGGGTTTTTCGAACTCATAAAACCAAATTTTAAATTATTTTATCTGAAAATACCTAAAAAATACTCCTATAACATTAATTAACTGATTTCTCAACTAAAAAAACCCTCCAAAATGGTTTAAAAATACAAAATTATACCAAAAATCTCTTTTAAACTTGATATACCTTTTTTTTAGCAACATAAAAACTCATAAACACCTTTATTACAATCATTTCATCAAAATGAATACTTTAACACCAGCTTTTGTTTGTTAACACAATCTCACCAACTAAATATTTTATCTCTCCTCTATCATTTTTCATCAACCAACTAAAAATTATTAAAATAATTTTTATATAATAAGTGTTGACAACACTAATTAGAAAAAAAACCAGGCTGCATGTTTGTTTTATTGTTAAATATAGTCTCCAAAATTTTAATATTTTTAATCAACAAAATTAAATTTCATGTTACTAAATTAAACATTAATTTAATACTAGAATATTTTTTTGACACCTCAAAAGCTTAAAAATATATTAAAATAATTTATTTTATTTTTAAAAAATTATTTTTTATATTAGCACATCAAAACGATTCAAAAATATAAAAAAATAATCATACAAAAAAAATTAAAATTTTTAAAAGTCACGATTTCAAATGCACTACCATACAACCCCATATTAATTTCAAAATTTATGCATGCAAGATTGCTTTAATTATCAAGCACTTTGTAACACTTTGTTTTTAATCTCTTTATAGTCTTAATATAAAATCTCCATAAGTTAGATTGTAATTCATTTTGTCATCAATAATATTCTCATTTTATCTTAAAAATTTGAATTCAAAAGTTAAATTTCATCACTCTTATTTCTCTAACTAAATTAATTAATTAAATTAAATATAAAACAATAATAAATCTATGTAAATTTTAAATCTAAAGAATTTTCATTAAGAGATTGTACATATATTAATATAAAATCATTCTTCGAAATTTATTAATAATAGTTAGTTTTTAGATCCAAATAGTTTTTTTAGCATTTTATCATAGTTTTAATAATCAAGCAATTTGAATACTATCTTTCTTATTTTCTCTAATTATCATCTATATAAATTTCAAGCATGTAAAGAACTTTAATTTTATAAATTAACAATTTATTTTTTGTCCATTTAATGGTTTGAATATGCACGTAGTAAGTACTAATATTCATTTTATAAATCCATTTTAAGGAAAGATTCAATTGCTTGTAGAAAGTTAGAAAAGAGTCAAGGAACGGATAGACAAGCTATTATATTATGAAAGAAACAAATTATGAAAAAAGTATGATATATTAGTTAATATATAATTTACAATTTCAAAATGCTCGTTTCTTGACCTGACCATATCATATGCTAAAAAGTATATAATTAAATAATACAACATGATACTTTAGAGCTTTACCTAATAGCAATTTAATTTTGTAGAATAAAATAATTATTTGACATGTGTATACAGTGTTGGACTATGAATATCAATTTCTAAAATATTGCTCGCTTTAAGTTCATAGGCGGGCATATTCTTTTGAAAGGCATTCATAGGCAAGGACTAGCTACTTAACAACCTACAAGCATCTTATCTCAATTCAATTCTTCTTGTGGTCCCTTGTACATCAATATATTATTCGCATGGGTGATATATATATTCTATTTTTTTTTTATTTGAAGATCAAGAGAGCCAGCAAGGAAGTGGCTCAACGAAAGAGGAAAATATAATGGGAAATTAATGTCTAGGAATGCGGTTGAATACACGTTGTTAAAAAATTTAAATTTTTATATTTAAAATTAATAATTTTTTAATATTTTTGAATTGTTTTGATACACTGATATTAAAAATAATTTAAAAAACAAAAAAAAAACATCATCTTAATATATTTCTAAACAAAAAATACTTTAAACTATAACTACTATCATAATTCTAAACAGATAATTGAATTACTCGTCGTGTGAACATAACGGGTAATCACAGCGAAGCTGCTTGGCTGCCATCCTCCCTATACATGCTTTGTTTTGCAAGACTATCGGCAGTTGAATTACCCGTTGTGTGAACATAAACAAAACTAAAAGTATCAAGCCTACTAATCACAACAGCAACGCTGTTGGAAAGGTTAAGCAATCTCCAAAGCCTATCAATATTTTGCTTGCGTGGGTGATGATTTATGTAATGATTTGATTCATGATCATGAACGGCTAATGAACGATCAATCCAATGCCTTACTTATATTCTACAATTTGTTTGGTTTTCTTAGTCATTGTGAGATTTTATTTACTTCTTGGGAGGCTCTTTTCCTTTCTTTCTTGTGGGGTTTGTGTGTCCCTTGCGTGAATTTGTGTGGCTTCAATGTTGATTTTTCAACGATATTGACTGTTGATGTTAAGATCTAATAGTTAGAAAAAATAATAGTAGCTGGAATGGTTCCAAGATGGATTGTCAGGTTGTTATTTTTCTGAAGTATTGACCTTAGATCTGCCTCGGCCGTGCCACGAGTCCTCCTGTAAAAATCTCATCACCAGATTTTAACTGAGCAATAATATATAAGTGTTTTCATTTATTTACTTTTTATATCAGCAGTCACATCCTCCAGTACTAGAGTCTAATCGAGATGAGATTGTAGAATTATTGCCCATTAAAAAAAAGTACATTGTTCATGTTCATGGGTTAAAAACGATCACATAAGTTAAATTTGTGCTAATTTATATATATGTTATTAAATTAAAAAAAAAAAAACAATGAAGAAAGATGAAGAAAATGTCCATATGCTTTCTACCATTCTGTTTTTTTCGAAGCTAGCTAGCTAACAAATTACCCTGCAAGCATTTAAATATTACCCTAAAAAATATTTCCATACTTAATTCTAATTCTGGAAACATAACATTTATCTCAAGTGTTAATTTCAAGGATATTACAATGCACCACGTGTGTCCATGTCTTACATTCGAGGATTATGTAGAGATTGAATAAGGTTAAAAGAATGATTAATGTACCTATATGCAACAAGACTTTTCTATGATATGTTGCATCAATGAAACAATAATGATCAATTTTAATTATAAATTATATGAAATTTATGAATCTTATTTATTAAAATAAAAAATCAAAACATTTTTTTATTAAGAAACAGTATAATATGAATTATTATGTCTAATACATGTAGATGTATATGGACAAACAATAATTCATGTTATATATGAATATATGTATTTAATTATATTAATGGATAATCATATTGAATATGATTATATGTATTTATTGAAAGTTTGAATCATTTGAAAGGTTCAAGGAGTTTGCAAATGAAGTTGAAATACAAACTGAAATAAGTATCAAGTCATTCTGATCGGATCGAGGTGATGTATAATTGAGTAAAAATTATCTAAAAGAGAATGATATTCTCTAACAATGGATTCCTCCTACAACACAATAATATAATACAGTTTTTGAAAAGAGAAATCACACCCTATTGAATATGATATGGTCCATGATGATCTATGCAAACCTTTCATATTCTTTCTAGGGCTATGTCTTATAAACTATTGCTTACCTTTTGAATAGAGTTTTAATAAAATCTATTGATAAAACTCCATATGAGACATGGAAAGGTAGGATACCAAACTTATTATAATTCAAGATTTAAGGATTTGATATTTATGTAAAGCGTATTGTATCTGAAAAGTTAGGAGCTAAGTTAGATAAATATATGTTTATTGAATATCCAAAAGAAATTATTGGATATTATTTTTACCATCTTGTTTAGCAAAAAATATATGTCTCAAAAGATACTACTTTTCTAGAGAAAAAATTTGTTCTTGAAACGAGTAGTGAAAGGAAAATAGAACTTAAAGAAACTCAAGAACCATAAACTAATATCCATTTAGAACTTGAGCCCAAATCCATAGCATTCAATGTTTAGCCTGAAGCTAAAGAAACACAATAACTTATAGATTAAGTAGGACACACCATGCACCAATAAAATATGGACTTCTCATGTAAGCTAAAAATAATGAGTTGCTCATACTTGATGAGTCTATTAACTACATGAAAGAAGTATCTAATATTAATTATGAGAAATGGCTTGAGGCCATGAAACATTAGATGGATTCCATGTACACTAACCATGTATAGACCTTGGTTGATCCATCTAATATGATAAAACCCACGAGATATAAGTTGGTCTGTAAAAGAAAGAATGACAAGGATGGAAATGTATGTACAAAGCTAGATTAGTTGTCAAATGTTAAAAACAAAGATAAGAGGTTAAATTTGATAAAACTTTCTCATTGATGGCTATGTTAAAATCTATAAAGATTTTGCTTACTATAGATGTATACTATGATTATGAGATTTAACAAATAAATATCAAAACTGTATTCTTAAATGAGAATCTTCACGAAGATGTGTATATGATACAACATGAAGGTTTTGAATTTAATAAATTTCTCAACAAAGTATGCAAGCTATAGAAATCCATTTATAGACTTAACCAAGCTTCAAGGAGTTGGAATATCTATTTTGATGAGATAATCAAATAGATTAATTTCATAAAAAAATATGGATGCACCATGTGTTTATAAAAGGGTTAATGAGAGTTGAGTTATTTTTCTAATATTATAAGTAGATGATATATTATTGATACAAAACGATATTCATTTGCTCTAATCAGTAAAGATCTAGTTATTCAAGAATTTTTCTATGAAAGATATGAGAGAAACAACCTATATACTGGAAAAAGAATCTATAGAGATAGGTCTAAAAATTGCTTGGATTATCTTAATTTACGTATATAGATAAGATGTTAAAATAAATTAGCATGGAAGAATCTAAAAGATGATACTTACCTACTTCACATGGGATACATCTCTTCAAAAACATGTGTCTTAAGACAAAAATTAAGAGATGTATGATGGAAAAAAAATTTTATGCTTTGACTATAAGATTCATAATATATATGATGTTATGTACAAGACCATATGTATCTTATACTTTGATCATAACGAGTATATATCAATTTAATCCAGGTGAGGGTCACTAGAAAATAGTTAAAAACATTCTTAACTACTTAAGAAGAATGAAAAATATCTTTTTCATCTATGAATGATGAAATTATAGTTCATGGTTATTTAGATGCTAGTTTTTAATCATATATTGACAATAACAAATTTTAGTTAAGATATGTTTTACTCTAAATAATGATGTTATAAGTTAGAAGAGTTTGAAATAAGAGACCATAACATAATTTACAAATGAAGCCAAATACATCTCTACGTATGAGGTGATAAAAAAAGGTTGTTTGTATCAAGAAACTTGTCAATGAACTAGGTGTGGTTCCTTGTATTGTTAATCCAGTAGCCTTGTACTATGATAACAATGAAGTCAATACATAAACAAAAGAATTAAGGTCTTATCAATGATTTAAATAAGTTCTTGAGTGATTTTATTTGGTTAGAGAAATCATAAAAAGAACAAATATAAAGATAGAACAAGTATCTAATGAAGAGAATCTTACATATCCTCTCACTAAGATATTGTCCCAGTAAAAACATGATCACCATATGAAGGGGTATGATATTAGATACATGAGCGAATGAATTAACTACAAGTGAGATATTGTCAATGTATGTACCTTGTAGCTAATTAACTAGTTACATATAGCACTAACTTTATTCATGTAAAATATATTTATAATTAATAATGTTTTTTATCTTTAATATTCATTTATCTTAAATTAATGATCCTAATAATAAATCTAGAGTAAAGATAAAGTTCTTAGAACAAAAATATTTTGTAAAGAAAATTACAAAGCGGTTATAATTACGAGGTTTCTATTACAATAAGCATTGTTTTTAAATATTCCTAGTCAATACTCTATAAATTTGAGTTGTTGAGACTGATAAATATTATATTTTTTTTTATGAAATAAAACAAATGTTCTCATAAGCTAGGATATTAAGGATACCTAGAACTAATATATAGGTGTTTGTCAGATGACATGTATACTAAATATACCAACATGATAATTTCATATGAAGAGACCACTTGTGTCTATAGAAAAGCTCACATGATAGTTATGCAAGTGATTTTTAGACTTAAGATTACCAAGTTATCTTATGTCGGAATGATATGCTTTGATTTTGACTATATATTGTCATAATAAAAGATAATAAACGGGTAGACATTATATATAACATGAATTATATAAAGGTATTTGAATGAGATTTAAAAAAAGTTTTAAATTTTATTCAAATATTTAATGACTATAAGTATTATGAACGAACATGATTTGACATACCATATACACTTCATGCTATAGCATCAAAATCAAAACATTCTTGATGAAAGGAAAATACTGCTCATGGTGCTTTTCTAATATTAAGGATCATGACAAATTGTTAGATGATGCACTTGATCTTTAAATGTAAATCATTCAATTGTTGAATTCATAATAAATTAAATTATTTAATTTGTTTAATCCTTTTTTTATTAGGATTATAATTTATATTTGGTTAATCATATTAGGAATCTAATGGGTCATGAGTCATAAACAATAAGAACCATTAGTCAGGAATTAAATTGAGATGATTAATTAAGTATGACTTAATTAAAGATATGTTTTAGAAATTATAAAATGAATGTAATTAATGCAAGGATTACAATTCTAGATCTATAAAAAAACAAGTATGGACTTTATTGAATAAATTTATAAAATTATTTTGAAATAATATACATGATATTATTCATGAGGAAAATTAATATTGTTATTTATAAAGTTATTAGAAATTCTTTATAAATAAAATGATATGTCTTATATTTTTTGTAGAGAGAAAAACTATGTAGGTTAAAAAACATACGTACAGAGAAACACTTGAAACAAAAATAAAGAGCTAACACTCAAAGGCATATCAATCATTATTTTTTTTAAAATGGTTTTAAAAGATTTATCACTAGTAGTTTGTGTAGATTACTGTTAAAGACTGAATATTTGGAGAGCTTGTGGTTTGTGAAACTCAACCTTAAATAAATTGATAAAACATTAGAAAGAAGATATGATATTCAAGTAATCTTTGTATAAATAGTAAATGTCTTTAAATTATCTAACAAGATTCTTGGGACTCCAAAACAAATTAAAATTATTATTTATGTTATGTTTATGTGCTTTTAAGAAAGCCAACAAATTGTAGTGCAACAAGGACATCATATATTTAAGGGAAAAGAATATGATGCTTTATATGTTACACATGAGGATTATATGGAGATTTAATAAGATAAAACAAATGGTTAATTGACCAATTTTATACAATGAATATAAGAGGCGTACCAAGCTTCTCTCCTAAGCTTGAAAGCGTTACACACCATGCGAAAATAACCTCCAAAAACCAATATACTAACAAGATATTTTATACAACGTATGTAGTAAACGGTTGGTGTGATGGAATTGTTTGTAAAGGTAATTTAATGTTTGATAGGTTGCTAAAACCGTCTCAAAGTTTATGGTCTTTCCAAGGTTGATATAGACTAAAAAACATAGAAGGTCAGGTTTGGATAGCTTGAACACCTGTAGAGAAAATTCATTGAAAGGTTTAAGAACCCTCTGATGCCTAAGTTAACTTAAGTATAAGATAAGAGCCTTGTGAGGGTGTGTAGTTGCAAAGAATATTCACTTATGATTTAAAAAAAAAGATGAAGCCATTTTTCTCCTTCTAGTAAAAAAAAACTTATATTGGGGGGTTCAAGACTATGTTTATAGCCTTAAACCTATATGGATATCTCTGTGTAAGGGTAAGATATTCAATGTTCTCATCTCTTATAGCTTTAAGCTACTTGAGGATAAAGATCTAGAGTGACAACGAGTAACTATAAAGGTTGTTATAGTTATGAGTTTTGTAGATTGTGTACTATTAATAATGATAACAAGATCAATATAGAGGGGGCACATGGCTAAAGGGTGTGCCTTCATTTAATGCATTTATATTTTTTTCACTATAATTAGCTGCAAGCACACCAAGTTTGACTAGACAATAGTGCATTTGAGTATAGTAGCTAGTCTCAGGTGAATTAGCCTCTTCGAGTATAGTAGCCGGTTTTTGGTGAATCAGCCTCATCCAAGGTTTAGTTTATCCATGGGATTTTATTAAGCCTCCTATATAGGAGTGTTGTTATATTGGTGATCCAAACCTCGTGATCATGCGGTCACGTAACCTATAATCAAGATTGAGATCTGATTCTAAAAAGTCAATAGAGGTCTGATATGAGTGTAATACAATGAAAACATATCTTAAGACACCAACACTATTGAAATGAAATCAAATGATGTCATGAAGCCAGTTAATCTTTGATTAGTTAGATTCAGTTCGTTTAAGAACCACAAGATGCAAGGGTCTCTCACACACGTTAAACTAAAAAGTTTAGAAGTATTATTCATTAAAGGTGCTGAAATTTAGGCTTAACATGTGTTTAAATAGTTATAATAAATTGACCCTAATGGATCTACCCTTGTAGGTTGAATTGACCTACTTACAAAAACTAACCCAAAACTTTTACTAGTGAGCTCAAACTCTGATCCAAACAAATCTTGAATCTTAGCTGAAATTCAAAGTATTAATTAAGCTTAAACATTGAAATAATAATGAAAACAACAAGTCTGGATAATAACTTGTTGATGCTGCATATAATATAAAGAAAAACAAGATAAAATATTTCAATTCCTTAGCTTAAATAACTCTTGATCGAGATCCACCTTCTTAAATACTATAGGATTACCTAGCCAACTTCTAATGTCTTTTAGATGCTCGGAAATCTGATCTGAATAGAAATTTAATTATTGAAATTTTTTTTTCTTGTAGGACTAGGATTTCCTTTTAGAACATGAAAAATAATATTAGAAATTAATTATCCTTGTAACCACCCATCACTTTCTTTCCTTGACTAGGAGAATCAAATATTTAACATTAAATAATTCTTCCAAGTCTAGGATTCAAATCTAACAGCCCATTTAGTTTCCTTGCAGTTTCCTTGCATGACTAGAAAACTTATTCTTTGTTGTTAAATATTCTCATAAATAATAGGAACAATAATGAATGAATTTCCTTTTCAATTTTAAGAGAATATTTTGTTGATCCTTGTAAGAAAAGGATACCACCATCTTAATTATCCCAGGCCAACTTTGAACCCCATATGACCCAAACTCATACTTACTAATATAACATGAATCAGACCTAATACAAGCTCCCAACAAGCTACTTTGTTGCCCCAATCAGACCCATACATGGGCTGACTTGATTTGACTTAATGAACCATAAAAAGGATTGGACCGAACTTATTATTATGTACAAATTAACCAAGGCTGGCTATAACTATCCCATATCAAAAACCTATCATGGCCGAATAAAACACAAGCTAAATTCTAAGGAAAAACACAATATTGGTCGAATGGCCTACCCATCAAACTCAAGCACAAAATCAAAGGCCCTTTATGAGAAATCCATGGTTGAACCATATCATTCCCTCTCTCTTCAAGAAGATTTGTCATCGAATCTTTAATAGGAATAATGGTTGTTTCATAGGCATGTTGTTTAAACCTCTAGAATTCCTTTCTTACTAACATTTACCCCCAACAACACTGTATGGACATAGCAGCTGATAATGATTTCAAATAAGAATGTCTTACTAACAACTTACACATATATTTTTGAATAATAACCATGGCTACTATCTTTTGTTTTCCATGCTTGGAGTGTTGTTCCTCATTTTCCATCGAAGTATGAAGGTTATAAAATAATATTCTACACTTATCAACTTCACATTCTAAAACCCCTACACAATACATGCCTTAGTTTTTTCCATTCTTAATCTAAAGCCCTCCTTCGTCCCCTCTCCATTACTGAAAATACGATATTTTTTTTATATACCAAAATACTCAATTCAACATAACCAATCAAGGTCAGATGCTTTTACAACACAATCTAATTATGAATATAAACTCCAGAATCAATAAATATACTGAAAACAAGTAAAATAATACTACGATTATAATTTCACGAGTAGTAATACAAATTCCTATAAATTGTGAAAGAAACGAAGACGCGAAATAAAACAAAAGCGAAAATTAATGAAGATACTTATTTGACTTCTAAATAACCTCAATATAACAGAAACAAACTGATTTGATCAAAATAAACAATAGACAAACACGTTTTGAAACCATATCAATTGGGCTCTATAGACACCCATGTCTAATTTAATGGTAAGATTCATGGACTTGTTGAGCCATCTAGACTCTCACTGACCCAAATCAATGACCCGTGAGTCTATTATGGCTTTGAGTTCGCACTGGGATATAAGCTGTACCCAGGGGTATAACCTGAGGCATCAGTGTTTATACTGATACTTATAAAGTTTCCTGGAATAATTCATAGATGGGTGGAGATCACTAGAAGGTGAAAAAATATAAACACAAACAAGAAGGTTTATGTTAGCTAGTGGTACTTAAAGAGAGTAAACTAGCCCTTTTTCTTTGAGTTCTTCCACAAAATGGCGTCGTCCGTGTTTTTCAGAAGAGACCAAAAGTTAGGAGAGAAAAATCGAGACAGAATCAAATCACATGCGTGTCGGGAGTCAGCTGAGTTCGCGTTATTGCAAACTCGAAAACTGTTTGACAAAAAGGTCATTTAACGTTATGCATTGCTACAAACATGCTAACAACGTTTTTGCAAGGGTTACTGGGGAGAAAAATGCTAACCACGCTATCACATTAATTGAGATTGATTGCTAAAGCAAACTTCAGCAAGTTTCTAGAGGCCTTTCATTTTGCATCTTTGACGTAGAAAACCTATGCATCATCCTGGACAACCCCTGTCGTCAGGTTATTAATTTGGTGAACAATAATAGAAAATATTATAATGAGGCCCGACATGAAGGTTTGAGCTTTGATTTGGATTCATTTTTAGTATGGTATTAAGGATACTTTGAGGAAATGGTTAAGATCAATTTTTTTTCTTTTTTTTTAAGTGATGGATGTTATAGAGTTAATATAAAAAACGTTTTAAGAGCTTCAATTGTCCAGAAGCTTTTATTCTTGAATTAAATTAGTTCTTTAATTATACATAATTAACTATCAATTGCTTTGTCTAAAAAATATTCAAGAAATTTCTTTATAACTATGGGGATGAGTCTCCCTCTCTCTCCCTCTCTCTCCCTCTACCCTAACAAAAGGAGTTGTTTCCACTTTCTTGATTGAAGGAGCAATCAATCATTGCTGGTACACTTTAAATTTTTCAAAGACTATAATTTTGGTAATGAAGTGAAAAGCGACCTTGCATCTTACACACCATGTTTTAATTGTTACCGCGTAGAGTCTTTACATTCACGACACTCATCCAGCAAAAACGTCACAGCAAGATAACAATAAAAAAGAGTTAAACGAATTAATTTTTTAGGTTTTTAAATAGTAAGGAGTATGTTATAATCATATTAAACAAACAGGGACAAAAAAAAATTTTAAGCATATGAAAATAATTTTTATATCAAAATATTAAAAAATAATATAAAATTATTTTTGGAATATTATATAATATTTTTAAATTTTAACTTAAGATAATTATTTAATATGGTTTTAATTAAAGTTTTATTAACTATATGATTGAGAGTTTGAATCATATGACTCTCATTTTTGTTATTAATTTAGATCAATATAAAGTAATTGGAAACTGTATAAGTTTGGATAATTCAAATGATTTTATTAATTTTGAGTTTAAATATCATAAATTACTTTTTTTTCCTTTTTAAAAGAGTCATTGAACTTTAGCTTCAATTGATTGGATTTTATTAGCAAAATCAGATTTGTTTCAAATAATTGATTATTCTTTTCTATTGAATTCCTTTGCTTCCCTTGAATTTAGGGATTTCGAAAGTTGGCTAAAATAAACTCAAGGTTTTTATTGTTAATATAATAGCAGTAGCTTGAATCCTCATGTATATATTAGGAGAAATTTTATTAGTGATTTCTTATTATTTATCCCACTTTAAAGAAAAGAATGGAGAAATTATAGGTGAAAATATTCCTATCATTTTTTGTGGGTCATGAGTTTTATTTTTTTTCTCCACTTTATATTTATATCTTTTTTTTAAAGTAGACCTATGAAATAATTACTCTATGAACACTATAAAATTTCTTATTATATCTATAAAAAAAATAGAAAAGTCTGAAAAAAAAACCAAGCAACATCAATATTTTTTTTATATTGGGTTATTTTTTGGTAAGTTCTATTTTATTTGTATATGAGAGTCACAATTTTTAAACCTGATTCTGGAGTTGATTCAAGGTAAGTTTTGGATTACGAGTCGAGTGAGTTGATTCGAGCTAATTCAGATCAACTTAATTTTTTTTATTTAGTTGAAAATAAAATTGACATTATTTTGAAAAAAAATTAATAGATCTTGATTGAGTTTTAACCGATAACCGAACTGACCAAGTCATAAATCATATTAGATCAGTTCTTCTTAATTTTATTTTCATTAAAACTCGGCTCAAATTATATCTTAGTATTAAAACATTAGCTAGGTTGTTTGTGTTTTAAAACAACTAGGAGGGGTTTCGCTCTCTAACAACAACCACACGTGACAACAAATGCTCGAGGAAGTTAACATCTAGGTAGTGACTAAGTGATAAGAATTTGGGATCAACAGATTTGCTCCCTCTATAGTCTCAGATTTGAGTTATGTGGTTGCTCATATGATAGTCACTGAAGGTTTATATGGTCGTTAACTTCAGGGCCTGTAAAATTAGTTAAGATGCGTGCAAGCTAACCCAAATATCTACGTTAAACTAAAAAGAAAAATGCACGAGGAAGTAAATAGAAAACTCACCATGTGTCGCTAAATAAGATTTAAAATGCCGATAAGGGGCATGACGCCGAGTGCTGGCTAGTAAATTAAAAAAAAAATACTGCAGTTAAGAGTGGTTGCTGCGTCGTTTATCAGACAAAAACAATGATTATCGGCATGGAATTCAGATGATGGATAAAATGATTAAGCTTCTAGACCACTTGAATTTCCGTAACTATATTTTCCACATGTAGATGAAGTCCATAAAAGATATTTACAAGAAAAAGTTACTCCTCTTATTGTAATTTATTTAACAATAGAGGATTTCCAGAAACTTTTCTTTGTGTTTGTGCTTGAGTGAATCATCATTTTATCCTTTACATTATTATTATTATGATTATTATTATTATTATTATTATAATGTTAAAAGATTAATTCTGATTGATATGTTTAATAAATTCCACTAATAATAATAAAAAATTGTACTAATTAATATGGGATCTATGAAAACGTTGTAATAAAAATTAATACAAAATAAATAAATAAATAAATTATCCACGATCTATCGATCAACAGTCGTAAATGGTTGGTCATGGTATCATATTAATACAACATATAAAATTATTAGTAAAGCAAACCAATCCATCGATCAATTAGTGTTCATATATATATATATATATTATATATATATATATATATCTTGACATTAATTTAACGTTTTCGATTATGTATTAGGAGGTAATACTCCATGCACTAGTTTATAAAAGTGATTTCTTAGTTTACCGTAAGAAATCTAAGTGTTTGGAAAATGAAATGAAATATTCAGATGGATATATATTTATTTTTTAATGTATTTTAAGAGCATCTTAATTAAACTCGATTTATTAATTTACATGAAGTAATATAGAATGAAAATAAACAAAATCATAGAGAAAAAATGTATTGGGAAGTTCAATTTTAAAAATAAATCTATAACTTTTTTAATAATGTATCAAGAATACAAAGCAATATAAAAAAAATTAAGAATGAGTTTCTCATCATAAAATTTAATTAAAAAAATTAATAATGGAACTTAAACTCAACTGTATTAAAATTCAATAATACTCGGTTTATAATCTAATAAAGTGACAAATCAAATTCACTAATTTGGGTTTCTTTTGGAATAAGTTCAATGACCAGCTAACAAGTTTAAATCACTTGAGTTTTTCTATATATGCACAAAAAATGGCCAAGTCTTTAAGCTAGAACATACATTCTAGATTCATTATTTCTTTTTAATAAATGAGATCTAGGTCCAATATAACATAATATGATAAAATCTATGCAAACAATTTAGAAATACTAAATTAGAGAGATAGTAACACACAAAAATAACACTAGTTGCAGGAAGGGAAAGAAAGAAAGAATTATTAACCCTGAGTGGTGTAGCTCAACTGGTCAGGTCTTGGATTTTTCTCTAAAAAGTCACTAGTTCAAGTCTCATGCACAAACCTCAGAGTCACTGGATGGTGATATGGTTGTTAACTTGAGGGCCTGTGATATTAGTCAAGGTATGTGCAGCCGATCCAAACATCCATGTTAATCTAAATTTTTTTTTTATTAACATATGCAAATATTCAAGAATTTGAATATCCGTTTATAAGTATGACTCGTATAACTTAGTTCATAGGTTAATATTGTAAGGTTTTTTTTTTTTAATCCAAAAGGATGCTGATACTTGTACTGCTCACACACACAGCATTAATCTTTCTAAAACCTAACTTTCCACTCGCAGAAATAACATTAATTGTGTAAGATGGGGAAACATATTTTCTTTCCTTTAGAAATTTGTCTTGCTAATAAATTAGTATGGTACTTTTTAATTAAATTGTCAAGAGTCAGAATTGTAATTTTTTATTTATTTATGGGAATGTCTATTAGATATTTTATATGTTTTTTCTTTATTAATTTTCCAAAGAATATAATTGTAAATACTATTTTTAATTCTTTCAAATCCCTTAATGTTTTCGAACCCAGCTAAAGTTGCCTTGTGGCCATGACAAAAATAATCGCGGGGTTTTCCATTAATATTTACTGCGTAGGACGCTAGTGTCCACTCCTCCTACAATAGTATGAAAGTATTTTGTTTTGTTTTTTTGAACTTCATCGGGGCCACGCGAGAACACATTGACGAACCCATCATTTCTTTCTCGTTGTGGTGGTTGCACAAACAAAACAAAGGGGGGAGAGAGAGAGACCCACCCATCATCTTTTTCTCGTCGTGTTGGTTGTACATGTAGAAAGAGAGAGGAGAGAGGCCTGTGGTTGTTTGAGAGAGGTTCTTGTCCATGGAGATGTTAAGGTCGAGTGTCAGAGCTGCGATGGGGGCGTTCCTTCTGTAGTCTAGTTGCCACCAACGTCCATGTGGGACCTAAACTGATACCCTACTCATGGACCCACTTTGAATTTCCAAAAAAAATTCCCTGTCACCATCAATGTAGGTCGGTCGCTCTTATCAGACGCACAGTAGAATGGAACCCCACTTGAAGACCAACGCTACAGTCACCATGATATCAGACCTTTTCTCATGTATTTTTGGCCGTTTATGTCCTTCCGCCCATATATATATAGTCCAATGTACATACTCATTTTGGTACACCACCAATATTTCAGTTACTCTAAGACTTTCTCCATTCATATATTTTGTCCTAACCCCTCTTCCTCACTCCCTCATTAATGACAGAAAACATGAGTATATCTGTGAATGGGCAATCTCAGGTCCCTCCTGGCTTTCGATTTCACCCCACAGAAGAAGAGCTCTTGGATTACTACTTGAGGAAGAAGGTCTCGTATGAGAAGATTGACTTAGAAGTGATCCGAGATGTTGATCTTAATAAGCTCGAACCATGGGATATACAGGGTGCTTAGACGTTTTTCTAAATCTTCCTCATGATTTCTTTCTAATTTATTCAATTCGTAAAAGAAATCTTATACTTTTTCTCTTTTTCCAGAACTATAGTTTTTTATTTCCTCTTCAAATGATTGTATTAGATGTGTGCCGAATTAAGTGGTGTTAATGACGATTCGGTTTTCTGCAGAGAGATGCAAAATAGGAACCGCCCCACAAAACGATTGGTACTTCTTTAGCCACAAGGACAAGAAATATCCAGCCGGTACGCGCACCAATCGAGCAACTGCTGCGGGATTTTGGAAGGCTACTGGCCGTGACAAGGTGATATACGGCACTGGCAAGCGGGTTGGAATGAGGAAGACTCTTGTGTTCTACAAAGGCCGAGCCCCACATGGACAAAAATCCGATTGGATTATGCATGAATATAGGCTGGACGATAATCCCAGTGAAACCAATGTAAGCCTCTTTCAACCATGGGTCAGTGGTCATGTTTGCATTATACATGTTCATACAAGTAAGATGTTTTATTTATGTCAAGGTCTCCAATGTTATGGGAGAGGCAGCACAGGAAGATGGCTGGGTGGTTTGCCGTATCTTCAAGAAGAAAAATCTCAACAAAACCCTAGACAGAGCTATGAGTTCATCACCCATCACTGCAGATACCAGGAACCAGACGTTAAGTTCTTGCAATGAGGGCTCTCTAGATCAAATGCTTCATTACATGGGAAGTACTTGCAAAGAAGAAAATGAAGCAGATAATAGTGCTAGATATCTTTGGCCTATTGACACAGCAATCAACCATGTCCACCATGATAATAGATTCATGGAACTTCCAAGCTTAGAGAGTCCAAACTCTACCAGTAGCCTAAACTTTTACCAATCCATGATCACAGAAAATGAAGGTTCAATAACTAACCAGGTGAGTTACCCCTTAGACTCTGGCCTTAACAACTGGGTTGCCCTTGATAGTCTAGTTGCTTCTCAAATCAATGGCCAGGCTGAAACCTCTAGGCAATCAGCGTGCTTCCCCAATGACCCCACCATGACTTATTGTACCCCTACTGATCTTCATCATGATCTCCAATTCCCAACCCTACGATCATCATTTTCGTTTCCATCAAACAGATCTTACCATGAAACTCAAGATTATAACAGTGAAATCGACCTTTGGAATTTTTCCAGTAGATCATCGTCCGACCCACAATGGCACTTGCCAAACACCAGTGTATAGCAGAATTACCCTAGAAATAAACATTCTATAGTTCCAAAAGACAGAAGAGTATTATGATGACGGCAGTAGTTAATTATATATGTGTGTGTGATAATAATGCAAGTAATATATAGTATAAGAGTTCTTAGATGGGATGGCATTGTCATCCATTATATTTGCTTTATCAAGATGTCTGCCATTTTTGAATTTGTTTTTCTAGAAACCTAGCTGACTGTGGCTGTGGTGTATATGATTATACCTTTCTAACTGCGCATTAATAATTCTATCCTTTTATTCTTCTCTTACCTGATTCAGATTGTTTCAAAAGAGAAAAAAAAAAAAACAAAAGGCATGATCAAGATGGTCATGTGTGTAATTATTTTTGAGTTGAGTCACATGGTTTGTCGAGTTGTTGAGGTGCTGAGCTTAAGGGCTTATTTGGGATCCATGTAATATCATGAAAAAAAAACAAAAAAAGAAAAGAAAAGAGAAAGTTGTAGGACCAGACCATTTTTGCTAAAGAATGAAGAATTCGAGAGAGATTCTAGCAAATCGCTGCTTTGAAAGGCATCGAGCAGGCAGAGATGAACGTCTTCTGGCTAATATTTAGTAATGTTGTGCTCGTGATTTTAAGAATATATTAAAATAATATTTTTTTTAAATTTAATTTTGATATTAATATCTCAAAATCATCTTAAAAAAACCTAAAAAAATTAATTTAAAAAACGCGAAAACAAATGTCTCCTAGCTAGGAGAGAGGGAAATGGAAGTATTTGTAGCTTTGACAGGGATTAATTAAGTTGACTTGTTCCAAGACATTATTTGTCCACAAAGGAAACAAGCACCAATAAAAACCAAGAAAAGCTGTTCGGCAGTGAAAAACGATCGATCCACGACAGTCAGTCATGCATGCGTATCTCCATCAAATTTACGAGGAAGCTTCTCTTTTTTGGAGAAATGTTTTTTCATTGTCTCCTTTCTCTCCTTTTTTTTTTTTTTTCTCTTCAATAAATTCCACATAATATATAAATTTTCCCGTCCCAGCCAAAAGCGCCAACGCCGGCATATCTGAACAAGTTCAAGCTCCCATACTCAGAGGCATGCTTTTAAATCACCACCACAAACAAAAGAAAGCAATATTATTTGAAGTGTTCTAGAATAGTACTTTGTTAACAAACAAAATGATAGCGTTGAAGTTTGTCTCTTTTATTCTTTTTAGGTTCAACCAAGAAGCAGAATCATTGCTAATATTTCTTATTTAAAAAATTTATTGAATTTAAAATAAGATTTTACTTACGAACGAAATTGATTTTACACATTTTTACTATAAAAATAATATGATCATTGATCATTTTGTGTGTAGATAAACAATATTAATAATTTTGGGTAATTAGAGCATGGCACGAAAAAACTAGTTCTTAATTGGGTATACTTGAGTGAGATTTGTGAATTTATATACAAAATTATAAACCAATTTTTTTTATAATAAGGTAATATATTCTTTTTAACTTTTTTGAATGTATTCTAAGTGTACGTTTAAGAAGTTAGAATTAAATTAAGAAAAAGGTACAAATAAGTTAAAATAAATAATCATTAGTTCTATGATATTATTTTATGACCAATAAATCCGCTTTCAAGTTCTTCTTCCAAACAAGTTTGGTATTTTTTTTTTAAAAAAAAACAAAGATTATCATTAACATTTTTTTCTTTTTTAAAAATAAGGCTTACAAATACAAAGAATTATGTTTTTCCTCTTTTATAATCATATTTTTATTCAATTTTTTAATTTATAATACTGATAATATAAGAAAAATTAATTACAGCAATAAAAAAGTTTACAAGTGAGAAAAATTAAATATTTATAAATTTTTTATAAATTGTTTTTCAATGAAAACTGAAAAAAGAAAGAGAAAAATAAAAACCACTTGAATGGTAATTTTTAAAATATTTATGAAGGATAATATATGTACTATAATTAAATATATTTTTTAATAAATTATGAAATTACTTATTGGTATTAGAAAATTATCATAGAATTGAATGATCATTTATTTTTTAAAAATAAATTTATTAGTATTGTTTTCTATAATTAACTAGGATATAAAGATATTTCTTCTATTACATATAAATTGTAGAAGGATCCTCCTATATGTGATGATTGTTACAATTGAGCCTTCTGAATGTATTTTATAATTCCTATTAAAGAATTTTATTGCACCCGAACATGATGTTAGGGACATCTATAATTAATAGAGAAATTGAAAAAAATATAGTCGCAACCTAGTAATTTAAAAACTTAAGAATTTTAAAATAGATACTGGTTTCACAGATCTAGGTAAAAATAAGATGACTATGCATATGGAAATATAAATATAACCCTTACTATATCCTTTCAAACAAAATGTTATATTTACTATGTTTTTTCTCTTAAATTACATGCCATTAACTATGTAAATTATTTTTTAGATTATTCATGATTTATCCTAATTAATTTCTAGTATTTTGTGAAAAAATAATGTTCACCCCTAAAAATAGGAGGCTCATCAATTATATATTTTGTGAAAACGTTGATGTCGTCTATAAAAATAAAAAACTCATTGATAAGCCGTTCACAAAAAAAAAGGATGTTCAATTTGTCTCTAAAATAAGAGACTCGTTAATTAGAGCATTCATAAAAAATTTAACGGTCATCCCTAAATATGGGAGACTTGTGAATTAGGATATTCATTAAAAAAAATTAGCATCTAGCCTAGAAATTAAAAGACTCGACAATTATTTTATTAGCAAGAAATTTGAATATTTGTTCCTAAAAAAATAAGAGCCTTGTCAAATTGACCATTCAACTCGTCGATTATGCTATTTGCAAGAAATTCGAATGTTTGTTCCCTAAAAAATATAAGCTTTATCAAATTGACCATTCACAAAGTTTAAATATTTGTCTTTAAAAATAAAAGACTTATCAAATTAGTCAATCAAAGAATTTATAAATTATTGCCAACATCATGAAAATTTATCGATTTATTTTTAATTTTGAACACACATGATATATATGACAATGGATTTAAATTGATGAAGTATGCAATTAACATAAAGAAAAGAAGACAAAAGTAAAATAAAAACCTTTGACTATTTTTTTGTTATAGATTTTACAAACTAAAGGAACAAACATTCCTCCTACCATGTATAATCCACTACATATGGATTGGAATCCTAAAAGGTTAATCTTTTTATCCTATAAAATTAAGACTCAAAAGGCACCTAAAACCAAATCATACTACATAACAACAAGTCTCCTAATAGTCATTCATTTTACATAAAAGAACTCTTTCTAGCATATTTTTCTCATGAATTTCACAATAATAATAATAAAAATTATGTTTTGTAATTGTTAACTTCTAACAAGTGAAACCAAATCTCATGTGTAGCAAGCAAACCATAAGATATGCAATGATTAATTAGCTTGAGAAAAATGATGAGGACTTACCTAAATGATGATATTATTGTTGGTGTTGCCACCATATTATTGATATTTCTTTCATAAGGTGAAAGATGCAACTCTAAACCTAGTGAGGTTGTTATTGTTGCAATGTAGATGTTGTTTTCCTTCTTTTTTAGCAGGTCTTATTATTCACCCTCCTTAAGCTTTATTTTTTTATGCCTTACAATTGTTATAGATGTTGCTACTATTTTGATTGTGGAGGTAAGGCTGATATATAGAAAAAAAAACTTCTTGTTGCTACTGCTAAACGCCTAAAATAGCCAAAAATTCAAGAATGGAAGATGAGGCTATTACTGCAACTACAGAGAATAGTATTCATCATTACTTTGAAAACCATTCAACAAAACTTCAAAGTTCTATTCCCTTCTTTGTTCTAAACCTAAAATTTTCTAACCATATTTCTCCTTTCTCTCTTAGTTTCATATTATTATTTCCCAACACAGCTTCTTTCCCCTTTTTCTTCTCTCTCAATCTCTCTCGCTCTCTCTCTCTCTTCTATTTTCTTTTTCTCTTTATACTTTTTTTGCTCTTTTTTTTCTTTTTTCTATCTCTTCATTTTTCTTTCATGGATTGAGAGTAGGTGTTATTTACAGGAGCTAAGGGATATTCTAGGGTTTCTCTACGTGAACAAATCACAACCCTTGAACCTCCTTTAAAAAAAATCATAACCATTCAGCCATATTTAACAAAGTTATACCAGAATATAGCAAGTAAATAAGGTGGTTAGGAAAAGAGTTTTGGCATAGTTTAGTAACATTTTAGAGGCTTATATATGCATGGTTTTGGCCTAGGGCTCTAAGTGGTATGGCATGGAGTATGGTTGTGTGTTGTTTGTCTCTTAAGTGGAGATAAAACAAAAGATTGAAAGGGGCAAAGTTAACTTCTTAGGTGAAGAACTTCAAAAACTGTAGACCTAGGTCTAATAAAGAAAAAGAAAGGGAAGAAAAAAAAATGACATCATTTCTCTTGTATTGAATGACATCATTTTGATCTTAGAAAAAATAAGGGTTTAATATTTAATAAAAAAATAATGTAGTTTTTTTGGTTTTGGTCATTGGTCTTGTAAATCTTTATTCTTTACTCAAATTGGATTTAGTCTTTGGATTTCTTTTAATTTTACCCATAATCTGACCTAATTAAATCCCTATATTTTATTGTGTTTTGTAGTGTAGTTCTTGATTCACCAATTTATGTATTTTTTATTAAATTGACTCTAAATTTCAGTTTTTATCTTCAATTAAGTCCCTGATTGAATGAATAAAACCTCCTAATTTTACCACCTCTTTCATCTTAGTCCTTAGTCCTTTGATTTTTCAAACTTCAACCAATTTTAGCCTCTTTCTTTATTCTTCCTCTCAAATCAAACCCTTAATTTCCCCTTAAAAATTATTCTTGCCTTTTGTACCTGCTTTAGCTTAGTCCCTGCCTTTTTGAATTTAATTATTTTTTTTATTTTATCTCTATTTGTATTTGTATTTTATTTTTTGTATTTTTATCTTTTTTCCAGCAGTTGCCTTTTTTATCTCTAAAATTTGTCAAATTTTATTTGCATAATATTTTGATGTAATACTTTTTGAGGGGGTGAAGGTTGGGTTATGAAAAAATATATAATTGATATGAAGTTAATTATAATTTCTTAAAATTTAAAATAATAGAAGATCTTCATATCTAAAGATAGGCTTTCTCTGAGTCAAGGAGTTTGGACAAAAATTCATTTATAATATCATTGCAATATACAAGTCCTTAAGCGATTATTGCCTTAAAATTATAAAATTATTTATTAATACTTAATATTGTTAAATAAGTTGCTATAAAACATAATTATTAGTATAACTCAATACTTAAAGGATAAGTTAACCACTTTAATTTTGAACATTTTTCAACTGAATTATTTGCTTCGTACTTTCTTTCTGTTTTTTTTTTTTTTTTTGTAAAATTGCATAAGGCATTCTTTATCTACGCAAAACTAATTTCATGCCTGGTTGAGTAGTTTGGCAAATGAGCAGTTGGTAGTGTCTGCATATGGACGTTTGTAAACATAACGTTTCCAAGGAAGATTATAAATACTCACATGAAACAAATATCTTGAGCTAATTTACCACAGCTTTTCATTATTGTGATGTCTGGTTTAATAAGTTAATTTGAGTGATTTAAAATTTTAATTTGGTTTTAAATTATAAAAACTCAATTTTATAATCGACCCGTTGAACTCAAATCACAAATATTTTAATTTTTTGACGTAGTATACCTACATTAATTTTTATATTATATATAGTTTATATTCATATAATTTCTTAACTTTTAACGTGGAATAAGTACACCACACTTCACATTTTGTTTTTTGAAATATATATTGCTATGAATTATTTTTTTTTACTTTTCAATGTAAGATAATTATTCTGCATTTTATATTATTTTTATAACATATATTTATAAGTACTATTTAAAAAAAATTCATATGAGATACTAAAATTTTAAACATAATTTTTTTTATAAATTCAGCTAAATTAACCCATATAACCTAAAACCTGATTTTTTTAATTGAATGAATCTCAAATCGACTTTTATTTTTTTTTATTTATGTGGGGTGTTCGGTTCAGTTTGCGCGTATCAGAAATATTTTCCCACTGAATCGTGACACTTATTTCTTGAATGTTGTACGAAATCGTGACACTTATATGAATAAAATCGTGACACATAAATAAAGGCCTGACATCGAGTCAACTACAGGACATCTACAGAAAGTAGTAATTACATACACAAATGAAGCAACTGCTAGGTGCCTATATAAAAATTGAATTGTTCAAAAAAGTACCCCAAAGAGAACAAGTGAGAGACAACAGGCAGCAAGATTCCAGGCCGTGCCATCAATGCCACCAACCACCGATGCGTACGTCCTCTTTTTCTAGGCACGCAGCGACTGCCTGGTTACTTTTTTTACCCTTGGAATTCGACAACAACAATATTCGTATGCACAATCTCGAGTTTCTTTTTTTGTTGATCAATAATTTCTAGCCTCATTATGCATCTCGCCACCATTTTCCTTGGGACAAAAGAAAACATGTCTATCGTATTTCTTTAATTTCCTTGTTATATATGTTAGAAGATGGCAAGATATAAGGATTGGTGGCCTGCTTGATTCTAAAAAAAAAAAAGAGGCAATTCATCCATTTGAACTTGAAAGAATTGAATGAACTAGCCTGATTTTTAATCCATATGATGAAGATGATGATGATGATTCTTTCTTTTTTGTTCTTCAATTATATCATCATTAAAAAAAAAATTGTTGACCAAGGAAAGGGGATGCTTCTTCAAGATTCTCTTCAATGTACTCTTGACATTGTCGTTTTGGATATTATTTGTACTGTTAATTGACTGACTGATTTTTTTTATTTTTTTTTCTTGTAATTTATATTGTTTGGAAAAGGGAATTGCCTACGCGAAGCATTGTGTATGTAAGAGGTAGGTAATACTTGGGATTTAAAACATTTTTCCAATCTTTGGAAACACAACAACAAAATAGTAGCACAAAATCTCAAACAAGCCACAATAATATAAAGACGCCATTACACCATAATGGGATGTGCACTCGTAGGATTTCCATTGATTCAAGTCATAGAACACACTATTGCCCTTGATAATTTACCATTTACCTTAAGTAAAAATAATTATTAGGCATATCATAAGTTATATTTCTCTTTCTCACATAAACATATACATATATATAATCTTAAGGAGTAATATAAAATCATTCATTAACCTTCAACTAATGGTTTAAATTCTTAGATTAAGATGATTTTTTAAAATAATATTAGAGTTTTAATGCAATTATTAGGTATATCATAAGTTATATTTCCCTTTCTCACATAAACATAGAGCTTTTATAAATATTTACTAAAGATTAATACAAAACTAAATATTAAGTTTTTCCTAATAGTTTAAGTTTATGGATTGAAATGATTCTTTAACGTAATACTAAAACTTTAATAACCAAAAAATCAGGAGTTCAAATTTCACTACCTTTATTTTTTCTAATCAAATAGATAAAAATTAAATACAAGTCAGTAGTGGGTATCTATAAGTTTCAAACTTAAATAATTTTCACTAAAGAGGTTGTTTTAAATATTAAAATAATATCATTCACTAGACTTCACCTAATAACTTAAATTTTTGTATTGAAATTGTACTTTAATATGATACTAGAGCTTTAACGACCAAATAATTTAAGTGTTTGAAAATTTCATTGCCTTTATTTTTCTAATTAATTTAATAAAACTAAAAACAATGTAATAATTGATTTATAAAAATTTTAAACTTAAAAGATTTTAACTAAAAAATATGTGTTAAAGTATAATATATAATTATTTGTTGGGCTTCACATATCAATTTAAGTTGTTTTTTTAGTTAAGATGATTTTGTGGAAAAAATATTCATTATTCAACAATTATGAGTTAAGATATTGTAACATGGATTTGACAAGTGAAAGAGTATCAGAGAAAGGAATATAATTCTTGATATATTGAATAATATATTCTAGAAGTAATTCCATAATAATTGTGAAATGATAGCAAAATTAAAATTGTTAGTAACATAACTTTGCACACACCTATACATACACAAAATATGTCTTGTTCTTTTTCAATATGGTTACAAATGATCAACTTGATTTGAATATCAATTTTAAATTGGCTAATCTTAGTTAGTTGTGCTATTTGTTTTTATATTTGCAATCTATTGTTTTTTTTATTTGGAATAGATTTTGTTACAAGTAGTTTGAATTTTTTTTACTTTATCTTTTATAACTTTAACATACAATATTATTTTTACAGATGTATCTAGTTTTAATTGTTTTTGCTTTTTATTCAAATATTTATATGGCAAAACTAAATTTTAATCCATGGGTTTCATGTGGTTAGAACTTTGCCTTTGATCTTTTAAATCTAATTTTTGATCTGTAAGGATTTATATTTTTTTTGTTGGGAAATATACCTCTTGGTAACTTAAATATATTTTAGAACTTAAGAAGCTTAAAGTTTAACATGCCTAAGATTTCAAAGACTTTAAATTGTCCTTCTAATATTTTAGAAATTATGGTAATGCATCCTTACATCTCTTTATATATATATATATATATATATATATATATATATATATATATAATAGAATTAATAACTAGTACTTTAAGATTAATGTTTATACATTGAATTTAATTAAGTTAATTTTTGTAACCAAATCAAAGGTTGTTCTTGTACACTAAAATCATGCAAATTTGATCTAAAAGTATGTAACTGGTGTAATTTTATAAATTAAAGCATAGTTTGAATCCTAGTTGACTTCAATTTCCTCTATTATAATGTAATGGAAGGATATATAAGCATTTTGTTTTTAATTTTATAGCCCAAGATCCCTTGAGTTTTGTTGAGATGTGCCATGTATTCAAATCCTAATTATATAAGGACTTCACATTGAACAATGATAATATTATAGACTTAAGATTGTTTTGTCTACAAACATTCTTTATAGAATTAGGATTATAATTAATCCTTTACTCATTAGAATTAAGACACGTTCCACTACCAGATTTAACAGTTTTACCGACAAAAATTTCCATCGGTATTTACACATACTTTATTGGTAAATATTTTACCGATGGGCTCATGGACGGAAACAATCCATTGGAAAAAATCTCGTAAGTAATTTTTGGTTTGTCGGTAAGTTTATCGATAATTAATTTACCTATGGGTTTACAGACAAACAAAGCGTTTTTTTCTCGTTTCATTACTTCGGTATTTTCCTTGAGATGTTTACCATATCACCGATGGAATACCATATGCAATTTTGTCGGGGAATGTGTTAGATAAAGCATTAATTGTTAGTGCATTGGAACTCTCATTTCATCGATAAAAAAAGCATTAATTGTCACCGTCTTGAGAAGTGAAAAACACTTTAAGAAATAAATAGTTCTGATCGCCACTGAAATACACCGATGAAAACATTCCATTAGTATATCTGTGTGTAATTAACACTATGAATAGTACTAAAGAGAAGAGAAACAGTTCACTTCATCTCTGAAATATACCAACAAACACATTTTATTGGTATATTCGTGTGCAATTAACACGATGAACAATGCTAGGAAGAAAGGGAACATTTCTCTCCGCCTTTAGAATATACCAACGAACATTTATATCGGTATATCTGTGTGAAATTAACACGATGAACAGTGCTAATGAGAATGGGAATAGTTCTCTTTGCCTCTACAATATACCGATAAAAATATTATGTTAGTATTTTCATCAGTGTAAAACAATGTTCGATGCCAGATTGTATCTATATTCTCTATCTATTCATCCTGCAAATACTTAGATTCATAATTGTATGCACAACACAATAACACATGTTCACATCATTCAATAATATATTAACATCATTGTCATTACATTGAAATGAATTCCATCCATATATATTACATTATATTTTATGGCATTACAAATTCTTGTTGTGCAAATTAATCAGAATTGTCTTTTTTTTCATCAATTGACTCGTCTTCATCTTCATTGCAATCTTCTATGTTGATTTTGTCATTATCATCATCTTTATGTACTTGTGTATGTCTGCTGGAGCTCAAAACATCATTTAATTCATCAACGTCAACATCAACAAAAATATTATTGGTGATGCAAAAAATTGAATTTTCTTTTAAGTCATTAGAAGGAGTAACTCGATATGGATCAACTAACTCACCAAGTTGAAAAACATCATCTCTCATAGTTAATTTATCGTTCTCATCCTGAACAACCTCAACACGACCCCTAGTTTTGGTTTTCACTACTGATAACTAATCAACTCTTGAATAATTCTTTCTAAAAGAAGGAATATATATATAATAAACTTGCTGATATTTCTTAGTGAAAACAAATACATTGTCGATGTTGTGAAATCTAACCTTTGAATTAATTCGATCAAACCATGATGATGATCTATTTTGATTCATCTATCAGTGGTGTCATACCAATAATATTTAAATAAAAAAAATATAATTTGTTCACTATGGTATTGCAATTCAATCACTTTTTCTAACTTTCCATAATAGTCAACTTCAAACTCATTAAAAGTTGATCCCTAACATAAACCCCATTGTTATATATATTTCTACCATTCTCGTATTTCTTAGTATGAAACACATGTTCATTGATGAAATTTTTTTATCTTGTAATCAAAACACATGTCTATTTGGTGAACTATATTGCAATTAGGATGTGACTATTGTGCAATGTGATAATCAAGAAGTCATATATCTAGCTAGGGATCATATGTTCCACAAAATGAAAAGGCACATCAAAGTTAAACACCATTTCATTCGTGATATTATAGTTTAGATGATATTGTTATGAAGAAGAATGGTAACATATATAATTCAGTTGATATGATGATAAAATCGTTTTTATTGTCCAAGTCCAAACATCACTTGGACTTGATTTCTATAACCAACAACATTTATAACTTAACTCTGAAGAACTTGATAATAAAGAGAGAGAGTTTTGATTGTTAAAGAAATTCAAGGCAATCTAGATATTTGTTGAAACATGTCATAAATTCAAATTCTTATTATACAAAGACTTTACATTTAGCAATAAAAATTTTATAGGCTTAAGATTGTTTGTCTAGAAAAAGAATCTCAGTAAGATTATAATTATAACAAATTCTTTATCCATTGGAATAGAAGATATTTCCTATAAAAATATGATTGGACTTAGTTTTCTTAGCACGATAATGAATTCTCTTGCAAGCCATAATGTGCTATATAAGTATTAGGTGTATTGGATTTTACAACCATACTAGTTTTGATCTATTAATTTCCCATTATAAATACTTATAAATTCATTTATTTTGTGAAAGTAATTTGTTGGTTTGATTGCAAATCTAAAAAAGAAAAGAAAAGAATATAATATCCATAAATGTGTAAAACATTGGGTTGTAAATTTAGGAACAAAGGTTTTAGTTTTAAATTAGTGGTTTTCTTGTATAGCTTAATGTACATTTGAAATCATTATATATATATATATACACACACACACGCATATTAATGTAATCCATTTGCTCATCTATTTAATTCAGTAACATAATAGTTTTCAATATTAAGAAGACTATTTTAGTGAAAAGTAAATTCATGCATCATTTATTATTCTTCTAATTTAGTGTATTTTATATATAAAATAGTCTTAATATCAGAAACTATTATCTTAATGGAAATGTATTAAGAGAGTATTTGTGGTTGCGGTTGTTTTTCAAATAATTTTTCGTGTCGAAATGCATGTCAATAATTTTTTTCATTTTTTAAAAATTATTTTTGATATCAGCATATCAAAATGATCTAAAACATATAAAACATATTAAATTTTAATAAAAAAATTAATTTTTCAAAAATGTAGTTTCCACCTTATTTCCAAACATATTCTAAATATATCAGCAAATGGATTACATGAGAGAGAGAGAGAGAGAGAGAATTCTATTACATACTCGAATTTAATATATGGGTTCTATATGTAGGAGACATCCACGGGGCCATATGCCTACAACAAAGATAAGAGAGAGAGAGGATGCTGTGCTATAAAGCATATTGAACCAAGCACATCCAGTATCTAGTCAACTCTTCTCCTAACCTCTACTCGACTGTATGTCATAAACATCTCTCATTGAGAATTGATATAGTTTGACGAAATTCAACTTCATATGTTAATTTATAATCTGATAAAAATAATGTTTGATTTTTTATAATTCAAATTAAAATAATATTATTTATTTTTTTAAAAAAAAATAACTCACAAACTAGCTAGTAACCGAGATCAACCTCGTATTATTTTCAATAATAATAATAAATCATCGTGTCTACAAGGTCAACCACAAGTTACAATAGATTCTTGTTTTCGAATCTGTCCACTAGAGAAGAAAAGAACCAAAAGGAACACCTTTTTAAATGAATTATTTAGGTCATGCAATCATGGACCGATCTAAATCCACGCCATGGGAAACATGACCTATAACGTCAACACTAATGTGGAACCAAATTCCGATTAGGATATGCCGACAAATGCTAACTACAAATGGCTTGGGTGGTCGGAATCCCATGATGTTCTCCAAGCAAAATATTGGTTGTTAGCTACGGCTTTCCAGATCTTCCATTTCCATGATAAGTCATTGCTTTTTCAGAGTTGCAGGTGGATCATATTAACACACATTGGGCCTAAGTAAATGCTAAATTTATAGAGATTAGTGGCCGATTAATGAAGTTAGGTGGGTGGGGTCGGACCATATGGGCAAGGCGTTACATCTTCGAAATTGGGACACATGCAATAATTCTAATTTGTAGATGAATTGAAAGATTTGCATCGGAAGCTCATCTACTTTTTGAAAACCAAGGCCAGAGAATCGAATCTCGAAGGATATTTGATGTGATTAAAAGCGAGGAAAGACTAGTCCCTTTGTTAGGAAATTTTATTTTTACGGGTTCTCTCTTTATCAATAGGACATTTGTGCTCTTTTCGCTAGTCTCCAGCCCTCCACGCGACAAGAGAGCACAAGCCTTTGGAAAATCTCCTCGTGATTAGCGAGAGCGATTAATTATTTTGTAAATTTTTTAGCTCATGATTAATACATATCAAACATGATATTTGTAATAATAATAATAATAATAATAATAATAATCCATGATATTGATCATTTATTCTTCTCTAGCATAATTATACAGATCGTACTGTAAAAATCAAGAATCTTAATGCTTGAAAGAAACTCCTCCTTGATTAAAAGTGACAAAAGCAGCCCTGCAAATGTTCTGTTCTGCAGCTAGCTACTAGTTTCCTAAAGGCTGTGACCTCACCAAACTTCGAGATGCTGTTGAGGTAGATCGTATAAATTTGTATCTACCGCCACAGAAGCACACCTTATTTGTTAAGACGTGCAAAGAAGAGCCGTTTACGGTGAAAGATTAAAAGTTTGATTACGATTGAAGTAAGGTTACGTGGATTAGAAATGTCTTAAAATAATTTTTATTTTATTTTTAATATTAATATATTAAAATAATATTAAAATATTAAAAATTTAATTGAAAACAAAATAAATTTAATTCTTAGAAAAAAAAAACACTTTTCAAATACAAAAATAATTTTTTTTCTCTTGTTTGGACGGATGAATGGGTACAAAATCAGCAAATATGGATCCTAGCAAATATTGGCTCAAAAAAAAATTGCCCTTAATATTAGTTGATTAGAGCCTTTTTGATATAATTTCTGCTCTGTATTTTAGAGTGTTTTTAATTTAAAAAATATTAAATTAATATTTTTTAGTTTTTTAAAATAATTTTAATATACTAATATAAAAAATCTAAAGAAATTAATTTAATGTATTTTCAAGAAAAAATCTATTTTAAAAATCATAATCTAAAATCCCAAAAACATTATTGATTATTGTTTTATGATATCAAGACAAACACGCCTAAGTTGTTGGTACCTGCTGGGATTCCAATTAGCACAATAAGGGCCGACATGGACTTGGGGCGCTACATGCTAACTAACGCGCCTTTTGACCTTTCTTGATTTGTCTCGAATCCATCCTCTCTCTCTTTGTTTTTATTATTCGTTTTTCTACCAATTTTATTCCTTTGTCCCGCTTGTAAATCAATGCAAAATAATTCTTTATAACATAATATATTTATATTTAAGATTATGATCTCAAAATAATATTTGTTATAAAAAAAAATATTTTGTCTTTTATTTTTATTTTTATTTTTTTAAAACAAAGCAGTTAAACTTTCTTATAACATGATATCAAGAATGTGAATTTTATTTATAATTATACATGTAAATAGATTATTGCAATTCTCTAACAAATTATTATTTCTTAGAGCTCTTATCAACACATATACTAGTTGCTAACTATTAAAATTAAAAAAAAAAACAAATTCAATTTCATGTCTCTAATTTCCTTGAATTAAAATTAAAAATCAGTATAAATAACTCAAAAATATTTTATAATTGAAAAAAAAACATATAAAATAGTAGAATAATGCATGAGAAAAACAAGTAAAATAAAAAAAAAATTACTCGGGAATTACACGGGGAATAGTATACTAGCATGATTTCTAAGCGCGCAAAGGGATATATTTCTCAAGAAGCGGGCTCAAATTAGAACAAGATCCCAGCCTGATTGCACAAGGCCCAAAGACCACAAGAAACGTGGCCCATGTGTAAAATTTTAATTGGATAGCAGGAGCAGGGCTGAGGGCTTCCTCCTATCATACTCACTTATAGCAACCCAAAACATTTAAGTGTCCTCACTCCTCACCATATTCCATAACCGGGAAAGGGAAGAATCTCAAAGCTGGAAAATTTAATAAATACCACGAGTATCTATAATTGAATTTCTTTGTTTCTATCCAGTAATATTATTTTGATAATTTATTTTTTACTTTTAAAAAACTATTTTTAATTTAAAAATACTAAAAAAATTAAATATTTTTTTAAAACTCAAAATCTATGAAAGATACGTTTGGACGAAGAAGAAGATTGTTCATGGGAGGGGTTGGTGGCTATTATTATTTTTCTTTTTCACCAACCTTTTCATGATTGAAATGATTGCTGTTGTTGTCATGCTGCGATCGAAAGAGAATAATTCTCATGTTCCTTACGATAATGATATAATTTCTTACGGTGAAAAACGTGACCACACTATCATCATAGGCCAATGTCTTGCCTCATGGGTTGGCAAAATTTTAGTAATGTGATCCTCTATGGCAATGAGGCATTATCGATCTGTGTTCTTACGATTTGCATTTATTTTTTCCAAGTACAACCGCACAGGGCATACCTGTTTCTTGCTGTTTTTATCGCTGTTGTTATATTGTTTTGCTGGTCATAAGTTGTCAGCTGCGTTCTTCACAGATTGTTCTTTATTTATACCAGAAAGTTTGTATGTTCATAAGATTCTTTCGCTGTACTCATTGTTCCCATAAAAAATGATTCAAAGCTTCACGAAAGAAGTAAAAATTGTCCCTTATGAGGTAACTGTGAAGCTTCTACAACAGGCAAGGCAGCACAGTTATAACAAGAGGTTTATCATTGATGGGTTCCCACGCAATGAAGAAAATCGTACTGCATTTGACACCATAGTTGGCTTTGAAATGATATCAATTCGTTTGTCTCTATTATCTGCTGCTGCTTCCATCACTTCCTAATTTTAAGATTCCTTCCTTCCTGCAGTTGTAATGATTCTGTGGCTCCTTCTAGCTTCCTATACCATTTTTTGGTAGGAAATCTTGCAATTTTTTCGTTTCTGTAATCATGCTGAAGATGAAAATCGAACCGGGATTTGTACTATTTTTCGATTGTCCTGAAGAGGAGTTGACAAAAAGTACTCTGAACAGAAACCAGGTTGGTTTGTTGCACATTCTTGTTGATGAATCACTTCCTATGCGCGTCTTTTCATGACTTTCTTATTTTCTTTTGAAGGGAAGGGTGGATGATAACATTGATATCTTAAGTAAGCGACATAAAGCCTATTTTGAAACAACCTTGCCCGTAATAATCACTACTTTGTTTGTCTGGTTGTCTTAAAAACATTAAATTGTGTTAATATAAAAAATATTTATAAAAATACTTTAATATATTTTTAAGTAAAAACTACTTTTTAAAAAAACCGTCGGTAATATGAAACACGAACATCAAAATACTTTTTCTCAATGTGATGTTTGGAGTCGGTGATTCAAAATCCATTCTGTCTTGGATATGGTTATTATGAAAGCATAACTAGATAGTCCTGAAATTTGTTTTCCTTCCAGTACTTCGGATATTTTACACGTTAAGGATCGTCTCCATACCTGATTTGATTCCTTTTCTATCGATATCATGATGGTTATTAATGTTTGTATCTGCTGTCTTAGATTGATGATCAAAGATCAACTGATAAGGTGTTTGAGGATGTGAAGAGTGTTTTTTCCAAGCTCAAACCAGTAACCAGGGTGGGTTCAATGAATTAACGAGATATCCTGGATTTTGCTTAATGACAATAGATTCATGTGTTTACAGGTCGGATCTCCTTTTCAACTTGTAGGATGAAAACATGATTTTAGTAGTAAATTGATGGGAAAAGAAATCTCTAAACATCTTAGTTAGAGATGATGAATTCTAACCATGGTTAAAGAGTTTGGAATTAAAGCAAGAGGATATGATGGTTGTTCTCATACCCTTTCTGATGCCAGAATGATTAGAAAGTTAAGAGTTCCTTCATGATTTGCTTTGGAGTTGCTTTAACGCTATGAAGCATGAATGTGGACAGTAGATGGATTAATTTGGATCCCTGTATAATTCGATTTTTAAACTTTCGAGACTCTTGACGCCTATGAACCAGTAATGAATATGCTGTTACAGTGGTAGCCTTGTTCATATCATACGGAAAAAGAAATGAAAAGAGAATGAAGCAACTAAGAACTGGTAATCCAGTGATGTTTAATTTGGAAAATTATTTCTACATCCATATGATTGATGACTTCTTTCTGTTGTGTATACTTTGTCAGCTAACAGTCATTCTGCCACTATTCATCGAATTTCATGATTTTGACCATGCTTTGGCAGGTGACAGCCAGCTGAAAGGGGTATCGGTGTCCCAAAATCGTCGAACACTTTGGGTTTACACGTCTTTGTGTTGGGGAACTTTTGGAAGCATGTCTGGATCTGAAAATGGGTTGGCATTTACCATATTTTTGCTTTCTGTCTCTCTTTGAGGATTAGGCTGTTATTGCTCGTTATCATCTTCACAAGGCCATTATTGTTTTAATTATCATTCTTATGACTACGATTACTTTGCTGGCCACAACGTATTTGGCTGCACTTGTAGTAGATGTGTGCTTTCCCTGTGCCATTCTGTGTTCATAGCATTCCACTCTTATCACTGCTGCAGCAGAGAAATGACAAGATAGGAGGAAACATTCTCCCTCCGAAATAACCATGGAGCTTCTTCAACGGGCAATGCAGCAAAGTGAGAAGAAGAAATTTGTCATTAATGGGTTCCCGCGTATTGAAGAAAATCTTACTACATTTGAGAACAGTGTAAGATTAGAATCTTACAACGTCGACTCACAGTTGAATTATTTGCTTAAATAAATTCATATTGGTGCAATTATCTGCTTAATCAAGTATGATTTCCCTATTAATATTAACCAGTAAATTAAAACTGTTTCTATTACTGTTGCTAACACTCATTTGCATTGTGGACGAAACAGTGCAGATTAGAGGTACCTTCTTCTTTTTTTGTCCTTGGTTCGTTATTTGTTTCGGCCCCTCAAATTTCTTTTTCCGTTTCGCCTTTTACTGTTATGTCTGGATGAGTTAAAGCCTGCTAATTTTCCTTTCGGATCAGATGAATCATCGTGCTCTTCGTGTTGAAAAATACCTCACCCTTGAATTGATACTTGATTTTGTAAAATCAAATTTAATCTTATTGATCAAAAAACTTAAAATAACTGAGGTTAGTTATATTTTGACCACAAATAAAAATCTAGTTTACTGTCTGGACATTTTTTTTCCATGAAAGGAGAATTATTAAGGTGTTTTTAAGTTTTTATATCATTAAAAAATTTTAAAAAAAGGAGACCAAGGCTAAGAATTTTTTTTGTTTAATTTTGAATTTTTAAACCAATTTAAAAATGTTTTAGGCTTAAAAGGTTGGTTTATTAAGCTTCTCATTATGTTTATTAGGTAAAAAAAAATAAAAATTGAGTTTTCTAACAAATCAAGCTCAATTTTTCAATAATCTCTCCAATGTACAGAGACTAAACCAAAAGACTTGTCACCTCTCCAGTTGAAAAAAAAGTTTTTTTCTTATTGCTTTTGTTTTTATTCAATGTTCTATGGTGGTCATAAAAAAATTGTTTTGTGGTAAAAAAATCAAAATTTCAAGAATGATAATAGAGATATTTTTTTATGAAAAAACATCAAGTTTCCTACAGTTAAAATAAAAAAAATGATGAAATTATAGAGGTTAAATGTAATTTTTTAAAAAATATATTTTTCTCCTTCACAATTTTATTTTTAATCATGTGAATATTTATTTTCATTATTATATAATTAAATAAAAAATAAATTTTATAAAATAAAGTTATTAAACTTGAACAAGTTCATGATCTCTCTCATGGGATGGGATAGATTGATTAACCCCATTTGAAAATGTTTTAGTGGTTTTTAATACAAAAAAAAAATGTTAAATCAACATATCTATTGGGGATTTGTTTTAAAATCAAATGGATTTCTAATAGATTCAACCAAGTTCTTGATTCACTGGCTTGATGAATTGAGCCAGCCCCATCATGTTTAATTTAAAACCGAACACGAGCCAAAAGCCAAGTTAACTGGTCAGCATGCTGGCCTGCCGAGCCGAATCAGAGAAGTTGCCTGCGACAGCTAACTAGTTATATCTATGTTGCAAGATGAGGTTGTTCTTATCTGTCAAATCAGAAATATCAACAAGAATTGGATGATTGTTGAAACTTATTTCTTTATAACTTGATTTCATCTTTGATGTTCTGATGGATAATCTGCAGAGTCTATCTATTTCCTTGGATTAATGCCCAAGATCAGATGAAGAGGTATTTGAGGATATCAGGAGTACTGTTTTCTCCGAGCTCAATCCAGGAAGTTGGGTGGCTTCTACGAATCAATAAAATATCCTGGAATTTGCTTCATCACTTGTACCTTGAACTCAGAGTTTTCTGGTACTTTTCCTATGATTCAACTGTTTTCCCCAAGGATGAAGATGCACTTATTTGTTAGTAACATTCAGTAGCAAAAGAGACCTCATTTTGATGGTCAGTTTTCTCCGAGCATTCAAAGTAGAAAATGAATTATTATTTTTTATGGAAATTGCAATTATTATCGCTTTTGATTTATAAGTTGACAAATGAGTAAAATTCATACTTCGGAGGGGGAGCACTTTGCCCTCGGTACCATGACATGAGACTTGATTTTGTGGTCTCGGGCAAATTAAAAATCCTGTATTTTTTCTTCCAAGCTTCGTTTGTTGGATCCAAGGAAACTGGGTTGTGGCATCCAAACTCCTCTTGTTTTTTGTGCTTCCAGTAGCCTGTTTGCACCCCTCGCATTTTCCATGAGCCCAGAGAAACAAAGACGTGGATATAACGTTTCGTTTGGCTTTGTTTATTCGAAAATATCTTTTTAAATGATTTTATAAAATATTTTTTTAGAAAATATTTTTTTTAATGTTTGATAATATTATAAAAAATAAATTAAAAATAATTATTATTGTTTGTCAATGTCGTAAAAAATAACTTATTAATATTTTTTCAAATATACTACAAAAATAAAAATCAAATTTGATAAGTGAAAAAATTAAATTTATAAATTATTTTAAATAAAAAAATAAAAATCAAATCTAACAGTTAAAAAAGTTGAAAATGAATAAAATTAAAAAAACTTATTTCAAAAATTATTTTAAATAACACAAATAATAATAAAAAATAATATAGACCAAATATAACAAATAAAAAATAATAAAATAATAAAATTAATATTAAATTAATATTATAAATTATCTAAATAAAACAAATAACAATAAAAAAAATATTTAGTCATTTCACTCTTTTTAAATTTTTAGTGAAGGTTTTTTTAAAAAAAAATAGATGAAAAACACATTTAACTAATTTTTTTCCTTCACTGTAGAGTATTTTTCCATTTTCAACTTTCTTTTGGATTATTGAACATTGAAAAGTGAGAAAAATGATTTTTAAAAAAGTTAATTGTTTCTAAGAATAAACGGTGCCTAAATTCGCGTTGTTTCATTGTGCTTGCACGAGGCCCTGTCGAATTACGTCTTCTCAAGAATGGGAGGCGTTCGAAGCTTTTTTGGAGGTCAAGGTGATATGGAATTGGCTCAGTCCTCGAGCCCAATAAAACAAGGAACTGGGTTCCAGCCCCTCCTTTTTTGTGGCTAGCGCATAAGCCTGGCCCTTGCAATAACTTTATGGATAAATTGTAAACACGTTGATCTGTCCCTTTCCTCCTCTAAAAGTAAAAGGGAAATCAAATGGAAACATGGGGAGGGGCCGCATTTCCAACCACTGATCAAAAAGCTTCTGAGCTACAAGGCACTGGAGCTGGATTGGTGAAGATTTTAGGTTTAGATAACCCGAGCACCAAAGATTTTAGTGGATAAAATAGTTTTACAGTTCCGGCTAGATGTTATGATTTTAGGAAATGACAATATAATGTATTTTAATGTTGAGCAATAAGTGGGGGTAATTCATTGCTAGTAATTGATTCATCCAACACTAAGGACATAAAAATCTTGAACTCTGACAATAATTTGGAGGCCGAGGAATGAAATCTAGTCTCGACCAGTCATGATATGATCGAAAGCCATTCTTACGTCCCAATTCATAGAGTTGTGAAAAAGAAAAGAAATGCTTCCTCGTAACAACAAGAACAATTACAAACAATGATATTAAAAGAGATAAAAAAACGAAGCAGCAGCGGAATAACCTCCAGGGAGGGCGGCATCACCACCATTGATTTTAGTGAAAGGTTGTCCAAACCGTGAGCTAACCAAAACACCTGCCTATTGACTGAACTGTGGTCCATCGACTATCAGATAATCTTTCACCAGCTGCTGCTTTCACGTGATGCCATGCGAGGTCACTTTATCCTTTCTTTTTTAAATAAAAAGTGTGTGAAACTCAAAAAAGCTTAAATTGAAAAAGAAAGAACCTTTGTTCCGCCGATTAAAGCTGTTTTTGGTGCCCTATGCAATTCACCCTCCCTCTCACCTCAACTTGCACTCCCTCCCTCACTGTACTTTCAACGTTCTTCTCGATAACACTCTGTTCCTGATCACCACGTTCTCTTAGATACTTAATTATATATGTGTTTGTGTCTGAATCAGTCCATAGATGGAACAATTTAACGTTGACGGACTCACTGACACTACCATTACTGTCTCCTCCATTTTCATGCCACAAAAATACACCAACTTAATTTTAACCTCACATGAAAAAAAAAAAATATATATATATATATATATATATATATATATATATAACGTTCAAATTAATAAATACGTACACACGTTACATTCTATATCGATGTTAATTTATTATTCTCACAGCCCAGCAACTTCCCTCAGAAAGACGACACACATGCTAGCTAGCATCAGGCAAGCAAGACCCCATCATCCTTACCTCAATTTTCTGGCTCTTTATGATATAATTTTTTTCTAGAAGGGGTTGGTGTAAATGCAGCAGCTTGGTATAACTTAACCTACTTATCTTTAATCTGATGGGGAAGAAGGGAGGTAGCTCATGGTTGACTGCTGTGAAAAGGGCGTTTAGATCTCCAACTAAAGAAAGTGACAAGAGGGCTACTGGGGCTGGCCATAACCAAGAAGAAGATGAAGAAAAGGTCCTTCCTTTTCGCCTCTCTTTTAATTTTATCGATTGAAAACTAACGTCTCGTTGTTTCTCGATCTGTTTTTGAGTTGTAATGGCTGACCCTTTTGTGGGCTTTTCTTCTTGCAGAAGAGAGGGAAGCGAAGATGGTTATTTAGGAAACCTACGAATCAAGAACCAGCTACACAACAGAACCTGTCAAAGGCAGGAAATGTTAAGGCATCCCCAGGTGGTTGTGGAGGTGCTCCAACAGACCATGTGTCGGCAGCTGCAGCAGCCGAGCAAAGGCATGCGATTGCAGTAGCAGTTGCTACTGCAGCTGCAGCTGAAGCTGCTGTAGCCACTGATCAGGAAGCGGTGGAGGTGGCTCGGCTCACTAGGCCTTCATATCATCCTAGAGAACATTATGCTGCCATTGTCATTCAAACAGCTTTTAGAGGATACTTGGTAAAAACCGAATATTGAACATATATAGGAATAGATGCTATTTTTTTTCCTCTCTTGCATTGCAAATAGTGAAAAGTCATTCATGAATTATCAATATTTGTAGTGATTAGAAGAGATGGTGTGTGTTAATTTGTGGTGTGTGTAGGCAAGGCGGGCTCTTCGTGCACTTAAAGGGCTAGTGAAGTTGCAAGCTTTAGTAAGGGGACACAATGTGAGGAAACAGGCCAAGATGACCCTGCGATGCATGCAAGCTCTGGCTCGAGTGCAGGCTCGAGTGCTTGATCAACGCGTGAGACTTTCACATGAAGGCAGCAGGAAATCTGCATTTAGTGACACCAATAGCGTGCTTGAATCGCGATATCTTCAAGACATTTCAGATAGAAAATCCATGGTAATTAATTTGTTCTGTACTTTCTAAGCATTGCTTAGCATTTCAATCTGGTCATACCTTGCTTGAACTTAATTCAAAGCAATAACAACGGTTTTTCTACTAATTAATGACCTTATGATTTTGTACTTTAAAGCTATAAGAGTCTAATGTATTTCAGTGTTGAATCAAAATTTGACAGTCAAGAGAAAGCAGTAGCATTGCAGATGATTGGGATGATCGGCCACACTCCATTGAGGAAGTCAAGGCCATGTTGCAACGCAGGAAAGAAGCTGCGTTCAAGCGTGAAAAGACCTTATCTCAAGCTTTCTCTCAGCAGGTTCATTTCTTGCACTTTTTTCTGCCCCTGTTTTCTGAATTGTTAAGAGTATAGCTCATGGCTAATTGGTTCAATTTTTTCAAACCCATGTCCAAGATATGGAGAAATGGCAGAAGCCCATCAAATGGCAATGAAGATGATCTCCAAGAAAGACCACAATGGCTTGATCAATGGATGCCTGCAAAGCCTTGGGACAATAGCAGCAGAGCAAGAGCTTCAACTGATCAAAGAGACCCCGTCAAAACTGTAGAAATTGACACCTCCCAACCTTATTCATATTTAGTTCCTAATTTTAGAAGAACAAACCAAAACCAACATCACCAACACCAGAGATCCAATTCATCAAGCAATGGTGTAGCACACTCTGCTCCTTCTCCACTCCATAGAGCTCATCAAACTGCTCCACTCCACCACTCTCCTATCACACCCTCCCCATCAAAAACTAGGCCTCTTCAGGTTCGTTCAGCTAGTCCACGATGTGCAAGAGAAGATAGAAGTTGTAATTCCTCTCAAACACCAAGTTTAAGGTCCAATTATTTTTACAATGGAAGTTCGAATCAACATGGAATCAGGGGTGGTGCTAGTGTTAGTAGTAATGGCAATGCTACATTGCCAAATTACATGGCTGCAACCGAGTCTGCCAAGGCTAGATTGAGATCACAGAGTGCACCAAGGCAAAGACCATCAACACCAGAACGAGACCGGGTTGGGTCTGCAAGAAAACGGCTTTCGTATCCAGCCCCCGACCCTTGTGATGTCGGTATAGTTTATGGCGGTGCTGGTTACGGGCATGGTTTAAGGAGTCCAAGCTTCAAGAGCGTGAGCGGTTCACGTTTGGGTGGACTAGAACAACAGTCTAACTATTCTTCTTGCTGTACGGATAGCTTTGGTGGTGAGCTTTCCCCTTCTTCAACTAACGATCTTAGGAGGTGGTTGAGATGATTTAATAATGCAGTTGGTGGGCTAGCTTACTGTGAACATGTTCAAGTTTTTTGTGATCAGAAGTGGTTGGGATATAATGGAGTGACTGACCAGAAGAGTAAAGATAAGTTGAGTTTTGGATAGGTGGTTGGGACTTGGATATTCATTGTGTTGTGTGTTCTTCTCTCTCTCTCCCTTTTTTTTTTTTTTTTATTTGTTTGAGGTGATTTGTTGAGGCCTCCTAGCTCAAGATAATTCCTGACCATTTTAGTCACTCATTCCCCGTAGTAAACTGATTTTCTTATGTCTGTATGTATTTGTTTGGAAATGGGTTAATGGTTGTTTTTTTAATAGTTTTTTTATTTAATTAGAAATGTATTAAAATAATTAATTTGAAATAAAAAAATAAAATAAAAATTAATTTTCTTTTAAAATCACTTTTAAAATGTAAAAACAAAATTGTATCTAGCTAGTGCACAGAAGTCATACCTTAATTGAAGCAATCCGTGGTTTTCGTATTTCCTCCACTTCACTGGAGGGTGTGGTGTGGTGTGTGGGAGAACATTTGAGAGAGTTGAAGTGGCAGTTTTTCAAGTTTCAAATTATCTCTCCTTTAATTGTCTGTGGGGCTCCGACTTAAGTGAAATCATTATATCAGGACGGCCTTGACATTCGAGAGAAATCCCCAAGAGGAGGCGTCATGTTGATTTATTTTGGATTCGTGCTAGTTAAGGTTGCCAAACCATCTACAGCTCGCCTTTGCTACACGGTGCTTCTAAATCGAACACTTCTTTTTTAAAAACAAAAAATTACCTATTTTTCTGAGATGTCATGCCCCATTGTTTTTTTTTTTAAAAAAAAAACCTTCCTTAAACACTTCTGTTTTTAAAATGTACCGAAAAAATATGTTTGGTAGTGTGGTAGTTTTTATGGTTATTATTTAAAAAAATTTATTTTATAAAAAGTATTTTTGATTAAGGTTGGTTGGTATTTATAAATATTTGGTTCAAACTATGGTTGAAATTAAGATTGAACAAAAAATAGTTTAATGTGTTTGGTTACGAATGCTTTTCAGATTAAGGTTATAAAATAACTAAAAAAGATATATATTAATATTGATTGTTTTTAATTTAAATATTATAGATTTAATTACTGCTATTACATCGTGAAGTAAATAATACTTTATATAAATTCATCCAACAAGGACTGTAGTTTCTATGGTTTTTTAAGCGTGCAACAAAATCATGTAAAATATCATCAGGAACAAAATTGGAATTACGGTTAAATTCTGTAAATGTTACACTATCATGTGATCTCCTTTTAATTTATACAGTGTCATTGAATAATGTAAAACACTAGTTTTTCAAATAAAATACAAATAAAATTTTTAAAAAATTAGTATTTTTACTGGATCGGACCCGGTCTAATATATTTAGGTTCAGATTGAACCCGGTTCAAGCATTAACAATGGATTCAGCCAAACTATGCAAAGTGAATTAAAAATTCACTTTGAACAGTTCGGCTATAGAGTAAATTATAATTCACTCTGCACAGAGACGATGTGGAACGCTGGCAATGAAACAACAATTGTTCGCTTTTGTTACACCTGAGGCACAACCGCAAGGATGGTGGGTTCCACCAAAACAAAACTCCGGTTTTTTAACTTAACTAAACATCAGTAACAGTGACAGACAATCAACCTCACCCACAGCTGCAGTGCCAAACGGGCACTAAGATTGGGAAGCATAACTTAAATGAAGAGGTGGTGTAGTGACACCTATATAATGGAGCCTTTCAAATGACGAAGGCCGGAGAGTTGCCTCATTTCTGCACCTCTGCCCTTCGAATGACGAAGACCCAAGAGAGTGGATGGTGGACATCAGGGTTGTGTATCGAGAGGCTAATGCATATGCTGAAGCTTTTGCTAACAATTAGGAAATGAGACTGTTTTGTTTTTAACCCCTCCGTACCTTGTTAGTGACCAGTTGTATTGACATCATACTTATGTAAGGGATTTCAGAGCTTGTCGATAATGTTGAGGCCCCATTTGTCAAAAAAAAAAAAAAACACTGGACAACTATGTAGGAACCAACTATGAGCAGCACCTTGAGTAGTAGGGATGATAATTTCACCCAAATTTAAAGAATATCAACTTAAATGGGTAGAAGATTTTTAGACCTGATAAGATTTGGTTTGATATGGTTCGGGCTTGGGTAAAACTTAAAGGTAAAAAGTTAGGGTTTGAGTTAGGTATGGATTTTTGTTGCTTAATTTGAACTTGAGCAAAAATAAATAAATAACCTTAATTTTTTTTAAAAAAAGTTGTATATATATATATATAGAGAGAGACACACACAAAGCTAATTATGTACTATGTACTAAATAGTACTAAATTATAATATTTGAGCTATGAATACCTAATAGGTATATGAAACCTCACTACGTCGGGATATCAATAATTCATACATGTTCAAGTTTGAATCTGGTTTTGGACAGTTATTTTGGGTTTAGTTTGGATATGTATAGTACAAAATATAATATATGGGTATCCATTGCCTTTCATATCATTATATGAAGATTTATATTCCGTTTATTCCAATTCAACTTGTTTTTAAATTGTTTTTTATTTTAAAAAATTAAATTATTATTTTTAAAAAATATTTTTATATGTTAATGTCAAACATTTTTAAAAAATATATTTTTAATTAAAAAGTACTTTAACAAAAACAAACCCACACTAAACCATGTGCCATGTTCTGTGATACTTGGACCTCGAGCGTATCATCTTGAAATGGACTAGGCCTGCCTCGTGCTTTTTCTTGGACCATGTATCAGTCTTATTAGGCTTCATGTCTACTTTAGTAATTGTATTCAATTCCCAATTGTACTTTTGGGTTCTGGAGCTTTAATTAACGATACGTATTTACCTCCCGGTTTTCAATAAATCTAATCGGTTCTAAGCATATTTGAAAAGTATATTTCTAGTTATTTTTTAAAATATTTTTTATTTAAAAATATATTAAAATAATAAATTTTTTATTTTTTTAAAATTATTTTTAATATCAACATATTAAAATGATCTAAAAACATTAAAAAAAATATAATAATTTAAAACAAATAAAAAAATTTAATTTTTTTTTAAAATACTTTTGAAATGCAAAAACAAATAGAACCGAATCATCTTCTCTGCCACCACAAAGGTTTTTTCTCTTTAAAAAAAATCAAGGGAAGTTTTAAGTTAACATAATAACTCCTCATCATTTATATGCCAGGTTTGAGAGCAAATTGGGTAAGAATCAACGCAACATAGTGCAATCAATATCGCAACTTAGCTTATACAATTGTTTGATTGTTTTTAAGAAAAAAAAGAAAATTAAAATAATCTCAACTCAATGCTTTTTTTATAAATAAATATTAAAATAATAATTTATTAATTTGATTCAAGAAAAATAAAGTTACTTTGCTTAACTTATGATTTAGACCATGATTATGATCAAGTTTAGTAATCTTGTTTCTTGAAATTTATTTTTTTATTTAACCTATTAATTATAAAAACAAAAATTCATAGGAATAATAATGAATAAAATCATCGATGAGGAATGTATTTTTTTAACTTAAATTTTTTTTAATTGAACTTAATTATTTGTACAAAAAAATGTATTTTTAATTAAAAACTGGTTACTATCTAAAGCAAGTTAAAAAATAAAATTAAGGCAATGTCTCAATATGCAACATGTTTTTGAAGGAAAAAACAATAAATGTTATAAAATATATCAAAAAAAAGTTAAAGAAAAGTAATTTATTTTCAATTAAGTATCCATGAACAATCTTTATCTCTTATTTTTACATATTAGGCACACAACAATTGAAAAAAAAATGGCAGCACCGCATAAATTTAAGAACCAAGGCATAATTGAAAAGTGATATAAATATCATGTTAAGGTAATTTTTGTCCTTTTTTTTTATTCATAATGCATTTCAATGAAAACCTAAAAAAAATTATTTTTTTTAAAAAAATAGAAATGGACCAAGTGCTTGGGCTAAAGATCTGTGCTATAAAGCTTGGATTTTTTTTTTTAAAGAATAGACAACATATCATTCATCTTTTATTTAAAAATAAAGCAAATGACACACTTTCTACTTCTTAATTTTTCAACCATTTGAAAGGTGGTTGGGAAATAGAGATGAATTTATTTGGAGTCAAAAACTCATTTTTAAGGTATTTTCACTTTAAAGCACCCTTATAAAAATTTGTCATGCCATGTTGTCACACTTGAACTCTTTGAAATATAATAGGAAAATATATAAAAAAAAATTTGGAGTCACACTTGGTAATTAGAGAAAATTAAAAATCCTAAAAATTAACACTGATTATAAAGATTCAAGTTAAAAGTTAGTTATACTTAAGAAAAGAATGACGTCAGCCTTAGTGCATCCTTTCAAATAAAAGATTACTTTTATTATGTGTTTTTTCATAAATTTATCATCTTTTTAATTTTCATGAAATATTCTAATTATTTTCAAATCTTATTTACAATTTTTTTAATCATTTTTAGGGAAAAATTCAATATCAATCCCTAGAAGTAAAAGACTTAATGATTTAGTTTTTTATGGGTTTTCAAACCTTTATCCTTATAAATAAGAAACTCGTCATCTATTAAATTAAAATATTATTGATTTCAATGAAATCTTGATGAAAACTTGCCAATATAATTTGAAATTTATTTTTTATTATTTTATAGAAAAACTATTAAATCTATGTTAGTAAAAAAATTAAAATAAAATTTGACATTGATCCTTGAGATTAGGATCTCATTAAAAAAATCTTTTAAGTTCTAATTCTTATATATCTAAATAAAAAAACAACCTTGAATTTATTTATTGCAAACACAATTTTAAAGGTTTGAACTCTCATCTCCTTAATAATTCGTGCATGCATTCTATATCTACAAATCATTGCACACGACTTGGAACCCTAAGAGACCTATAAATCTGCCTATGAAAGGAGAACCAATCTGCCACAAGAAGTAAGATTTAATACAACTCAATAATTAACTATAGGAATCAAACAAAATCAAATAAAAGAAAAGGCATTCATGTAAGTGATAAAATCAAAGGAACATACCTTTTTGAGAGATCACCAGAGACTGTTGGTTTCTCTGGTAATGAAAGCTTCTCGTATACCTACAGAAAACTTTATGCTCGCTCCTTTCTCCTTTCTCTTTTCTTGTCTCCTAATCTATGCTATTTATAGGTGTGAGAATGGCTAGAATCATGGGATTTAATTATGAGAATCAATCAAAGATTGCTAGATTTTTTGGGCCAAAATCCCGTGATTAAATTATAGGATTGAATTTTGATAATAAATCAATTATTGTTGGATTTTTAAGGCTAAAATTCTGGGATTTCATCTGGGAAAGATAAAAAAAGAAAGAAAAGGGAAAGGATGTTTACTTCTTTTTTTATTTTATTTTATTTTATTTTATAAAAACAACGTCGTCATTATAGGGAAAGGTTGGGGATTCAAATTGGCCCTTGATTTCTATACTTCTTCTTTTTTCTTTTTCTTTTTTTATTGTAGTCCTTCCCCTTTTGATTTTTTATTTTTCATTCAATTAGGGTTTTAATCTTTGATTTTTCTTTTTAATTTCACTCAAATGATTTAATTGAACCCTTTAATTTTTCCACTTTCCCAATTTAATCTTTGGGTTCTAAAACTGTTTATTTTTGGTTAATTTTTCCATAAATTCCATTTTTTTTCAATTTCATCCCTGGTTGAATTACTTGAACCCTTGAGTTTGACCATCTATTACAAATTCATCCTTAGTCCCTCAATTCATTTGATTTTAGCCAAACCAAACCCTTTTTTTAAAATTATATCCTCAATTGCATCCCAAATTATTCCTTACTTTTTCCCCTTCTTCAACTTAATCCCTAGATTGTTAAACTCAATTATTTATCCTATTTTTTAACTATATTTTTCCTCTTTTTTATTACTTTTACTTTTTTCTTATTTTTATTTTGTATTCTTATTTTTCTTTTTCTTTTTAATTATTTATAACTTAACTTGAAAAATATATATATAAAAAAATGTGATGAAAAATAATGAAATATTAAAATTGACTAGATTTATTGAAAAGTAAAAAAATAAACAATGTCAATGTACATTAATTTTTCAGACCCGTGACCCAAATCATTAGACCAGAAACACCAATTTGAAAAAAAAACACGAAGGATGAGATTGGAAATAAAATTTAATTTCATAAAATGATCCAAAACCAAAAATAGCAATTAAAATAATAAAAATCAAAATTGAAATAAGAAAATAAATTAGAGGACAATTTCTAAATTTTTATTGAAGGGTGAGATTAGAAAGAAAAATTAATTTAAAACAATCAAAATAATGAGGATCAAATTGAAAACACAACATATCATAAAAAAATCATTTTTTTGTTTGAAGAGTGAAATTGAAAAGAACAAAATAATTTGACAAGGAATAAAAAACAACAACCGAAAGAATAAGGATCAAATTGAAAAACATAACATATCACAGATTATGATTGAAGAATGAAATTGAAAACAAATTAAAATTTTACAAAATGATCAAGAACAAAAAATAAAAATGAAAGGAATAAGGATTAAAATTGAAATCTTAATAAATAAAATAACAACTCTGAAACTTTGCATGATTATCATGATTTTCAAAAGAAGGAAAGAGAAAAGTGGAAGGAGAAGAAAAAAAGGCCACGACATCTCACCGCCACTCTAACACCACTATACGCCAACTCCAACACCACCATGCATCAACTCTAACAGGATTATTTCATCATGACGTTTCCAACGACAAATAATTTCTTTTTTCTTTAAAAGGAGTTGCAAGCGCCGTTTAAAGGGAACGAGTGCTAGCCATTTATTCAAATACCGAATTGCCTCTTAGTTATTTTGATTGTAAAAAAAAAACAATGTGATTAGTTATTTTGATTGTAAAAAAAAAACAATGTGAAAATAAGAAAAAGCCTTTGTACTCTAGTTTTAAATTTTTTCTCTCCCAAGGGTTTTCTGTACTTTAAAAATATGGAAAGTTTTATTCCTTAAGTATTTCGGTAATAACTAATGAAACTTGTGAAAAGAAATAATTATCCCAAATAATCAATTCAATCATTTTTGGTGGAAAGAACAAATTTGTCATATATCGTTACACTGAACAATAGCTTTAAGAAATTGTTTGGGAACGTGATGCAAACCGCATTCCAAAAAAATTTAATTTTTTTTGCTAGAATTTAATATGGTTTGTATGTTTTGGTTCGTTTTAATATGCTAATATCAAAAATGATTTTTAAAAAATAAAAAAATATCAATGACATTTATTTTGGCATGAAAAGTTATTTGAAAAGCAATTGCTACCATACTCTCAAACATACTCTAAATATGTCTAAATATGTATGAATAATGTTTGTTCAAAGGGAATTAATTTTGGTTAATATTTATAATCATAATAGAATATAAGAAATTAAGAATATGCTAACGACATACTTATTGTTATATATTATAGATGTCAGACTGCCAACGTTTGGTAGGCAAGAGACAAGAGAAGTACAATGGACCCAAGCGTGAAGCAACCATGATCTTTGAGGTAGCTTCAGCATCTCTGCAACCCAGTTTTTATGGGTTCCTCTACCCATTTTCTGACATACAAAAGCAGCGTTTTGCTTTTCCCCATGTAAATAAAAGAGGTCAGTCTTGCATAATGCGTCTGAAAACACATCAAGCTGAAACGAAACCATGTGCTCTGATTTTTACCTTTTTTTTTCGCTACTGCAATGATATCTATTCAAGTCTTTTCCACACTGAAATCCATGAATTAATGATTATGAAATTGATGACCCTTTTTTTTTTTTAAGTGAAAGAAAATCTAGTTAGTGAGTGTGGCAGTGTGCCCTCTGCCCTGAAATCCGTATGAGCTCCCCACTTATACTGTTCAAATAAACGAAGAGAAACCAAGAAAGCAGGAACCCACAAGGGCTTGGACTGGTATTAACCCATTAACTAATTACAATGGCTTGAACCCACAAGGACTTTTCGCATGAAAATGACATCAGCTATACCTCAGTTTATTCATACAGAATTTTAGATGGGGTTTGGCATTTATGATGATTCTACTCATTTCTTATAATGTTCAAATAAACAAAGAGAAACAAAGAAAGATATAATTGGATAAATTGGGCAATTAGTAGAGAAATAAAAAAAATAGTGAATTAATAAAGCAGCAAAAGTTTTTGATGAAATAATATATTTTTAGATGTTCATGGTTAGAATCATTATATTTAATTAATATCACAATTTAAAAATGTGATATATAATTAGTGTTGTGTTTTTTAACCAAGACAACAATTCAATTTCACTAGCCATCTCAACCTTTCCATAAAAATTACAGCAACAAATTTTCTCTGCAACTAAATTTAACAAAAATGGTTATTGTGAGATTTATTATTTAGTTTATTAATTTTATATTTAATTTAGTTAATAATTTTAGAGAGTAAAAAGTTTTCTGATTTTAATAAAATTTGGGCAAAATTTCTCCTACTTAGAAAAATTTTCCATTTTTATTCATATCTAAAATCTTATCCTACTTAAAAATACTTGCAAAGAACCAAAATAACCAAATATAATAAATTTTCACATTTTATAATCATAAGTAGCCTCATGAATGCAAATAAATGAACACACATGCAAAAGGAATATCACAATTTTCTAGTAATTGAAATTTCAAAATATATCAACATAACTCATTTATCTATCTATGTTTACGTTGTATGCTAGATGATCCAGCCTCATCAATAACACGAATGTCATCTCCTTATGTCTAAGATGGATTGTGTGTGTCTCATGTCTTCATCATTCAATTAATGCACGGATCAAGTCGTTGTCAATCTTGATGTGCTAAAGACAATTGATGTATAAAAAAACAGTCTGGAACACGTATGGTTGAACTCACTCATGTAGTTTCATCCACTTATATATCCTGGTCTCATCATGCATAACAATTTAAAATATAATTACATAAATATATACTACATTCAATGTTAAGTATTTATTTTTACAATCCTGACAAAAAATCCTCTGATAAGTGTATATCCTGTAATTGCAAGACATAAGTGTTAGTGGGCCCAATAAACATGTATCATGACTCAAACTCTCTATGAAAATAATCATGCTCTTTAGGAATGTCATCGTGATAATATGGCCGCTCAACATGAGAAGAAGATTTGTCATTTCATGTGCGCGACATCCTATGTAAGAGTACCTATGTTTAATGTGAAATTAGATAAGTTTAATATGCTTTAAAAGAATATCATAATGTATTTTAACTAAATTGCATTACTCCAACTTTTATTGTCAAAATTCATAGAAAATTCAAACAAATTCCTAAAATTTAATGCAAAAGCATACCTGACCAAAATTAAACATAATTTGATGATATCAAATCTAATTGATATTTTCATGCTCAATTTCATTAAATCAAACCCATATTCATAGCAAATTAAAACAATTCAAAGAGAAAACCAAATTCAACAACTTATCCAAAATTCAATACAACATGTAATTCATCATAATCCTACCACATTCATGCTTTATTACATGAAGTCATCAAGCATAATAGATAGCACTATTTGTTGATTCTAACAATCCACACAAAATATATAATTCAGCAACTTATCCAAGATTCAAAGTAACATATAATTAATTAAAATAGTTAATTTGTAACTAATTTAACTTATTTTCATGCTCAGCTATATCAAATCAATCCTGATTGATGGTATTCATAGCTAATTTATCATTAACTCAACAAACTCTAAATTCAACATAAATCCTAAAACATAATTTCATTTCAACTAAACAAAACTCAAATTCATAGCAATGTAGTATGTGTTACCTTGCTTGTAATTAAGACTAGAAAAAAAGCTATGACGGTGGGAGCAGAGGCAACAATGACAATAAAGGATTTTGAAGAGGAAAACATTCAAAGATGCTTAGATACTAAGATGAGTTTGATTTTTGGGTATTTTAATGGATAAAAAAAGTGATTAGTGGCATTTTAGAGAGATAAGAGTTGGGAATATTAGTTTTCAGTGAGAGAGCTACTACATTTGTTGTGTTCTTTAATCTAGGAAGGATTTAAATTTCACGATATGTCATGCTTCTGAACCGCAACATGTTAAGTTATCGTGCTTTTAAAGCATAACATGTTTAATTTTTGCTCTTTTAAAATATAAAAACTATCTTATTAGAATTGTGACATTTAGTAAATAACACGTTTCAGAAGCGCGACAAGGTAAAAGTGTGTTATTTAAGGTTACTGTATTAATAAAAAAAATCCTTATAATTCTCAAAATATTTAGAGAAAGGTTGCTTTAATTTTTTATTCTTATACAATTATTGTAGTTGTATTTCAGAGGTGATAGCTAGGTATAAATAATGCTTCCTATTCGAATGTAAATGAAATCCATTAATAGTCTTTCTCGCTAATTCAAACAAAAAAATACAATCTATGATAGTTAACATGATGTACTTCACTTTGTTTGAAAGTAAAGATACTATTTTGAGAGTAACTAACCATTCATCTTAGATCATCTAAAAAATTCATCCTATTATGGATTTCTTTTTAACAATTTTTTTCCCTTTTGTCTTTTTGGTTACTGATGCAACCATATTATTCAATAGTTTCACCCACATTTAACTAGTGTTTTGCCTATGTTTTATATATAAAATGCCTTGATATTCTTTGTTTTATGTTTTGAAGGCACTTTTGGATGAAAGATGCAAAAAGGAGTAAATTGGAGATAATTGGCAGATTTGACCTTCAGTCGATGTTTTGTGCAGAGCGTGAGCTCTAGAGGTTGAAATGAAGTGATTCTAGTGGAATTAAAAAGGTAACATCCATACCTTTCTGGACATCTAAGGCAAGAAAATAAAATAAGGAAGAGCATGGAAATCGCAGCCTTCAAAGTCAAATCTCGCAATCTGCCAGTGTTGATCTTTGGCCATTCCAACTTGAATATCTGGAGCTACAGAAGTCCAATTGATGCAAACTCAATTTTGTTGGATTCATGACTCAAAGTTATATAAACGCTCAAAATTGCAGCCAAAAACGATGTCATATGAGGGAGATATGATTTTTCAAAGATGACATCTGAATTCTGCCAGCAAACAGGTTTCGTGAAGAAACGAGTCCAAATGACATTCCGAAGCATTTAAACCGATATCCAAGTTTTTATTTCAGCAATTTAGCTCCTCTAAATCAAAGCTTGAAGATTTCATGCAAGGCTATTTCTCCTTTTTAGGAAAATAGTTATTGAAGTACTTAAATGTAAACAGTCTACTTAATGGAGGACTATTTTGTAAAATAGAGACCTAGGGTTTCCTAGGATATAAAAAGAATGAGAGAAGAGAAGGGGAGCAGCCAGCCAAGGAGAGAAAAACGCCCCCTTCCTCTAAGAAACCCTAAATTATGCATTCTTTCTTCTTTTTGATTAGTTGTTCAACAAACATGCAAGGCTAAACACTTTTTCTTGGTTGCAAGGACACGGAAACCTTCGGATTTCAAGAACTGTGAGATTTATTTTACCTTTTCTTTTCAGTTTATATGATGAATATGTTTGTTCTCCTATGCTTATTTTTCCTATGATTGTTTATTTTAATTGCTAGAGCGGACTCTAAGTTATTATTGTAGACAATCTATTGTTAAGTTTGATATCAAAACCGGAGTTGTGGTATATGAACTTGTGAAGCAACTGAGTTTAATAATTGTGGCGGATCTACGTTATTAATCTTAGGGAGAACATTCAATCAAATCAAACATAGACTGCGGACAGTTATGTTTTCTTGATTAATCAACTTATCTAGTTCTTAAGGCTGCCATTGAATTAAATTACTAGTGCGGACACTGTGGTTGTTTGATGGTTAGGGCTAGTTATACGGCGGATCCGTTAACTAACCAATGTTAAGAAGAGATAAATATTCAGAATATAAATTGATGTTTCGTTTCCATGATCAGTTCTGATTTCTGTAGGTGGATGTGTGCTTGTGACCAAGGTTTGTTCTCTTGATAATTTTCTGATTTTATTAAATTTAGTTTGATAGTTTTCTGTTTTCTTTTGCTTTAGCCTAGATAACGTCCAACCCCCCCCCCAAATTGCATATCATCTAGCATAAAAATCTGACTTGAATCTTCCTCGTGGGATCGACCCCTTGCTTGCTCTATACTATCTTGTGTGTTGTGTTTGAAGCTAGGGTAATTAATTTGTGCGACCGCGACATCGCAACAAATTTTGGCGCCGTTGCCGGGGAAGTAATTTTAGTTGATTCTTGTGCTATTATTTTTATTTGCTGTGATTGTTATTTCTTTTTCTGAAAAAAAAAAAAAAAACAGAATTTTTGTTTGCTGCGGTACTGTTCATTACGGCAGCGGTACTGTTCAAAACAGATTTTTTGGTGGAATTAGGTATCGGCCATTTGTTTCCTGAAGGGAAACGACATTCTAAACAGGACTAGTGGTAAACCAGTAGCCCCACCCTATCGAGGCCAAATTCCGCTGTTTTCTAGGGTTTTTAGGCAGTTTTTGTTTTCTACCGTAGGATTTTCGTACAATTTGCATTGTTTTCGATCTCTTGTGTGGTTGGTTTATTTTGAATTTTCTTGATGATTTATGCCAGTAACCCGTTCTACTAATCAAATTCAAGTGCATTTGGATCTCGAAATAGAAAAAACTTTACGCAGGTTACGAAAGGAAGCTCGCTTTAACACCATGGCTGTTGCACGACAACAAACACTCAAGGAGCTTGCTGCTCCTAACGTGGAAAATCAGCCATTGTGCATAAACATCGACAATAATGTAAACTTTGAGCTCAAATCTGGTTTTATACATTTGCTACCAACTTTCAATGGTCTTGCAGGAGAAGATCCTCATACTCATCTCAAGGAATTCCATATGGTTTGCGTTGGCATGAAACCGAATGGAGTTGATGAAGAACAGGTTAAGTTGAAAGCTTTCCCTTTCTCTTTAAAAGGGGCAGCAAAGGTATGGCTTTTCTCCATTCTCCCAGGTTCAATTGGAACGTGGAATGGCATGAAGAAGATCTTCCTTGAGAAGTATTTCCCAGCATCTCGAGTTGCCAACATAAGGAAAGAAATATGTGGGATTCGACAATCTCATGGAGAGACACTTTCCGAGTATTGGGAAAGATTTGAGCAACTGTGCATTCAATGCCCTCATCATCAAATTCCCGATCAGCTGCTCATTCAATATTTCTATGAAGGATTGATGCCTACTGAGCGTAGTATCATTGATGCTGCAAGTGGAGGGGCATTGGTAGATAAGACACCCGAGGCTGCACGCCAATTGATCTCAAACATGGCAGCCAACTCGAAACAGTTTGGCACTCGTGGAGACTTTGCAAATAAACGAGTAAATGAGATAAGTATTTCTAACCTTGAGAATAAAGTTAATGATCTTACTTCTCTTGTGCGTTCTTTGGCTTGTGGAAATGTACAGCAGGTGAAAGTTTGTAGCATATGCTCCTTACAAGGACATGCTTCAGATATGTGCCCAACAATGCAAGAAGATTACATTGAACAAGCTAATGCAGTTGATGGAGCATTCAATGGACAACCTCAGCGTAAGTATGATCCTTTTTCCCACACGTACAATCCTGGATGGAGAGATCATCCCAACCTACGGTATAGGAACCAGCCTCAACAAGGCAATCAAGGCCGACAATTCCATCCCCATGGATTTCAGCCCCAACAGAATTATCAAGCAAGACAACCCCCTTCATTCACAAACTCCAATGTTATGGGGTCGTCATCCAGTGATGATCTTCGTGAGATGATGAAAACTTTGGCTTCTAACACTGTGACCTTGCAACAAAATGTCATGTCTTTTCAACAGGAAACAAGGTCAAGTATTCACAACTTGGAGAAGCAAATGGGGCAAGTAGCTTCAAGTGTGGGGAAATTGGAAGCACAAATGAATGGAAAATTGCCCTCCCAAGCATTGAATCCAAAAGAGAATGTTAGTGCGATCATGCTGCGAAGTGGGAAAGAACTTGAAGAGAAAAGGTCGAAACAAATTGAGATGGAGGAAGAAGAAGAGATAGAAACTGAATTGAGTACAAAAAAGAAACATCCTTCTCCTTCACAAATTGAAACCACAACCAACACTCTAAAGGTAAGTCCTCAATCAATGACTTCCAGTTTTAAAACAATTCCACCCTTTCCTGTGAGTTCTTCTAGGTCAAAGAAAGAGGACAAAGAAAAAGAGATTTTAGAGGTTTTCAAGAAAGTAGAACTCAACATTCCTTTGCTTGATGCTATCAAGCAAATTCCCAAGTATGCAAAATTCTTGAAGGAGTTGTGTACTACTAAGAGAGCTTTCAAACTGAAAGGTCATGAAACGGTAAGTATGGGTGAAGTTGTATCTGCCGTTGTTCAAAAGAATCTGCCTTTGAAACAAAACGACCCAGGTGCGTTTACTATCCCATGTGTTATTGGTAATGCTAGTTTTAAAAGAGCTTTATGCGATTTAGGTGCATCCATTAGTGTTATGCCCAAACATGTTTATGATTCTCTTAGTCTTAAGCCTTTGAATAAAACTAGCATTGTAATACAACTTGCGGATCGTAGTTTTGTTTACCCACTTGGTGTGATAGAAGATGTCCTAGTTAAGATTGATAGTTTGGTCATTCCATGCGACTTTTATATTCTTGATATGGAACATGATTCTTGTGATTCATCAAACAGCACTCCTATATTGTTTGGGAGACCATTCTTGAAAACTGCCAATACAAGGATAGATTGTGGTAAGGATACTTTGTCTATGGAAGTAGGAGATGAAAAGATTGAATTTAATTTTCATGATGCAATGAAATATCCTTATAGCAATGTTTATTCTATCACATGCTATGACCAAGTTGATAAGTGTGTGCAGCAAGTTTTTGATTTTGATTGTGAGGATGGATTAAGCGTAGCTTTGAGCTATGGCTATGATTTTACCGAGATAGAAGAGATGGAGAGGCACATATGTGTTCCCCAAAACGTGCACGAATCAGCATTGGCTTTGCAATCATTGCAAACTGTTCCCCATGGTAATGTCTTTGTTGATTTAGTACTCTCACATAAAAAGCTTTTGCCATCTATTTTACAGGCACCCGAGTTAGAATTGAAACCTTTGCCCGATAATTTGAAGTATGTATTCATTGGCGACAACAATACACTTCCCGTTATTATAGCATCAGGTTTGACAAATACGCAAGAGGAAAAACTTGTGAAATTGTTATGTGATCACAAGACGACCATTGGATGGACTTTAGCTGACATCAAGGGCATTAGTCCCTCAATGTGTATGCATCACATACTATTGGAGGACAATGTGAAACCAACAAGGGAAATGCAAAGGAGGTTGAACCCGCCTATGATGGAGGTAGTGAAAGCTGAAATTTTAAAACTGTTAGATGCAGGAGTCATTTATCCCATCACGGACAGTAAATGGGTTGCGCCAATCCATGTGGTGCCTAAAAAGACCGGAATCACGTTGGTGAAAAACAAAAATGATGAGCTCATTCCTACTCGCATCTCGAGTGGATGGAGAATGTGTGTTGATTACAGAAAGCTAAATCTTGCTACACGCAAAGATCATTTTCCATTACCATTCATGGATCAAATGTTTGAACGCCTAGCAGGTAAGTCTTTTTATTGCTTTCTTGATGGATATAGTGGATACAATCAGATTGTTATTAATCCTGAGGATCAAGAAAAGACTACATTTACATGTCCATTTGGTACATATGCATATAGGAGAATGCCCTTTGGTCTCTGTAATGCACCTGCAACTTTTCAAAGATGCATGATGAGTATTTTTTCTGACTATGTTGAAAGAATAATTGAGGTTTTCATGGATGATTTCACGGTGTATGGTGATTCTTTTGATAAATGTCTAGAAAATTTATCTTTGATCTTGAAAAGGTGCATTGAAACTAACCTTGTCTTAAACTATGAGAAGTGTTATTTTATGGTAGAACAAGGAATAGTTCTTGGGCATGTTGTGTCTTCACGTGGATTAGAGGTTGATAAAGCTAAAATAGACGTTATTTCATCATTGCCTTACCCCTCCTGCGTGAGGGAAATTCGTTCTTTTCTTGGCCATGCAGGTTTCTATCGACGCTTTATTAAAGATTTCTCAAAGATTACAGCACCCTTGTGCAAACTATTAGCCAAAGAAGTGGATTTTGTGTTTGATCAAGCATGTAAAGATGCCCATGATGAGCTTAAGAGGCGTGTCACATCTGCCCCTATCATCCAACCACCAAATTGGGATGAGCCTTTTGAGATAATGTGTGATGCAAGTGACTATGCGGTAGGGGCTGTCCTTGGGCAAAGAATTGGGAAGAATTTGCATGTTATCGCCTATGCTTCCCGAATGTTGGACGGTGCACAATGCAATTACCATACAACTGAGAAGGAACTTTTTGCAGTGGTGTTTGCTCTTGAAAAATTTAGGTCATATCTACTTGGTACAAAAGTCATTGTTTTTACTGATCATGCAGCTTTAAGGTATCTTTTGAAGAAAAAGGAGTCCAAACCAAGATTGATTAGGTGGATCTTGCTTTTACAAGAATTTGATCTTGAGATCAAAGACAAAAAAGGTGCCGAAAATCATGTGGCTGATCACTTGAGCCGACTAAGGACTGAGGATATACAAACCGAAACAATAAGAGAGACATTCCCCGATGAGCAGTTGTATGTGTTACATTCCTCTACAAGACCATGGTATGCTGATTTGGTGAACTATTTAGTCACCAAAGAATTCCCTCCAGGTTTGTCTACATCCCAAAAAGACAAGTTACGAGCTGATGCTAAATATTATTTTTGGGATACTCCTTATCTGTGGAAATTTTGTGTGGATCAAGTAGTTAGGAGATGTGTACCACAAGATGAATTTCATTCCATTCTTACCTTTTGTCATTCTCATTCTTGTGGTGGGCATTTTGGAGCAAAAAGAACGGCCCACAAGGTACTTGAAAGTGGTTTTTATTGGCCTTCTATTTTTAAGGATGCATATCATTTTTGCAAATCATGTGAAAAATGCCAAAAAACAGGTAATATCACTCACAAGAATCAAATGCCTTTAACAAATATTCTTGTGAGTGAAATTTTTGATGTTTGGGGTATTGATTTTATGGGTCCATTTCCTTCTTCTTTTGGCAATCTTTATATCCTTCTTGCTGTTGATTATGTGTCCAAATGGATTGAGGCGAAAGCCACACGAACTAACGATGCTAAGGTTGTTTTAGATTTTGTCAGGACTCACATAGTTGACAGGTTTGGAATCCCTAAAGCTATCATTAGTGATCGTGGCACTTATTTTTGCAATCGTTCAATGGAAGCATTGTTACGCAAATATCATGTGACTCATCGAACTTCCACAGCATACCATCCTCAAACGAATGGCCAAGCTGAAATTTCAAATCGAGAAATCAAGTCCATTTTGGAGAAGACAGTGCAACCTAACCGGCGAGATTGGAGTCTACGACTTGGTGATGCACTTTGGGCTTATCGGACTGCTTACAAATCACCTATAGGAATGTCACCTTATAGGATGATTTATGGAAAAGCATGTCATCTACCGGTGGAGCTTGAACACAAAGCTTTTTGGGCCATTAAAAAATGTAACATGGATTATGATGCTGCTGGGATTGCAAGAAAGTTGCAATTGCAAGAGTTGGAAGAGATTCGAAATGATGCTTACGAGAATGCAAGGATTTATAAAGAAAAGACTAAGAGTCTCCATGACCGAATGATTACAAGAAAAGAGTTTAATGTTGGAGACAAAGTCCTTCTTTATCATTCGCGTTTGAAACTTTTTCCTGGAAAGTTACGCTCTCGTTGGATTGGACCATTTGTTGTTTCTAATATTTTTCCTTATGGTGCAGTTGAAATTACAAGTTTAGAAACCAACAAAGTACTCAAGGTCAATGGGCATCGCTTGAAACCTTTATATGAAGGTTGGACGACAGAACTCACCGCTTCTGCGGAGTTAGCTGAACCAATCTATGAAGAATAAGCATGCAACATGTCGAGCCAATGACATAAAACAAAAGCGCTTACTGGGAGGCAACCCAGCACAAAAAAAAAAAACAGATTTGCTTTCTTTTTCCCTTGTCTTTTATTTTTCGCATTTTACTTTATTTTTATCATTCTCCAATATTCCTTTTCTTTTATTTTAACATTGAGGACAATGTTATGTTTTAAGTGTGGGGGTATTGGGAGAATGTTGGTTTTCTAATTTTGGTTTTCTTTGTTATTTTTCAAAATAAAAAAAAATTATGTTTGATCTTTTGAACTCCCATTGGTTTTTGAGAATATGAGTATTATGTATGAGAATTAGTTGAGATAGATGAAGATATAAATCGAATGAAGGAGTGTGCATGCAAGTTTTAAGGTTTAATTGGTTTAGGGATTGACTTTGAGAATATGCCATGTTGACTTTATAGTGTTATACCAATGCAAGCTTTTGAGCCTTCAACATTATATTCTTTGATTGTGCCTTCTTTCAATGATATGTATCTTTAGAACTTGCTTCATATCTTGTTGAGATTACATTCATATTACATACATACATGAAGATGATAAAGGCATTAGGAATTTTAACCATTTGAGCCAAAAAGCCAACCTAAAGCATATTATCCTTAGTAAACCCCTTTTGAGCTTGTTTATCTTTTCTTTGCTTTATCCATGTATAAGCCTTAACTTTATATATGTTTTCCTTTTCCCTTGGCCAAGGATTAGTAGAGCATATACTAGTGATATTTCATGGAATTATGGTTGGAAATTATGTGAAAAGAAAGAAGAAGTGATGTTTGATGAAAAGATGGGCAAAGTTGCCAAAGGTAAAAAAAAAAAAAAAAAAAAAAAAAACAGAAAAAAGAAAAAGAAAAAGAAAAAAGTGTTCCTTTATGTTCTTAAGATTTTATATTGAAAAAGCTTGAAATCAAAAGAAGTTAAGCATTGGTAATTAAAGATGGAAAATTTATGTGCTTCGATGGAATATCTTGTTTGAAATATCATTTTTCAGAATGCTCTACTTTCTTTGGTTTGAACCTTTTTCTTTTACTCTCTTTTACCTCACCTTTACCTTAGCCCCATTACAACCAGAAAATAAGACCTTTTGATTCATGCATTGTTTGTAATATGTTATTAATGGAGATGAGATTGAAGAGCAAGCTTATAGTAGAACATATTCATTGATTGAATTTGAGAGATTTAAACACATAAGCCCTAAACACGTGAGTGTTGGAGTGTATATCAATGAGAGGACCTATCACTTTGGCATGGCATAGATTTCATTTAAATCCCGACGATTAATTAAGTTTTGAAGTTTGCATGTAAATAAATTCATGAAAATTTATACTCTTTATCCTTCTTAATTGTGTTCTTGTTTATAATGCATATATTCTTGGATATTGATGGGAGATTAGAAGATTAGTCATCGTGATTTCATTTAATTTAACTTCAATTTGGTTTTACCTATCCTTTCTCGAGGACGAGCAAGAGGTAAGTGTGGGGGTATTTGATGCAACCATATTATTCAATAGTTTCACCCACATTTAACTAGTGTTTTGCCTATGTTTTATATATAAAATGCCTTGATATTCTTTGTTTTATGTTTTGAAGGCACTTTTGGATGAAAGATGCAAAAAGAAGTAAATTGGAGATAATTGGCAGATTTGACCTTCAGTCGATGTTTTGTGCAGAGCGTGAGCTCTAGAGGTTGAAATGAAGTGATTCCAGTGGAATTAAAAAGGTAACATCCATACCTTTCTGGACATCTAAGGCAAGAAAATAAAATAAGGAAGAGCATGGAAATCGCAGCCTTCAAAGTCAAATCTCGCAATCTGCCAGTGTTGACCTTTGGCCATTCCAACTTGAATATCTGGAGCTACAGAAGTCCAATTGATGCAAACTCAATTTTTTTGGATTCATGACTCAAAGTTATATAAACGCTCAAAATTGCAGCCAAAAACGATGTCATATGAGGGAGATATGATTTTTCAAAGATGACATCTGAATTCTGCCAGCAAACAGGTTTCGTGAAGAAACGAGTCCAAATGACATTCCGAAGCATTTAAACCGATATCCAAGTTTTTATTTCAGCAATTTAGCTCCTCTAAATCAAAGCTTGAAGATTTCATGCAAGGCTATTTCTCCTTTTTAGGAAAATAGTTATTGAAGTACTTAAATGTAAACAGTCTACTTAATGGAGGACTATTTTGTAAAATAGAGACCTAGGGTTTCCTAGGATATAAAAAGAATGAGAGAAGAGAAGGGGAGCAGCCAGCCAAGGAGAGAAAAACGCCCCCTTCCTCTAAGAAACCCTAAATTATGCATTCTTTCTTCTTTTTGATTAGTTGTTCAACAAACATGCAAGGCTAAACACTTTTTCTTGGTTGCAAGGACACGGAAACCTTCGGATTTCAAGAACTGTGAGATTTATTTTACCTTTTCTTTTCAGTTTATATGATGAATATGTTTGTTCTCCTATGCTTATTTTTCCTATGATTGTTTATTTTAATTGCTAGAGCGGACTCTAAGTTATTATTGTAGACAATCTATTGTTAAGTTTGATATCAAAACCGGAGTTGTGGTATATGAACTTGTGAAGCAACTGAGTTTAATAATTGTGGCGGATCTACATTATTAATCTTAGGGAGAACATTCAATCAAATCAAACATAGACTGCGGACAGTTATGTTTTCTTGATTAATCAACTTATCTAGTTCTTAAGGCTGCCATTGAATTAAATTACTAGTGCGGACACTGTGGTTGTTTGATGGTTAGGGCTAGTTATACGGCGGATCCGTTAACTAACCAATGTTAAGAAGAGATAAATATTCAGAATATAAATTGATGTTTCGTTTCCATGATCAGTTCTGATTTCTGTAGGTGGATGTGTGCTTGTGACCAAGGTTTGTTCTCTTGATAATTTTCTGATTTTATTAAATTTAGTTTGATAGTTTTCTGTTTTCTTTTGCTTTAGCCTAGATAACGTCCAACCCCCCCCCCCCAAAATTGCATATCATCTAGCATAAAAATCTGACTTGAATCTTCCTCGTGGGATCGACCCCTTGCTTGCTCTATACTATCTTGTGTGTTGTGTTTGAAGCTAGGGTAATTAATTTGTGCGACCGCGACATCGCAACAGTTACATATAGACCTCATGGCCCATACCAGCAAAAGAAACCTATCTTAATAAAATCCAAAACTTATATCTGAACATTTATTTTCTATATTCAGGTCATCTTAATAAAATTTAGGGACTCCTAGGATAATTTTGTTTGGTTGTTATATTATATAGTTAAATATAAAATGTAATGTTATTATAACTGGATTGAACCAATAAGTTTTGACTGATGAAATAATCACTAAACTAGTTTGGTTATTTGAATCCTTTATACAATTGAAATGATTAAACTCTTAGGTTAGGTCGAGACCTAGGCATCGCAAGATCAAGTAAAGGCTAAGGTGCTCGGCGTCAAGCCAAGACTAAGTTTAAAGAACTTAAAAGTCAGGTTAATATTGGTTTTGTGATGCTTAAGGATCAACTCGAAGCTAGGTTTGAGATGCTGAAGGATCATGTTGGTTATAGGTTTGGGGCATCGAGGGTTGAGTAAGGTCTATGTCTAAAATGCTTTAGGTTGGGCTAAGATTAGATTTAAAACGTCTACAAATTAGCGTTGGCAACAACTTAAGGATTGGACGGGAACAAGGTTTGGAGTGCTAAAGGTTTGGTTGGGCCTGACTTTGAGTTATCATAAAGTTAGGTAGGTTTTTATTCAAATCGATGAAGATCAATCAGGTATTGAGCTCAAGTTAAGTTTGAGTCTACTATAAGAAGGGACAAAGTTGTGTTTAAAAACCCACAGGTTAAGTCTAGGGTGTTTGGAGTCTAGTGAAGACCATGTTTAATTGTCTTTAATCAAGATCAGTGTGATTAGGGATCGAGTCAGGATTGAATAAGAGACTAGATAATTAACTTGCATGTTAAACCAAAATATTTTGAAAAATAAAAAAGAATACCTAAGAGTTTTTAATGTATTTTTCAACAACTAGAAAATTTTTAATCACTGACTCAAAACGCAACTCTCTTGAACCCGAATCCTTTCCTAAATAGTTTTTTAAATTAAATTATATCTGAGTTGACCTAATATGATCCAATCAATCTAGCAAATCCAAACATAATTTAGATGATTGGTAAAAAAATGGTTTGACCTTAAAAAATTTCAAGATAATATTTTTTTTTAAATACCGAGATGATGATATATTGGATCAATTTAAGTTGACTTGCTAAACTCACCACTCGGGACATGGAACCAAGGGATTTAATAAGCTTATTTTTTTGAAACCATTTTTTTTATCTAATTACATGAAAAAATTAACAAGAAATTATAGTAAAGCAACCAAATTAAATTTTAAAAAAATTGCGATGAATTGAACAAAAAAGACCTGCTAATATTACAAAAATATTTCTATTACCATAAACAATAACAAAGGAAAACATTTAATAAAATAATATCTAATATATATTCTTAATTAATTTTAAAATAATATAATGCAATATATTTGCAATTTTTTTTAAATCAATATTTCTTAGAAAAATAATTAAAAAAGGCAGACCAAACAAGTTAATAAGACCAATTCAAATGTAGAAGACTTCTCCTGAAATAGAGGAGTACAGATAACAAGTTTTTCAAATATATACGTTGTATAGGCAAACAAGTAGGATAGTTGTTGCAGTTTTATTTTATTCAAAATCTATTTAAAGAGTCCTGTATACGTACAAAATAAGAGAAGACAAATTAAGAAAAAAAGACTTTTTAAGTTTTCTTCAGTTTATTAAGCTTTTATGGTATCAGAGCTACTAAAAGACCAATGTCTATTCTCTTTTGAACCTCAATGGCCTTTTCATCTTCTGAAACCTCAAATAATTCTACTAATCCTATCATCATTGTCTTATCCCTCTCTAATCTTTCATTCACTATCAACATCAAACTCAATTCCTCCAACTATCTTGTATGGAAAGCTCAGACCTTACCCTGTTTTAGATGTCAAGGTGTTTTTAGTTACCTTGATACCACAAGCCCAACCCATCTCAAGAAATTAATGCTCCTCGTCCCAGCACAAGTGTTATTATCAAAATTCTAAATCCTTATTATATTCAATGGCTTTGTCAGGATCCTTAATTCTCACCACCATTAACGCCTCGCTCACTAAAGATGTTCTCACTTAAGTCATGTTTTATACAACATGTCGCAAGGTCTGGCTTGCATTAAAGCAAACCTTTTCTCTAATTTCTCTTGCTAAAGCTATTTAGATTTGCATTCAGTTGGCAAATGCTCGGAAAGGTGCCTGTCTGCTAATGCATATTTTCTCTCCATCAAATGAATGGCTAATGAACTTGCTCTTATTGGACAACCACTAAAAGCTAATGACATAATCACTTGTGCTTGCAAGACTTGGTTAGGAATATGATTCCTTGGCTTCCATAATTACTTATCGATTTAATCATGTCACCTTAAAAGAACTTTACTCACTTCTTCTAAAATGTGAGTCAAGACTTTACCACAACAATCAGTCATTTCAAGCTACTGCTTTAGTAAACATGGGTACCAAGCACCCTCAAAAGCAAAACCAATCCTTTTCTCGTTTGACTACTAATTTTCAACATTCCAACCATAGTTGTAGTATCTACTGTGGTAGAGGATGTAATGGTTGTTTCAAACTCAGTTACATGTCAGGTATGTTTCAAACCAGGACATATTGCTTGAAAGTGCTATCATTTTCTTATCAGGACCAACAAGCTACTAAAACCACCCTCAAACCATGGTTGTTACACACTATCAACATACTGATAATGAGTGGCGACCGGACATAGGAGCTACCCATCATCTCACTAATAATGTGAACAATGTTCATCTCCAAAATGAAGATGATGGTAGTCAAGAACATATTCAGGTGGCTAATGGTGTAGGTCTGAAAATCATACAAAGTGGAACTTCTACTCTTTCTTCTCCTTCAAAGACTTTTGTATTTAATCAAATTTTGTTTGCCCTAGATATTTAGAAATTTTTTCTCTTTATTCATTGTTTTTATCTAGACAATAATGTTTTCTTTGAATTTCAACTTCTCAACCTCTTGCCCATCTTCCACTTTTTAAATTATTACTTGGGGAACATCCTGTATCAAGGTCCACTTTGTAATGCCCATTACAACTTCTCAACCTCTTGCTCATCTTTAGCCATAAGGTTTATCCAGTGTTCATGTGTTTGCCAATATCTAACACCGTTATCTCAGTCATGCTTCCCTTCTAGTTATAAATAAGGCCATTTCATTAGCTATCCAAAATAAAAATTCTTCTATTTGTTCTGAATGTCAATTGGCTAAGAGCCATGCTATGCCCTTTAAATTCTGTTTTGAAACCATTGAAGTTAATATATTCAGATATTTGGGGCCTGCTCCTGTTCTACCCACCATTGGTGCATGATAGAATCTTTTAAGAATCATCAGGTTAAAATGTTTTGGAAAACACCAAACAGTGCTTGCAAGGGTGAAAGTAATTTGGCTAACCAAAAGAAGATTATAGTCAAGAGATGGAACAATAAGGACTGTCGCACCCTCGCGAGCGGAGCGCGACGATCCTCAGTTGATTTCGGAGTCTTTTGTTTTGATTGTGGATAAAGGGAGTCGCCACCTAGCATTATGGTCACTAGGAAACCTAACTGGTCTTTCAGAGATTCTAAGGCAAGGGACTGGTTGCATAAAGGGAAGGTATTAGCACCCCTAATACGCCCTACCTAAGGTAAGCTGCTTGGTGTTAATTTGGTTTGTCTTATAATTGCTATGGTGTTGGTGTTTTCTAATCCCATCAATTTTCCTAGGTTTGATTCAAACTAAATTTATTAAGATAGAAATCCAAGGAGATTCCATGTGCTTTAAAAGCTCATTTTTCCCTTAGTATTTCATACTCTTACGGCTCGTAAACCGCGGAGTAAAAAAAATTGAAATGTCCTCGATTACAATCAAGGCTTCTTTCAAGGATGTGTGATGACTTATTATCCCTAGAAAATTATTTTGGATATTTACCACTTATGGTTTCTTTATCCAAATATTAACAGTGAATAATAACAAGTTATTCCCATTAAATATTTTGGATATTCATCCCTTTAGGATTTCTTTATCCAAACATTAACGGTGAATAATAGATGAATTCCCCCCACAATAAGATTCTTTATTTTTTTGGAATATTGGCCAATACTCTTTGGAGTTTTACAAACATCTTGTAAAATCCAGAAATGCAAGAAAATAATTTTTTATTGTGTTTAAGAAATCAATGCAAAAACACATTTTTAAAACTTCAAATATTTGTTTTTTATATATATATAAAAACGTTCAAAACATGTTAGGGTATTGGCCGTATGCAACACACAAAAAAAAACATTTTTTATATTTTCTTTATCAAAAATACAAACATTACATTTAATCACAATAAAAAGACACATGTTAATCAAATTCTTAAGGCTTTAATAAATCAGTTATTAAATCCTAAAAAATATATAGAAACATGTTCTTATATTTTCACGGGAAATACAACAGGATTTTATTTGTCCTTCAGATACTTGATCATATAAAAATTAAAAAATTAAATTCATTTTCTTTTTTTATCTTTTTGATTTTTTTATAATTCAATGACGTACATAAAAAAAATACAAACACACACACACACATCCCTTTTTATTATGTTTTTTTTTTACACTCATATGTCATTACAAATAACACAAATTTAAAATAAAACAGACAACACATCACACAAAAAAAAAAAATACATAATAGCCCCCAAAAATCCAGGAACCAACTAGGAAGGCTTCTGGCAATGCAGGAACAGTGGTGGCGCATGGTTCTCACTCGCCGCCAGAAAAAATAACAGGGGAGATCTGCAACGGCTTCCTCCCCTCTTCATTGTCTTCGCTGGCGGTGACAACCATCGTGACCTGCAACAAGAAAAAAGAGAAAAACACAGGCAGTTGATTTTAAACCATTTCTTTTTTTTCAAATATGTTCTCGGTCTTCCCCTTTTTTAGATCTGATTCTTCTGTAGGTCTGTTTTTCTTTGTTTCACCTTCTTCTCTGTTTCAGGTGGCCGGCGGCAAGGAGGAATTATTTAGAAAGGGGCATCACTGCTGGGGAAAGGAACAGCGGTGGCTGGCCTTACTGCTGCTTGTCTGTCGCCGTTACTGTTGAGGAGACCAAAAGGGAAGAAGATCTGTTGAAATGGGGGGAGCTCCGCTAGTTTCTGTGAAGGCCGAATGAGTCGGCGCCTGTGAGGGGGAGAGGGAGATCGTGACTGAGGGGCTGTGGGTTTGTTTGACCGGCTGAGAAAGGAGAGGGACGATGGTGGAGCGGCTGTTTCTAAGTTAAATGGGAGACGGGAGCAGCTGAGTCTGTTTGAGAGAGATGAGGGAAGAGACCGGGCTCTGTCGAAGAAGAAGAGAGGATGAGCGGCTACCTTTTGTTGGCTAGGAGAGGGGGAAGGGAGGCGGTGTTCGGCGGCTCTCTGATTTTTGGCCAAAAGAGAGGGGATTGGCTGGAGGCTTGGGAAGAAAAAAATATATCAAAAGGGAGGGGCCCCGGATTGTTGGCTTGTTTTTGGCTAAGGACGGGGGCAGCCATTGTAGCCTTTTTTTAATAAAGAGAATAGGGTTAGGTTTTTTGTTTGCCCTCTATTTTTATCTCTAAAATTCTCTCTTCTTCATTTTCTTTTTTTCCTCTTTCTATATGGTCGGGTGTTCTTTTTATATAGAAAATCTCTACACGTGCTATTTAAAGAAATATTACAATAATTATTGCAGAGATTGTCTATTATAACTAGCACCAACAAATCCTATATATATGGTATTTTTTTAATTGCAGTGATTATTTTCCCTAACCAGCACGAATCAAATCATATATCTATGGTATTTTATATTGTAGTAATTATATATGATTCAGTAATTATCTCCTTGATATATTGCTTCCTTAACCCTGATGCTCTATGTTACCGCCACATGTAAGCCCTTATTATTATTATTATTATTATTATTATTATTATTATTATTATTTATTTTAATTATTTATTTGAAAATTTATCAAAATATGGGTCAAAAATTGGGTAGCAACAGATGCCCCCTCTTTACAATGCTTACGATGCAAAACTCCTCAATGTTTTGTATAGTAAGCTTGTAAAGAAAATAAAATAAAATAAAAGTATTCCTTGCTAGCTGAGTGATCCACTCATCCAAGGACTTCACTTTTTAAAAGAAAATTGTCTCGTTATCATGGGTGACTTGTCCATTTTATTTTTTAAAGAAAATTGGTTTATTTTCATGGGCGACCTGCCCATACACACTCAAACCTGGTTTATTTTCAAGGGTGACCTGCCCACATACTCATGCTGGTCTATTTTCACGGGCGACCTACCCCTTTGATTGGGTTAACTTAAGATCCCATCTAGCGATCTCCTTTAACCCAAAGCAAAGTCGGTGTGTAATTCGGTCAACCTGAAATCCCATCTGACGATTCCCTTTAACCAAAGCTAAACTCTGTGTGTGGTTGGCTTAACCTGAGATCCCATCTGGCGATCTCCTTTAACCAAAACCAATACAAAAATGTGTGTGTGGTCTTATTATGACGGGTGACCTACCCAAATGCAAGATGGTCTCATTCTGACGGGTGACTTACCCAAATGCAAGATGGTCTCATTATGATGGGTGACCTACCCAAGTGGAGAGAAGGGAAGAATAGTCTCATTCTTATGGGTGACCTACCCAGGGGAAGAATGGCCTCATTATAATGAGTGACCTACCCAAGTAAAAAAAAAAAAGATAGAGAATGGTCTCATTCTAATGGGTGATCTACCCAAGTGGAAAGGGGGAAGAGTGGTCTCATTCTTATGGGTGACCTACCCAAGGGGAAGAATGACCTCATTATAATGGGTGACCTACCTAAGTAAAAAAAGATGGAGAATGGTCTCATTCTAATGGGTGACCTACCCAGAAAAAATGGTCTCATTATGATGGGTGACCTACCCAAGTGGAAAAGGGGAAGAGTGGTCTCATTCTTATGGGTGACCTACCCAGGGGGAAGAATGGCCTCATTATAATGGGTGACCTATCCAGGTAAAAAAAGATGGAGAATGGTCTCATTCTAATGAGTGACCTACCCAGAAAAAATGGTCTCATTGTGATGGGTGACCTACCCAAATGGAAAAGGGGAAGAGTGGTCTCATTCTTATGGGTGACCTACCCAGGGGGAAGAATGGCCTCATTATAATGGGTGACCTACCCAGGTAAAAAAAAAGGATGGAGAATGGTCTTATTCTAATGGGTGACCTACCCAGAAAAAATGGTCTTATTGTGATGGGTGACCTACCCAAGTGGAAAAGGGGAAGAGCGATCTCATTCTTATGGGTGACCTACCTAGGGGGAGAATGACCTCATTATAATGGGTGACCTACCCAGGTAAAAAAAAGGATGGAGAATGGTCTCATTCTAATGGGTGACCTACCCAGAAAAAATGGTCTTATTGTGATGGGTGACCTACCCAAGTGGAAAAGGGGAAGAGTGGTCTCATTCTTATGGGTGACCTACCCAGGGGGAAGAATGGCCTCATTATAATGGGTGACCTACCCAGGTAAAAAAAAAGGATGGAGAATGGTCTTATTCTAATGGGTGACCTACCCAGAAAAAATGGTCTTATTGTGATGGGTGACCTACCCAAGTGGAAAAGGGGAAGAGCGATCTCATTCTTATGGGTGACCTACCTAGGGGGAGAATGACCTCATTATAATGGGTGACCTACCCAGGTAAAAAAAAGGATGGAGAATGGTCTCATTCTAATGGGTGACCTACCCAGAAAAAATGGTCTTATTGTGATGGGTGACCTACCCAAGTGGAAAAGGGGAAGAGTGGTCTCATTCTTATGGGTGACCTACCCAGGGGGATGAATGGTCTCATTATAATGGGTGACCTACCCAGGTAAAAAAAATAGAGAATGGTCTCATTCTAATAGGTGACCTACCCAGAAAAAATGATGGTCTCATTGTGATGGGTGACCTACCCGTTTTGAATTTCAAAAGAAATTATCTTACCTCAAGGAATGAAGCAGTGCTGGTTCATAATTCATATTCTTTTCCGTAGTTCCATTGACCTGAGATTCCATATCTCAGCGAGTCCCAAAACTTGGAACTATTTGGCTTTCATCACACCTTTCATGACAGGTTAGTGTTATGATAATATAGCATGCATGTTTTTGTTTACCTATTTTTGGAAACCTAGGTCCTCCTTTTCGTTGTAGCCTTCTTCGAGCTCCTGTTTCCATTTGTTTGCCCGACCTATCCTCTTGAACTGGAATATGCTCCATGCGCTATATGTCCTATCCTTCTTATGCTTGGTGAAGAGATCTCTAGTTTATTATGGGGCCCTTTCTTGCTCCATTGAATAGTCTTTTATTATACTTTTGCAGATGTTTTAATCGTTTTTTTTATTTTTAAGAAATTATTTTCAGAGAAAAACTCAAAGGATCTGGTTTTATTCATGAAAACTAAAACTTTTAATGCAATCATCATATTTTGTTTTAAGCAACTCTCATAAAAGGTGTTTCAACAATTTTATAATGATAACCCTTTGGGCTTTGGTTCACTAATAGACCCCTATGTGCGCTTTTTGCCCCCTAGTGTGGTGTACAAAACCTATCAGGTTTAAATTTGGTTTAGGATCCCTCCAATTTTGAGAATGGATGGAGTCATCTTCTTAGTCATGTGTAAAAACAGTTTTTTAAAGTAAAAGATTTTGAATGCTATGAGATCATGCGCTTTATGAAGAAAAGGTTTTTTACAGAGAGAATTCATGGCCGAACTTTATTTTATGGATCCGGAAGCATAGTATTTCTTTATAGAGTTAGCATTCACAGGTCTAACTAGATCTTCTTAATCCATTCTAGATAACAATAAAGCTCCTCCCGAGAACGCTTTCTTTACCATGTAAAGGCCCTTATTGTTTGGCGTCCATTTACTCTGATCTTCTCCTAGTAAAGGCTATATTTTTTTCAGTATAAAATCTCCTTCATGGAATCCTCGAGGTCGGACCTTCTTATCATATGATTTGGTCATCCGTGATGATGATAGATTGCAGCTATCCTCTTTTACTTATCAGATTCAACTATTCATATCTAACTTTTACCCATCCCACCTCTTCTAAACTCAAAGTCTACCAATACTCTTTGTTGCGATGTCGCGGTCGCACAAATTAATTACCCTAGCTTCAAACACAACACACAAGATAGTATAGAGCAAGCAAGGGGTCGATCCCACGAGGAAGATTCAAGTCAGATTTTTATGCTAGATGATATGCAATTTGGGGGGGGGGGTTGGACGTTATCTAGGCTAAAGCAAAAGAAAACAGAAAACTATCAAACTAAATTTAATAAAATCAGAAAATTATCAAGAGAACAAACCTTGGTCACAAGCACACATCCACCTACAGAAATCAGAACTGATCATGGAAACGAAACATCAATTTATATTCTGAATATTTATCTCTTCTTAACATTGGTTAGTTAACGGATCCGCCGTATAACTAGCCCTAACCATCAAACAACCACAGTGTCCGCACTAGTAATTTAATTCAATGGCAGCCTTAAGAACTAGATAAGTTGATTAATCAAGAAAACATAACTGTCCGCAGTCTATGTTTGATTTGATTGAATGTTCTCCCTAAGATTAATAATGTAGATCCGCCACAATTATTAAACTCAGTTGCTTCACAAGTTCATATACCACAACTCCGGTTTTGATATCAAACTTAACAATAGATTGTCTACAATAATAACTTAGAGTCCGCTCTAGGAATTAAAATAAACAATCATAGGAAAAATAAGCATAGGAGAACAAACATATTCATCATATAAACTGAAAAGAAAAGGTAAAATAAATCTCACAGTTCTTGAAATCCGAAGGTTTCCGTGTCCTTGCAACCAAGAAAAAGTGTTTAGCCTTGCATGTTTGTTGAACAACTAATCAAAAAGAAGAAAGAATGCATAATTTAGGGTTTCTTAGAGGAAGGGGGCGTTTTTCTCTCCTTGGCTGGCTGCTCCCCTTCTCTTCTCTCATTCTTTTTATATCCTAGGAAACCCTAGGTCTCTATTTTACAAAATAGTCCTCCATTAAGTAGACTGTTTACATTTAAGTACTTCAATAACTATTTTCCTAAAAAGGAGAAATAGCCTTGCATGAAATCTTCAAGATTTGATTTAGAGGAGCTAAATTGCTGAAATAAAAACTTGGATATCGGTTTAAATGCTTCGGAATGTCATTTGGACTCGTTTCTTCACGAAACCTGTTTGCTGGCAGAATTCAGATGTCATCTTTGAAAAATCATATCTCCCTCATATGACATCGTTTTTGACTGAAATTTTGGGCGTTTATATAACTTTGAGTCATGAATCCAACAAAATTGAGTTTGCATCAATTGGACTTCTGTAGCTCCAGATATTCAAGTTGGAATGGCCAAAGGTCAACACTGGCAGATTGCGAGATTTGACTTTGAAGGCTGCGATTTCCATGCTCTTCCTTATTTTATTTTCTTGCCTTAGATCTCCAGAAAGGTATGGATGTTACCTTTTTAATTCCACTGGAATCACTTCATTTCAACCTCTAGAGCTCACGCTCTGCACAAAACATCGACTGAAGGTCAAATCTGCCAATTATCTCCAATTTACTCCTTTTTGCATCTTTCATCCAAAAGTGCCTTCAAAACATAAAACAAAGAATATCAAGGCATTTTATATATAAAACATAGGCAAAACACTAGTTAAATGTGGGTGAAACTATTGAATAATATGGTTGCATCAAATACCCCCACACTTACCTCTTGCTCGTCCTCGAGAAAGGATAGGTAAAACCAAATTGAAGTTAAATTAAATGAAATCACTATGACTAATCTTCTAATCTCCCATCAATATCCAAGAATATATGCATTATAAACAAGAACACAATTAAGAAGGATAAAGAGTATAAATTTTCATGAATTTATTTACATGCAAACTTCAAAACTTAATTAATCGTCGGGATTTAAATGAAATCTATGTCATGCCAAAGTGATAGGTCCTCTCATTGATATACACTCCAACACTCACGTGTTTAGGGCTTATGTGTTTAAATCTCTCAAATTCAATCAATGAATATGTTCTACTATAAGCTTGCTCTTCAATCTCATCTCCATTAATAACATATTACAAACAATGCATGAATCAAAAGGTCTTATTTTCTGGTTGTAATGGGGCTAAGGTAAAGGTGAGGTAAAAGAGATTAAAAGAAAAAGGTTCAAACCAAAGAAAGTAGAGCATTCTGAAAAATGATATTTCAAACAAGATATTCCATTGAAGCACATAAATTTTCCATCTTTAATCACCAATGCTTAACTTCTTTTGATTTCAAGCTTTTTCAATATAAAATCTTAAGAACATAAAGGAACACTTTTTTCTTTTTCTTTTTCTTTTTTCTGTTTTTTTTTTTTTTTTTTTTTTTACCTTTGGCAACTTTGCCCATCTTTTCATCAAACATCACTTCTTCTTTCTTTTCACATAATTTCCAACCATAATTCCATGAAATATCACTAGTATATGCTCTACTAATCCTTGGCCAAGGGAAAAGGAAAACATATATAAAGTTAAGGCTTATACATGGATAAAGCAAAGAAAAGATAAACAAGCTCAAAAGGGGTTTACTAAGGATAATATGCTTTAGGTTGGCTTTTTGGCTCAAATGGTTAAAATTCCTAATGCCTTTATCATCTTCATGTATGTATGTAATATGAATGTAATCTCAACAAGATATGAAGCAAGTTCTAAAGATACATATCATTGAAAGAAGGCACAATCAAAGAATATAATGTTGAAGGCTCAAAAGCTTGCATTGGTATAACACTATAAAGTCAACATGGCATATTCTCAAAGTCAATCCCTAAACCAATTAAACCTTAAAACTTGCATGCACACTCCTTCATTCGATTTATATCTTCATCTATCTCAACTAATTCTCATACATAATACTCATATTCTCAAAAACCAATGGGAGTTCAAAAGATCAAACATAATTTTTTTTTTATTTTGAAAAAATAACAAAGAAAACCAAAATTAGAAAACCAACATTCTCCCAATACCCCCACACTTAAAACATAACATTGTCCTCAATGTTAAAATAAAAGAAAAGGAATATTGGAGAATGACAAAAATAAAGTAAAATGCGAAAAATAAAAGACAAGGGAAAAAGAAAGCAAATCTGTTTTTTTTTTTGTGCTGGGTTGCCTCCCAGTAAGCGCTTTTGTTTTATGTCATTGGCTCGACATGTTGCATGCTTATTCTTCATAGATTGGTTCAGCTAACTCCGCAGAAGCGGTGAGTTCTGTCGTCCAACCTTCATAGAAAGGTTTCAAGCGATGCCCATTGACCTTGAGTACTTTGTTGGTTTCTAAACTTGTAATTTCAACTGCACCATAAGGAAAAACATTAGAAACAACAAATGGTCCAATCCAACGAGAGCGTAACTTTCCAGGAAAAAGTTTCAAACGCGAATGATAAAGAAGGACTTTGTCTCCAACATTAAACTCTTTTCTTGTAATCATTCGGTCATGGAGACTCTTAGTCTTTTCTTTATAAATCCTTGCATTCTCGTAAGCATCATTTCGAATCTCTTCCAACTCTTGCAATTGCAACTTTCTTGCAATCCCAGCAGCATCATAATCCATGTTACATTTTTTAATGGCCCAAAAAGCTTTGTGTTCAAGCTCCACCGGTAGATGACATGCTTTTCCATAAATCATCCTATAAGGTGACATTCCTATAGGTGATTTGTAAGCAGTCCGATAAGCCCAAAGTGCATCACCAAGTCGTAGACTCCAATCTCGCCGGTTAGGTTGCACTGTCTTCTCCAAAATGGACTTGATTTCTCGATTTGAAATTTCAGCTTGGCCATTCGTTTGAGGATGGTATGCTGTGGAAGTTCGATGAGTCACATGATATTTGCGTAACAATGCTTCCATTGAACGATTGCAAAAATGAGTGCCACGATCACTAATGATAGCTTTAGGGATTCCAAACCTGTCAACTATGTGAGTCCTGACAAAATCTAAAACAACCTTAGCATCGTTAGTTCGTGTGGCTTTCGCCTCAATCCATTTGGACACATAATCAACAGCAAGAAGGATATAAAGATTGCCAAAAGAAGAAGGAAATGGACCCATAAAATCAATACCCCAAACATCAAAAATTTCACTCACAAGAATATTTGTTAAAGGCATTTGATTCTTGTGAGTGATATTACCTGTTTTTTGGCATTTTTCACATGATTTGCAAAAATGATATGCATCCTTAAAAATAGAAGGCCAATAAAAACCACTTTCAAGTACCTTGTGGGCCGTTCTTTTTGCTCCAAAATGCCCACCACAAGAATGAGAATGACAAAAGGTAAGAATGGAATGAAATTCATCTTGTGGTACACATCTCCTAACTACTTGATCCACACAAAATTTCCACAGATAAGGAGTATCCCAAAAATAATATTTAGCATCAGCTCGTAACTTGTCTTTTTGGGATGTAGACAAACCTGGAGGGAATTCTTTGGTGACTAAATAGTTCACCAAATCAGCATACCATGGTCTTGTAGAGGAATGTAACACATACAACTGCTCATCGGGGAATGTCTCTCTTATTGTTTCGGTTTGTATATCCTCAGTCCTTAGTCGGCTCAAGTGATCAGCCACATGATTTTCGGCACCTTTTTTGTCTTTGATCTCAAGATCAAATTCTTGTAAAAGCAAGATCCACCTAATCAATCTTGGTTTGGACTCCTTTTTCTTCAAAAGATACCTTAAAGCTGCATGATCAGTAAAAACAATGACTTTTGTACCAAGTAGATATGACCTAAATTTTTCAAGAGCAAACACCACTGCAAAAAGTTCCTTCTCAGTTGTATGGTAATTGCATTGTGCACCGTCCAACATGCGGGAAGCATAGGCGATAACATGCAAATTCTTCCCAATTCTTTGCCCAAGGACAGCCCCTACCGCATAGTCACTTGCATCACACATTATCTCAAAAGGCTCATCCCAATTTAGTGGTTGGATGATAGGGGCAGATGTGACACGCCTCTTAAGCTCATCATGGGCATCTTTACATGCTTGATCAAACACAAAATCCACTTCTTTGGCTAATAGTTTGCACAAGGGTGCTGTAATCTTTGAGAAATCTTTAATAAAGCGTCGATAGAAACCTGCATGGCCAAGAAAAGAACGAATTTCCCTCACGCAGGAGGGGTATGGCAATAATGAAATAACGTCTATTTTAGCTTTATCAACCTCTAATCCACGTGAAGACACAACATGCCCAAGAACTATTCCTTGTTCTACCATAAAATAACACTTCTCATAGTTTAAGACAAGGTTAGTTTCAATGCACCTTTTCAAGATCAAAGATAAATTTTCTAGACATTTATCAAAAGAATCACCATACACCGTGAAATCATCCATGAAAACCTCAATTATTCTTTCAACATAGTCAGAAAAAATACTCATCATGCATCTTTGAAAAGTTGCAGGTGCATTACAGAGACCAAAGGGCATTCTCCTATATGCATATGTACCAAATGGACATGTAAATGTAGTCTTTTCTTGATCCTCAGGATTAATAACAATCTGATTGTATCCACTATATCCATCAAGAAAGCAATAAAAAGACTTACCTGCTAGGCGTTCAAGCATTTGATCCATGAATGGTAATGGAAAATGATCTTTGCGTGTAGCAAGATTTAGCTTTCTGTAATCAACACACATTCTCCATCCACTCGAGATGCGAGTAGGAATGAGCTCATCATTTTTGTTTTTCACCAACGTGATTCCGGTCTTTTTAGGCACCACATGGATTGGCGCAACCCATTTACTGTCCGTGATGGGATAAATGACTCCTGCATCTAACAGTTTTAAAATTTCAGCTTTCACTACCTCCATCATAGGCGGGTTCAACCTCCTTTGCATTTCCCTTGTTGGTTTCACATTGTCCTCCAATAGTATGTGATGCATACACATTGAGGGACTAATGCCCTTGATGTCAGCTAAAGTCCATCCAATGGCCGTCTTGTGATCACATAACAATTTCACAAGTTTTTCCTCTTGCGTATTTGTCAAACCTGATGCTATAATAACGGGAAGTGTATTGTTGTCGCCAATGAATACATACTTCAAATTATCGGGCAAAGGTTTCAATTCTAACTCGGGTGCCTGTAAAATAGATGGCAAAAGCTTTTTATGTGAGAGTACTAAATCAACAAAGACATTACCATGGGGAACAATTTGCAATGATTGCAAAGCCAATGCTGATTCGTGCACGTTTTGGGGAACACATATGTGCCTCTCCATCTCTTCTATCTCGGTAAAATCATAGCCATAGCTCAAAGCTACGCTTAATCCAACCTCACAATCAAAATCAAAAACTTGCTGCACACACTTATCAACTTGGTCATAGCATGTGATAGAATAAACATTGCTATAAGGATATTTCATTGCATTATGAAAATTAAATTCAATCTTTTCATCTCCTACTTCCATAGACAAAGTATCCTTACCACAATCTATCCTTGTATTGGCAGTTTTCAAGAATGGTCTCCCAAACAATATAGGAGTGCTGTTTGATGAATCACAAGAATCATGTTCCATATCAAGAATATAAAAGTCGCATGGAATGACCAAACTATCAATCTTAACTAGGACATCTTCTATCACACCAAGTGGGTAAACAAAACTACGATCCGCAAGTTGTATTACAATGCTAGTTTTATTCAAAGGCTCAAGACTAAGAGAATCATAAACATGTTTGGGCATAACACTAATGGATGCACCTAAATCGCATAAAGCTCTTTTAAAACTAGCATTACCAATAACACATGGGATAGTAAACGCACCTGGGTCGTTTTGTTTCAAAGGCAGATTCTTTTGAACAACGGCAGATACAACTTCACCCATACTTACCGTTTCATGACCTTTCAGTTTGAAAGCTCTCTTAGTAGTACACAACTCCTTCAAGAATTTTGCATACTTGGGAATTTGCTTGATAGCATCAAGCAAAGGAATGTTGAGTTCTACTTTCTTGAAAACCTCTAAAATCTCTTTTTCTTTGTCCTCTTTCTTTGACCTAGAAGAACTCACAGGAAAGGGTGGAATTGTTTTAAAACTGGAAGTCATTGATTGAGGACTTACCTTTAGAGTGTTGGTCGTGGTTTCAATTTGTGAAGGAGAAGGATGTTTCTTTTTTGTACTCAATTCAGTTTCTATCTCTTCTTCTTCCTCCATCTCAATTTGTTTCGACCTTTTCTCTTCAAGTTCTTTCCCACTTCGCAGCATGATCGCACTAACATTCTCTTTTGGATTCAATGCTTGGGAGGGCAATTTTCCATTCATTTGTGCTTCCAATTTCCCCACACTTGAAGCTACTTGCCCCATTTGCTTCTCCAAGTTGTGAATACTTGACCTTGTTTCCTGTTGAAAAGACATGACATTTTGTTGCAAGGTCACAGTGTTAGAAGCCAAAGTTTTCATCATCTCACGAAGATCATCACTGGATGACGACCCCATAACATTGGAGTTTGTGAATGAAGGGGGTTGTCTTGCTTGATAATTCTGTTGGGGCTGAAATCCATGGGGATGGAATTGTCGGCCTTGATTGCCTTGTTGAGGCTGGTTCCCATACCATAGGTTGGGATGATCTCTCCATCCAGGATTGTACGTGTGGGAAAAAGGATCATACTTACGCTGAGGTTGTCCATTGAATGCTCCATCAACTGCATTAGCTTGTTCAATGTAATCTTCTTGCATTGTTGGGCACATATCTGAAACATGTCCTTGTAAGGAGCATATGCTACAAACTTTCACCTGCTGTACATTGCCACAAGCCAAAGAACGCACAAGAGAAGTAAGATCATTAACTTTATTCTCAAGGTTAGAAATACTTATCTCATTTACTCGTTTATTTGCAAAGTCTCCACGAGTGCCAAACTGTTTCGAGTTGGCTGCCATGTTTGAGATCAATTGGCGTGCAGCCTCGGGTGTCTTATCTACCAATGCCCCTCCACTTGCAGCATCAATGATACTACAGTCAGTAGGCATCAATCCTTCATAGAAATATTGAATGAGCAGCTGATCGGGTATTTGATGATGAGGGCATTGAATGCACAGTTGCTCAAATCTTTCCCAATACTCGGAAAGTGTCTCTCCATGAGATTGTCGAATCCCACATATTTCTTTCCTTATGTTGGCAACTCGAGATGCTGGGAAATACTTCTCAAGGAAGATCTTCTTCATGCCATTCCACGTTCCAATTGAACCTGGGAGAATGGAGAAAAGCCATACCTTTGCTGCCCCTTTTAAAGAGAAAGGGAAAGCTTTCAACTTAACCTGTTCTTCATCAACTCCATTCGGTTTCATGCCAACGCAAACCATATGGAATTCCTTGAGATGAGTATGAGGATCTTCTCCTGCAAGACCATTGAAAGTTGGTAGCAAATGTATAAAACCAGATTTGAGCTCAAAGTTTACATTATTGTCGATGTTTATGCACAATGGCTGATTTTCCACGTTAGGAGCAGCAAGCTCCTTGAGTGTTTGTTGTCGTGCAACAGCCATGGTGTTAAAGCGAGCTTCCTTTCGTAACCTGCGTAAAGTTTTTTCTATTTCGAGATCCAAATGCACTTGAATTTGATTAGTAGAACGGGTTACTGGCATAAATCATCAAGAAAATTCAAAATAAACCAACCACACAAGAGATCGAAAACAATGCAAATTGTACGAAAATCCTACGGTAGAAAACAAAAACTGCCTAAAAACCCTAGAAAACAGCGGAATTTGGCCTCGATAGGGTGGGGCTACTGGTTTACCACTAGTCCTGTTTAGAACGTCGTTTCCCTTCAGGAAACAAATGGCCGATACCTAATTCCACCAAAAAATCTGTTTTGAACAGTACCGCTGCCGTAATGAACAGTACCGCAGCAAACAAAAATTCTGTTTTTTTTTTTTTTTTTCAGAAAAAGAAATAACAATCACAGCAAATAAAAATAATAGCACAAGAATCAACTAAAATTACTTCCCCGGCAACGGCGCCAAAATTTGTTGCGATGTCGCGGTCGCACAAATTAATTACCCTAGCTTCAAACACAACACACAAGATAGTATAGAGCAAGCAAGGGGTCGATCCCACGAGGAAGATTCAAGTCAGATTTTTATGCTAGATGATATGCAATTTGGGGGGGGGGGGTTGGACGTTATCTAGGCTAAAGAAAAAGAAAACAGAAAACTATCAAACTAAATTTAATAAAATCAGAAAATTATCAAGAGAACAAACCTTGGTCACAAGCACACATCCACCTACAGAAATCAGAACTGATCATGGAAACGAAACATCAATTTATATTCTGAATATTTATCTCTTCTTAACATTGGTTAGTTAACGGATCCGCCGTATAACTAGCCCTAACCATCAAACAACCACAGTGTCCGCACTAGTAATTTAATTCAATGGCAGCCTTAAGAACTAGATAAGTTGATTAATCAAGAAAACATAACTGTCCGCAGTCTATGTTTGATTTGATTGAATGTTCTCCCTAAGATTAATAACGTAGATCCGCCACAATTATTAAACTCAGTTGCTTCACAAGTTCATATACCACAACTCCGGTTTTGATATCAAACTTAACAATAGATTGTCTACAATAATAACTTAGAGTCCGCTCTAGCAATTAAAATAAACAATCATAGGAAAAATAAGCATAGGAGAACAAACATATTCATCATATAAACTGAAAAGAAAAGGTAAACTAAATCTCACAGTTCTTGAAATCCGAAGGTTTCCGTGTCCTTGCAACCAAGAAAAAGTGTTTAGCCTTGCATGTTTGTTGAACAACTAATCAAAAAGAAGAAAGAATGCATAATTTAGGGTTTCTTAGAGGAAGGGGGTGTTTTTCTCTCCTTGGCTGGCTGCTCCCCTTCTCTTCTCTCATTCTTTTTATATCCTAGGAAACCCTAGGTCTCTATTTTACAAAATAGTCCTCCATTAAGTAGACTGTTTACATTTAAGTACTTCAATAACTATTTTCCTAAAAAGGAGAAATAGCCTTGCATGAAATCTTCAAGCTTTGATTTAGAGGAGCTAAATTGCTGAAATAAAAACTTGGATATCGGTTTAAATGCTTCGGAATGTCATTTGGACTCGTTTCTTCACGAAACCTGTTTGCTGGCAGAATTCAGATGTCATCTTTGAAAAATCATATCTCCATCACATGACATCTTTTTTGGCTGAAATTTTGAGCGTTTATATAACTTTGAGTCATGAATCCAAAAAAATTGAGTTTGCATCAATTGGACTTCTGTAGCTCCAGATATTCAAGTTGGAATGGCCAAAGGTCAACACTGGCAGATTGCGAGATTTGACTTTGAAGGCTGCGATTTCCATGCTCTTCCTTATTTTATTTTCTTGCCTTAGATGTCCAGAAAGGTATGGATGTTACCTTTTTAATTCCACTGGAATCACTTCATTTCAACCTCTAGAGCTCACGCTCTGCACAAAACATCGACTGAAGGTCAAATCTGCCAATTATCTCCAATTTACTCCTTTTTGCATCTTTCATCCAAAAGTGCCTTCAAAACATAAAACAAAGAATATCAAGGCATTTTATATATAAAACATAGGCAAAACACTAGTTAAATGTGGGTGAAACTATTGAATAATATGGTTGCATCACTCTTAATGAGGGGGTTTCCACTTCTAAAGGCATCACCGCCTCCATTCTATATACCAAAGTGTACGGTGTGGCTCCTGTTGAAGTTCGGATTGCGGTGCGGTACGCATGAAGGGCATATGGCAACATCTCATGCCAATCCTTGTAGGTGACTACCATATTCGAAATAATCTTCTTTGACATTTTCTTAGCAGCTTCTACCGAACCATTCATCTTTGGCCTATAAAGCGAGGAATTGGGATGCTTGATTTTCCATTTAGCACATAGTTCTATTATCATCATGCTATTGAAGTTCTGTGCATTATTAGTTATAATATTTTCTAGTGGACCATATCGACAGATCAAATCTCTTTCCAAAATTTTTTTACCACCTTTTGCCTCCACGACATCCAAATCTCAACAATGTTTCGTCAGATGATTTCTTATACAAAGTTTCCCCATCAAGATAGAAATACATTACCAACCTCCTCAAAGTCTTTTTATTGATTTTGGATGCGCCCATGGGATATTTCTGGTTTTGGATGAAATTCTTGATATCATAGTACCAAAGGTTTCCATCTATTTCTCTTTTAACTGAGCAACAATGAGCTGGGTTATTTCTGGTATCAATGTGTACCGGCCGCACCTTGTGCCCAAAGTCTATTCTAGTCATAGAAGCTAGTGTGACCAAAGCATCAGCAAAATGGTTTCCTTCCCTTCCTAGATGGGTGAACTTTATTTCCTCAAATTCTCTAGCCAATTTAGACAGGTATTATTAGTAAGGTCTCAACTTCTCGTCCTTGGTTTGCCATTTTCCTTTCACTTGGAAAATAATCAAAAATAGAGTCTTTATACATATCTATCTTTCTAATATTTAGCTTCAATGCCACCTTTAAAATGAGAATGCAAGCTTCAAACTCCTATGTTGTTAGTGCACCCAAACTACGACTTAAATGAAACCGGATAAAGTTTCTTATCATGAGAGATTAGCATTGCCCCCACTTCGTTACCATAGCACCATCAAAGTACATAATACACCAATCTGATTTCCTTTCCTTGACTAAAAGCACATTTTTATCAGAAAAATCAAATTTTAACGGCTCATAATCTTCCACAACATGGTCAGCTAGGTGATCGGCGATGACTTTCATAGCTTTTCTTGTCATATATACTATGTCGTACTTAGCTAGTAGAACTTGCCATTTTGCAATTCAGCTTGATAGATAGGGGTGGATTTAGTGGGTACCGCTTGATTTTCACGAAAGCTTCTTCACACTCTTATTCCAAATTCTGAGATTCTTCTTCCTTAACAATTAAAGATGAGTTCATAGGTCGTGGTTAATTGGGATATAAACGGAGCAATGCAATTCAACCTTCCCAAGAACCTCCTTACATCCTTCTCAGTCTTGGGAGTTAGCATAGATTAAATAGCCTTTACTTAACCAGGGTCCACTTCTATCCCTTTGTCACTCATCATAAATCCCAACAACTTCCTAGATTTCACCCCGAATGAAAACTTGCATGGTTAAGCCTCAACTTGTACTTCCTTAGTCTTTCAAATAATTCCTTCAATATTTGGACATGATTCTCTCCCTCTCTAGATCATGTCATTCACGTATACTTTAATCTCCTTTTGCATCATGTTGTGAAATAGAACCATCGTGGCCCTTTGGTAGGTAGCCCCGACATTCTTTAACCTAAATATCATGACTTTGTAGCAAAAGGTTCCCTATGGTGTTACAAAGGTTGTCTTCTCCTTATCCTATTGTGATATTTTCATCTTATTGTAGCCCAAAAATCCATCCATAAAGTAATATATGGATCGAACAATACATCTATGTGTGGTAGAGGAAAATTATCCTTAGGGCTAGCCTGGTTTAAGTACCTAAAGTCCAAACATTGATTTTATCTTTCTTTTTGGGCACGACAACTATGTTAGACACCCATTTAGAAAATCAGTGTTCCACTGCTTTTCAATTTCTACCTTTATTCGAATTGGTCCTTCTCAACCTTTGCTTAACCGATTTGCATCCTTCTACTAGTGGTACCTTATACAAACCAGGCATATCCTTGTATGACCAAGCAAAAACATCTACATAATCTCGGAGTTGTGCAATCAACTCTTCTCTTTCTTTAAGGGTGATCAAAGTCTGTATCTTCAACCTTCTTTTGATTTCTTCATCGCCCACATCTATGGTTTCAAGCTCCTCTCTAGCGGGTTTCCAAGCTTGTTCATGTTTATTAATTTTTGTGAATCCCCTAATGTTATTTTCCTACCATTCTTCCTCCTCTACAACTAATATTATTCTTTAAAGTCCGGCCATTCATTCTCAGTGTAAAGTGCAGGTGTAGTTATGGAAGATTCGCTTTGAAAAACGAAAGTGATGTGTAAAAACACCAAGATGAACTTTTTGAAAATGCATGATCTCATTAACAGGAAACGTTTTGCTAAAAAAACGATAAAATCCCATTGACATTTGGAACCTCGATTTAAAAAGTTGAAAAAGGCAAACAACACAATATCATGATCAAACAAGCATTGTTGATTAAATTTTGAACACCAATGGAGCTTTTTGGGTCTCCCAACTCTAGAACATCTCTCCCTTGGCTAGCTTTTGAATGAAGGTCTTGAGATTCAAGATGCTTTGAGCTTAGGCTTGTTTGGATGCAAAACGATATAATGGAGCATACACCCTAAGGATAGGTTCTAGTTCCTTTATATGAGACATAGGGTAGGTTTACTACTTGGTCTCTAAAAAGGGTATCTTGCTGTCCTAGTGATCACCCTCGTAAAGGCAATATGGGGGTTTAGCAGATAGTGGGATGGCACATGTACCAATCACTATCAGTCTAAACACTCAGAAAAGAGTTAGGGTTTACACAAACTTAAACCTTGACTCAAGTCATAAGGCAAGCTGCTAGTCCCCCACTTAACTTAAATTTTAATGTGTGTGCTCTCCAAAAAGAAAATAATGATAAAGTGATGAATGACTACATCATGTATGACAGAATGTAAAGATACATGCTAAAGCTTTTAAACAAATTATCATTCATAGTAAAAAAAACAACAACACATAGCATAATAAAAAAACAATTACCAAGCTTAGTCCAAGGGTCCCCAGTGGAGTCGTCATCCTGTCGCACCCTAGCGAGCGGAGCGTGGCGATCCTCAGTTGATTTCGGAGTCTTTTGTTTTGATTGTGGATAAAGGGAGTCGCCACCTAGTATTATGGTCACTAGGAAACCTAACTGGTCTTTCAGAGATTCTAAGGCAAGGGACTGGTTGCATAAAGGGAAGGCATTAGCACCCCTAATACGCCCTACCTAAGGTAAGCTGCTTGGTGTTAATTTGGTTTGTCTTATAATTGCTATGGTGTTGGTGTTTTCTAATCCCATCAATTTTTCTAGGTTTGATTCAAACTAAATTTATTAAGATAGAAATCTAAGGAGATTCCATGTGCTTTAAAAGCTTATTTTTCCCTTAGTATTTCATACTCTTACGGCTCGTAAACCGCGGAGTAAAAAAAATTGAAATGTCCTCAATTACAATCAAGGCTTCTTTCAAGGATATGTGATGACTTATTATCCCTAGAAAATTATTTTGGATATTTACCACTTATGGTTTCTTTATCCAAATATTAACAGTGAATAATAACAAGTTATTCCCATTAAATATTTTGGATATTCATCCCTTTAGGATTTCTTTATCCAAACATTAACGGTGAATAATAGATGAATTCCCCCCACAATAAGATTCTTTATTTTTTGGAATATTGGCCAATACTCTTTGGAGTTTTACAAACATCTTGTAAAATCCAGAAATGCAAGAAAATAATTTTTTATTGTGTTTAAGAAATCAATGCGAAAACACATTTTTAAAACTTCAAATATTTGTTTTTTTATATATAAAAAAACGTTCAAAACATGTTAGGGTATTGGCCGTATGCAACACACAAAAAAAACATTTTTTATATTTTCTTTATAAAAAATACAAACATTACATTTAATCACAATAAAAAGACACATGTTAATCAAATTCTTAAGGCTTTAATAAATCAGTTATTAAATCCCAAAAAATATATAGAAACATGTTCTTATATTTTCACGGGAAATACAACAGGATTTTATTTGTCCTTCAGATACTTGATCATATAAAAATTAAAAAATTAAATTCATTTTCTTTTTTTATCTTTTTGATTTTTTTATAATTCAATGACGTACATAAAAAAAAATACAAACACACACACACACACATCCCTTTTTATTATGTTTTTTTATACACTCATATGTCATTACAAATAACACAAATTTAAAATAAAACAGACAACACATCACACAAATAAAAAAAATACATAATAGCCCCCAAAAATCCAGGAAACTGCTAGGAAGGCTTCTGACAATGCAGGAACAGTGGCAGCGCGTGGTTCTCACTCGCCGCCGCCACTGGCGGCGCGTGGGTTCACGCACCGCCAGAAAAAATAACAGGGGAGATCTGCAACGACTTCCTCCCCTCTTCATTGTCTTCGCCGGCGGTGACAACCATCGTGACCTGCAACAAGAAAAAAGAGAAAAACGCAGGCAGTTGATTTTAAACCATTTCTTTTTTTTTCAAATATGTTCTCGGTCTTCCCCTTTTTTAGATCTGTTTCTTCTGTAGGTCTGTTTTTCTTTGTTTCACCTTCTTCTCTGTTTCAGGTGGCCGGCGGCAAGGAGGAATTATTTAGAAAGGGGCATCGCTGCTGGGGAAAGGAACAGCGGTGGCTGGCCTTACTGCTGCTTGTCTGTCGCCGTTACTGTTGAGGAGACCAAAAGGGAAGAAGATCTGTTGAAATGGGGGGAGCTCCGCTGGTTTCTGTGAAGGCCGAATGAGTCGGCGCCTGTGAGGGGGAGAGGGAGATCGTGACTGAGGGGCTGTGGGTTTGTTTGACCAGCTGAGAAAGGAGAGGGACGATGGTGGAGCGGCTGTTTCTAAGTTAAATGGGAGACGGGAGCAGCTGAGTCTGTTTGAGAGAGATGAGGGAAGAGACGGGGCTCTGTTGAAGAATAAGAGAGGATGAGCGGCTACCTTTTGTTGGCTAGGAGAGGGGGAAGGGAGGCGGTGTCCGGCGGCTCTCTGGCTTTTGGCCAAAAGAGAGGGGATTGGCTGGAAGCTTGGGAAGAAAAAAATATATCAAAAGGAAGGGGCCCCGGATTGTTGGCTTGTTTTTGGCCAAGGACGGGGGCAGCCATTGTAGCCTTTTTTTAATAAAGAGAATAGGGTTAGGTTTTTTGTTTGCCCTCTATTTTTATCTCTAAAATTCTCTCTTCTTCATTTTCTTTTTTTCCTCTTTCTATATGGCCGGGTGTTCTTTTTATATAGAAAATCTCTACTCGTGCTATTTAAAGAAATATTACAATAATTATTGCAAAGATTGTCTACTATAACTAGCACCAACAAATCCTATATATATGGTATTTTTTTAATTGCAATGATTATTTTCCCTAACCAGCACGAATCAAATCATATATCTATGGTATTTTATATTGCAGTAATTATATATGATTCAGTAATTATCTCCTTGATATATTGCTTCCTTAACCCTGATGCTCTATGTTACCGCCACATGTAAGCCCTTATTATTATTATTATTATTATTATTATTATTATTTATTTTAATTTTTTATTTGAAAATTTATCAAAATATGGGTCAAAAATTAGGTAGCAACAAGGACGATGTCTAAGGTAAGGGTATCAAACAAAATGATAGATCCCTCTCCAATAATAGGGGAGGTACTACCATTGGCTATGAAAATAACTGACTGACGAGAAGGTTTAAGAAATTTTAACTGACTATAATCCATAGTCATATGATTGGATGCACCTGTATCAATAATCCATTTAGAAAAATATGAACTTGAAGTCTTGCCATGGCAAAGTGCAACTGAACCACCCCTTCAATTGTTCCTGCTTGTGACATATTCTTATGATCAATATCCTTTATAGTATGTTGAAAGAGGGCTTTCATTCTGCTTAGTAGAAAATGACCTTTCATTTAATTTCAAAGTACAAATTTCATCCGATCTATCATAAAAGGTTTTTGACATTGCTTCCCATATTTCTTTAGTCATGGGAAGATGAATAGATTATTGCATTAATGATGGACTCATCAAGTCTATAAGCTGATTCTTGACTTGATGATTTTTAGTTATCAATATTGCCAACTTTAGATCTTTAGGTGCAGGTTTCATCACTTCTCCTATGAGATACCAGCCTTGTTATGAGCACCAATCCACATCTTCATGATTTGGGATCATAGTGAATAATTAGTCTCATTCAGTATAATTCCATTTGGGAGTGGAGAATTATTTTGATGAACTATGATTTGTGACGCTGGAGTTGGGACTCGTACGTTGGTAATGTCTGAAGTAGTTTTCATTTAGACCAAAAAGGAAGAAAACAAAATATGATATTCAGAATACAGAATAGGAAGGGAAAAAAAGAAAAAAAATTGTCATTATATATTTAGAGTTTTACAATGTCTCTACAATACTTTTTTATTCACAAAGAAAGTCTTTGTATTTACAATCAAGTGTAGAAGGCAAGATACTAGTTGCCATCATTAAAAGATTACAATATAAACATGAGATTATAATTACAATCAATTAGCCTTATATTTCGTTTAACTAATAGCTAGAATAGGAAATACAACTTATGCTAACACAAAATAAGAAAATGGCTTTGAAAATGAAGATCAAGCCATAAAATATTAGAATATTGTAGAATAATTTAAATTATATCTTAGGTTTCACTTAATAGCTTAAAATTTCGAATTGATATAGTTTTTTAACATGATATTAGAGTCTTATTGACTAAGTAGTCATAAATTCAAACCTCATCACTTTTATTTTATTTGATAAAATAAACATAATATAGTAATGAATTTGTGCAAGTTTCAAGATCAAAGAACTTTCACTTGAAGGAATATATTATAAAATAACATAAATTATATCGTTTACTTGAGATGATATATTAAAGAATAATATAAATTATAGCTTATAGTCTTTTATTTAAGGTATGTTAAAAAATAATATAAATTATATTTTGAATTCTTATTTAATAGTTTAAATTTTCAACTTTTGGATTGAAAAGATTGTTAATTTTACACGAAACAAAATTCTGGTTTAAACTTTGGTGGCGTATTATTAAAACAATTGTGCAAAACCCATGATAAATGAGGAACTACTTATATAATAAAAAAGGACAGTAAAATGTTGTGCAAATGTGTTGGCTTCACACATGGTAAGAGCTAGTTATAATGGAACTCCCACCAAAATACTTGCTCCATCACCATTCCTCTTGCCCTGTGCATCAACAACTTCACTTGATAGCCTTCAAGTGTGAGAGATGGAACACCTCTCTTTCAAGGTATACATTTTAGGATTTACTATTAAGACAATTCAGGCCCACTTGTCACGAGGATACATTCATTATTCATGGATTAATTAGTCATGCTTTTTGAATTTACTTTCTTGTCTTTCCTATAATAATAATAATATAACAAATTAAAAAAAAATGTTTTACTGTGGCTTATGAGATTCACAATGTGTTGTTTGTTTTTAATCTCTCTTTTATTTTTTTTCCCTCTCAATTTTCTCTTTGTTAGGATTTGAAATTCATAATTTGTTTTGATTTGTTTTTAATGTGGTTATCGTGATTTAAAAAAAAAACATCTCAATATCGGATTAGTACTCGATTTTATAAAAACAATTTTGAATTTGTTCTTTGCAAGAAATCAAAAGCGAGGAGACCAAAAATAAATAAATGATGACATGCCTTAAAAAAAAAACAATGTCAATTCTAGTCCATTTTTTTTGCCTTTTGTCTTAAATATTTTTTTTTTCAATTTGATCCTTCAATGTTATATTTATCGAGGTTTGAGGATGATAGTTTATTTTGATCTACTCCTATATAATTATCTCAATTTCAAAAAAAAATTCATGTTAGTGGATTGATGTTTGATTTCACAAAAAAAAGTCAAATTTTATTGTTTGAGAAAATTGAAAAGGAGATAACCAAACTTGAAACAAAGAAAAAATATGAGGTCTTTTTTAAAAATTGTTTTAAGTAAGCGCATCTTTGCCTCATTTTGCCTTTGAATGTTTGTTAAAATTCTTTTTCCCTTAAGTTTGTAAATTAAACAGTTTGGTCCAACACTTTATTTTACTCACATTTTAGTCCCTGAGTTTGAGAGAAAATAGAGTCATCGGATTAGAACGGAAGAGAGAGAAAGATGACAAACAACCACTTTTTGACAATGAAACTTGTCGTTCTTATTATAAATGAGTTTCATTTGACAATAAGAGTTTCATTTAGGTCTTTTTTCCTTTTATCTTACCAAAAAAAAAAGACCAAGCGTCATAATGTTTTGGATATTTCAGTTTGTTTTTTGTTTTTTAAATGATTAAATGTTAATTTAATATCAAAAATGGGTTTTTGATGTTCTCAGGTGTTTCTTAGGTGTTTTTGGCTGAACAAAATAAGAGAAAATGGGTTTTTACCCTTAGGGGTTGGCTGCATGATTTTCTAGCCATGACATCTAGAACAACAACCAACACATTGCCTATTGTTTTTTTTTTAAAGGCGAATGTCATGTTATCCATCTTTTTAAAAAAGAAAAAAATAAATAAAAGAAGGTCAACGCATATGGGCTGGCCCAGCCCCGCATGCTTATGCTTTTTTAAAGCATAAGTGTGTTAGGCCAAACGACTTGTGTACTTAGCCTTTTTGTAATATTTTTTTTATTTTATCCTTCAACATTGTGATTTTACTGATTTTTTTTACCAACTTATTTTTTTCTTCCAATTGCATCCTCTAATATTTGATTGGTTTTGAATTAGATTTCATGATTTGTTTTGGTTTGATTTTTATAGATTTATCATTGTCTCAAATAAACATTTTGACATTTGACCGATGATTAATTTTGTAAGTGACTTTTTTTATAGTTAAATAAAAAATAGTTTTTTTTAAAAAAACAAAATTATTAAACCCAGAAAAGTCCATGACCCAGATTGTAATTTTCAAAGGTTGAATTGGATTGATAGGAAATTGAGCTTCATAATTTGTTTTGGTTTTCTTTCTATTTTGTTATCACAATACTAAATAAATATCTTAATATTGGGTTAGTTCTTTATCTTGCAAACGTTTTTTTTTATTATACAGCTAAATAAAAAAATAGTTAAATATATGTTATTAAACCTAATGGAGTCAATGAATAGGGTCGTGAATTTAGCGAGTTAACTTGGGATGATTGAGAATTGGTTTTGTAATTTTTTTTATTTGATTCCTATGGTAATATTGCAGTCTGAAACAAATATTTTTACATAAAGTTGTTACTTAATTTTATGAGCAACTATTTTTGCTATCAAACATTTTTCCATACATTTAATGAAATAAATCGAGAATTATATGTGCTAATAAATATTAAAAGAACTGTTAACACTAATAAAATGTTGAGTCGAAAAGCTGAGAAAAATAAACAAATTAAGATATTTGATCTCGTGCCATAAAAAACTCTTCACTTTTTTATTATTATACGGTAATAGATTATCATTATTTTTTGTAAGAAGAGTAATAATTTAAATTCAATTAAAGCAAAATGTATTTATTTTCTTAGAATTTATTTTTTAATAATAGATTTTCAAAAAAGAGATTAGCTTGTGAAGCCATGTTGTTTATTCAATAAAAACCAAAGGCAATCAAAATAAACAAAAACTATCTGAACAAACAAGTGTATTGCTTTAATTAAAATTCCTTCACCTTATTATTGAGTTCATTTATTGGGACATTTCTTTTTCAGTATAATTGTTTGCAAATAATAACTTATTTGAACAATAAAAATAATGTTGGTATAATTCTTAAGTGAATGAATTAAAAAATAATATAATATAACATTAGTGAAACATATAATAATGAAGTAATTGGAGGAGTTAAGTTAAAAACCCAAAACATATATTTATTTAATTTAATTTAATAAATCTTAATTTAAATTGAAGTAAAATGGTAACATCATTTTACCTTTTAAAAAACATTAAGAGGATGATGGTTTTATCATTCTAGTTAAACCTAGATTAACTCACAAAATTAAAGACCGAGTTATGTACTTGATTCAATTGATTTTCATTTTAAATATATATATTTTTATATAATTATACCAAACTAAAAACAAACATCCGCAAAGAAACTAAATAACTTTTATAAAAACAATCAATAATAGTTGTTCAAAATAAGTGCTTGCTAATATTATAAAAAGAGTGCTATAATTTTATTAGAAAAAAAATCAAAACTAAACAATATTTAATAAAATAATACCCCATATATATTTCTAATTAATTTATTTTAATGAACTTAATTTTAAGTTGAAGAAAAAAAAAGCAAAAAGAGATCAGACACATCAATTTAGGTGGGCGAACTGGCCCATACAAAAAGGCTACATGCATTGGCTTGCAAATGAAAAATAACATATTATTTTCATGTTTAATTTTTGACTATTAGAGAGGTGTTTAAAAATTAGGTTCGATTTTTTTTTATTCAAAAACTACTTTTCAATATATTTTCATCTAAAAACATTTAACAAACACCGGTATAACATCAATAAACTAATTTATCAACTTAAAACACTAAAAAATTAGTCAAAAAACACAAAATTAAAATTAAAAAAAATATTCTACCTCAATCTACTTTTTTTCCAGCAAGATAATAGGTAAAAAAACATCTAAATTGAACCTTTTATTATAGAGAATCCATTGACACAAAACAATAGCTTTTTTTTGTTTTCTAGATATGATTAACTAACAACTTTTTCTTTTCTTTGTGGTTTTTTGAGGAATTTCACTCTTTTTTTTTAAATGTAGGAACTAAGAAATTAACAAAATAAATTTTGAATCAATAGGGAAAAAAATATAAATCGATAGGGACTGAAAAGGCTCTTCATAAATAATCCATGTAAAACAGACTCATTTTTTGCCTTAATCTCATTTTTTTTGTCTCCGAATTTTAATTTCTTTCTTGAGCACTAAAATAATTTTTTAAAAAAAAATAAGCATATACTGAATATCTATATATTTTTTTATACCGTGATAACGTCAAAGAAAAAAACTAAATTAAATCATCAAACCTAATTACTTGTAAGTGTAATATAGATGGAAAAAATTGAAACACAAATTTTGATGACTGAAAAAATAAATACTATTTAAATAAAAAAAACTTACCATAACATGAATAACAAGTTTTGATGAAGAATACATTGGAAATCGTGTCTCAATAATCTATATGCAATTGACGAAAAAATAAAAATGAATATGAGAAAATTATGTAACAAATTTATAATAAAACAGTAACAAAACATAAATCTTATATTCATCGAATATTCATGACAATGAATTTAAAAACTCTTTCTTTCTATATATATATATATATATATATATATATATAAACAAAATAATTGCTAATATTACAAAAATATTGTTACAAACTTATTTGAAAACAAAAGAATATTTTATTTTTATTTTAATGGAATAGTGTTTAAAATATAACTTTAATTACTTCAATTATAATGAATTTTAATTAAAAAATTTTGTAAAAAAAATTAAAATGTTGTACGGAAGGAGTTCAAGCATTTGGACTTGAGTGGGCAAATGCTCGTGTCACGTTACAAATAAGCCTAGAAAAGTGTGGGCATCCAAGGCCAGACTAGCGTGCCTGTCATTCGTTCCCCATTTTTTTTTATATATATAATTGGATGGATGCTTTTTTTTTTTCCCCTTAAAAAAAAGAGACAACGCATCATTTATAAGTAAAGATTCTAGCCCGTTTCGATGACCAAAAGGTCATCTCCAAGTTGTGGGATCCCATAAAACACCAAATTTTATATTCAATTTTTTGATGTTTTTCTCTCTCCTTTTTTAAATTCAAATACAAAAATATAAATAAAATAAAGTTGAGAACCTAAATGTAAAATTCTAAAACTAACAAAAAAACGAATAAAAAAATATTTTTAAAATGAAAATGAACTTTTTTGTGCGAATTTGAAAAAAGTCCTGTATTTGTTTTTGTCATTTTTAATATTTTATAGTTTAAATTTAAATTTTATTTCATTAAATTGATCACTAATTAAATTCTAAAATTTGATTGATCTAACAACTTGAATTCTCAAGAATATGCAAATAGGAGAAAATATCAATACAAAAAAACAATATAACAAACAATTATTAATGAAAGGATAAAATAAAAAAATATTCATTGGCCATAATGAAAGATGAAAAAATAGCATTTTTTCATCAACAATAACACACACAGAGTAAATGAGTATAAGAATGTTTCTTTTTAATTGTATTGTGTAATGTATAATAATTCACACACTCAAGGAAATTATGTGGATGTTAATTAAATTAAAAAAATTACATTTAACATCGTTTCGTATAGCTAGATAGTTTTTTTAATTACTTACTATAATTTGAAAAATTACAATTTATATACTTAGTTAATTAATACAAAATGTTAAATTAAATAAAAAAACCAAACCACTTCTCGTGGAACTCGTACTTTTTTCAAAAACCCTAAAAAGAACTTCAAGTTGAAGCTTTAGGTAGAGCCCTATCTTTTTTTACATCCACCAAGCTAAAACTTTCAGTACAAAATACTCAAAGTTGAAGCTTTAGGTAGAGCCCTATCTTTTTCCTTATCCACCAAGCTAAAACTTTCAGTACAAAATCTCCAGATTCAAAATCATTTGGACACCTAAAAAAAACCTCCTCTAAATTTAAACTAGCTAGTTTGCGAATTCAAAGGCCTTTTGAGTATAATTCCAGAAGATTTGGCTTGAAAAACTTGATTCTCAAACTCCATTAACAATGAAGCTGCTATCTCTTACATCATCGTCTGCAAATGCATCTTCTGAGTTTGACAATCTCCCAGTGGAAACAATCTCAAATTCACCCTCTTTTTACCACCATTCTCTTTCTACTTGAATGTGTTCATAAGAGACAATCATTGATAAGAGAGTAGTGATCAACCCTTTTGTCCTGGCATGTGGGAATATATTTATATATATATATATATAGCTATTTTTTTTCTCTCATATATTTTTTATTTTATTTTATTTTATACTTGTATAAGCTACGATTTTAAATATAGATACTCAATAAACATTATCACCAAAGAAAACTGTTATCTTTCGTGAAGAGCTAAACAAGATATTTTTTATTTATTTTATAGATATTTTTTAATATTATATATTCTAAAAAAAATTAAAAATTATTCTACATAACACTACACTTAACATTTCTTATCTATATATATATATAAAAACACATATTTTATCCTATTAATTTTTAAAATGCTTGTTAGTTGATGAAATAAAGTCAAATATTTATTTAATCATCAGAATGATACTTATTTAATCATTAGACTGACCAGAAAAGGAGAGGGGAGACGTGCTGTAGATTTAGAAAAGGTTTTTTTCTGGGTTGACAGGGATACCCCTGGATGCCATTAATAGGTACTGACCACAATCACTGGGTCAGACGGCACACCGGAAATAGATTCCATTTTCGACTAAATAAAATTTACCATTGGGGTTGCTAGGGATGGTTGTTTCAGATTTTATCAACGGAGTTTCTAGAATTGGCTGTTTCAAATCTTTCTTGGTCGGCAGTGGAGACAAAAACATCCCTATTTTCTTAGACTCTTTGTTGTTTTCTTCCAGTTTGGTCTTCTAATAGATTTTCTTTCTGGATATTTTAACATTGTGGTTGGATTAAGAGGTTTTTTTTTTAGTTTTGATTCAAATGGATCTCATGAAACTTGGATGCAAACAAGGTGTTTGATGAAATTAATTCCATAATAAAAAATTTAGCTCTAGATAAGATTATAATATTAGTTTGATGACAAATTGGTAATTATAGATTGATAGCAAGATTATAATATTAATATTATAATGACTCTTTAGCCATTAAATAGAAAATAATAACAATTAATCTTGTAAATAATTATTTTTATTATTATCTTGGGTAATGATATTACATGTTAATGCATGTATAAAGTTCATGTTGTAAGTGTTAATTTCTCAAACTATAACAAGTAAGTGAAAAACAAATTAAATTACAAGAAGAGTAATTTTCTTGTTCTAGTATTTCTATTCTTTTTTAATTTTCCATACAAAAATTCAATGATCTATAGCTATTCAGCAAGTAGTAAAATCAAGTGGTCTAAAAATTAAACATGTTCTCGTAACTTAGAGCATCTCGATTTTTTTTTTGGACAAACCCTTGATGTTATATATATATATATAGGTGTCCACGGATCATCATCTTCTCAACCTATCTACTGTCAATGCTCAAGAAAATGGAAATATTCCAGCAAATCCTCCTATCAACCAGCGGCCTCCTATTGGCGGTCTTTATGGTGGCTTGCAGCCCCCCGGAGAACCATATCAAATGTTCATCAACAAACACAAACTGCACCATCACAAACTCTTATGGCACTTTCCCTGATCGCAGCTTATGTCAAGCAGCAAACGTGGCATACCCCACCACAGAAGAGGAGCTAATTTCAATAGTAGCAGGAGCGACGGAGGCCGAAAGAAAGGTGAAAGTAGCAACTCGTTATTCTCATAGCATCCCCAAACTAGTTTGCCCAGATGGCCAAAACGGATTGCTTATAAGCACCAATTACCTCAATCGCACACTGGAAATTGACGTTCAATCGATGAAAATGAGCGTAGAAAGTGGAGTCACTCTGAGACAGCTTATCAACGAGGCTGCCAAGGCTGGCCTTGCATTGCCTTACTCGCCATATTGGTGGGGCTTGACCATTGGTGGCCTATTGAGCACGGGTGCGCACGGCAGCACATTGTGGGGAAAAGGGAGTGCAATTCATGATTATGTGGTGGCACTAACAATTATTAGCCCCGGAGGACCGGAAGATGGTTATGCTAAGGTCCGGAGCCTCGACGAGAGTAATAGTACTGAACTTAATGCTGCCAAGGTCTCGCTTGGAGTTCTTGGAGTTATTTCGAAGGTACGTGAGGTGTTAATTATCTCTCTTTTTTACCTTCATCCTGTTCATAATCTACCGTGGCGTTCCATGAGTGTCCCTTTGGAAAGTTGTCGGCCACAGAACGGAAACCATTCACTATAGTTAACTACTACTTTATATACTTCTTAAATAATTATCCAATAAATTAATTTGTATAATTCCAATAAAATTGTCTAAATATCAAAATTAATAAAAAAAAAACATATGTAAACTTTATGATACGGTGATTAAAACAAGAATTATACTATATTTATTTCTTAGCGTAAGAAGAATCAATGAGATTACTTGATAATAAAAAAACAAAATTAATGAGAAAAATACCACACAAGAACTAATTAGATTAAGTGTGTGTTTAGTGATATGGTGTGGAGTGAAAATGTATTAAAATATTTTTTTTTTATTTTAAAATAATAAAACTATTGAAGGATATTTTTTAAAAAATTATTTTGATGTTTTTTCATATAAAAAAATTAAAAAATATATTTTAAAAAGCAAAAAATTACTGTAATACTACACAAGCACTAAAACGTAAGCATGAAAAGCCATCCCGTTAACAAGTTGGATTTAGCAACTCAAATCAAAGAACAAACTATATCATTAAATTTTTGGAGTCTTCTCTTCCCTGGGTAGAAAATTTATTATGACAGGGCAGGCCCATATAAGCACGCATGTAAAATATGATAATTACAGCGTCCCATTCTTTCCACCGTTGGATTGCATTTCACGTTTAATCACCTCAATTAATATAATTGGTTTCCTTCTTTTCATTGTTGGATTGCATTTCAAGTGAATTACCTGAAGTCATATAATTTGGAGATGAACGAGAGTGTTGCAATAGTTGTTGTATTTTTAATTTAGTAATGTATTAAAATAATATTTTTTTATAAAAATATAATAATTAAAAAATTAAAAAATTTCAAACTTTTTTAAAAATACTTTAAAAAATATATATCTTATAAGTGTACCTCAATGACACATGGCGTAAAGAAAGAGTCGCAAAGGACACATTTTGTTTGCTGGGAATAGAATGTAGAACTAGTCGAGTAACCTTTCCTCTGCAGCGGGGAACAAAGTTTTTTTTAGCAGAAAAATAAAAATGGACATGTTATTAATGTTTTTTTAGGAAAAAAAACGAAATAATAAATTAAGAAACCATATACATATCTAACTAAATAAATTGTTAATATGTGTCTCGTTATGGGTCATAATGTTTTTATTAGAAAAATGTATTCTTCTAACGTTTTTTTTGAAAAAAAAATTATAATTATAAATAGAGAAACTCATGCATGCATTTAATTAAATCACCGTAGAATCACCGTAGAAATAAAAATATTAGAGTTCCAATTCCACCTACTTTGCTGCGGGCAAGTGCTCACACCAATAAAATTATAAAAATAAAAATAAAATTATCCAATAAAAATAAAATATAGATAAGCTTGATATCCAAAGCCAAAATTTTCATCTAATGCAAGTGTATTTTGCTTTGTCGCAAAGCTTACCCTTTACCATAAAATTTTTTTTATCCCTAAAAATAAAGTAAATTTATATAAAGCAAAAAAACAAATCATGGAAGATGAAATTATACCTTGTAACCATGTTTAAAATATATAACAAAGTTAGAATTTTAATTTAATTTAATTAACCTATGAGGTTTTACAAAATAATCATGGTAGAAGACAATTAAATATGTCTCTGTCTTAATTATGTCATTTAATATGTTTTAATTTTATTATTTAAAAAGTGTGTTGTACATTATGAATCAAATTTCACACTTCCTAACATAATTTTTTTTTTAAGTGAGGGAAAAAAAAACGATCCGACCCGCGGGGTAAGTGAGCTTATTTTTTTCTTAACTTTTAAAAAATATTAAGAACAAATATGAAAATGGTAGCATGTTGGATGATATATTTTTTAAAAAATAAAAAAACTAATTTAATTTAATTTAAAATCAAACTCCCTTTAAAAAAATGGTATAAATTTAACAAAAATGATGAATTTAAATATTCAAGATAGCCTGGGTATTTTCAAAATTAGTAAAAAACAATGGAGTATAATCCACAAGAAAATAAAGGATAAAAAAACTAGGTGAATCTTTAAAACCTGACTTAATCTTTACGTTGTGGGTAGGCAAAAATTATCCCAGACACAAAAAAAAATCATATTATGCTAGTATTTTTAAAGAGATCAAAGAAAATTTGAAAACTATGGTAATCAATTAAACTGGGTTGAATAATTTCAAATAACTTAAATCCAACTTAAAATGCAAGTAATGGATACTTGTTGATATTAAAAAAAAAAAAGATAACAAAAAAAACCTTGAGCAAACCCGACAACCAACTTGGATCAACAAATCAAACACATGACTTAGAACATGAAATTGATATGACCCCGTAAATAGGAAAGTGAGAAAAATATCGGGAAAAAAATATTTGAAAAAAATACTTTAAAAAAAGACCGAAATCGACTCAAGCTAATCTTTCAAATCTATAACCAAGATTATGAGGTGACCTCATTAAAGGAAAACCTAAAAAAATATAGAAGCAAGATTCTTAATCAAATAATTATTGAGGGATGAAATTAAAAAACAAATTAACAAAAAAACAATGCAAAACAAAACAAATAACACATAAAAGAATTATGACTAAATTTGAAAAAAAATGAAATGAAATTAAATGTTTAAGGATAGAATTGAAAAAACAAATCAATTAAGAAAATGATTTGTTAAATAGAAATTAAGAGAATTATGACCAAATTTAACATAAAAATTAAATGAAAATAAATGCTTAGAGATAGAATTGTAAAAACAAATCAATCAAGAAAATGATTCAAAATAAAACAAATAGCAATTAAAAGAACGAGAGTCAAATTTAATAAAACAAAATTAAAAAAATCAAATGATCAGGGATGAAATAAAAAAATAAAATATAATAAGAAGTAATCAATTTAAATAAAACAATTGTAATTAAGAGAAGAGTGATTGAATCAAAAAAAAAAAATTGAAGAGCTAATATAATTTTTTACATGATTAATATACAATCTGAGAAAAAAAAACTAAATCAAGACCAAACCGGTGTGAATCGACTCACACATGCCAGCCTTTTAGTAATCTACAAAAGGAGTACATACTGGCTATGTGATGGAAGCTTCACTGCATATGGAGTAATTTTTTTTCAATAAAATAATTAATTTATAAACTTTTCTAACATGTTTTTGGATATTAAAAACTATCAATCACGAAATAAAATGTTTATACACATATTTAATTAAAAGAAATTAATATTTTATTAAAATATAACTAAAATTAAGATATTTGATAACACAACATAGGCTATACACTTATTTGTATCTAATAACTTTGTTTATTATTATAAACTTTTTATTCAATCAAACGATTATCTATTCCAATAAAAGATTAAAAAAAAAGTCATCACCGAAAGCAAATTGAATAAAATTATGAAGCTCAACTATCAAACAATCTAATATTGAATAGTGAAATAAAAACAATTAGTTTTTTTAAATTAAAAAAAAGATATGGATAACCTTGCTAATCAGGTGACTATGGGCACAAGATGAGGATAGAACCACAGAGAGAAAAGTGAAAAAAAAAAACAGAAATCAATTTCTCAAAAAATATATGTTGAAAGATGAAATTGAAAAAAAAATTAATTTTAAAAAAATTATAAAACAAGATGAAAATCAACTTGTGTTAACCTTCGAAACCTATGACCATGGTCATGAGGCCGCGACCGACTGTAGAAAAGGTAAACCTCAAAACAAAACAATGCAAAACTTCCAAAAACAAATGCTTAGAGATAAAACTAAAAAAAATTAATTTTAAAAAAAGCAATAAAAAAAATTCAAGTCCACCCGAGATTGGATAACCTCACATAAAGAAAGTGAAAAAAAAAAGAAAAAGCACGGAGACCAATTAAAAAAAATCAAATGTTGAATCACAAAAACAAAAATAAAAACCAAAGTCAATCCGCATTAACCTTTGAAACTTGTAACTTTGGCCATAAGATCGGGACTAACCTTGTACAAGGGGAAAAAAATAATGAAGAAAAATTCTCAACAAAAAAAAATTCAAGAGATTAAATTGGAAAAAAATGCAATACAAAAACATTTAAAACAAAACAATCAAAAATAAAAAGAACAGGGACTAAATTACACATAAAAATAAATTAAAATTAAATGCTTAAGGATAAATTGAAAACAAACTTTAATTAGAAAAAAGGCAAAAAAATATTTAAAGAATAAGGATCAAATTTGACATGAAAATCAAATTAAACGAAATTATAGAGATGAAATTTAAGAAAACAATTAATGAAAATAAGATAAAAACAAAACGAAACATATATTAATAAAAAAATGATGATTAAATTGGATATTAAAAAATAAATGATTAACACAACTATATTTTGGCAAGGAGAAAAAAGAGAAAAGAGGGAGGAGAAGAAAAAGATCCATAGGGGCCCAATCGTAGCTCCACCACACACATGTATCGCACCACAGCATAGTGGATGTTAGTGCGCTTCCAACACCAGCTTTTAAGGTGACATCTGACCGCATCACAAGTGTCTACTCGCTAGCGTGTGCTACAAACACCTAAGCAATTTTTTTATTTTATTAATATTTTATATTTACCAAAAGATCAAAGTGCCTTCTTAGCCCTTTTAAGAATAAAAAAAATTAAGATCAGAAGATGAAAAAGCCCTTGTAAGGAAACTTTAATTTTTTTTTTCCTTAAAGCAATTAAGTAATTTTATTGTGCATTAAAAAATAAAATTTCAATAAATCCCCTCTACCAACCTATTATTACAAAAATATATCAAAATATCAAAATGCCCCTGACTATTAATAAATAAGACATAACTTCTTAGGGATGATTTAAACATTTTACTTTGTATATAATAGAACAGAAGAAAACACCTCTTGGCACCAACTTTAAAAATTTTGGTTGCAATGGTAATGAAGTCATTTTACCGTGTACAATATACGTGGAAACAAAAGCATATTTATCCCCTATGTATATGGTAATGATAAATAAACATATGTGAAATAACAAAAATACCTGTAAAAACTATTTAATTAGATGGTTTTGAGATGAATAAAATGGGAAAAACAATGTGTACTGTAAACAATGTTTTTCTCACCACTTTTAGATTTACTTATAATATTTAAAATATTTTGACTTACCTGTGACTATGAATTAATGAAATATGAAATTCAATAATATACACTAGTTAGATTGCTCGCACTACATTATGGGTATTCATAAAAAATATCAATGAACAGTAGTGAAAAAACAACATTTTGTAAGATAGATGGCTTGGGCATTACTACCGACTCATTCACAAACAATATAAATCATTATGATAGTGGTAGATGGAAGTTAGATTTGTGAATATCATGCCAGACCCAAGCAACTTTGGGTCTTGCAACCATGTCATACGCAAGCATCGTGGATCTAGTTATAATAATAATAATAATTTTTAATTTTACCATTGAAACCAAATCTTTGTTTTTTTTCAACAGTAATAAAATTTTTTTCAAATTTTATTATATTAATAATAATATTAAACATGTGTAACATAAGTTCTTATAGTTTTAATTTTACTCTTCAAATCAAATCTATGATTTTTCTTCAATAGTAATAATATTTTTTTCAAATTTAATAATAACAATAATAATAATAATAATAATAATAATAAAAATAAAAATAAAAATAAGACTCACGTTCCTTGGATCTGGCATCCCCTGCTAGACCTAAGTAACAGACACAATAAACTTGGGTCTAGGGCCCTTGCCAGACCCAAGTTACATAGATCTGTTGGTCCCAGACCCAAATTCTTTGGGTATAGCTTCCCTTGCCTAACCCAATTATCATGGGTTTGGTGCCCTTGCTAGACCCAAGACGCTAGGATCTGACAGTCATGCCTAACCCAAGCACCTAGGGTGTGGTTACTTTGTCAGATCTAAGCACTTAGGGTATGGAAAATATACCCTATAACATACGTGGAAAAAGAAACATATTTATCACTACCACAATCTTTAGATTTACCAATGGAATTTTCTGTCGGTATTTGTACTATCATTCCATTGGTAATTAATTTACCAACAAAATCACCGACAAACATGCTTTGTCGGTGAATCTTTCATCGGTAATTTTTTATTTATCAGTAAGTTTATTGGTAATAAAAAATATTATTACCGATTGATTTACTGACAGGAAAGGCGAGCAAAAAAAAAAGTGTCTGCTTCATTCCGTCGGTATTTCCCTCAGCAAAATACCGTATGTAATTTCGTCGGTAATTATTTAAAAATATTTTTTTAAAAATATATTTTACAAAACTATAAAATAATTAAATTAATATAAATCAACACTCTATAATACTCAAAATGTTTGCAAAAAAGAAGAAGAAAATCAACTCAAACAAATTTGCAACAAATAAAAAACACGAAAAAATAAATTCAACTAAAAAATTTCATGTGAAAAAAATTTAAAAATATTATAAATAAATCAACTAAAAATTGATCTCATTTGAAAAAAAAATCCTACAACAACATTCATACAATTATTAAGAACAAAAACATTTAAAAATAAAATAAAAAACAAATATAGTGAAAAAAACGAGGAAAAAAAAAGAAAAAAATCTTACCTTAATCTAGTTGCAAATGAAGCTAAGAAGAGGGAAAAAAAACAAATTCGTAAAGTATACTAATTAAAAAAAACTAAGAAGAAAAAAGAAGAAAGGAGAAGAAGACATACATGAGTAATGGAGGAGAAGAGAAGGAGTTGAGGAGAGAAGAGAAGAAAAAGAAATGGATATTTATGTTTTTTACATATGGGGAAAAAGAAGAAGAAAAAGAAGAATAAGAAAGGAGACGGTTCTGTTGTGAAATTAGAAATTCTAGGCTTTTTATTGCGGCATTTTACCGACGGTTTTACCATTAGATATTAAATATTAATATTGTTAATCATTTCGTCTGTGATTCTGTCTATAATATTTAATTTAAATTTTGAATTTAATCAAAAAAATTTAGACACCGCTAAATATCACCGACGACTTTTCAATTCGTCGGTGATTTCGTCTGTAATATTTAATTTAATCTAAATTTTTCAGACAATCACCAAATAACACCCATAATTTTTCAATCCGTCGGTGATTTTGTCTGTAAAGAACCGTAATTAACAGTGTAATTGAAAAGTGAATAGTTCAAGAGCTCTCTGTAAAACATCAACAGAATTTTCCGTTGGTGATTCCATTTGTAATTGAAATGATGAATAGTGTTTACAGTTTACCAACGATTTTATTGACGGAATTCCCTATGTTAAAAATGACACGTCATTGTTTTTTTTTTGCTTTGTTTTAATTATTTTTTCCTACTGTAATTCTGTCGGTAAATATCGATGGAATATATCCGTCGGTAAAATTCGTCGGAAATTTACCAACGAAAATATTCTCTCGATATTTCCATTTGTATTTATCAATTTTCTAATATTATATCCCCTATATATATGGTAATGATAAATAAACCCTTGTGAAATAACAGAAACACCTATAAAAACTATTTAATTAAATGGTTTTGAGACGAGTAAAATGAGAAAAACAATGTGTACTGTAAACAACGTTTTTCTCTCCACTTTTAGATTTACTTATAATATTTATAATATTTTGACCTGCCCGTGACTCTATGAATTAATGAAATATGAAATTCAATAGTATACATACTTCAAATCTCATCACAGAATGTGAAGAATCTAGGATTCGTAAAAATATTAAAAAACAAGTTTCGGCTCTGTCAGGTTACTCTGCAACTGCAACCCCTCTTTAAAAGATCCATTTCCTATGTGGTGAAGAAAGATGCTGACTTGGGAGATGAAGTGGCTAGCTTTGGTAGACAACATGAGTTTGCAGACATAACGTGGTATCCTAGTCAAGGCAAGGCAGTCTATCGAATTGATGATCGGATTTCTTCTAATACCTCTGGCAATGGCCTTTACGACTACATCGCCTTCCGCTCTACTCTTTCTCTCGGATTGGCCGCCATTAGAGCTACAGGTTTGCTACTATACTGTAAATATAAAGAAAATATGTGTTTCCTATACACAAATCGATTCCTCAAACATTTTTCATGTCAAGCAGCTGCATTGCCATATGAGTAATATTTTTCCCTTTTGATTTCGTTATTAGAGGACACTCAAGAATCCTTGAAAGACCCTGATGGGAAGTGCGCCAGCGCAAAACTAATTACATCCACCCTCGTGAACTTGGCTTACGGACTGACTAACAATGGTACTTTTGTTTCCAACTAATTAATTTATGTTCATATTTCTGCGACTAAATTGTTGTGATTGTAGACTTCGATTGATTTTCAGGAATAGTTTTCACGGGTTATCCTATAATTGGGTACCACAATCGCCTACAGTCGTCAGGAACTTGTCTTGATAGCCCTGAAGATGCATTGATCACGGCATGTCCATGGGATTCAAGAATTATGGGTGAGTATTTTTTCCAAGTCACATTCAGTATCAGCCTGTCAGTTGTGAAGAGCTTCATTCAAGATGTGCAAAACCTCGTCAAACCGGAGCCTAGAGCATTATGTGGCCTAGAATTATACAATGGTATCCTCATGCGCTACGTGAAGGCATCAAGTGCCTACCTGGGCAAGGAAGATGATGCTTTGGATTTTGATATGACATTCTACCGAAACAAAGACCCCACGAAACCTAGACTTTATGAAGACATATATGAAGAAATTGAGCAACTCGCAGTGTTTAAGTACGGAGGTTTGCCACATTGGGGAAAGAACAGAAACCTAGTGTTCAACGGTGCACTCAAGAAATACAAAAATGCTGGAGCATTTCTGAGGGTAAAGGAGATGTATGATCCACTGGGGCTCTTTTCCAACGAGTGGACAGACCAAGTCCTTGGACTGAAAGGAGATGTGAACATAATAAAAGAGGGATGTGCACTGGAAGGATTGTGTATATGCTCACAAGACATTCATTGCGCACCAAGAGATGGCTATCTCTGTAGAGCAGGGAAAATTTATCAAGATGCAAGGGTTTGTGCCCTTGTTAGCACTTCTGAGCAGTAACGATGACAGGTTATGGGCCTGTCACCGGCGGATGGATTGATGGCTCTCTAGACTCTAAAATAAGAACTACTACACACCAGTACACCGTCACCGCCTTCCGTTTAGCTGCTGCTACTTTACCGTTACCGCCTTCCGTTTAGCTGCTACTTTACCGTTAAACATGCGCTAGCAGTGGTGAGATTAATTGCAATAAAATTGTCTCGTTTAATTTTTATATAAGCGCACAATATATGTTGCATACATGTTTATTCCTATTTAATATATTAAAAAATATATTGCATGCACATTTAACAAATGAGAGTAAGTTTTAAACTTATAACGAAATTAATTCAATTTATTAGCATGAAAATAAACATATATAATAATAAAATACTAACCTAAATTTCTATTTTCTAGATGAATTGAGAGAATTAATTCTGGCATTTTTTATCAATTACAAAAACGTTAACAACTTTTAATAAAGTTTAAAACTTTAATGCATATGTTTAGAATTTAGATAGGTATTGTTTATGTGCTGGAAAAAAATAATCATTTTGAGGTAAAAAAATATTGATTCAACTCAAGCACTTGAGTATGATTTGAGGTTAAAGATAACTTAGTCTAAAACCTTTATTTTTAAAAAAACTTTAGTGCTCTACAAATTTAATTCTAACTTTTAAATTTTTTACTATATAATAAGTCACAAGTGACTTTTGTAATTCTTTAACGTCACATTGAGGTTTTATATCAATTTATAATTCACTTATAATTAGTTCTAAATACATTAATATTTCACATTTATGTATATATGATAGACGATAATTTTCAATAAAATTTTAACCTAAATTATGAATGGATACCACAGTAACTGGAGGAAGATCCAAGTAGAATATATTAAAGATACCCAACTTGGTATTGAACAACTTAATTTAAGAATAAATTTAATGAAATTTCTCTTTTGTTATTTTTTTGAAAGGTAAAACTATAATATATAAAAATAAGGGAAATGTTCATGGTAATTATCTAACCGATTGAGGGCATGTTTATTGCTTCGTCTGTCTCGACAGTGGTGATACATAGGAATTAGGCTAATGCAATAAATTTATGGACCAATTCTTTTTTCAGTATTTATTTATCGCTCAGGATAGAATATTTTCAAACCATTGCCGAATTTAATTCTTCTTTCATGCCTTTGAAGATGGGTGAGGCAGCACGCCAGCTAATAGATCCTTAGTGCGTTCCGATCCTGACCTGAAGCGTTGCGATGTCCTTTCGGCTGCGATGATTATTTTCAGTTTAGATTGATTTTTATATTTAAAAATAATTAAATTAAATTTTTATAAAATATAAAAAGTAAAATTAAAACTAAACCAAAACTGGTTTCAACCAACCGGTTTCGGTTCGGTTATTTTATATCAAAAACCAAACTCAGCCAATTGGTTTTGGTTCTATTTGATTTGGTTCGGTTCAGTTATTTTATATTAAAAATCAAAAACTATATTTTTTTGGGATTTTTTTGGACTTTCTGATGGGTTTTAATTTTAGTTCAGTTCAGTTTGATTTATTTTGAACTAAACCGGTTCAGTATAGTTGAAGTTTTTCAGTTGAGGTTTTTGGGTTTCAGACTTATAAAACAAAAACCGAACCAAACCGAATATTTTTTTAAATATTCTAAACAGTTTAATCAGTTTTTTTTCATGTTTTGGTTTTTTCGGTTCTTTTTTTTGTTTTCTCAATTTAATTAGTTTGTTGGTTTTTTTTGCTCACCCCTACCTTCCAGGTACCATGTTTTCTCTTTTAAGTTTTAAGCCATGTGGGAGGACCTGATCTCACAAAAACAAATAAAGAGCCTATGAAGGACATGATTTATATGCTCATGTATAAAGTAGGGCTTTAGGCCCGTGAAAGGTCCAAAGCTTTAGGCCCGTGAAAGGTCCAACTTTCTTCATTAAAGGGTTAATTATGTGATTGCTTCTGAATTTTATAAACAATAACAATCAAATGCATTAATTTTAGTTTTTTCTAGTATCATCGTCTTAACTTTTTTCAAGTTATCTTCAGTTACATAACTTATGTGAACACAAATAAGAAAATATCTAGATGTTTCTTGTAGTCATGATCTTTCGGTTTAAGAGGTTGATTGTTTTTGCATTTCAAATTGTATTTAAGTGTGTTTTTAATGTGCGTTTAACTTGAAAAAAATGTTAAATTAATGTTTTTCAATAGTTTTGATGTGCTGATGTAAAAAATAAAAAAAAATTGAAAGAAAAAATATTTTGATATATTTTCAAGCGAAAAACACTTTTAAAAAATATTTTGCATTATAATTTCAAACACATACTAAGTTTGAAAGCCCAAACCTAGACTATTTTAATGATAGGTTTGGGTTAGACCCGCATGAACGCACAATTTATTCCAATCACCACCCTTTACACCATGCAAGTTTATATGATTTATGGATCACTATTTAAACGAACAACATCTACAAGTAATATCTTAAATAGCTATTTCCTACTTTTCTATAATGATTCAAAGAGGCAAGGGTTTCTGCCAACACCATCATTGTTGGATTGATTGTGAGAGCGATCTCACTCTTCAACACATTAACAATCTTGAAATCAATCATCCTTTCTATTCTATTGATGGGAAAAGAAATAAACCATAGATCTCTATAGCTAGAATTCTTAAACAAACCTCACTTTCCTCATTATATAGTCTATTTTTTAACATGGAATTTAAATAGCTCCAGAACCACCCCTTGTTAGTACCTCACATGTTCATATGTTTTTACCATCTTGTGGTCTATCTGAGTAATTTAGGTATAATTGTATAAAGCTTAATTTTTTGAAATGTAGAAGTACACCATATCTGATTGGAGGCCGTTTAATAAAGAGTTATACTCTTAGATAGTGGAAGTCATGTCTACAACATCATATGTAAAACACTTGTACTCTAGGTCCTAAAACTAATCATTGGTTTAAACCATTGGCTTTATCTGATAAAACCTCTACTAAGCTCCAGTTATCCTGAGAGAAACTTAAGAGGGAACCACCTACTAGACGGTTTGATTGATCTTTAACCCCTATACCCAAGTCAAACGAATGATTTGGACTTCAGTATCCTTGCAGGCCTCCACCAGAGTTTCCTCTGGCTTCGCCCTGCTCAGGCATAATTCACCATCTTTCAAATCCCAATAGGCATACTCTCACTTGAACCTTTCTCATAAGATCAAGGTCGGTCAGCAATGCAACCCTCGAAGGGATCTTGGCAATCAGCTTCAATGAGCCTTACAGGTTTACTCGCTTGTTGACTCACACACATGTCAGACTCTGTAGTTCGTGTTTCAAGATGGGACAAATAGAGAGCTCGCAGGCCAATACCCAGAGTATAAATGTGCCGAGGCACACCATGATGGTGCGCTCTACAGTCCATGATTATGACAATGGCATCTTTGTGGGCATTTTAAAGGCTCGGGTTTGGGCTACCACCACAATTCACATTGGTCAACGCCTTGAGCCAATTGGTGGACTCGCTATCATTGTTCCACATCTAGCTAGGGTGCATCACCAACCACCATCCTCTTCCCTCTCGATAATTTCAAGCATTCTTTGACTCTCTTTTCAAATTCCTTTTCATCTTTCCCCTATTATACTTATATGTTATCAGTCCATCGCCTATATTTAGCCTTGGATGGAATTTTCCACCAGACTCTCAAACAACGCTTTGTGGTACAACAGGGTCCAGCCACAATAGGGCTCTCGATTCCTGAGACCTTTATTTATAAGTAAGGATAAAGGTCCTTGAACCTTTCTAAGTGAAATGATCATGTCCCTTGGTTTCATTAGGTCAATCTCGACTCTTCATCATTGTTGTACATTTTGATTTCAAGTTAGCCTTTTTTCACTAAATTTTCAATTATTTGAAAAGTCCAGAGCATACATTTTTTGGGTGAATATAAAGTACATATACATGGAGTAAAATGACATGTTTTTTGGTGTTTTTATATGGCATGAGAGGAAAAAAAAAGAATGGCTAAAGTCAACCAAGAACTATGTAAAACAAAGAAGAAAAGGTTATCTTGTGCTAGGGGGAAGAAGGTATTATTCTCCTATGCTCAATACGATGTCATTTTAGCATTCTCTTCTTTTTTATTTGTTACGAGAAAACATTTGTTTTGCCCAAAATACACCATTTCTTTTAAGATTTTAATTTATCTCTCAAAACAACATTGTTTTAATTTAAAAAGGATTTTTTTTTTCAAAACAATCCTCTAAGTTTGTTGCCTTTTCTAGTTTGGTCATTGGCTTTTTTATTTTCATCCAATTTCAATCTTTTTTCTTAAAGTTTCATTTAATCTAGTCTCTTATTTCAATTTTACAACTAAATACATTTAAAATGGCCCTTCAATGTTGGAGTTGTTTTCAATTCATTCATTGGCTTTTTAATTTAAAATTTTAACTATTTTCTTATAATTTCTTTTAATTTTACCTTTGATTGCACTAAAAATAGCCTTTTGATTTTGGTGCCTTTTTCAATTCAGTCATTAGCTTTCTAATTTTAATTTGTTTTTCTAATTTCAACCTTTTTCTCAATTTTCTTTACAATTTCACCCCTAATTGTAATTTGTTTTTCAATTTTTTTCTCCCTTTCCTTTTGTTTTTGTATTTTGATTTTTTTTTTCCTTTTCAATTGCATATTTTTTTATAACATTGTCTGGAAACATTTTGACAGAAACATTATTTTAGAAAAAACTTTTTTTCTTGAGCGGGGTAAAAATTAAGTTATGATAATTGTCACTTTTTTACAATGTTTACAATATAAAGTTTATGAAAAATCCTTTCTGTAGACTTTGTTTAGTAAGATTATGTAGAAGGATAGTGTTTATAAAGAAACCTTGAAAAATGATCAAGTCGAGAAGTGACCAGTTTCAAAACAAAATTAAATGGTTCAAATTAGAGACCACCAACCCCAACATAAAATTCAAATAGATCAAATCAACTAACCTCATCATGAAATCTAAATAGGACAAATCGAGAGGCAACCAGCCTCATCATAAAATCTAAATGGGTTAAATTGAGAGGCAAGCAACCTTGTCATAACCTAATTTTAACTCATTTCCAAAATAATTTTCAAAAATCTAAAAAGGCCAAAAAAACAAACAATTATGTTTTCAACGCTTTTCATCCATTCACGTGCCCATTTCATAATTTATTACTATTTTTCTCTAGTTGACATCTTTTCTTAAAAAAATAAGAACATAAGAAATTAAATAAAAAATATCAATTGGTGAAATATGAAACAAGAAAAAAAAAGGATCAAAGTGAAACTTAGCTACTTGCTCCCTATGTAATTGGAAGAAGATGACAAATATTTGTTACCCCAGCCACTATTAGGGGGTGAGAAAATTAGAAGAAAAAAAAAAGAAAGGAGTGAAAAAAAACCCCTAGCCATCATTAGGAAGAAAAAAAGAAAAAAAAAAAACTAAGTCATCTTGTTCCTCTCCCAAACCCCAACCACCATTAGAGGGAAAGAGAAAAAAAACAAGTGAGAGAGAGAGAGATAAAGAAAGAGGATGAGTGAAAATAAAAAAGAGTGCTAAAAAAAATTTAAGTGAAAGAGAAAGAGAGAAAGAAAAAAGGAAGAAAAAAAACATGTAATAGCTCTCTCTCACACAATTCAAAAAACAAAACCACCATACAACCTTCATCTTCCCTATTGATGTTAGCCAGCATCATCATAATTAACAACACCATCGACAACAACACCATTAATTCTAACACGTCTTCCTCCATGAAAGCAATTATAGCAGCCCCATTCTCCTTTAATTTTGGTTAAAGTTTGCCCTTCTATAAATAGATCAACAAGCTTTATGCCTCTCTCTGAACGACGTGAAATTCTAACAATACTCCCCCTTCTATTGGACATCTGTCCCCAAGGTCCACAGATGAAAATTATGCAAGCAATGTTTAGGTTGTCTCCTATATGGCCTCCTCTTTTAGTAATCGCTTCCACTGGACTAAGCTTTCTTCTTTAAATTTATGTTCTCTTTTGACTCAAACATTGCTTAAAAAAATAATTCAAGCTGCCTTGGTCAGTTAGGATGAAAATTTTCTTCCTAATAAATAAAGATGTCATAAACGTATCTTCTTTACAATTGCAAGCATTTCCTTGACATAGGTTGACCAAAAACATTTTGTATCCTCTAATGCTCGACTCATAAACCCAATGGGCTTGCCTTGTTGTGATAACATTATGCCAATTTTTTCTCTTGAGGCATTGGTTTTAATGGTGAAATAGGAGTAGTGGTCATTACTTTCTTAAGACCGAGAAGGCTGTTTCGACATCGTCATTCCATCCAAACTTTCCCTTCTTGAGTAAGTAGGTAAAAGGTGGTATGATGATGTCATAACTCTGAATGACCTGCCTATAATACCCTATCAAGCCTAAAAAATCACACAACTCATAAATATTAATAGGTCAGGTCATGCGAACATGGCTATAATTTTTTTTGTCATCAACCTTTACTCTTTGAGGTGTGATGATATGCCTCGGATACTCTAATTCTTACTGACCAAAAACACACTTGCTTATCTTATCAAAATATTTATGCTGCCTCAAAATCTCCAAGGTTTGTTCAACCTGCATCACTTGTTTATCCCAAGTAGTACTATAAACGAGAATATCATTGAGAAAAAACAAGATGAATTTTTGAAGGCAAGGTCGAAATATATAGTTCATAATGGCCTGAAAAGTATAAGGTGCATTGCAAAAGCCAAAACACATTACGAGATATTCGTAATGGCTATTATGAGTATGAAAAGCAGTCTTAGAGATATCGGAAGAATTTACTCTTACTTGATGATATCCAGCCCGTAAATCCAATTTTATAAAATAAAAGGTGCCATATAATACATTAAGCATGTCATCCACCATTGGGATAGGGAAATGGTATTTGATTGTTGCGATATTAAATGCATGGTAGTCCGTGCAAAATCGCTAACTTCTATTTTTTTCTTCACTACCAAAACCAGCAAAGAAAATGGGTTGGTGCTAGGACGAATGAGCCTAAAATTGCTAACTTGATTTTCATTTAATATGTCATACACATTGTTCTCGGAGCATTCCATCTCGTCAATGCATATAATGTGATTTTAGGTTCAAGTTCAGCTTTCTGCACCTCTGTTGTATCTCCCACGTGATCATCCTCCAGCATACATTTGTTGAATAGTAATGTCCTAATGCCCCTCCAAAAGTAATAGCTGCAGTTTTTTACATCTATGTCTTGCTGTAAAATGTTCATTAGAGTTGAAACAAAGACCTTGTGCTCTCTTCCTCTACATTTCTTCCCAAGACAAACACTTAATGGGTCTCATAGCTGTAGCAAAAGCTATACAAGTGGCTGGTGGAAGAGTTAATAGAGCTCTCACAAGTGGTAACCTCATAAACCTTCTTTGTCGTGCAAGTTGATCACCCCTCATCCTTGCCAAGTTAATGACCTCTTTGAGTGTCTATGGCTTGAACTTTTGAATCTCATCCATTATTTTAACCTTTAAGCCAACCATGGATGTCTCTACCAACGCCTTTTACACCCACCCACTCACCTTGTTGTCGAGCTTCTCAAACTCACGTTGATAGTCTCTTAACATCCCTGGTTGCTTGATTCTTGAAAGAGCTTCAATAAAATCTTCATAGCCTGATGGTTTGAAGTGAGCCCACAATTCCTCTTGAAATCTTTCCTATAAAACTACATGCCCTTCATCCTGTAGCATCCTACGAAACCACTGCCACCATTAGTTGGTCTCCCCTTCAAGGTGGTAAGTAGCCATAGGAACTTTTTGGTTTTATGTCATGCCCTAGTATTTAAAGAATTGTTTCATACGGTTGAACCATTCGATTGGGTCATCCCCTAAAAATCATGGGAATTATAGCTTCGCTGTTTTGCACGAGATGATCTGTCGACCCCCATCGTTGTCATCTCAGTGATGGTTATCATGGTTGGTATTCTTTTGATTTGTGATCAATATATTCAAAAGTCAATTGAGAGCTTCCTCTAGATTGTGGAGTTTGTCGTTCATCCCAAACTCCATTTGTTGAAGTCCTTCTTGAACTACAGTAAATCCAGACTCCAAGTGCTCAATACGCTCATTGTTAGTTCCCATTAGCAATCAGTCTTTGATGTCAATGATAGGTCCTAACAAATATTACAAATGCTAACGTAAATTTTTTTTTCTTTGGGTGAGAAAAGTACCATAATTTGGATAAATATTTTTCTTTTGCTTCATTAATAAATTCTGACTCCTTAAATAAGCAAAGCTACATATAAGAATGCTAAAAATAAAAGGAAATTAGTACTTAACAACCGAAACTTCAAACACGTAACAAATAGAGCATAACAAATGGAAATAACATGCAACAGGATAACACGTAAAACTCTCAACTATGATGTGAAACTCTTAATGGCAACAGGATAACACGTAAAACTCTTAATAAAAACAGCCGTTTATTTTTATTATTATTAACGTGGGTGTCCGGGTCTGCTTGCGCGCACCTCAACTAATCTCATGGGCCCTGAAGTTAACGACCATGTAAGCCTCTAGTGGTCCTGAGGTTTGTGAGACTCGAACTGATAATCTATAGGGAGCAAACCTAGGACCTGGCCAATTGAACTTCGGGAAGTATCAATAGAAATAGTTGTTTTCCATTTACTGGAAGTAATGGAGGAACGTTAACAATAATTTCTAACACCTCACATCCGTTGGAACTTGTCAAGACAGTGGTGGTTTACACCAACTGTAACTCTCAAACTAAACCTCATGATTTAGGGGAAAAGGAGCTCCAATTTCGTGTTAAGACAGACACATCCGTCTTAGGTATGAATGTTTTTGTCGTTCTTTTTGTATTTCTTTCTTTTCATCCTCCAATTCGTTGTTTTCAATGGTTCTTTTGTTCCATTTAATTTTTGATTTGTGGTAGCCAACATGTGTACTTTTACTATGTTTCTATAGCTTTGTGAGTTGTAAGGAATTTGCCATGGAATAGAAACCTTAAGAACCATCGGTCCCTTTCCTTTGTTTCTTGTAATGGGAAGTAAAAGGTAAATGTTTATAGTCATCAAGTTCGAGTTTATATATATATATATATATATATATATATATATATATATATATATATATATCTGGGATCTATAAAGCTTGTTTTGTGATATGGTGACTGACATGCAAGTTTAATGATAGTAGAAAAGGGATCATAGTAGGCTAGCTTTCCTTTATTTCAAGTTTGTCCTATATGCATTTCAAGCAATATTAGGGTAGAGCCAAGTAGCATCTTAAGGTGCCCCTTTTCTCTGATGCATGCCATTTCTAGATGATTACTAACAAAGTTGGAGGGAGTACTAGGTTCCAGATCACTTAATGATTGTGTTTCATCATGCATGGAAGCTCAGTTTTTTCCTCTTTGATGAGGTTGGGCTTTATTTGTTAGTAGCATGGGTTTCTTTTAATGAGATGTGGGCCGTTTCTCTAAGGCTTTTGAATAATCTCTCAAAAGATGGACATTTATTGATTGGACTTTATGATTGGTTTGGATTACATGTTTGTTCTAGGGTGTTGTGAAACCAGAAACCTATATTGCTTCTCCTAGCCCTGCAAATGAAATTATGTCTAGAATTGAGGAAGCTACAAAGCTTCTGGTCTTTAACGTCGATCAACGAAACTATAAGGTAATGGTTTCTATCTCCATTTTATATTTATTAATTATAATTTCCTCTTTCTTTCATCCCACTTGACTAATTTTAATAAAATGAATATTTACATGTAGGGGTTTATTTGCAATTTTTTATTTTAAGGACTAAATTGTTCATACCATAAAATTAGAGGGTCCAAGACATTCTAAAAGGACAAAAATGTTAGCAAAATAACATTTAGGGACTAAAATTTAGTCCACTTTATTTACTACCCATTATCAAGGTTGTTAAAATCGCGATTTAACTTGTAAAATCGTGCAATTTTACAAGTCAATAAACACTTAACGTGCTAAATCGTTCTAAAAACTCAAAAAATAGATGAAATCAGGTAAAATCGCTAAAATCGGGCCAAATCGCGTAAAAACACGATTTCACCACCGATTTAATGCTTTCAGCGAAGAAAATAAAATGTGAATCATTGTTCCCTCCAGCTCCAAGTGTCCAACAATTATTGGCCTATTACACACATAGAACAAAAGCAAAATTACATTCTCCTTATTCTCCTTCTCTCAGCCGTCCATGTTCCAACAATCAACCACCGGTCCACCACCAACAACCCTCTTCTTTTTTATTTTTCCATCATCGACGACGTCCTTTTCACCAGCCACCGTGAGATACAGATTTCAGACAACAATAGCAGCGTCTCTCCAGTCTCCACCAGCCATCGTAAGTTATTCTGTTTATCTTTTTTCACCTTCTGCAAAAAGCATCACGATTTAGAGTCTAGAGTAATTTATTTGTAAAATTGCAAACATGTCACCTGTGTCATGGGTCTCTCACCAAATCTCAGGCAATTAAGTTGTCTAAATTGGTGTTTTTATATTTACAATTCAGTTCCATGGGACACTCACACAAAAAGAATAACAACTAACCCTGAATAAATGTCCATCTGTGAATTTTTATTTTTTATAACAAAAAATACAAGAAAGCAAGAGTCTAAAATATTCATCTATGAATTTATTCAGGGTTAGTTGTTATTCAAAAACAAGTCAAACAATGTTTGCTAACTGTTTGTGAATGCTTGAGTTGAGTACATTTGACTATTGTTTAACAGTGTTTGAAGATTTTTATTTTATTTTTAATATTGTTATTTTTTTTAGGTTTTTGTTAAATTTATAGTTTCTATGAAGGATTGAAGGCCATTGAGATTGTTTGAGACACATTGAAAAAAAAATGTTTTGATTTTGAAAGTTATATAGATGGCAGAAAATTGGGTTCACAGTAGATATTGTGTTCTATCTTTGAAGATTTTCTTATGGATTATGTGAAAATGGTTTTCACCTTGATGGTTTGACTTGTTTATTTTCCAGAATGGTTTGACACTTTGACTTGTTTATACTGGCCGAGAAGAGAAAGTCAGAGCTTGAGGGACAGAGAGGAAAACACTACAAGCAACCAATAAAGCATTTAGAGAAAAACATAAGTCATGAGTTATAATGTTATATTCTGTGTTTTGGATTCAGTGTTTTACTTCTCAAAATTGTTAACTAGGTTACTAATTTTAATTAGTTTTTAAATTCAGTATTATGGTATTTCTTTTTTGATAGCTCAGATGGGATGTTTAATATCTAGATGCATTATTGTTCTAACACATGTATTATGGTACTTATTGTTTAACAAAAAATTAATTACAATCATAAAATGTTTGAATTGATTACAAGGTTGATTTAAGTTGATTCTTGAATTGTTAAACTTATGGCATCTATAAAAAATACTTATGGTAATAGGCTTGATGTGGGATGGCACCATGGTATAGATGTTGATAAGAATTCTAGAAAAGTTTTGTGCAAGTATTGTCAAAAAATTATTAATGGAGGTATTTTTTTGTTTCAAACAGCATTTGACTTACACTCGTAAGGATGTTGAGCCATGTCAATACCAAAAAATGTTAAGCTGATGATTTTGGGTGTTTTAGTGAAAAATCTAGAAGCAAGTGAAAAGAAAAGAAAGGTTCATCAATATAGTGGAAATGATGATGATGATGATGAAATAAAAGAAATTAGCTCCAAGGAAAAAGGAAAGAGGGTAGCTAGTGAGAGTGGAAGTACACAAACAACCCTAAATCAATTGCTAAAAAAGGATATTAGAGAAGAAACATGTCGACAAATTGCAAGATTTTTCTACACTGGTGCAATTCCATTTAGTTGTGTAAAAAACCCTGAGTTTATTAAAGCACTTGAAATGGTTACAAAGCATGAGCCAAGTTTCAAGCCTCTATCCTACCATGATATTGGAGAAAAGTATTTGAATCAAAAAGTGGATCAAACAATGAAATTGCTTGAGTACAAGCTAGAATGGAAAAAAATAGGTTGTTCGATAATGTCTAATGGATGGACAAATAAAAAAAGTTGTATTTGTGACTTTTTGGTTAATAGTCCTAAAGGGACAATTTTTTTATCATCGATGGATACTTTTAATATGTCCAAGACTGTTGATAAGGTATTTGAGATGTTAGGGTGCCATTGTAGAGAGGATTTGGGAGGAAAATGTTGTCCAAGTAGTCATCGATAATGCTGTAAATTATAAGGCAGTGGGACAATTATCGATGAAAAAAAGAAAGAGTGTGTTTTGGACACCATGTGTTGCCCATTGTATTGACTTGATATTAGAAGATTTTAAGAAGAAGTTAGAGGTTCATCAAGTAAGTATTGCTAAGGGGAGGAGAATCACCTCATATATTTATTTAAGAACCATTTTTATTTCCATGCTAAGACACTTTATGAAAGGAAGGGATTTGATTAAGCTTGTTGTCACTCGGTTTGCTATTGCATATTTGACTCTAGGATGTTTGAATGATCATAAAATGCAGCTGATGACTATGTTTACTTCCAAACGGTGGAGTTCATGTAGGTTTGCAAGAATAGAAAAAGGGAAATAAATTCAAAATTGTGTTTTGGACAGCAGGTTTTGGCATGATGTCACTATATGTATTAAGACTGCGTATCCTCTAATTAAAGTTCTTCGATTAGTTGATTCAGATGAGAAACCAGCTATGGGTTTTATATATAAAGCAATGGATGAAGCAAAAGAGAAGATACATGTGAATTTTGGTTCTGTGAAAAAAAAGATATATATCTTGCTAATTTTTATTTCAAATGTTGTCATCTATTAATATGAATGTCTTTAAAGATACTTCCAATTGAGATATTCATTGTAATGATATTTTTTGAGATATTCATTGTAATGATATTTTTATTGTTTTTTTTTATATAGTTATATACCTATATGGAATATTGTTGATGCAAGATGGGAACATCAACTCTATAGACCGTTACATGCAACAGCTTATTATTTGAATCCTTATTATCATTATAATCCTAATTTTAAGTTTAATGCCAACATTAAAATAAGATTATATCAATGCTTAGAAAGGATGGTACCTAATGCAAGTGAAATGTGCAAAACTAACTTACAACTTGAATCATTCAAGGATGCAAAGGGGTTGTTTGGCATTGAGGCTGCCAAGACAGCAAGAGATAAAATAAAAAATCCAGCTCAATGGTGGGATTCTTATGGGGATGAATGTCCAGAATTACAAAGGTTTACAATATGAATTCTAAGCTTGACTTGTACTTCATCTGAATGTGAGCGTAATTGGAGTGCATTTGAAATGGTGAGTTTTTTTATTTTGTTATTTTAAACGTTGAAATATTTGATAAAAATCTTATAAATTTGAATTGTTTATTTAGGTTCATATAAAACGAAGAAATCGTTTGCACCAAAGAAAAATGAATGACTTGGTATTTGTAATGTGCAATCTGAAATTGAATGATAACCAAGTCAAAAGGCAAGCTGATGATTTTGGTGTAGAAGATGATCTTTCATCTGATGATGATTGGATAACCGAGAGAGAAAAATATTCAAACTTTGATATGCTTGGTACTATTGACAGTGCAACACGAAGAAAAAATGGTAATAAAAATGAAAGTGATGAAGAAGAAATTTCTAATGATGCTGAAATGAAGAATCATAGTACTGAAGATGATTTGGAGATTTAAATTGATGATATTGGTGTTGGTACTAGTAGTAGCACTAATGTTCATAATATTGGTGTTGGTACTAGTAGTAATATTAATAATCCTCTTAATGCTAATGATATTGATGAATATCTGAGGAATAATGAGGAAGATGAAGGCAATGAAGTTGGTTTTATTTTACATGACACACTAGTAGATTGTTTGTTTTAAGTTTATTAATTATTAATTAATGAAAAGTTATTTAAATTATGTATGAATTTTTATTTGGACCATGTATTTTAAAATGTTTGAACTATGTATGAATTTTTATGTATTTTAAGGTGCTTGAACTATATATAAATTTTTCTTTGAAATATGAATTTTTTTAATATATTTTAAAATTCCTTACGATTTTACGATCTGTTTGTACAATCCAAATTTATTTTATATTTTTTATATCGTGTTAAAATCATAATTTTAACAACCTTGTCCATAATCCAAGCACGACAACTCCCATTTACTGTGCACTCCTTTTTTTATTTGTATAATATTGTCCAGTGGAGACATCCGAAACTCTTAAAAAATGGGCCTTTATTCCTGCAACCTCCCCCGTCCCCACCGGTAGTTCATCTCATTGTCCAGTGTAATTTATGTCCCTAAACTAAACTAAATTGTATCAACATCTTGGGTCTTACAACTCGCCTGATGCATTTTTTACTTGGACTTAGTATACCGTCGAACCAGGCATGCTGGATCTAATTCTCACCTGATCTACGTTCTCTTAAGGATTTAAGCTTTTTCACGAAACATAAAAAATACTGAGTTTGACTCGTCAATTTCCATTAACTGTACACTCCATTTTTTATTTGTATGACGTAATATTGTGCAGCCCAGCCATCCAAAACTCCCAAAGGATGGTCCTTAACGACCCGTCCCCACCGGCAGTTCATCCCCCTTTTCTCTGGTTCATTCCGCATTAATTTCTGGAACTGAACATATTGAGATTTTCCAACTTGATGATGGTTCGTGTAGTTGGAGAGACCCAATCTAACAACTGCTTTCCAACTCTCCCAATTGAACAATCCATGTTATCCATTTTATTTTATTTTCAAGTTCTTTCAAAATTTTCCTTTTCTACCAGTAACCACTGTACACGGAACGTTTTCCTGTTTTTTTTTTCTCTTTTTTTTATTTATTTTTTGTCTGTTAAGAGTTCTCTTTCATGTACCCTCGATACCTCACTAGTCATTTGCGAGAAAGAAGGTTTCTTGGATGTATGATTGTATTCTCTGCTTCTTTCAGGGAACTGGTGGCATCAGCGTGATTGTGAAGTCCGAGATATTGTACTGTTGATGAACCATATCTTAATTTATTTTTTAGTTTAATACGAGTGTTTAGGCTAACCTGTGCATAACTCTATTAATTTTATAAGTTTTAAAATTAATGATTATGTAAATTTTCAATGATCATTATATAAGCAACCACAGAATTAGAATTTAAAACTATAAAAAAAATAAATTTTTTAATCTCAAGCTTTTATCATAACAGGTAGATAATTAACTCTATCTTAATTTGTAGCTTGGTTACAAACTGAGAGATGACGGGCTGGTTAATGCTTTTCTCCATGATGTAGCTAAAGGTTCACTGCAGCGAGTGATTATTTGAGCGGCTAACCAGAAACCAGTCGAATAATAAATTATTAATAATTATAAAGCGACCCTTCCTGAGCCCACCGACTTAATTCACTCTCTCAACTGAATTGACATATTTCTGGCTGCCTCACCTGTAATAATAATTATATCTTTTTAATAATTAAAATAATAATTACAATAAAACATAGTTTTAACCATACATTGCTACAAATCCTTATTTATCTCAACATGTTATCGTCCAACATGCATATGAAGTGTTATGATAAGTCAAATTGAAGTGCTCAAGCACTTGTACTATAATATTATTGTACTAGACACTTCACCGGTCAGACTCCTTCATGGTTCGAGAAAGACATCGAGAATTTAAAGCTAATAAGGTTGCAACTCCATGTGGAAATGTTTGGAAACGTGGTTGTGGTTGGGTTTTTAAAAAAATTAAATTTTTTTTGGTTAAAATTTAATATGCTTTGTATGTTTTGGATCGTTTTGATGTGCTGATATCAAAAATAATTTTTAAAAAATGAAAAAATATTATTGGCATGTATTTTAGCACGAAAAGTTATTTAAAAAACACCCGCAATCACATTGTCAAACACGCTCATGTGTAGATTCTGTATCTTTTACTAAAAAAACAGCATTATTTTAAATTAAAATCTTAAATAAATGTGGAAGGAAACTTAGTGTTATGTGCGGTTGAAGGGTCGGCCAAATAAAAAGAAAAAGGAAATTAGATTTAATTGATTTGAATACTTATTTACTTTATGTATTTAATTAATGTGTATTGATATGAAAGTGATGAATGGAGATGAATTTAAATGGGAGCTAGGCTTGATTTAAACCTTTTATCTATATATATATATATAAACACGAGCACCCCTTGCCTAAGGGATCATACACTTTTTATATATTTATGAGTCATAACAACTTGCGTGAAGGTAAAGACATCATAATGAGCCCACAAAGGTCCCTCCATCTATATATATATAAACACTAGTACCCCTTGCCTAAGGGATCATACACTTTATATATATATATATATATATATAAAGTGTATGATCCCTTAGGCAAGGGGTACTAGTGTTTATATATATATAGATGGAGGGACCTTTGCGGGCATATATAAACACTAGTACCCCTTGCCTAAGGGATCATACACTTTATATATATATATATATATAAAGTGTATGATCCCTTAGGCAAGGGGTACTAGTGTTTATATATATATAGATGGAGAGACCTTTGCGGGTTCATTATGATGTCTTTACCTTCACGCAAGTTGTTATGACTCATAAATATATAAAAAGTGTATGATCCCTTAGGCAAGGGGTGCTCGTGTTTATATATATATATAGATATATAGATAGATAGGGTTCGATGACATTGGGGTCCTATAATATTATTTTTTGACAAATACACTTTTTTTATTTCAATCTAGGCAGCAAAGGTCCCTCCATCTAATGTGAGTCCAATTTTTCATTAATTCTGGCTTTTAAAGATGTGGAGGGACATGTCAAATTTTTATTGGTTCAAATTTATAATTGTTTTTCAAATTAATTTCTAAACTTAAAATTATTGTTAAAGTTTCATTTATATATGTACGATTTTTTTTTCTTTTTTTACAAATTTTTATGTATTCATAAAATCTTTCATGAAAAAATAAATTAAAAAGTCATGGATATGATTAAAAAAAATACACGTTCATTCCATCATGTATATTTCATCAATAAATTCATTTTTTTTCTTCGTTGAATATTATTATACCATCTTTTAATTTATAAGACCAAATGATTATCATAGTATTTGCTAATTACATTGAACAAAAGATTAATCAATTTCTTATTATTATTTTTTAAAAATAAATAGAAATTTTTGCTAGTGTGAAAAAAAACTCAAAATAAATATTAAAATGTAAATAAAAAAATAGCATATGTTCTTAATATGTTTTTTGAAGTTTTAATTTTTTTTAATTTTTAATCAATTTCTTTCTATTAAATTAGAACCAATGAGAATTTTGCATGTGTCTTTTCATACCTTTAAACGCCAAAGTTAATGAAAAAATAGAATTTACTATAGACAAATAAACCTTTGTTGTCTCACTATCCAAATCATAGGTACCAATTATCTAAATTAAAATCACAAAAATGTCTTAAAAAATATTAATACGACATATATTTCTAATATTAGTAAATCTAGAAAATTATAACGACATAACCAACGATAAACATCCTTCTATATATATACTATATGACAAACCCTATCTAAATTTAATTTATTGAGTTTTTTTTGCTAATATATAGTAGACATATTTTCGGTAATATTAACAAAACAATTAAATGAAATGGGGTTGATTTTATTGTTCATATGAATAGTGAACCAATTTATTTTTTTTATTTTTGAAACTTTTTTCCAATAAATTTTACCCTTGTATGGTCTAATTAAATGGGATTAGGTTTCAAATTGTCATAAAAATACAAAATTAAAAGAAATAGAACTAAGAAGTAAAACATGGAGAAATTACATGCAATGTTTGTAGAAAAACATTTTTTTGACATAACATTGAAAAATACAATATAAACTTAGATTGTAAAAATAAATCATAAAATTATAAGTATTTTTTTTCATACATGGTTTATACAAACAATAAGCAATTTCATCAATAAGATGTAGTGTACTTGTTCTTGCATGATAAAATCCTATCATGCAAGATCCAAGAGAAAAAGTTGGAATTGGTTGGTAAAACTCTGCATCCAAGAAAAAACATTGAAAACAATTATATCTTCACAATTATGCTCCCTTGTTAGCTAACACTAGTTCAAATGCTTACTCAAAATGCATGATCATCTGGTGTATTTTATCTTAATGAATAATATATCACATTTAGATATTGTTATGCTCTTTTAAGATATTGTTATACTTTCATAAATTTCAGATATTGTTTGTTACACACTATGAATCTCAACAAGTAGATCAATAAGAAATTGTAGGTTTTGTATGAACTAAAAAGAATGAATCGAACAATTCGAAGTAATAGCTTTTTTTTTAATCTTAAAGTCTAGTTTCTTATTAGATCATATCTTGAACAGGTTATCGCATGTGGTGCGGCGTAGCGGCTATCATCCTCTCGGATTTGAATAATCAAGAATGATATGGGTGAAAATGATAAGGAATTATTGTCTTTTATCAGTAGAAAAAAATGGGAGTTGTCACTTAGTATTTTGATCACTAGAAACCATAACTAGTCTTAGAGTATGGGAAAGAGACTGATTGCATAAAGAGAAAGTATTAGCATCCCTAATACGTACCTGAGTTAAGCTGCATTATTTATTTGTCTCATATAAACTACGGAAAAAAAAATATGTTTTCTAATCATTGATATGTTTAAGGTTTAAGAAAAATCCTCTATAGTAAAGAGGTCTTTATCTTATCAGATTAAAAAAAAAAAACTAACTAATCTAATGCTAACAAAAATAAATGATCTTTTTATTTAATATCAGGAATATGTCTAATTTATAAGTTTATAATCTCGTGTATTAAAAGAAATAAAATAAAATTTTTTGATATTTTTGAAATATAGGCCAAAAATCCTTTAGAGATTTATAAATTGTAAAAATCCATTTAATATTTTAAAAAAAATAACATGTCAAAGTATTTTAGATTTTTTTAAATGCATAAATAACTTTAGGATTTTTATCCATATGCAAGAAAAAAATATTTTATTTTTATTTTTTTACCTGACATGATTAGGACGACCCAAAATTTTTAGTTTGACCATAAACCGAACAAAAAGTTCTAGTTTAACCTGACAAACAACACAAAAACTCAAAAAAAAATTAAACAAAACGGATCAAACACAAAAAAAATATAGAACATTAGGAACACCCGAAACAAAATCTAGCAATGTGAACTCAATTCCAGACCAGATTTCATGACATCAAAAACACAAAAAGGTTGTAAATCATTCAAGGATCAAGAATTAATGTTTCATTCATTTAGATTATCATTAAATCATCACAATTTGGTCAAAATAGGTTTCGGTTCAAAACCAAAACCCTAAGATTAAAAATCATTATAAATGTGTTATTGATGCAACAAAAAACATTAGATTATTGCTTAATCACGTATAAGAAAGGGTTATCTGCAAAGAAATGGACTGAAATTGGTCCAAATCAAGGGACTAAGGCAATGTTCTTCCCAAGAACATTGCCCAGAACCCAGCCATAAGGCAGCTATTGCCAAACCAAAAAAATTAGCATTTTTGGCCTCTAAAGCATGCTTTTTTTATCTTAACAAGTCACAATATCATACACAAACATATTTGAATCTAAAAAACTAACAAAAAAAATCAAACAATCAAAGTCAAATATGAGATACCAAATCTAGAAACTAACAACTTAAAACAGCTTACATGTTCATGCAATATGATTCAAAATTGGTTTTCTAAACCTATTTTTATGCATGAACATGCTTAATAAGCTAAAGATAAATATTCTTGCTTTAACATGCATAACTTTAACTAAACCAAAGCTAAAACAACATTTATATCAAAAGGAAAACTTAAACAGAAACTTTAATACATTAAAAATATAAAGAAAACTTTAAAATAACTTCATTAAATAGAAATCAAAGCAACAAAAAGGTGGTTACAACATTGATTGTTAAGCATTCAAACCTCTTTTTATGTTTGTAAACATAAACATTAACATAAAACTAAAAAATAAAAACAACAAAAGCATGTCATAAAGGACCTATTTTTAGGTCTGGAATATATATCTAGAATAACTACTCTCTATTTGTCTTTTCTTTGGAAAGTTTTACCTCTCACAAGCATACGAAGCTTAAGAAAATTTTTGTTTTTCTTCTTGGACCTCTACCTTTATATTTTCTTATCGATATTACTCTCTTTTTTCTTATCATTTCTTATCTTTTTTATTTTTCTCTTTTTTGTATAGCCCCTAAAGCATGTTTAAGGGGGGGGGTATTTATAGGGTTTTGGGAGCTTTTAGATCTATTTTTGACCTCTTGATCGAGAAAAGAGTGTTATGAACCCTTGATAAGGACCCATTGAGGTGTCTTTGTGTGTGAACACAAGAAAACCCAATCTCTTTTTACAAGATAGTTGCATTGTTGGGGTTGACTGAGTTGCCCACTTTTAAAGCTTCGTTGGAGCAATTTTGTTGTCATTGTCACCTGAGATCATCTAAATTTGATAGAGAGGTGCATACCTTTCATTTCGATCCATTTTTAGTTGATTTAAAGGTTTGTAACTCCATATTTATTAGTTCAAAGGTGTCAATCTGATCAGCCCCAAATCTTAAAATTAAGTGATGATTGATCATGGACAAGATGTTGGGGACTTAATGGAAACATTGGGATCTTGATGGAAACATTGGGATGTAAACGTTTAATTTCATGAAAAAAAAATTGTAGAGGGTCGTTCCTCTTTCATTTTCAAAAACGCTTATGTCATTTGGAGATCTAAAACTCCACAACGAGCTCTTGGAAGGTGCTAACCTAATCATCATGAAATTATCATGGAAGAAAATGAATAGAGACTGAATGACATGTCATCTAGGTTAAACCGTATAAATTAAGGTTTTTAATTTGGAATTTGGCAAAGTTTCAATTTGTCCATGTTCTTCTGATTGTGACACATACACCCTTAATTGACATAAAAAAAAAACCTTTTTAATTACATGTAATTTAACCCCAATATACTCAAATATCAGCCTTAAAGTTTAGCATCATTTTTATTTTGGTTCTTGGTTTCTGATTTATTTAATTGAACCCCTAATTTATTATTAAACTTTTTTATTTTTATCAATTTGACTCCTGATTTCACTGATTTCAATCTTTGAAGTCTCATGCATCTTACAAGTTGGTCCTTGTAAATACCAAAATGACATCATTTCAATTCAATTAAGTATATGAATTGTCACTTAAAAATGGAATTAGGTTTCTGGTCTAGGATTGGACGATGCGTCATTTAAAAAGAATTAGGGTCCCTTTTAATTGAACAAAACGATGTCATTTTAGATCATTCAAATTGGTCCCTGGATTTGTAGATTTCTTTTATTTATAGCCCTTGATTTATGAAAATCTCAATCTAGCCCTCAATTGGATCTTTCCTTTAAGAATCCATTCAATTTGGTCCTTAATCATTTTTAATTAAACCCCTTGATTTCCCATACACGTTGCAATGTAGTCCCTGAAACCTAGGCTATACGAAGTTGTACTTGAAGAAATTGACCGAATGGCACTATTTAAGTATGAAGGTTTGCTACATTGCAGAAAAAAAAATCAAAACTTAGCAGTTGATTGAGTGATCAAGAAATAAAAAAATGCCTCAACGAGTGGACAGACCAAGTTCTTATTAAAAGGTGAGGTGGCCAGAATGAAAGAGGGGTATGCAATGGAAGGGTTGTGCATGTGCTCACATCATATTCATTGTGTCCTAAGCAAAGACTACTTTTGCAAATTAGGTAAAATTTATCCAAGTGCAAGACTGGGTGCCCTTGTGAGTGATACTTTGCATTTTGCTATATTTAGTTCATTGTAATGAATTGTGTAATGTAATCATCCAATAAATTTTATGGTTGGTTTTATCATTTTCAAAATTATAATGGAACAAACAATGCAACCTAACGGTAATCATATTATATGAAAATAAGTCAGTGTAATGAAACATTATATGATTAAAAGTAATCATGTAAAGATTTGATTGCGAAAACAAATTATCATAAGGATTAAAGTATGTTTTTCATAAAATAAAAGGATAAAAACTTACAAATAAGGACATATATCCAATTAAAAATAATAAATGTACTAAAATAACATTTTTTTTTATCATTATTATGACATTATTCAAACTGACACTTTTATGATGACAATTTCTATGATCACTTAAAGGCATTATAATTATGGTACCTTCAAGCATGGACTATAAAAAGACTTTTATTTATAATGTTATAGTGGTTTATATTATTTCTTAGTAACTTAACTAATCATCTCATAGTTTTGATAGTTACTAATATTATAGTGTAATTATCTCTCAAAAAGTATATTTTTATCTTTAGAAAAAAATAAGTATGATTCATTTCATAATAAATAAGTGGCCATGAAGTTTAAGTATATTCATTTAATGTGTTGTAAGAAATTATATAGTCTCTTTGTAATTTAGCTAACTACTTCATAATTATGATAATTACAAATAATTAAATATAATTATAATAAAAAAAGTTATTTATTACCTTAGAGGTGAAAAAATTATTATTAAAATCTTTTAAAAAAATTTAATTGATTATGAACTAATAAATACTTAAATTCATTGCATGATAGATATTATTTTATTACTTTGAAAACTTGAAGTCATTATAATTATAGTGACTTCAAGATTACTATAGCAAGTCTCTTTTTAGTATATACTAGTCTTGTGGCCCGAGCTACATCGCAGGCAGAGAAAAATATCTTAACATTAAGAAAATATTGTCAAGAGGCCCCAGGTGTACTTCAAAAAGTAAAAAAAAAAAGAAGGTCATGATTCGGGTTATAGACCCGGTTTGATTGAATAAGCTTGTCTTACTCAATAAGATAACAAAAAAAAATAGGTAACAACATCACGATAAAAAAATGTTTATTAAAAGGAAACTTGGATACATTTCAATCTAAATGAGCATGGTAGAAAGAAAATAAAAAAAAATAACCCAAGTCAATCCGAGTGTGTTCGCTAAACCCGTAACTCGTTCATGAGGCCATGATAATAGATCAAAAGGCAAATCAAGAAAAGATGTGAGCTCCTATTCCTAACAAACCCAATGTGGAAGGACTAGTTTGAAAAAAAAATTATCAATTAACAAAAAAAAATCAACAAACCTGAGTTAGCTCATCAAATCTCATGACTCGGATCATGCAAATGAAAGAACACAATAAAAGGCAAGTTAGGAAAAGTTATGAAGCTAAATGCAAGGGAAAAAATTTATGAATGGCAAACCGGGAAAAAAGTCAATTTTAAAAAGAACAAACCCAAAAAAAATATAAAATAAACCCGGGCTAAAAGGACAAACCCATGAACAAGGTCAATTGACTGAGATAACCCTATTGAAATAAAACTGAAGAAAACACAAATAACAACTTCACAAATCAGTGTAAAAAAAGAAAAAAGAAAAAAGAAAAGGAAGGTCAATATCACCCAAGTTAATCTTTTAAACTTGTGACCTGGATCATGAGCCCGGTGTAATCCAAGTAGAAAAAACCACAACCTTCAAATCCCAATCAATACAAAATTGGAGAATGAAATTGAAAATAATAATAATTTGACAAAAGGTACCAAAACAAAAAAAATAATCTAAAAGAATAAGGATCAAATGTCAAACAAAAATAGAATACGAGGAAAAATAACGTTGTTTGATTTAAATATGAAAATTAAAAAAAAAAACTTAAATTTAACAAAAGAAATCAAAACAAAAAAAAAAAAGAAAATCAAATCCAAAACAATAACAAAATGAAATGAAAAATAACATTTCAATGAAAAGCAAAATCGAAAACAAATTTAAAGTTTACAAAAGAAATCAAGATGAAAATCAGACAATCAAAAGGCAGAAAACTAAATCAAAAACTTAAACAAAATAAAAGGACAACATAGATTTTTTTATTAGGTAGCTCATTTTTTAAGAGAAGAAAGGAAAAAGGAGAAAAAAAAGTGACTAAAGCTACACCGCCGCACAAACAGTCTCGCGACTTTATTGGGAAGAAGACGTCGTGAATATTCTAACGCTGACATGGATGGACAATTTATGACACCGTATGACTCCGCACACGCCGCTAAATGTGTGCGTAGTCGCCTCACACACTGGTATTTGTAACATATGCGCAAGCTACTTTTATTTTTAAAATAATTTTTATACTTATTAAAATATCAAATTTTCCTGACTAAAAACCATGATGAAAAGACGAAAAAACCTTTGATTATAAGTTTTTAAAAATTATGCTTCCAAGAATAATTAAGTAAATTTATTATGAATATAAAAGTGAAAAGTAGAAACAGTCCCTAAGTTTTAAAAAACTATGTTTTCAAAGGTGATTAAGTAAATTTACTGTGCATGTAAAAGTGAAAAGTAGAAATAGTTCCTCAACTCAGTTAGATTTATTTTGATTTTAATTGTATTCTAATCACTATATTATACTCTAAAAATATAAAAATATTGTGTTGTTTTCCATCAATATAATAATAATTATTTTATCCTTAAAAAATTACAATATTGCTTTCTTTTTTTAAGGGCAAAAATATAACTACATTCTTCACAACGACAACACATTATGTCTAGGGATTCGGTGAACTCACTATGCCCAATCAGTTTTTTATTATTATTATTATTATTTCATCGATGGTGAGATGAGATACAAAAGGAAATGCTGGGAAACTTGTACTAAAAACTATCGACTTTTAGAACAAATGCTCAGCCATGGAAATCTAAACATGTAATGAAAACAGAGAGAAGACAGTGTAAGGAACAAAGGTCTTTCTATTCTTTCAACTGAGTTTGTATAATGCAACAATTTATTTCAGGATATTATTAATAATGTTCATGAATAGGATAATAATGGACAGTTTATACAATCATCAACATTAAAACATAAAGAGATTCTTTGAAATCTAAAGTGGTAAATTATACTGCGTTTTAAAAGTATTTTTAATAAAATATAATTTTTTATTTTATTAAATAAATAAAATAAATACCCCGTTGTATTCAAAAACCGCACTCAATCAACAAAATAAATATCGAATGTTTTATTTTTTTTCGAAAAAACATGAAGAGTCATGTCGGTGATGCGTGAGGGACTATAAAATTTATAAGGGAATTACCAGGTAGCCCTGGTTATTGTCCGCAACGAAATAATCTTTATAGTCCAAAGGCCACAAAGTCAAAGCAGTCTTGTCAAGATTAATAACCGGTTGGCTGAGCTTGCATTGGTAAACTGAGCTGTAGCCTTACAGCAATCAAGGGGTGTTTGGAAGTTAGTATAATTTTTTAAAGAATTTTTTATTTGAAAAGATGTATTAAAATAATATTGTTTATTTTTTAAAAAAATATTTTTAATATTATAATATAAAAATATAAAAAACATTAATTGAAATAAAAACTTCAAATTAAAATTTAAATTTTTTAAAAAGTATTTTTAAAATATAAAAATAAAAATAGACATTATAACTCTGTCTTAAATGTTTAAAAACTTTATTTCATCTGAACCCAATTAATTAGACTAAGCTCTTTGTGATCAGGAAAATCGATCATTCTAATAGAAACTTAACTAATAAAAATATAAATAAAAAATATAAAAAAGAAAAATAAATGTATGCAAGTAGTGTTGGGAAAGATGAGACAAATATTATTTGTTAAAAATTAAAAAAAAACTATTTAAAATTATTTTCTTATATTTCTAAATTGTTTTGATATAAATATTATTTTAAAATAAAAAAACATATAGCACTGTAGGCAAGGAAAGAAATTGGATTACAAGTGAAAATATGTGTTTGATGTGAAAGTCAAAGAGTTGAAATCTCGTGCCAAAGTGGCCCACATATGCTAGCAGAGGAGATCTATTAAAAGTAAGCAAGTTAACGCGATATCAAACAACATCAAGTAAAACAAATTAAAAATTAACAAGCTAGACAATGGGCCCTGCCGCGCCTTTGTGTATTATTTTTTTTGTAATTTAGCAGTTTCTGCATCAACTCTCCAGCTTTGTTGTTCTTGACTTTAACTAATTTTCTTAATTGCAACAATTATGTTTATAATGCAGCATTATACTGACTAAATGTAACAGACTCAGCAAAAAGCTGTACTTTTTTTACATATTTATAATTAACAGACTTATCCAAATCAGTCCCTGGTTCTTCAAGAAATCTCCAATTCAATCCCTACATTTGCTTGACCGTACAACATCCACGGGAGAGAGGGGAAAGGAAAGAAAAAGAATACTGCGACACAAATCTTGTCGCTACGCAAACTCCTAGCTCAAATCTAATTCTTCGTTACTGAAGTTGTAGTTGCACACCTTATTAGCGCGGAGCCGCACAACCACATGCCAATGATACGCGGCTCGCATCTAGTTTTTCATAGCAATGATTACGGGCACATGCCATGTCAATACGACGCCGCGCAACTACCTTCTGGCATTCCATGGCGTATACATAAATTCTCCATTACATAGCTGTCCGTCACATGTCTCACCAATTGCTGGAACGGCGCTATTCTATTTAACCAATTAATAATATGTGCAGACCAACCATTTGTATTTCATTTTTTATTACGCAATTTCACGTGACCGATATACATAAATATCTTAAATTATTAGATAAAAAACTTGTTTTGCGTGAGGCAGGAGGGCAGCTAAAAAAAAAAAATTCAAACCCATCGTACCAGTTATGAAAAACCTCATATTTTAATTTGAAGTTTTCCCAACTTTGTCAGAACTCAAGCTCTTGTGAACTGATCAGAATAATCGAGCGCACAACCACGAAGACGGTGGGCACGAACTAGGCCTTAAGCTAATGGGTTAGGATAATCATGATAAACGAGAAAACTCATGGCAGAATAAGAAAAGGAGCATTGAAAATGAAGATCAAGCCCTGCACGAAAGAAAATTCTGGTTTGAGACTTGGCGCCACATTATTAAAAGCAATTGTGCAAGGCGCACAAGGCACCCCACTGCCTTAAAAAATGTTCTGATAAGGCAGGACGGGGGAAGTGTTGTGTGTGAAAACGAGTTGGCTTCACACATGGTAAGCACTAGCTATAGTGCAACACCTCAGGAACAAAAAACCTACTCCCTCACCATTTTTCGTAGCCCGTGCATCGACAACTTCACTTCAAAGGCTGCAGCCTCCAAGAGAGGAGAGATGGAACACCTCTCCTTCAAGGTGTGTGACAGGTGGAGATCAAATGATTCAAGTGAAGTTAGTTCGAAACCCCGTATACACATTAGGATTTCCTAATCCGACCCACTTGTCACGAGGGTACATTCACTTATCACAGATTGACATAGTCGTGCTTTCCAATTTTACTTTCTTGTCTTCCCTTCAATGATAATATAGAACAAATCTTGTCTGTCTTCTATCCCAACAAAAAATAATGATCCCATTTCCATTTTCTCACGCGCAATATATATATATATATATATATATATATATATATGTGTGTGTGTGTGTGTGTGTGTGTGTGTGTATGTATGTATATACACACACACACTTGGCAAGAATTAAAATCAAGCTGGTTAAAAATTAAATTAGTTCTCTTAACTTGAAAGCATCCTGACGAGCATCTTTCTTTTCTTTGGCACAAACCCTTTACGCTATATATATAGGTGTCCACAGATCATCATTAAGAGCAAGGTGTGGCAGCTCTATATATATGTATGTCTGTGAAAGTAAAATTACCAAAAAAAACTCTTCTCAACCAAGCTACTGTCAATACTCAAGAAAATGGAAATATTCCAGCGAATCCTCCTATCAGCCAGCTGTCTCCTATTGGCGGTCTTTATGGTGGGTTGCAGCCCCCCGGAGAACCACATCAAATGCTCATCGACAAACACAAACTGCACTATCACAAACTCGTATGGCACTTTCCCTGATCGCAGCATATGTCAAGCAGCAAACGCTGCATACCCCGCCACAGAAGAGGAGCTGATTTCAATAGTAGCAGCAGCGACCAAGGCCAAAAGAAAGGTGAAGGTGGCAACTCGTTATTCTCATAGCATCCCCAAACTAGTTTGCCCAGATGGCCAAAATGGATTGCTTATAAGCACCGATTACCTCAATCGTACACTGGAAATTGACGTTCAATCGATGACAATGAGCGTAGAAAGTGGAGTCACTCTGAGACAGCTTATCAACGAGGCTGCCAAGGCTGGCCTTGCATTGCCTTACTCGCCATATTGGTGGGGCTTGACTATTGGTGGCCTATTGAGCACCGGTGCGCATGGAAGCACATTGTGGGGAAAAGGGAGTGCAATTCATGATTATGTGGTGGCACTAACAATTGTTAGTCCAGGAATACCTAAAGATGGCTATGCTATGGTCCGGAGGCTCAACGAGAGTAATAGTGCTGAACTTGATGCTGCCAAGGTCTCGCTTGGAGTTCTTGGAGTTATTTCGAAGGTACGTATGCTGTCATTATCTCCTCTCTCTTTTTCCCCTTTCCTCCTGTCCTTTTTTCGGTTCGAAGGCTGGCTTCACTACAGTGGAGTCACATTAGTGTCCCTTTGGATAGTTGTAATGCAAAAACTATTCGGCATAATTAACTACTACCTTATATACATTTTAATGATAATATCCTAAAATTATTACCAGTTATCTAATAAATTAATTTGTGTAATCCAATAAAATTGTCTAAATATAAAAAAAAAAAAAAACAGATATATATGCACAGATTACGATACTGTGATTAGGACAAGAATTAAACAATATTTAACTTTTAGCGTCAAGAAAATCAATGAGATTAATTCTTGATAATAATAAAAGAATGAAATCGAAATGAGATTAAAAAGGTAACTCAACATAAGCACGCATGTAAAATATGATAATTACAACGCCCCATTCTTTCCACCGTTGGATTGCATATCAAGTTTAATTAATTACTTCAAATTAATATAATTGGTTTCCTTCTTTTCGCTGTCGGATTGCATTTCAAGTGAATTAATTCGGTTCCCTAAGAAAAGGACACAAGTGGAATTTAATTCTAAGTAACACACAGAGAACCGTACATCATCAACACACATAGCGTAGAGGAAGAGGCGCAGAGGTCTTCTGTTTTTCTTGGTGGAAATCGACCATACAGAAAGGACATTCCTTTGTTTGGTGGGAAGAGAAACAATAATGGTTATTCCATCGTATAAAAACTTAATTATTAAGCATGTTTTTCCTTTTTTTTTTGTTTGGTGGGAATAGAAAATAGAATTGTTATTCCATCATATAAAAACTTAATTATTAAGTATGTTGCTTGATTTTTAATTTTTAATTTTTAATTTTTAATTTTTTTGCTTGGTGGGAATAGAAAATAGAATGGCTATATATTCCATCATATAAAAACTTAATTGATGTCACTCTTGACTTTTAACTTCGTCAACGAAAGGAAGTCTATATTCTTGAATTATTTATGTAAAACTTGACTTATAATAAATTGTAGATTTTGTTTTAACGAATTAAATAGAGTTCTCAGGAATATAACAAATTAAATATGGTATTTTTTTCTCTTTGGAAAATGATTTGATTTTGAAAAGTGAATTTCATTTAATATAATAATGGGATTCTATAAGGCTATAATATGAATGATTTGGTTAATTTATGCGGACTGCGTTTAATTTGATAATATTTTTTAAACTTTTTCAGACTTTGTATTTATTTATATATTTGGTTTAGCTGTCAGGTTTTTGGTGCGTAAGTTCTCGAAAGTATTTCATGATAGAGTTTTTATAATGCGGTGAACTTAGTTATTTTTTATACCCCGTCCATGTCTCCCACATGCTAATTTTTTAATATTATTACTGTTACTATTATTATTATTATTATTTAGACTTGATTTATGTTTTTTTACAGTTTAATAAATTAATTCATATTTTTTAATATTTTTTAATATTGGATTGATTGAGAATTTGACTTTATATTTTGTTTTAATTTACTTTCTATGAAGTTATTCTAATCTCATGATCCGATTCGTAGGTTTATAAAGTTAGTCCAGATAGACTTAAATTTTTCTTTGTCTTTTTTAATTGATTTTTTTTAATTTTATCATTTAATATTGAGTTAATTGGAAATTAGACTTTATAATTTATTCCGATTTATTTTCTATAGGGTTATCACAATCTTATGACCTGGATAAGGGATTTGACAGGTTAACCTAGGTTAACCCAAGTCAATTCAATATGTTGTCATCTTAATATTAAAAAAAATATGATTTTGAATTTTTTTAAAAAATTAATTAAACTATGTTTTTACCGATTATTTATATTGTTTTTATACTCGTTAAATCAATTAGTTCATATCAAGTCAAACCTTCATGTAGTATAAAATTTTATTCTACTAGAAAATATAATAATACTTGGTGGATCAATGTTTTTTTTTTAAAATCGATCCTAATCCAAATAAAGAGAACAATCATCAATTTATATTCTATATAACAGTAATTTCTCTATTAAAAAGAGAGGAATTTCTCTGTAAAAAAAATAGAGATTATGATAGCCAATAGGACAATAATCGGCTAGCACTACTAGTTAAGACAAATGTAGTTAGAACTCCAAATAAACAAACACAAGCTAAGTAAAACATACGTACCCATTGATAGTGAACTCTATTACTGTCAATAAAACCATTTCAATATAAAAAAAATATAAGGTATTTAGATAATGTCCTAAATACAAATATTTTAAAATTTATATAAACTCATATTATTTTATTTGAATTTAATTTTAATTAAAAAAATTAAAAAAGGATTATAGAATATTCTGATGTCATATTAAAATGTAATGAAATGCTGTAATAAAAGAGTTCAAGCCAAGAGCAGCGGGGCAATAATTGATGAGAGTTTTGTCACTTAATAAGGGAGTGAAATAATTCTAAGAAAAATGCTAATTTACGAGTATGTCACCGCGACTGTCAATATTTTTTTTTGGAGTTTAACGTGGGTGTTTGGGACAGTTTGTGCACATATCGACTAATCTCACAGACTTTGAAATTAACAACCATGTAAGCCTCCGGTGGCTATCGATCATACGAATAATCACAGGGCTTAAATCCGGAATCACAGAGAGAACAAATCTTTAGATCCTAAACTCTTACCACTAGATCGCCACCTAAATAGTTATACTTTTTTTTTTTAATTATGCCTGTTCACGCTTTATAATAAAGAAAGAATTGATTTTTTTTACATACTATACAAGTACACTGCCATGTGATATGGCTTAGTGTAAGTAATTAAATAATGAAATATTGGAAGTGATGCTAAACCATTAGTTTATCTACCAAATAAATTTTATAATTTTATAATAAAGCTCAACCAACAATTTTCCGACTTTGTAACCAGAAAAAAAAAAAACGATTTGCTGGCCTCTTAATATATATATATATATATATATATATATATATATATATATATATATATATATAGAAAGAACATGAAATAATTAATGGATTAATTTCTTGTATGCTTGGCGCACAACCACTAATGCTTTTCAATGCCATTAATATATAATCCCGCATGCTTTGATGTGTAGAAACATAATTTTTGTTTATACTAAATTATTGTACCATGTCAGTCTGAGTGGACAATTATACTCAGCTATTGTTTATTATTATTATTATTATTATAGTAATTTTTTTAATGTATTTTTTACATAGAAATATATTAAAATATTTTTTTTTATTTTAAAAAAATTATTTTTAATATTAACATTTTAAAATGATATAAAAATTTACTTTTAAAAAAATTATTATTTTTTTAAAATACACTGCTACTACCAAAGCAATTACACTCTAAATTGAAAAGACTGTCCGAGTGATGTATCAGAAAGAATTGCCTCCTTGTTGATTATTAGATTAATTGAAGATGGAGATGTACATTTATTCATCCCAAGATGATAATTAATTCCAAGTCTTATTATTAATCCTTTAATGATATGGCATAATCATCCCAACTCTTAATCTCAAAGATATCTTAAATTAAATTTTGGTTCGGCTTTGTCAGGTTACTCTGCAACTGCAACCCCTCTTTAAAAGATCCATTTCCTATGTGGTGAAGAAGGATACTGACTTGGGAGATGAAGTGGCTAGCTTTGGTAGACAACATGAGTTTGCAGACATAACGTGGTATCCTAGTCAAGGCAAGGCAGTCTATCGAATTGATGATCGGATTTCTTCTAATACCTCTGGCAATGGCCTTTACGACTACATCCCCTTCCGCTCTACTCCTTCTCTCGGATTGGCCGTCGTTAGAGCTACAGGTTTGCTACTATACTGTAAATATAAAGAAAATATGTGTTTCCTATAGACAAATCGATCCCTCAAACCTTTTTATGTCAGGCAGCTGCATTGCCATATGAGTAATATTTTTCCCTTTTGATTTCGCTGTTAGAGGACGCTCAAGAATCCTTGAAAGACCCTGATGGGAAGTGCGCCAGCGCAAAACTAATTACATCCACCCTCAAGAACTTGGCTTACGGACTAACTAACAATGGTACTTTTGTTTCCAACTAATTAATTTATATTCATATTTCTGCGACTAAATTGTTGTGATTGTAGACTTCGATTGATTTTCAGGAATAGTTTTCACGGGTTATCCTATAATTGGGTACCACAATCGCCTACAGTCGTCAGGAACTTGTCTTGATAGCCCTGAAGATGCAATGATCACGGCATGTCCATGGGATTCAAGAATTAAGGGCGAGTATTTTTTCCAAGCCACATTCAGTATCAGCCTGTCAGTTGTGAAGAGCTTCATCCAAGATGTGCAAAAGCTCGTCAAACTGGATCCTAGAGCATTATGTGGCCTAGAACAATACAATGGTATCCTCATGCGCTATGTGAAGGCCTCAAGTGCCTACTTGGGCAAGGAAGATGATGCCTTGGATTTTGATATTACATTCTATCGAAACAAAGACCCCGCGAAACCCAGACTTTATGAAGACATACTTGAAGAGATTGAGCAACTCGCAGTGTTTAAGTACGGAGGTTTGCCACATTGGGGAAAGAACAGAAACCTAGTGTTCAACGGTGCACTCAAGAAATACAAAAATGCTGGAGCATTTCTGAGGGTAAAGGAGATGTATGATCCACTGGGGCTCTTTTCCAACGAGTGGACAGATCAAGTCCTTGGACTGAAAGGAGATGTGAACATAATAAAAGAGGGCTGTGCACTGGAAGGATTGTGTATATGCTCACAAGACATTCATTGCGCACCAAGCAAGGGCTATCTCTGTAGACCAGGGAAAATTTATCAGGAAGCAAGGGTTTGTGCCCATGTTAGCACTCCGGAGCAGTAACGATGAGAGGCTATAGGTCTGTCACCGGCGGATGGATTGATGGTTCTCTAAACTCAAAATCAAGAGCTACTGAACACCGGTACACCGTCACAGCCTTACGTTTGACTGCTACTTAACCGTGAACATGCACCACCAGTGTTGAGATTGATTGCAATAAATTGGTATGGTTTAATTTTTATACGACCACAGTTTATGTTGCATACAGGTTTAAAATTATATTATATGTAAATTTAATAAAGTAGTGTAAATCTTAAACTTATGACGACATAAGTTTAGTTTACTGGGATGTACATAAACACATATAAAGATGTTTTTAAAACATTTATTAATTAAATATAAGATATTCAATCAGACAAATTTATTAATTATGAGCTTATGCGATTTAAATATTGTCTATGAACGGGTAAAAATTAATAATTTTAGTTAAAATTATTTTTTTATTAAATTAAGCTCTAATATATAATTTAAACTCGAATCCACTTACTACAAAGTTTCTTTTTTCTAAAATTTTTGATATTTTATAAGTTTAATTTTAACTTTTTATTTATACAAGTTGCAAGCAAGTTTTGTAATCTTTTAAATATGAGATAAATGTTTTGGATTTGTAAAAGTTTGCATCATTGATTTTAAACATATTAATATTTCATGTGAAAAATATATATATTAAAAATATTTTTTAATAAAATTATTATCAGTGGATCCTATAATTTAACGCTCAAGATAGAATATCTTCGATCCAGTGTCGAAAGTAAGTTTTTATTTTTATTAATAAATTGATAAAAACACCTAAGGTGAAATATCGGAGCTGATATAAAAAGAAAAAATAATATATATATATATATATATATAGAGAGAGAGAGAGAGAGAGAGAGAGAGAGAGATGCCTTTTATTTGCAGCCATGCTGTTGATGGGGTATGAGCTTGAGAGACCCAGTCCATAATATTTTAATGATTGGTTTGGGTTAAGCCTGTTAGAACCCGCTCTCATTGTTTGGACTCGGACTAGCCTTGATGTGAGAAGATCCAAGATTTCTTAAAGTTTACAAGAATCTCTATAATTTAAATTAGGCGTCGAAGATAATTTGTAGAGGCAAAACCCTCATTTTCTTATTAAATTTATCTTCCGATGAAAGGATAATTTTTTTTATTAGTAGCATGTCTTTTCAAATAAAAAAACTTACTATAATCTAAATGAAGTTTCAAACAAAAATAATAAATATAATGTCTTCAATATTTTTATGTTACTATATGAAAAAAAATCAAAAAATAATTAATTCATGAAAACCATATAAAAGACAATAACAACAACAATAATTAATTAATTTTCACTGAATATATATGTGCAATTCTTTATGTGATTTATTCCATATTAACGTCATATATAATTATTAAAAATATTATTACAGATATAACCATAAAAACTCTAATCTCATTTTTAAAAATATAATATAATAGGATAAAAAAAACTAGCACTTTAATTACAATTTCAATAAGAATTTATTTGAAATTAAAAAAAAATCATGGGCCTAGAAAGCTAGGGTCGCTCGCTTGGCCTCAAAAAAAAAAATCTCAAACACGTGTTAGCCTAAACCAAACATGCATGCTTGGCACATTTTTTAATATTTAATGGAAGATGTGTCATCCACTCCATACATATAAAAAAAATTATAAGAGATGATGTGTCGTTTGCAATAATTTCCCTCAAAACTCAATTTTCAACATGTTTTGGCAAAAAAACACTCCTACAACATTTTAGATGTCTAAATTATCTTATTTCTAACTCCAAAATATTTTAAAATCATTCTAAAAACTTAAAATCAAAACAAATCCAAAAAACCTTTACGAAGACCAATCTATTTTTTTCTAACATGGTTGATGAGAAAAACTTTCACCATTGAACTCTCCACTTCAAGAAAAAAACACTAACACTAATATTGAATTTTTTTGATGGTTGAAATGCAATTAGTATAATTCTGTCTCTCTACTCTACATTTATAACAACTTTCTCTTTTATTTATCTTAACTTAAGGAATGAAACACAATAAAAAAATAAGTTTGAGAACTAAAATGAAAAACCATAAAACTTCAAGGGACCAAATTGAAAAAAAACCCTAAAGACCAAAGTTATTTATTTTTCCAAGCACTATTCCCTACAATATCATACATAGTGCATATAGGTGTGGGCGGACAATAAAACACCTCCCTATTTTTATAATTATAATGCTCTTTATGACTGCTTTTGATAAAAACTTAGAGAAATAATTTATCATTAACATCCAAATCTCCTACAATTGCGCAAAATGTTATTCTGACGGGATTAATTTTAATTTTAGTAAGTTCATAAGATAGAATAGCTATTACAAAATATTAAGACACTGTTTTAATATTTTTGATATCATGAATTTGATTTAAAAAATTATGCTTATAATCAATAAACACAGTGGTAGAGGCAGAGTTTTGTTGATGAGGGGGAAAATTACTAATAAATACTATGACTTTTTAATATAATTTTTTTTTAACTTGATTGAGTTACATAACTTGAAGTTTTGAATGACTATTCATTCTCAAAGGATTTACACTTGAAATACTTTTATAGTGACATGTTAATTTAATTGATGAATCTGCTGATTTTTTTTTATTATCATTAGTATCTACATAATAATTAACACAATTCTATATTAATAAAGTCAATTGAGTTACATAATAATTCTAAATCTTTCATATGATATTCATAGCAAAATATACATCAATTCATCAAAACTCATTTCAATTTATATCTATATGTATATAATAAGTATGTTGATTAAATTATATTTAATCATTTCTAGACATTTAAATTATTTCTAAACACACATGAAAAAATTGTATGAACTCACTAAGTCAAATATATAAAACAAGTTTTAATACTATACTCTAGTTTCAAATAAGAGAAAATATCGAGAGAGAGAAAATGTAACTTATGGGATTTAAACCCATGCCCTCTCCTAACTCCAAGCATCTCGTTAACAATTAATTACGAATAAATTTGTGATATAAAATAATAATCAATATATGTACATTGTAAATTAAGAGACCTTAATTAAATAATTAATCCATAATTATAGTGAACTAAGAGACCTTAGTTAAATAATTTCAATAATTTACTATGTCAATACAAGAGATGTCAAGAATAGTGGTTTTATATGAACAATAATTTATTTATTTATAATAAGAAAAGAAACATTTAATTAATTAAATTAGGAAATTCAAACATTTATTTTGAACATATTTGAACACATTCATATCAAAATCGCTAAATTATCATAAACCCTAATATTTTTAATAACTAATTATAAAAAAATAAATTAAAATTAGATAATGAAATAAATAGAAAAGATAATTTTTTTTACCTAAAGCATAAATCAAAAGAACTTACTTGGTTATCTGGACTTGAAAAAAAATTTGCACAAGAAAAAGAGGCAAGCAATAACTCAAAAAGAAAAAGGGTTCTCTGTTAATTAGTGAAAAAAAAAGGAAAATATTAAAGTAAATGAGTTGAAAATATATATTATATATTATATTAAAATATAAGTAAACAATAACTTTCCGCTTTTCATGTATAAAACCCTCTTCAAATTATTATATTAATATTCTAAAAAAAAATATTTTAAAAAAATTAAGGGGGCAATTGTCATTTTTTATAACCACATGGCTCCGCCACTGAATAAATATGCTTTTGTTTACTCAATGATAATGAAATTAAGTTTAGGTTCAAGAAATGCATTTTTATTTAATGGTTTGATTTTATTTTTGTTTTACAAATGTTTATTGTTATAATAATTTAATTAAATAAAAAATTATTTTTTAAAAAAATTATTAAACTCATAATTTAGATTAAATGAAAAACTATTTAACTTAATTTTATACATATTATTTTAAAATCCAAACCAATAAAAAAGGCCGAATAAAGGAGTCACCCTATTAATTCAAACTGCTTGACTTATCTTAATAACACAATTACCGTGGGATTGTGGTTCTAGCGAAAAACATTCTACTGTAATTAAAAAACAAAACAAAACAATTTTTATGAGCATTTAGATTAGCCGCATCCCAGACCCAGTCACGTGCAATAATGCTCGGAGGGTATTATAGTCTTCTCATGAGAGAAATTCCGCGAAGCAAGATGGCGTGTCATGAATTGGGACGCATCTTCACTGTTATTACAGTACCCCGTCACAGCAGATAAAAAGCGGTTTCCAAATTACGGTGAGGAGAGAATGGCACCCACTCTCATTGATTTCCTCGGATAACTACCGCGAAGAAGGAAATAAACAGGGAGAAACAGAGAGGGAAAAAAAACAAGATAAAGAAAAAAACACAGTCACTGGTACGTTGCTAATATTTATTCCTTTTTGTCTAATTTTTTTTCTCTCTCTCTCTCTGCCACAAATCTTGTTTCTTTTGTTTAACGCTTTGCTCGAATTCGACGATTTTTTTTAAGGTTTTTTTTTTGCTCATTGATTTGGAATCTGCTAGGTTTTATCTTTAATTTCAATTTAGGGTTTGGCTGATTTAGTCCAAGTCAATTTTTAGATTTGTACTAAGTAGGGTTTAGGGTTTAATTGCTATCCTCACTGTCGTTCTAAAGTCTTGCTATTTCTCTTTGATTTCTGGCTGTTTTGGGGATTTTTTTCTTCACCAGAGTAACATTTTTGAACTGGGTATATGTTTTGGTGTGTGACATTTTTTGAACCACCCTTGAAATGTTGACCAAGTTGAGATGGAATAAGACTTAGTTTATCTGCTTACTGATTTAAAAGTTTGCTTATTTAATTTGTGTTTGGATTCCAAATCTTGTACAGTTCCTGATAAAAGAAAAGTGCAGATTTTAACTTAAATTCAGCCAAGCAATGGCAATGCTACCTATGGAATCTGAGTGGTTTTTCTGTTCCTGTTTTTGTCTTTGTCAGGATCGATTGCAAAGGACAATTGGGTTTTTTTTTATTTCATTTTCCCTTTCTTCTTTGGTTCCTAGTTGAACTTGGAGCAAGACAACTATAGTTGTGCTGTCCATCACACTCCACAAACACTATAACATGCTCTGCAAATACTTAACTACTCCATGGGTGCTATAACCACCTCCAAAAATGCTATAACGACTCCACAAATGTTAAAACATGCTCTAGCGACCACAAATACTATAACAATTTTTTTTTATTGCTAGTCGTTTGGCCCTACATTTCTGTAGCTTCCCAGCTCTATTCTGGACATGGAGGGTTTTTCCAACTCTGCATGTCACTCTCACATTCCCATTTGGAACCAGCCCATATCAATTTTTGTGCATTATGCACATTCTTGCAGGTTCCACACGTTTTCCATGATGATTACTTAAACTTGCAGTTAATTTAGGGGCAATTTAACTGCAGTTGCTAGATGATAAGATCTGGTGTGTGAAAAAGTCATGGCAGAGGGCACAGAAATTGAGGAACGAGTGGATCTTGAAGAAGACAATTATATGGAAGAGATAGACGATGATGTTCAAGATCAACTAGATGAGGATGGAGAAGATGATGCTGGAGATGCACATGCTGAAGAAAATGTTGAAGAGGAGTATGAGGACTCAAAGCCTGAGGGCAGTCAGAAAGATCAATCTCCAGAAGCAGATAGAAGCCTTCCCAACGCTGAACCTGTGGAGGATGAACAAAAGCCCACTGCTTCGGTTAAAAAAGAGGAAAAGGATAAGCATGCTCAACTACTTTCTCTTCCTCCTCACGGTTCTGAAGTTTTCATTGGTGGACTTCCGAAGGATGTAATCGAAGATGAATTGAGGGATCTCTGTGAAACGATAGGCGAAATTTTTGAGGTCATAATTTTTTGATTTGTACACAAGATATATTGGTGTTTTTTTTTGGCATTTTTAATGTGGATTTATCTTAACATGTTTCAGATAAGGCTAATGAAAGATAAAGACACTGGTGAAAGCAAGGGTTTTGCTTTTGTAGCATTCAAATCAAAGGAGGTTGCTCGAAAAGCCACTGAAGAGCTTCGTAGTAAAGACTACAAGGTAGTCATAATTCAGTGCAGTAATTTGCTTGCATGATGTCCTTAATCTTTTTTTTCATTTTTTTTTTAAATTTTAAACTAACTTTGTAGCCTTGCTTGCAGGGAAAAACCTTAAGGTGTTCAATAAATGAAACAAAAAATAGATTGTTTATTGGTAATGTTCCAAAGAACTTGACAGAGGATGAGTTTAGAAAAATCATTGAAGAGGTTGGTCCCGGGATGGAAGTTCTTGAGCTCATAAAGGTGGAATTGGAGCTGAACAGTTCTCTCATCTCTCAAGTAGATATGACTGCTTGCCTTGCTAATGCTATTTTCCTCTTAATTTCAGGATCCTCAAACTCCAACTCGCAACCGTGGTTTTGCTTTTATATTGTATTACAATAATGCTTGTGCTGATTATTCAAGGCAGAAAATGTTAAATGCTAATTTTAAGCTTGATGGTCATACCCCCACTGTTAGCTGGGCTGATCCGAAGGGCATGCCTCCTGATCATTCTCCTGCTGCTGCTGGCCAGGTAAATGCCAGAAGTAGTTGGAAGAAGCTGAGTCCTTAGATGTTCAAAATTTTATCTTTTGTTTACTAAAATGGCTATTGCTAAGTAATTTATTGGAGTACTTGTCCTGTCTTGCTAAATAATTTATGCATCTATCTCTCAAAAGTGCAATACAAATGAGGATAATTGGAACTCATAAAACTTGCATGCAAGAGTCCACTCATGCTTACCTTGCTTTTTACATTTGGAGGATTCTTTATACTCCTGTCCTGCATTATCTGTCTTTTTTTATCCTAAATTTTTTTTCTTCTTTCGTAAACTAGATCTTTTTATGTCAAACTTGCTGAAGGAAGGTAAGGGATCTCTTTGCTAACTCTATGAAAATTATTGACAAGGGATCTACGAGATTAATCAATAGTTGAGTGAAAAAAGTTAAAGAGAAGTTAGATATGCTAACAATTATTGTCAATAATAACAGTTGATCTTATTCTATTTGGGTTTTATATTTGAATCTGCGTGGATTACAATATCGAGGCATGAATCAATGGACGCTCTTGGTGATCAGTCTGTGCTTCTGAGTAGCTTGCCTGAAATGTGGCAACTAGTTGGAGAGTTTCTACTTTGGATATTTCAGCATGTGACCTAGGAATGGACTTATGCATGTGGTCAATTCCGCGGGTGTTGATTTGTGTAAACTATTAGCATAATGCTTTGGTTTTTGAAATTCATTTTTGCTACCATGATGTTGCATACTTAACAATGCTCTGTAATGCTAGTGTTCCAAAAAAGTGGATTTTTCCATGCTGAAACTCTACTCGTTTGTAAGAGTCCTTGTTCAATGATTTTTTTTTTGCTGAAATTGAACCACTTTAAATTGGAAGATCTAAGAGATATATAAAGTTGTTTGTTGCTGTTTAGCTGGAGTAAATAAGTCTTATTCTTTATCTCTGGAAGAAAGAGGGTTTTCCTTTTTGTTTCTCTTTTTCTGGCTTTCCTGTGTATACAATAATTTGACCTGTTACTGTTACAATGTGTATCTGTTTTGAATTCCCAGGTTAAGGCTCTGTATGTGAAAAACATACCTGAGAACACCTCCACTGAGAAACTGAAGGAACTATTCCAGCGTCATGGGGATGTGACTAAAGTTGTTACGCCACCTGGAAAAGCTGGAAAACGAGATTTTGGGTTCATTCACTATGCTGAAAGGTCAAGTGCATTGAAGGCAGTCAGAGATACAGAGAAATATGAAATCGATGGTAATTTTTGCGCCAATCTATTTGAACATGTATGGATGAGGGGTCAATCCTTGGTTAATTAATTAAGATTCTGCTAAAACAGTTCATTGAGTGTCATATGTCGGGTACATACATTGATTAGCAGGTTATATAACTTGAAGTCATATGCCAATTATATTTGCAGAGGGTTATGCCCTTGGCCTTTTATGAGCATTACAATTTTCATCTTAGTTCGCAATAAAGCACAGCTGTCATGTTTTTTTTTTCTTTTTCTTTTTTTTTTACCTTAAAATATGAAGAATTAGGGTGGATTCTTTTCAATGGAAATCATAACTTACCCCTGGGTTAGGCCACCTCACATCTTGCATCATGGCACCTGGTCCATTGATTTGTTTTCTCATCTTTTTTATTCACATTTCATGGACAGATTTTCTCAAAGAAATCCTTAGACCTGCCAGAAAATAGCATAATAAATTCTTTCTAGCTGTTTGAGTTTGAAGTAAAAGTGATTACATAAATCAACTTTGCAGGGGATTCAAAGTCAGTTTCTAAACCATAAGTTGGTAGAGTAAAATGTGGTCTGATCACAAGAAAAAGAGCACCATTTGCCTTTTCTCAGCTTGCTGATTAGCATGTGAAAGATTTTGCATAAGACTTTTGTTTAGAGGTTCCTCATAGTGTCAGGGAGCACAATCTTCTAGTTCCATTCCACATTTGTTGATGGTTAGCAGATTTTGTGTTGCTATTTGGTCATGTGGTGAAGGATTTAGGAGACGTGGAAGAGGGTGGGATTTAAATTGGCTTTAAACAGGTCAGAATCAGGTGAATTAGACTTTCCTTGAAAGGTCTTGGAGTCTAATGGAGGAAGTGCATGAGAATAAGATTTTCTTGCCTTGGCATCCCCCCTTCCCGCCCCACCCAGTAATTGTGGATGGGATTCTTGTGGTTCTTTTTTGTGTTTGATGGGTATTCATTATATCTCGTTGCCCCTTGTCTTTACAATAGTGGTGGATGTCCACAGCAGGATGATTAATATATTGTTACAAAAAAGTTGATTGAGAACATTGTGTTTGGGGTCTGAGGATGCTTATAGATGATACAATTCTTTTCTTGGGTGATGATAGGATAGGTAAGGTTCTGGCATCTTATCTTTACTGCATATTTTGTAAAGGTGCCTACGCTGTAGATTAATAGGATTAAAAGTGTTGCTTAGAGATTTACTTAGAATTGGGCATGTGTCATTTGGATTGGCATTTGAAATATTTTATAGTTCCTCTTGATGGAAGTCCTATCTGTCCAAGATCCTAATTGGTTTGATGAACAGGATTGTGCCTTCTCTCCCTCCCTCTGGAAAGAAGGCTGTTCTTCATTCATGCTTGTCTAGCATTTCCTGGCAGTTTTCATCTCTCTTTAAATCCTTATTCTTTTTCTTTTTGCATTTGGATTGGTAATACTGATGTCAAAATTTCCTTTTGACTGGAAGGAGATATGTTGCGATGACAAAACATATGGGGTTTTGGGATTTCTTCACTTGATTCAAAAAAAGAATTCTGGTGAGGAGTTGTTTACAACAATTTCATGAAAATCAGATTCAATATGGCACAAGTATGTATCCTTGAGTACAGGCTTTTGTCAGGTGGTTGAGATGGAAATGTTGGAATACCTGTTGAATAGTATTTTTTGGGCCCTCATAAATTAATTATACAGTCCTTCCCTCTTTAAATATAAAATTCATAATGATTCCTGCTTCATTTCTGGGAAGACCCTCGTCACAACAATGTGTACATTTCACCTATTTCTAGTTTTCTTTCCATGAAGGGTTTTGATTTCAATTAGAATATGGGTTATTTGAAGAACTGTAATGACAGTGAAACTGAAGATCTTTTGTTAATCACTGTTATGCTTGTTCATACTATGCAAGGTCTGATAGCAGATACTGTTCCTTGCAGAGTTTGTGGGACTTATTTTGAACATCATTTCTTTCTCATCTCTTCCCAAATCCCAAACACATTTCATTTTCTCTAGCAATTTAGATTTGGAAACTAAAGGTGTCCAAAGTTGACCTTGATCCAGATGGTGCCTAACAAGATCTATTGCAAATTAGGAAGCTACCAAAGTCTTGCAAATTAGGATGTCTTTCAAGGCCTTGTTGTCTAACGCATGCTGTGTCATAAAGTGTGAAGATTTAGAAACAGTTAATATGTCGTTCAGTTATGGATATGTTGAATTCATTGCTTTTGGCTGCCAACATGCGGGTGGACCTTCTAAGATTTAGGACGTGTATGATGTCTGAGGATAGCAACAAGTCATGGAGGTTTGTAATCATGTGTTCCTCTTTTTTTTTTCCTTTTTTTTTGGATTATTAAAAAAAGGGCTCTTATCTTCTTTTAATATTTGTCTGAATTTTCCTTTTCTGATGGATAGCCCAATTGTTTGTTGCACCGCTCTTTGGATCATTGATGTCTCATATAAGTGAATTTTAGATAGAGACTTTGAGCAGAGGTATAAGGTATAGCCTATTTAGTTGACACACCTCTTCTCTAATCATTGTTGTCTCATGTTATTGATCTTAAAGACTAGATATGGAAATTTCTGATGCTAAGGTATATAGCCTAATCGGTTGAGGCACCTCTCTTTTGAGTCAGGGGCTGTATTTTCATGCTCCTTTTTTTTAAATCTAAAACTTGTATACTGGTATAACGAGACCCCATTTCCATGCTGGTGAATTGTGGCTGTGGTTCATCTTTTGTGAAGGGAAAAAACAAGGGGGTGGGGGTGACACTTGGAACCTTGGATAGTCAGTAATTTCAATGGAGAATGTTTAACTTGGAATTTAATATCTCATGATAAATGTTGCAAGATGTTGCCCTGGCAAGTCTATGGAATTAGTAAGAAGAGGGTCCCCCCCCAACCCCCAAACCTCTTCTGATGAAAAGAGGTTTATTTATGTATCCATCTTACATGGGCATGATACTGATTTTAGGTGTTTAAAATCTAGTGATGCATGCTTGTGACACAAAATGAATGCTATGGTTAAATAGGATGTGATTCCACAAATAACATGTTTAATGAATTTAACTGCAGGTCAGTTGTTGGAGGTTGTTCTTGCTAAGCCTCAGGCTGATAAAAAACCTGATGGATCTTATCCTTACAACATTGGAGTTAATCCAAACCCAGTCCCCCTTCCTGCATATAGTGGATTTGCAGGGAATCCATATGGCTCTTCGGGCACTGGATTTGGTGTTGCTGCCGGTTTTCAGCAGGTATCTTGGTCATTCTGACATATGGTTCAGTTCCTGTAGTATCAAATTTAATCTCATGAACAACTTGCGTTGCAAACAGCCGGTTATATATGGTAGGGGTCCAATGCCAGCAGGAATGCATATGGTACCGATGGTTTTACCAGATGGTCGAATTGGCTACGTCCTGTGAGTTGCCTTTTCCTTCTGTTTTAATTGCAAGCGATATAGATTTTAGATGGATTTCCAACCTTTGGTTTGGTGTTTTGGTACTCTGCAGTCAGCAGCCTGGAGTACAGATGCCACAGCCTCGGCCTCAAAGAGTTGATCGGAGCAATAGTCCAAGTTGGCCTGGGCGAGCTGGTAGTAGTGGTGATGATGGCAATCGTGGAAGAAGGTACCGACCTTATTAGCGGTAGAGATGTGTTGTAGTTTTTCAGGGAATTGAGAAACATTTTAGTTGGATGACTTGTTTCGCTGAACAAATAACAGAGCTATCACCCATTCCCTCAACCTCACAACTCCCTAGAATCTCAATAAAGAGAAGAAAAAAAACCAAAGTATGAAGTAGAAGGATGTTAGAATAGGACAGTGAAGTACTGCGACTTTGATGTTGTAGGAGACAGTTGACAGTTGAGTAATTGCTGTTATATTTATTGGCATCGTTTTATGGTACCCAGGAAGCATAAAAAACAGCATCTGTTTTGTTTCAGAACTACACAAGTGATGAGTGGCCTGGTTTCTGCGTTTTTCTGTTTCTTGAAATTCCTGATTGCTTTGAGGTCAAGTCTGTATCATATCATTTCTGCCTATTGCATCTGTAGGATAAATGAGCTCAAAATGATCATGAAACGTCACAAAGATGATGTGGATTTTACTGGGTTTTTTCACCATGGCTTTTGGTTGTCTGTCCTGTGCTTTCCAAAAGCAAACTCCCAAATTGAAGGAAGCAGCAGCATAAGCACATGGCTGATTGCTATCAAGGCGCATTGATGTGACGACAAAGGGCTATAATATGAGAGCTGAGGTTGCTTATGCCAATATGATTTTTTGTTGGGGATTGTTTCTGCGGACAACATTGAAGCGTGGCATAACAGGCATTCCATTTCACAAGTTGCACCTGGTTTGATAAGTTCAATGTTGGGATCCTTAACTGGCAATAGGACTGGAGCCTGAAAAAGGTTCAAATTTTCTAGTTCACAAGTCTTGACGAGCCTTGGGGTGCAAAATTGGACCAATCCTCTCCTATCCTCAAATCTCATGCCATCATCTCCTCGTGGAGTTGAAAATTCTCATCGTTTTGTGGACAACACAGTTCATGACATTGAACAGGATCCAACTTTAAGGAACTAAAGCTGCGCGAAGTCGCGAGGTGCATGATGAACTAAACAATTCTAGAGTTGAAGAGTAGAAATTGTGAACGGAGAAACCGACTTCTGCCACATCTTTCCCTATTAAATTCTTATCGTTATAGAACTAGTTTCTAAATTGACCTATCGAGATCTGCCAGAGGTTCTGAAGTCAACTGCTGCAGTGATAGCGAAATGGCAATAGTTGTCTTAATTTGGCCCTTGCAAACATCTTGATGCACAATCTCTAGAAAAGAGAATCGTACTGCTTGCAGAAACAATTCTGCAGCAAGCTTATCTGTGTCGTAATCTATCTGAACATTGAATCTTCCACTGTGGAAGAGCAAATAGATGCAACACGCTTAATCCATGTCTCATACACTGAAGCTGAACGTACCATTGATGCTGCTGGATACATGATGTGCGCACCAGGGCAAAGCATGGCAGTTCAGATAGACCTGGCAGTATATAAGCAAAAACTAACAGACATTCTCCAACTTGACAGTGGTCTGGCGTGCTAACACTACAAGTTTAACAGGAAAAAGAACAAGATAATTATGGCATCTATTGGCGAAGCCAATCTAAACAAGACCAACAATTTCAATCAGTCAAAATCAACGAGAGGATTTGAGCTGATCGAATGCAACTTGGGACTGGATGTCGAAAATACCAAGAGCAACATTGCCAATGAACTCCGTGGGCTTTACCGGCAAACTATCGATCATTATACGTTCGCAAAATAACCTGAATTGATAATATCACAAGAAAACACAATGCACAAAGAGAGTCCTAGTTTTTCCCACAAATACATATTTTAATAGGAGCTATAATCTCAATCAGAATGGTCTCCTCAGGGCTTTTAACGTTAGTAATTATGCACCAACAAGAATCTTGGCTGCACAAACGCCAGATAAGAAAGAGACATTAAAACAAAACATAACAAATTAAGAAAAACAAAAAACTTTTGGCATTCCTAAGCACTAGACTGAGCAAACAGAAATCTCCGACTATTCTTCCCTCATCTTAGCAAATGCTAAAACGTGAGTTTATGACAATATTAACAAAGCAGCATCACAATCCCAACAAAAGCCTGTAATTCCAGCAAATACAGCAATGCTAATCATAGAAGTAAATAATAAATGAAAACTCTAACATGAATTATGAATTACAAATTTTCTCAGCAACCAAAAAGAACATTAAAAAATACTTTTTTTTTTCTTTTAAACCTCTGGCACGGTCTGTGAATTCAAGTCCAAATATTTATATATTTGTGTAACATCAGGGGGGGGGGGGGGGTTCACAGCAAGGGTTAAGAAAAGGATGATCAATTACAGGCAATCATTTACAAGGCACAGAAACGCAAGCCTCAATCTTCTTCAGTTTGTGTCAGAGAGCTCCTGAAGACGCTTTTCCAACTCATCCAATCTAACATCCCAATCATTCTTTATGCACAAAGGCTTCACATTACTATACTCCACGCTATTCTCTTCTCTCTGGATTCCCCCGGAGACAAAACCCTTTCTCGTCTTATTATTCTTTTTACTACCACCGCTCACTTTGTTTTTCTCGGCAGTTGCTCTTTGCATAGCCCAAAGCACATCGAACCCACTAAATTGCTTTGCTCTTCTACCTTCCCCTTGCTGTTGTTGGTGTTTCGATGTTGGGGAAGGCTGGTGGCTGGGAGGCTGAGCTTTGGCTGAGAAGGTGAGGGTTTTCACCGATTTGGCGGGTCCTGGGAGGAGAGGGAAGAATGGTCTTGGTTGAACTGGGGACGTCGCCCACCACATGATGTTTTTAGGCGTTATCGATAGATCACGTGTTAATAGGTTTTTGCGAGTCTTTAAACTTCCGAAAATCTGGGCCTATTTCTAGTGGCTAGAGTTTCAGACATCTTTCGGACCACTTGAAATGATGGTCCTAACAAGTCCAGAACTGGCTGCATCGCCCTCAAAAGCTTAGTGCTGTACACTTGCACAAATTTGTTTTTACATTTAAAAAATATTTTTAATATTAATTTTATTTTTTATAATTTGAAATTGTTTTGATAAACTTTTAAATAAAAATATTTTAAAAAATAATCTCACCATAATCTCAATATTGTCATTTGACTGGTTCACGTATAGGCAAGAGTTTTATGAAATGTTTGAGATTATAATAGTAGTTATTTTTCAAAGTATTTTTTACTTGAAAATGCATTAAAATAATATTTTTATTTTATTTTTTAAAAATTATTTTTAATATTAATACATCAAAATAATTTAAAAATATATAAAAATATTAATTTAAAATAAAATAAAAAATAAATATAAATTTAATTTTTTTAAAAATACTTCAACATACAAAAACAAATATGATAATCTCGACAGACAGACATACATACTAGCGGTAATGTAGAACTTGATCTACAAGTGTGTTGCAGGGCAAAAGCGGATCCAAGTTTTGGATTATGGAATCACTGACCCACTAAATTGCAGACAAAACAGTACAAAATTTCCTGAGTCACATAAAATTAATTTTCGGTTCGTCCTGTATTTTCTCCTTCCTGTAATAATCAGATTTGTGTACTAATTAGTGTTTTTGAAAATTCACATTCCATAAAATCAATTTTTCCTAGAAATTAGTGCACAAATCGAACTTATCTAAAAAATAGTGCAAAATCTTCCACGCGAATTCGCAGCTCATAGACGCTCTCCTGGGTATCACAATTTTTTTTGCCTCACATCTAATGCCTTGAGTTTACCACTTTTTTTTGACTAAATTTTTTTTTTTGGATTAAAGAAAATTCTATTTTCTAGAAAGCGTATTTTGTAGGCCCAGATAAGTGAGTAAAACCCCGGCTGTTCCAGGCTCTTATAAGAGATGCACGCCCTGACTCGAACTCGAGACCTGCTATGCAGATCTCAAGCCCTTTGCCATCAAGCTATGTCTCTTGAGGACTTTTTTTTACTAACACAATATTTAATATTTTCATATTTTTATATATGATTGAACATCCTATTATAATTAGAACGTCAAAGACTATTGCTTAGTTATACACATTTTATATCTTATTTATTTATATAATGCATTTTACTTTTACATATGACATTGCCAATGAAATTAGGTTTCAAAAATACGAAACACCATATTTTTTATAAATATTAAAAGATTGTATCATTCACTTATTTACTGTATTTTCTCCCAATTCTTTATATTCTACGTATTTTCTTGTCATTTGATAGAATACTTTAAATTATCAACTTTTTATATTGACGTGGGATTTGTGTTGAAAGTCTAAATCCAAGAAAAAAATTGGATGTGTCAAATGAGTTTTATAATGAAATTAGACTTAATTTTTAATTTGACTATATTCTTACAATGCATTTTACAAGTTAATTTCTATAGAGATTAGCTCACTATAACCAGCTAAGTTAAGGTCATTTTCATTCTCAAATTAGGTTCAAAAGTTGTTATTCAAGATTTTGTTTTATTTTCCTTGGCTATTTTATTTTCCTTATTTAGTTTAAGAACTCTAATGTTAGTTAAATGCTATTAGCCATGTAACTTTCAATAACGATAAGGATTTAGGTCTAGGACTAACATAAATAGGGTTGTCTAATTTATTTTTCAAATAGATTAAACAAATTGATTATTTGAATTTTTTTTAGAACTTTTTAATTCAAAGTTTTCTTTACAATTTAAAGCTGTAATTTTAAGGTTTGAGAAATTCTAGTTTATTTCTCTACAGTTTAGAGCTATGATTTTTAGAACTTGAGGAATAATAACTTCTTTCTTATTGCTATAAGTTGTGTTAATTTATATTAGATAATGTTGGCCTATTTTGTTAGTGCATTGACTTTGTTCTTGTCAACATAATTAATTTTAATAATTTTATTTATCTTTAATATTCATCAAATATTTGATTAATAAATCTAAAGTAAAGATAAAGTTCTTGAGATAAAAATGCTTTGCAAAAGAAATTATAAAGTTGTTATAATTATGAGATTTCTATTGCTTTAAAGTATCATTCCTAAATGTTCTTGGTTAATGCTCTATTAAGATTGAACATTAATTAGAGCCGTTAAAACTGATACATATTTTATTCTTTTTTTTAAAATGAAAAGAAGTAGCTATTTTCATAAGTTGATATATGAGAGATACTTAAAACCAATATGTAGATGCTTGTCATATGATATATACATTGAACTAATCCCAAATAAAAATTCTATATAGAGAGATCACTCATGTATTTGAAAATGCTCATATGACAATTTTATAAGTGAATTTTAAATTTGAAATCACTAAATTATCTTATATAGGGAATGTTATACTTTGATACTATTATATATTGTCCTAGTCAAGGGTAACAAATAGAAAGATATTGAGTGTAACATGAAATATGTAAAGGTATTTAAGTAATCAATAGATACCTTCATCACTTTAGGTGAATTAGAAAAAAATATTTTATCTGTTCTCAAATAATATTGATTGTAAATCCTTTCGCAAGGTGGAATGAGATATAAAAAGAGTTTTGAATCTTATTCAAAGAATCAATAACTATGATGTTAAGAACAAAAATAATTTGATAGAGTAGACACATCTCATGTTATAATGTCTAAATCAAAACATTGTTGAAGAATGAATAATAATTATGTTGAGAAATTAGTTACTGAAAAGTTAAGTCAAACCACATATGAATTTTCTAATATTTAGGGGATCTTGATATGTTGCTAGTTATTATACTTGATCTTCAAATATAAATTAATCAATTGTTGAATTGATAATAAATTAATTTGTTTAATTTATTTAATCTTATTTTACTTAGAATTGTGATTTATATTTGCGCCAATTTATTAGGAAACCTAATGGGTGACATTTGTAAGAACTATCAGTCCGAAATTAAAATAGAATGATTAATTAAGTGTGACTTGATTGTAAATAAATTTTAGAAATTGAGGATTATAATGTAATTTATATAGGGTTTTAGAATAAAAAAATCAAGTAGGGATTGGATTGAATAAATTTCTAAAATCATCTTAAAATAACATATGTGATATTATTTAGGGGGTATATATTTGTTATTTATATGGTATTTAAATTTTTTTTATAAATAGAATGCTATGGCTCTTATTTTATGGACAACACACAATTAGTAGTACAATACGGAACATTTAAAAAAACATAAAAGAAAAGAGTCAGCACTCAAAGACATAACAATCTCTCTCTCTCCTAAAAGGCTTTAAGAGATTTCTCACTACTCGTTTGTGAGGATTTACCATTTGAGACCAGATACTTGGATGATTTATAGTTACAGCAATCAGCCCTGAAGCAATCATTGAAAGCCAAAAGGAATATCTAGTCTTTAGATAACTTTCATATAAACCCTAAACAAATCTAAATTTATTTAACAAGATCTTAAAACTCTTATTTTTTTAAATTTTTTTACCTTTTCCACTGTGTATATGTGTTTCAAAAAACCCATCATGTTTGATTGATGGAAACATTAACAACATCTTCTCATCTAGTGATGAAGGACTGAAGGCCATCTGGAGCATTGTGAAGGTTGAAGAGTTAGCATAAAGAATCCTATGATAGGGACTTGATCGGTTAGGCCAACTTCCTCGAGACTTACCTCGGGGCAAACTAAACTCCTGATCTATTCTTATAAACCCATATAGGCACCATGAGTATACAAAGGGTGGTGTTTACAACAGGTGAAGAACTATAGACTTAACTTGTAACCAACCTTTTTGTAGATGTGTTCTTAGTTTTTATGAAATTCCTTTCTTTGATGGGGATTTTCTTAAACAAAAAATTTTATTAGATAATTGTAAGAGGTGGAAGCATAATTTCAATGAAAAAAAATCCCTTAATATCAAAAGATAGGATATATAAAACATAAACTTAATTATGGTGTTGAAGATTAATGGTATGATGTTCTAAAAGATAGAGTTTGTATTTGCAAGCATGTGATTCTATCATGGTCAACTATAAGGAAATTATTAACTTTGGAGTTTGTATAAGATGCCAAGAAAGAAATTTTATACTAGAGTATATAAGGAATTAAATTGTTATTAGTTGCATTCTACTCAACTTTTTCAAATAGCAAGTTAATTAACCCCATTTGCTAAATAAAAAGGAGAAACAAAAGATAAAAAGGTAGTCAAGGTTAAGATGATTGATGATATTTTTGTTTTTGATGTTCTATTTGATGATGAGTTGGAAAAATATTTCATTTTTTATGCAAATACACCTATTGTTTTGGCTTTAATGACTAATGTGGCTAATGTTAAATTAGTTGCTGTCTTTTTCCAAATAAATGGTAGAGAAAAAAATTATCACCATCATTGAAGGACTGTCACATAAAAAATCAAAAGACAGTTGATCTTCCAATATTAATAAAACTAGTTGATCTATCAGAAGTTCTTTCCATTAAAGAATCTAAATAAGTTGTTGAAATTATTTAGAAGGATGAAGTTGATATCAAAAAGGAAAAAAAAATCTTTTCTTGAAATATTAGGAAAGGCTGGTACAAAAAAAAACAAAAGAGAAAGAGTTTAAAAGGATTGATTTGTTTGAAGTATTAGTGAAAAAATGTTTAGTATCTAAATAGGTTAATTACAATGATATTTTCAAAGTATATATCCATATGATACGGAAGAGTTTAATTTCAATTGTTTATTCGAGAATGAGTTTTTGAGGGAGCATGGTATGAGGCATTATCAAAGTCCGAGTTCAAGAAGAGGTTCAGACACATCAAATAAGCTTTTCAAAATAAAAAGAATATAACTTTTAATTTTACCATTAGATTGGGCTGAAAGTTTTTCAGCATATTCTATTGGCCAATTCTATAGAATATTAGTTGGCTATAACCATATATGGTTATTTTCATGACCAAATTAGGTCCAACAAGTTTTCTAGGTTTCCTTTATTTCTCTTAATTGTTTTATTTTCTTATTGGGTTTAGATATCTCAATGCTAGTTGGATTATTTAGCCATGTAACTTTCAATAAAAATTCTTTTCTATTAAGATTTAGGTTTGGAACTAGTATAAATATGATTGTCTAGTTTATTTTTTAAAAGAGATTACAAAAAATATTATTCAAAGTACATTTCGAATCAAAATTTTCTCTATAGTTTAGGGCTTGAAAAACCCTAGTTTCTTTATCTATAATTTAGGTTCTTAATTTTTATGTTAGAGTTCAAGAATCCTTGACTTATTTCTTTACATTGTACGATACATTATATATAGTCATTAAACTAGATTGGTGGCCTGTATTGCATAGCAGGCCAAATTTTTCCTAAAATGAAAAAGAATGCTTAGGCAACGCTAGTATTTTTAAAGAAGTAAGAAAATTTTGATATTCGAGTCATTTACTCAATTGGGCTCAATAAGCTTAGTTAATTTAATAATATGATTAAAAAAAGATAACGACAATAAATAAACTAAAACAAACAAAAAATGACAATGATTAATTGCAGAAAATAAATGCTTGCAAATATTATGAAAAGTTATCATCCCAATATTCTTAACAATTTTTCATAAACTTATTTGATATCAAAGCAAGAATTAAATGAGAATGTGATAACTTCATAGAAAGTAAAATGAAAGAAAAAAAATCCAAAGCTCAATTCATAACAAATCAAATATTTAAGAACAAAATTGAAAAAGAAAATTAATTTTAAAAAAAGAAAACAAAATCGATGAGGTAGGCTAGGCCAAATATTTCCTAACATAAAAAAGATGCTTAGAAGATGCTAGCATTTTTAATTAAGTGAGAGAAATCCAAGACTCGGGTCATTGACTTAATTGAGATCAATAAGTTTGGTTAATTTAATAATATGATTAAAAAAACAATAATAACTAAACATAATTTTTTTTTTACAATGATTAACTATAAAAAATTAACACTTTTCAATATTATGAAAAGATATGCTCCCACTTTAAAATTTAAAGGTCTCATTGATTTTATTTGATAACAAAGCAAAACTTAAATGAGAACATAATAACCTATAAAAGCAAAATGAAAAAAAAATAATATAAAGTTTAATTCCTAACAAATCAAATATTAAAGGAAAAATTAAAAAAAAATTAATTTAAAAAAAAGACAAAAAATTGATGAAGTGGGTCAAGCCAAATTTTTTCTAACATAAATAAGGGATGCTCAAGTAATGCTAGTATTTTTGAAGAAGTAATAAAAGTTTGAGACTCGGTATATTGACTCGATTAGGTTCAATAAACTCAATTAATTTAATAATATGATTAACAAGAGGCAACGAAAATATATAAACCAAACCAAATAAAGAAAAATGACAATGATTAACATAAAAATATTAATGTTTGCAAATATTATAAAAGGATACTCTCCCAATATTCTTAGAAGGTCATTATGATATTATTTAATAACAAACTAAAAATTAAATGAGAACGAGATAACTCTATAGAAAGCAAAATGAAAAAAAAACTGGAAGTTCAATTCCTATCAAATCAAATTTTGAAAGACAAAATTAAAACAAATCAATTTAAAAAAGGGCAAATAAACCAACAAAGCAGGCCAAGCCAAATTTAGCTTAACATAAAAAAAATGATGCTTAAGCAATGCTAGCATTTTTTTAAAAGTAAGAAAAATATGAGTTTCTGGTCATTGACTCAATTGTGTTCAATAAGCTTGGTTAATTTAGTAATATGATTAAAAAAATGATAATAAATAAACCAAAACAAACAATTTTGTTTGACAATGATTAACTGCAAAAATTGAATACTTGCCAAATTATGAAAATTTGTCCTCTCAATATTCTTAAAAGGTCTTCATATTCTTTTTTGATATTAAAACAAAAATTAAATGAGAATATGATAACCTCATAGAAAGAAAAATAATAATAAAAAAATTCAAAGCTCAATTCATAGCAAATCAAATATTGAAGGACATAATTGGAAAAAAAATCAATTTAAAACAAGATAAAAAAATGATGATGAGGGTCGAGCCAAATATTTCATAACTTCAAAAAAGATGGTTAGGCGATGCAATTGTTTTTAAAGAAGCAAAATAAACCTAAGGATCACGTCATTCACTTAATTGAGTTCAATAAGTTTGGTTAATTTAATAATATTATTAAAAAAAACAACAATAAATAAACCAAACCAAATAAATTTTTTTCACAATGATTAACCGTAAAAAATGAACGCTTGCTAATATTATGGAAAGATATCCTCTTAATATTCTTAAAAGATCTTCATTATTCTATTTAATAATAATAAAAAATTAAATAAGAACATGATAACCCCATATAAATCAAAATAAAAAAGAAAAATCTAAAGCTCAATTCTCAGCAAATCAAATGTTGAACAATAAAATTGAAAACAAAATCAATAAAAAAGGACTAAAAAACTAATGAAGGGGTAGGGCCAAAAAATTTTCTAACGTAAAAAAAAAGATGCTTGGATGATGCTGACATTTTTAAAGAAGTAAGAAAAATCCAAAACTTGAGTCAATAACTTGATTGAGTTCAATAAGCTCGGTTAATTTAATAATATATTTTAAAAAATAAGTGACATTAAACAAACCGAACTAAACAGAAAAAAAATGATAATGATTAATTTTTTTTAAAATAAATGCTTGCTAATATTGTAGAAATATATTCTTCCAATATACTTAAAAAAAGGTCTTCATGATCTTATTTGGTAACAAAACAAAAAATAAATGAGAACTGGAAAACCTCATAGAAAAAAAATAAATAAAAATTTAAAGTTCAATTCTCAGCAAATCAAATGTTGAAATATGAAATTGAAAAAATAATAATTCCAGAAAATAACAAAATAAAAAACCCCAAGTCTACTCGAGTTAGCCCAATTAAATTAGAGATAAGGATAACCCCATAAAAAATAAAATAAATTAAATTACGAAGCTCAATTCTCAAACCAACCCAATATCGAAGGGCAAAATTGAAAAAGAAATTTAGTTTGAAAAAAAAGCATTGAAAAGAAAACCTTAGGTCAACCTACCAAGCTCGTGACTTGAGACATGAGATTGAGATAATCATATTGAAAGGAAAGTGAAAAAAACAATGAAGCTCAATCCCAAGCCAACTTAATATTGAAGGATGAAATTAAAAAAAATAGTTAAAATAACATAAAAAAATCAAAGTCAACCAGAGCTAGTCTTTCAAATTCGTGGCCCAAGTCATGAGTTCGAGATTACCCCATAGAAGACAAACCAGAAAAAATCACTAAGTCAAATTTTCAATCAACAAAATACAAGGGATGAAATTGAATAAAAAATTAATGAAAAAGGATCCAAACCAAAATAAACAACAATCAAAAGAATAAGGATTAAATTAAAAACCTAGTCTAAATATGTTTCACTGTCCTTACTTTAATATCCTTCTAACTAAGGATATTTTAAATAATTTTCATGTCAATTTTTCTAAAATATTTAGAAGTTCTCTTAAAGAAATTCGAGTCCATTGAGAAAGCAAAGAATCAAACTCCTTTTCTTTATAAAATCAAGGAAATAAGGGATCAAAGTCTTTCTCTTGATTAAATTAAATCAAGAAAACAAAGGATTAAAATCTTTTCTTTTATCAAACCAAGTCAAGTTAAAGACCTCACATGGTTAAAGCTTTCAATCTCATGTGAATACTATTTATTTTCATCAAATCAAATCAAGTTAAAGACCTCACATAATTAAAGCTTTTTTTTAATATAATATATAATATATATGTGTAGCTCATTTACTTCTTCTTCTTTTTACATTAATTAACGCCCTTTTTTTCTTTTGAGCAGTTGTTACTACCTCCTATTATGTAAATTTCTCTTCAAATTAATTGTTTTTGCTTTATGTTTTAGGTAAATTTCTTTCATTTTTTCTATTTTTTTATTATGTAATTTAGTTTTAATTTTTTATAATTAGTTATTAAAAATATTAGGGTTTATGATAATTTAGGGGTTTTGATATGAATGTATTCAAATATGTTCAAAATAAATGTTTGAATTTACTAATTTAATTAATTAAATATTTATTTTCTTATTATAAATGAATAAATTAATGTTCATGCAAAACCAGCATTTTTAGCATCTCTTGTATTGACAGAGTAAATTATTAAAATTATTTAACCGAGGTCTCTTAATTCACTATAATCATGGATTAATTATTTAATTGAGGTCTTAATTTACAATGAACATATATTGATTGTCATTTTATATCACAAATTTATTTGTAATTAATTGTTAATGAGATGCTTGGAATTAGGAGACGACATGGGTTTAAATCCCATGAGCTACACTTTTTCTTTCTCTGTATTTTTTTTATATTTGAAACTAGAATATAATATTAAAATTAATTTTACATATTTGACTTAGTGAGTCCATAGAATTGTTTTGTGTGTATCTATAAATAATTTAAATGTCTAGAAATGATTAAGTATAATTTAATCAACATACTTATTATATGTATATAGATATGAATTGAAATGAGTTTTGATGAATTGATATGTATTTTGCTATGAATTTCATATGGAAAATTTAGAATTATTATGTAACTTAACTGATTTTTATTTAACAGCAAATTATTGTGTAGTTGTGTTAATTATTATGTAAACACAAATGATAATAATAATAAAAAAAACTAGTAGGTTTATCAATTAAATTAACATGTCACTAAACAAGTATTTTAAGCGTAAATCATTTGAGGATGAAAAGTCATTCAAAGCTTCAAGTCATGTAACTCAATCAAGTTCAAAGAAAAATCAGATTGAAAAGTTATATAGTATTAGTTAGTAATTTGCCCCATCATCTAAAAAATTCTGGCTCTGCCACTGTGGGGAGCCTCACATGTTTTTTTTTTGTTTTTTTACTTTTTTTTGTCTTTCCCCACATTTTTTCCCTTTTTTTTGGGGTTTACATGTTTTTTTTTTGTGTTTTTTTTTAAATTATCTTTGTCAATTTTTTTTTTAATATTGAACTTATTGAAAATTTAGTTCTGTAGTTTTTTTCTTTAAAACATTATGGATTACTACAATGTTTCCCTACATGGTTTTTTTTTTATGAATTTGTTTTTCCAAAATGGTATTTGTCGATTTTATTTTTTTCATGTTTAGCTGGTTGAGAATTTTGTTTCGTAGTTTTTTTCTTGAAAACATTGTGGATTGTTATAATGTTTCCCCACATGGTTTTGTTTTGCTACATTGTTTCTCCACATGTTTTTTTCAAAATTATCTTTGTTGATTTTTTTTTTTAATATTGAGCTGATTGAGAATTTGGCTTTAACTTTCCCCACATGTTTTTTTCCATTTGTTTGCTTTTTTTTTTCCAAAATTGTCTTCTTCTTCTTCTTTTTTGTGTTTTTTTTTCAGAATTGTTTTTGTTGATTTTATTTTTTTAATATGGAGTTGGTTGAAATTTTAGTTTTGTAGTTTTTTTCTTTAAAACATAGTGGAATACTACATTGTTTTCCCACATGGTTTTTTTTTTATGATTTTTTTTGTTTTTTTCTAGAATTGTCTTTGTCGATTTTTTTTCATATTGAGAAAGACAATTTAGCTTTGTAGTTTTTTAAAAAAACACTGTGGATTGCTATAGTGTTTCCCCACATGATTTTTTGTTATGAATTTTTTTAAAATTATCTTTATCGATTTTATTATTTTTAATATTGAGTTGGTTAAGAATTACAACTATAAATTTTCTCATGAAACACTATAGATTGCTACAGTGTATTCCTGCATAGTTTTTTTTCTTTCAATTTTTTGGTTATGATTTTTTTCAAAAAAAATTTTGTTCATTTTATTTTTTAAATATTAAACTGATTAAAAATTTAGCTTTATAGTTTTTTCATTAAAAATATTGTGAATTACAACAATTTTTCTTCATATAATTTTATTTTATTTTTTTCACAAACCTATAACATCATATAAACATTTCACAAACTCGCGATATTGCGTGGGCATGAGACCTAGTTATATTACTATTATTTGTATAACACGACAAATGACAGCGATGTCGCTGTGTTCTGATACAAAGAAGACAAAAAAGGTAAAAAAACAAGAGAGTAAAATCGAAGACTCCCAATGCCACATCAACATCCAAATGACTATCACATCCAGTAATACAATGCCACATAAGCAATCAGGCCGAGGGAACCTTGACCGGGTACCAGTCAATCGAGTCATTCCACGGGTTACCCTTTGACTCACCCGCTGGAATCTCCCTCAGTGCTTTCCAAACAGCACTGTTGCACTTGAAACCCGACCCGAATGCAATCTGCCATACCCGGTCCCCGGCTACAACCCGACCCTTTGCCTCAGTGTAAGCCAGTTCATACCACAATGAACTACTTGATGTGTTACCAAACCTGTACAAACTCATTCTTGATGGCTCCATGTGCCAGTCACTGAGTTGCAGATTCTTTTGTAACTCGTCCAAAACAGCTCTACCTCCAGCATGGATGCAAAAATGTTCGAATGCAAGTTTGAAATCAGGTATATAAGGCTTGATTCTGGCTTTCAACAGCTTTCTTCTAAGAAGTGCGACAAAAAACATAAACTGTTCACTTAAAGGCAGAACTAAAGGACCCAATGTGGTGATATTCGTTTTTAATGCATCACCAGCTACTGCCATTAATTCACGAGCTAAGGACACCCCAATATCTCCTTTATCATCCTCTCTCTGATAAACACATCGGTAGTTTTTATCATCTGCTCCTTTGTGGGTCCGAACAGTGTGGACCAGCTGATACTTGGACCGGACACGATCTCGTGCTTTGTTTGAGAGAAGAACAGCAGCACCACCCATGCGAAAAATGCAGTTGCATAATAACATTGACCTATCATTACCGAAATACCAATTAAGAGTGATGTTTTCAGTGCTTACCACAACTGCATATGTATTGGGGTTTGCTCTGAGTAGGTCTTTTGCAAGGTCAATAGAGATAAGCCCGGCGCTGCAACCCATGCCGCCAAGATTGTAACTCTTGATATCCGTTCTAAGCTTGTAGTGATTCACTATCATGGAAGATAGAGACGGTGTGGGATTAAATAAGCTGCAATTCACAATAAGGATACCAATATCTCTTGGTTTAACTCCGGTTTTGCTAAAAAGATCGTCTAGTGCACCAAACATGACCGATTCGGCCTCGACCCGAGCTTCTTCCAGGGACAAATTCGGTGGTCTAGATGTTATTCCTCTCGGAAGATATGTTTCATCGCCAAGACCAGACCGGGTTGATATACGTGTCTGGAATCGAAGAGTCTCGTCCTCAAAAACCCCGAGATCTTCAGTCATCTTTAAAAATGAATCCACCGATATTTTACGCTCGTCTTCCGGTTTGTAACATGCAAAGTCGACTAGATAGACTGGCTTGGACCGTTTAGCCCAAACGAGAGCAAGAAGAAAGAGTAAAATGGCCGAACCGGCAAGTCTTGTGGCCGCGTGGAATTCATGAAGGGACTGAGTCCTCCAAAATTCATAAACCCGGTCTAGTTCTAGACCAGTGAACTGAACAAGTGTGGCTATAAATAAAGGTACAATTATGAGAAACATGAGAATGGTAGCAGGGTTACAAGAGTAGCCATAACCTAACCTCACGTATTTGAGCTTAACGGACTGTAGAAAGTCCGGCAAATGCTGACGAATCTTGATCACGGCGGAGGAGGAGTCCTTAAAGGCCATCTCAGCCGTGAGCCTCTCCTTATCCATCTCTATACAACCCATTCTGTGTGTACAAGTGTTTCTCTCTTTCTCTGTTTTGCTTGTTAGGTTTTTCAAATAAAATGGACGAGAGATCGATATTGTTTATTTATAAACAAAAGTCTATAAGAAGCTGACCTAAATCACCCTCCAACTAAAAACTAATCTAAATTGAAAGAAAGCGAGCGCTACACGTCTAAGAATGGCTGGGTGGCTACGAACTAGCTAGGGAGGGATGCTATATATTTGGGGAAATGAGGCCTCTTAAGCCCTAGTACATTAACTACAAGAAAGCTGGAATGATATTCTTGAAGTGGTTACCAATAAAGGATGGACAGCTCAACCACCATGGATGGGAACATAGAAAACCAGTGAAAAAGTAATTAAAAATAGAGGACCGCCGATTGAGTCCAAGATTTCCATACCTGGATTAGGAGATGTTGGTTACTGTTTTGTTGACGGAGATGGGGACAATTGACTAATTGTCAATTGCACATGTGAGATGGGAGGTTTCTTCCAAGTAATAACTTTTAAAGGACTCCGAGTCTCTCATTTGTTCTTATGTGGGCAAATCCATTGGATCCGAGTGCAGTGCTAATCGAAATATTAAGCTAATGTTTACGTAAACGAAATTAAATATTTATATGTCAATCAAGAATAGGAATAGTTATTGTTCATTATTGTCCTCCAAGGAAGGATCGAAAGGCTGAAGTCGAGCCTGAGCTAGTAAAATTGATCTAGGAAATGTGATTGACAACGACAATAAGAGTTCGCGTAATCGACCATCAAGTTTAGTTCAATTCAAAGTGGTAATTCTCAGTACATTAAATTTATTAATTTACAGATTAGTTAGGATTGATATGGTTTTTAGTAAATAAATAAAATATTATTAAATTTATATTATAATTTATCATGTAATCACCTTATATGAAATAAATAAATCTATTATAATTAAATATTTATATGAAACTCTAACATTATAACAATATAAATAAGTCGTACCAGTTGCTAGAACATATAGTCAACCACACATTTAATATTTGCAAATCATTTATGTTTTTACTTATAAGTTTTTTCTTTCTTTCTTTCTTTCTTTTATTTATATTTATTTATTCTTCAAGCACATCTAAATTCCCTTCGAAAATAGTTTCAGGATCTTTCAATACATTTTCCATATTCTAAGAAAACTAACAAATCAACCTGGAGTTCACTAGTGTGAGATTACTATAGAATTGTAATGTATGTATTTCAAGCATGGTAATTAAGCTATTATTAATTTATAACTTCATTCTTTTTCATAGTTGATTCTAAATAACATCCAAAAACAATTTAGTTGTTTGTTTAAGTACAAACAATCAAGAAAGTTGTTCGAGAAAAAGCTAGAAAACACTTTGTTTGAAATTTTAATTGAATGATTTCGGTACTAATATTGCAAGGAAATGTTCCTTCACTCCATCTAGAAATACAATAATATGAGTGATATTATTTATAGAAAAAATTAGTATTCATTTGCAAACCAAATAAGAACATTTATATGAAAGGAAAGGCTAAAATCATCCATGAAATTGATCAAGCATGATGATTAACTATATATATAAAAAAAGAGTATTTGATCAAGAAAAAGTGATCAACCACAACAACAAAAATTCACTTAATTGATCAGAAGCATTAATCTTATTCAAAGTAGGATTAACATAAATGTTTTAGATTAGTTAGGATTTATATAATTATTAGCAAAGAAATACGATATAATTCAGTTTGTTTTATAATTTATTATGTAATCTTCTCATCTAATATAAATAAGTACGTATATGATTAGATTTAAGTATTAATATGAGACTATTTATTTATATCCCGATTGAGTTTTTATTTATTTCTTAATTTTATTTATAGTTTTTTTAATTCTCCAATCACATTTTAATTTCTGCAATATTCTCTCTTCTTAGACTTCTATTCTTTTCTACATGATGGTTTTTCCATAACAAACACTACTTTCTTATGTTTTCAAATTTAGATTCCTACTTTTTATTTGATAGAAGTAGTTCCCACCTCATTATAAGTTAAGTTCTAAATAAAATTAATTCACAAGAATTAAATATCCAAATTTTAATTTGAGATTAGATTTAATTACACTTAGATCTTTCATACTAAAAATAAAATAAGATTAGTTATGTTTTAAATATCAATTTTCATTTACAAGAAAAAAATAAGTATCATCATCATTCATTAACTTGGTATTGAATTATTAATTTAGATTAAATAATACAAAAATATTATGTAATCATATTATTTTAGCTTTAATATGTGGTAAATAATATCTGTCAATTAAAATTTAATTAATTATAATCATTAAAAATAAAAGAAATAAATGGATGAATATATCAATCAATCTATTTAACAAAAATATTTAAAATATTAACATTAACAAATCAACTTATAATGCAGAGCATCTTAATTTCTTGAATTAGAAATTACAATTTAACTTGAATAGGATTGATACTAATTTTAATAGGTGAGTTTTTTTTTAAATAGTTACCCTATGTATTGAAAAATAGTCAGGACTAAATAGGTGACTTACATTACATCGTTGGCCAACCCAAACTTTTTCTATTGTAAGAGAAAGATGCTAAGGTGATGCAAAGATCTAAAGAAAGAAAAAGAAAAAATGATCAAGTTTATTCACTTGATTGGGTTCAATAAGCTCATATAATCTTGATAACATAAAAAAATGATAATAACTGGAAAAAAATTGGCAATGAAAAAAAAGATAAAAATAACTGACCCGAGTCCATCTTAATTAGCATACCAAATCTATGACCCGATCATGATATTAGGTAACCTCGTTGAAAGAAAGTTGAATAAAAAAATAAAATTTAATTATCAAACAATCCAATATCAAAGGGTAGAATTGAAAAAATTAATTTAAAAAAAGCAATGAAAAAAAGATTTTAGTCAATCCAAATTGTTAACCTCATAACCATGAACATATAATTGAGATAACCCTGTAAATAGAAAAGCGGAGAAAAAGTGTGAAAATCAAATATTGAAAGATAAAATTGAAAAAATATCAAATTAAAAAAAAAAACTTTAAGACCAAAGTCAACCCGTGTTAATATATGAAACTTGTGACCCTTGTCATGAGTTCACTATAGAAGACAAACCCTAAAAAATAATATAGTTAAATTCTTAACCGTAAAATGTTGAGGGATGAAATTGGAAAAAAAAGGATCTAAAACAAAATAAATAGAAATTAAAATAATTTGGGATCAAATTTGACATAAAAATAATTCATAATTAAATTTTAAGTGATGAAATTGAAAATAAAATTCAATTAGAAAAAAGGATAAAAAATAAATAAATAGCAATTAAAAAAATTAGGACCACATTTGATAAAATAATTAACTGAAACCAAATGGTGAGGGACTAAATCAAAGAAAAAAATAAAAAAAAAATCAAATAGCAATCACAAAAATAAAGATCAAATTGGTAGGAAAAACAACTTAAAGGATGATGAAATTGAAAATAAAACTTTTATATGATCAAATTGGTAGGAAAAACAACAAAAATAAAGATCAAATTGGTAGGAAAAACAACTTAAAGGATGATGAAATTGAAAATAAAACTTTTATATAAAAAAACATCTTAAATAAAACAAATATCAATTAAAAGAATGATTATTAAATTTGAAAGATAAAAAAATAAAAAAGGTGAAATTAAAAAAATAATCAATTTCACAAATTATTTCAAATAAAATAAATAGTACAAATAAAAAACAGAGAACAAATGTGAAGGAATAATAAATTGAAGGGCTACTTTTAAATTGTACAGTGTCATCATTGAAATCTAGGAGGAGTGGGGAGAAAAAAAGAGTTGTTCGCGCCAAATCAAAGATCTGTTTAAAACACACGTCATATTAGGATGAAGAGAAAGCCAATATGATTTAAACATTGCCTTGGAAGCCATAATTTAACCACCATATAGTGTCTCATCCACCGACTAAAAGGCATGGAGACAACCCTCACTCTAGTGCGTGTATTACACGCACCAACCAATATTTTTTTTAATAATATCTATATTAAGTCAATTACCAAACAACCTCCCAACCAGCTTTATTGTTACAAAAAAAAAAACAAAAACCAATGTGAAAAGATATGAAGGCTATTGGATATAAGTTTTAAAACTTTTATCTTTTAAGGTCAAATGAGTCATTTTACTATTTAAAAAAAAAGAAGAAGAAAAGGATGATAAAGCCATTAGATCCATGCTTAGGATTTTTTGTTTTTATAGGAGATTAAGTAATTTTACTGTGCTAAAAAATATACAAAGATTCTTAAGTTTCCGTTCATTCATAAATGATTTTTTTATTATTAGTAAAAGGATCATTCTACCCTCATGCAAGACTTAATGATTTGTGATAGAAAGGCAAAAATATCCAAATATTATTTCGATATATATTGTTTTTTTGTGTCTCCATCTACGATGAAAACCTATGATTCTATAGTTTTTTTTTTTTGTTAATATGGATATTGTGAAATTTGATCCAAAACCTGTTTCAAGATTTATATATTATTGTGTGTTTGTATTTTAGTATATGTATGTTACTTTTTTATTTTAATTTAAAATAATACATGGTACTTGGTCCATGAATACCGAAATCCATGAATAAAATATATACATTTAAATTTTATATTCGATGAATAATAAGTAAAATATAAATACAAGTAAAAGCATATATGATCAATGAGTATCCATTATAATCACTAATGTTTTGTACAAACAAGACATATACTAGTCAGAAATAGGGAGCCAGATTAGAAATGTGAAAGAAATAGGGAATTCAAGGAAGAAAAAAAAAAAGAAGAAGCTATTCAGGGAGGGATGGGATCGGAAGCCATGTAAATAAATGGTCGGTGGGTCTAGGTGACTGGCCCCGTCCAGGGAACAATAAATGAAGCGGTGCCGAACAACTTGGCCGCTAACCTGTCCCCAGTCTCCACTACGAATTAAAAACATTTCGGCAGCCACATGTAACAGCAGTGCATTTCCATGGCAGGAAACCATTTCATTAACGAAGTAAATAGTAATAATTTCGGCTGCTGTTTCTTAGCCACGTGTTAGTCTATGATTTTGACAGGATGACAATCCCAAGTCATGTGGAACCCATAGTTCTCGATCTTTCCAATTTCTTTGAATGGATAAAGAGGATTTTACAATTATTATGGACATTAATTTAAAATTGGAAAAGCTTAGCATGAGAGTTGATAATCTCTGATTTTGATAGGACGACAGTCGTATCTATGGATAGGTTCCTTTATATTTATACTATATTTATTACTCGTGAAGTAAATTATTTAAATATTTACATTTTATTCATCAAGTTTTATATATTTATTATTTTACTATTATTTAATATTCAACAACATATATATATGTATATATATATATATATGTATATGTTCTAGCTGTGTGTAACTCAAATTAGATTTAGGTTGAATTTAATAATATTTATATCTTATTTATTGTCTATCAGATACGGTAGTTATCAAGAGAAAAACTCATTCTTTCAAATTAGATTGAGATGGTATGCAACATATTTGAATTAAATTCTACAGTTATAAATTTTGGTGTAATAAAAATAAATATAGAAAATCATGTAATAATGTCACATCAAGGAAGAGTAGGAAATTTCCAGTTGACAAAATTGATTCTTAGATATAGATATTGGACACATTTGAGTATAATTAAAAATAAAATTTATTCATTTTTTGGATTAAAATTTTATTAAAAAATATTCTCCAACATTAATATTATAGCAAAATAATTGTGAGTGAACAATAAATTAATTTAAAATAACATTTGACGCACTTGAAGTCGTGGCTTAGCGATCATGACATGGACTTGTTCCCTTCCTCAGCACCCAGGTTCGACTTTCTATATGCACGTCTGTTATCTTTGTGGTGCCTTAACTGTGATCAAATATGTTTATTTTTAATATTAAGATTTATAAACTTATACGTAAGACATATTTTAAGTGTTAAGGGAAACAAAAATATAATAAAATATATTATGGCTTTAGAATGTCTCTATAGTGCTTTCCCTTGAAAAAGGGTCCATCCATAATTCTATCATTTGCATCAAACACAAATTCAATTTAATCATCCTGGATCATAACCTCATTACAACAAGACATTTCTCACCGTTGAATACTTCCATTACTTCGACCAATCTCGGTAGTTATATATTATCATGACTACTTCCTTGGTTGTCAGAACTCTGACTAACCTTCGAACGGTCGCCTAATCATCTAGTTAAACCTCACGATTGCTAATAAATCTAGTCATCCTATATGAGCGCCAAGAACTCCATCAATCGCACACGGATGCCTATAACTCTTGCAATCGCACACAGATGCCTATAACTCCAGGAATACCACACAGATGCCTATAACTTCGACAATCCTATACAAATGCCCAAAACTCTATAAATTCCTTAATTTAGTTCTTTTTCATTTTCACATCCAATAGTCATAAGATCACAATCAACTATCCACATAACAAAAATTTACCAATAATTAAATTAGATTAAGGTGTGAACACCTACCTGCAATCTAGTTATGTTTGGCCCCTCTGCTCACTATTTTACTCCCACAATTTCTCTTGTATCGACATGATTTTTAATTTGTTATTGTCTTATTAGTAGGCAAGCACAATCTATACATATTAAGAAACATCAAACACCAATTCAAAGTCATTCATTTATTCTCGACCCAAAATCATCTTTTTTAATTCCTTCCTTACTTTAAACAATCGGACACAAACACCACAATTTTATCTTTAATTTAACAATTTTCCTCAAGAGCTCCAAGTCACATTAATATAACCGTTCAATCACTACTAAGTAAAATAAACAACTTATTTTGAAATATCATCCATATAGTAATATGTATTTCCTATAACATAATTTCACATGCATTTACATAATTTTAAAAAATCTTCCTATTCACCTTTCTCTTCGCCAAAACACACAAAAAGGGAAGGAAAGATATGATTTTCCTCTCAATTCAACATTAATGCATTCCTATATATTAATCAAACACAACTAAGCAAACATACATGAAATTTTCAATTTTGCCAATTCTCCTCATTTTTTGTCACCCCTTATCATCTCTTTGATGCTAAGTTTTTATTCAATTTCTAATAATTTTTTTCACCCATCAACATTTAATCTAACCTAATTGGCCAAAACAACAATCAATTTGCATTTCTCTAAAATTTATATTATGAACCCTAACACAAAATTTATAAATTTGGCATCAATTCTATTCCGTTTCACCTAAGCTTATTGAGGTAGGTTTAGAACCCCTTACCAAGTAATAAAGTGAATTTCAAATGTTAATCAGTCAAAAATTTCTGTTATTCCTTTTTTTTTTCCCTTTTCGTTGCCACTTCTCTTTTTAGTTTCTCTTTTTTCTCTCTTGATTCTCTTTTAATTATCATGGTGGATGTGTTTAAGCACTCATCTTCTTTTCATCCTAGTTTGAACTCTTGAATTTCTTAAGTGTTTTGGGGTGGTGTGGCCCATTCTGTTTATCGTTTGTGATCTTCTTTGGTATTGTTAAATTTATTTTCTCAAGATTTTTTTATGGTTCCGGCGGTGTTATCAATGGAGCTTTGTTGTGTCTCCGAGGTTTATTTTTAATTATCATATTGATTAGGGATATATAAGTCCTTTAATATTTTAAATATACAGTAAAATGACTTAAATATCTTTAAAAGGAAAAAAAAATTATGATTCAGGGGCATTTTTATCCTTTTAACATTTTGATTGCATAGTGAAATGACTAAATTTCCTTTAAAAGAAAAGGAAATAAAACTAACATCCAGGGAATTTTTTGTATTTTCATCATAGTTTTTTAGTGATAATCAATTTAAATGAGGATAATTCAATCTTTTAACAAATATAAATATAATTAAAAAATGGCTGGTGCGTGTTTCGTATATGACAACTAATAGGAGGCACGTATAGGCTTTGAGCGATATGTGCGACCTCTCCTGGTGGTCAAACACCACCTTCCACAACGGTGTTGGAAGAATCATGTCGTCCTAGACGCATGTGCACGGTGGAGCAGTGGTAGGACAACGATGGACTTTTTACTTTTCCTCTATTTTTCTTTTTCTTTATCTTGGATTTTACGTTAGCCCTTCCAAAAATTAATTGTATGTCTTCTATGAAGTAATCCTAATCTCATGATTCGAGTTCAAAGTTTTGAAAATTAGCATGACTTAATCTTGAACCTTTTTTAGGTTTTTTTTAATAATATATTTTTTTAATTTTATCTTTTTAAGTTAGATTATTGAGTTTTGAGCTTCATTTTTTTTCTTTTTAAAAAATTATCTTGATATTCTGAATCAGAAGTTATTAACTTAGATTTTTTTATTTTTTTAATGATGTACATCACAGATTTAGAGTACCTTCTTGTTATGGGCGAGCAGCCAGAAATTTGTCAATTCAATTGAGAGAGGGGATAATCGTTAGGCTCGGGATAGGACGCTCGATCATTATTAATAATTTATTATTCGACTGGTTTCTGGTTATTCGCTCTAATATTATAATGATATTTATGAATCAACGGATTGAAGATTTTTTAACTGGATGTTCCCGCGAAATAGAGCTCTCTCTCAGCTATCTTCAAATTGTTATTGGTTATAAACAAAATAAAAATCCCTGAATATAGAGATTCATTAAGGAAATGAGATTTAATACATGAGATTCCATAAGGTTTTTTTCAAGATCTTAACAGGGTAAACTTAGCATCAATCTCCGCAAATATAATTAAAATTACTATGAAGATAATTATCTAGGTGGTGGTCCAGTGGTAAGAGTTTGAGACTAAGAGGTTTGCTCCCTCTGTGATCTCAGGTTCGACCCATGTGGTTTACTACCAGAAAATTGATAAATACAAACGGAAATACCGAGGAAATTACCGTGGGAAAAAAAATTAAAACAAAGCAAAAAAAAATGATGACATGTAATTTTTACCAACGGATTTACCAACAGAATTACCGACGGAATAAATTCCGTCGGTGATTTCGTCGGTAAATTTGTTTGTAAATTGTGAACATTGTTCATCATGTTAATTACAAAAGGAATCACCGACGGAAAATTCCGTCAGTATTTTCCAGAGAGTAAATCACCGACAGATTGAAAAGTCGTCGGTGTTATTTGGCGGTTTTATGAAAAATTCAATTAATTTAAAATTTTCATTTAAATATTACAGACGGAATCACCGACGGATTGAAAAATCATCGGTAATTTTTTAGCGGTTTCTGAAAAAATTTTACGAAATTAAAAATTTAAATTAAATATTACCGATGGAATTACCGACGGAATAATTAAAAAATATTAATATTTAATTATCCATCGGTAAATCCGTCGGTAAAGCGTTCCAATAAAAAGCCTGAATGCCCTTATAAAAAACATCATTAAGGTATGTCTTCTTCTTCTTCTTCACTTTATGTAAAAAACATCATTTCTTATCTATTTCTTTCTCTTCTTTTCTCTCCTCATCTCTTTCTTTTTTCCTTCATGCTTGGGTATGTCTTCTTCTTCTTTCTTCTTTTATCCTCTTAGTTTTTTTTAATTAATATGCTTAATGAAATTTTTTTTCTCTCCTTAGCTTCACTTGCAACTACATTAAGGTAAGATTTTTCTTTTTTCTTCTTTTTTCATGATTTTTTTTCACTATATTTGTTTTTTTATTTTATTTTTAATTGTTTTTGTTCTTAATAATTGTATAAATGTTGTTGTGAGATTTTTTTTTCATATGAGATCAATTTTTAGTAGATTTATTTATAGGATTTTTAAATTTTTAGCAATTGCAACTTCATTTTTTTCATATGAATTTTTTTAGTTGAATTTATTTTTTTATTTTATTTATTTGTTGCAAATTTGTTTGAATTGATTTTCTTATTCTTTTTTCCAAGCATTTTAAGTATATATTATACAGTGTTAATTTATGTTAATTTAATTATTTTATAATTTTATAAAATGAATTTTTATAAAATGTTTTTCAGTAATTACCGACGAAATTACTGACGGAATGTTCGTTAATTCTGTCGGTATTTCCGTCGGTAATTCCGTTGGTAATAAAAAAATTATTACCGACGGACAAAACATTACCGACGGACGATTCACCGACGGATCATTTCCGTCTTTGATTTCGTCGGTAATATAATTACCAATGGAATATGTGTCTTACACCGACGGAAAAATTTCATCGGTAAAACTGTTAAATCTTGTGGTGGTTGCTCATAAGATGGCCAATGAAGATTTATATAGTCGTTAACCAGGGCTCGTGGGATTAGTCGAGATATGCATAAGCTGGCCCGGACTATCACGTTAAACTAAAAAAAATAATTACTATGAGGATTTAATTGGATTGTTCAATGGGAAGAGTTAGAAAGCAGTTGTTAGATTGGATGTTGCCATCACTCTTTAAAGAGATCCCATGAGAGACTCCCATAAATGACACCAATGCTATTAAATTATTCCCTTTCGAATGGATGCCTCCTCCAATTACAGGAACCATATCTTCAGGTTGGAAAATCTCAATTTGTTACGTTCAAGAAATTAATGCAGAATGAACCCGAGAAATGGGGGATGAACTGCAGGTGGGGACGGGGAGGTTGCCGGAGTAAAGGCCCATTTGTTAGGAGTTGAATCTAATAAATGGGAATTATATTCGTAATAAAGGGCATTCTAGGGTACCTTAAAAACTGAAAGGTATAGGCTTGCTCATACCTTTTTAAGAAAAAAACTCATCTACGGATGAACAGTCTTCATTTTTATATAAAAATAACTAAAATAATGTGGTACACATGAATATTCCTAATATGCCACTCATTTCGGGTGTTCCATGTTCGTGCCTGTGCCTGTGTAACATTGAATCATGATTCTATTTATTTTTATATTTTAAAGTGATTTTTAAAAAATTAATTTATTTTTATTTTTTTCTTTATTTTAAATTAATATTTTTTGATATATTCAGATCATTTTGATTCGCTGATATTAAAAATAATTTTTAAAAAATAAAAAAAATAAAATTTTGATGCATTTCTGAATAAAAATCACTTTAAAAAACTACCATAATTACATTTCCAAACACTCCATCACAATGAATTGTGTTGACTAAATATATATTGAGTTGCAACCATATGAACTAAATGCTGAATTTTCGATCCCTTTCTCAAACCCGGAGGAGATCTTATGGTGGAAGTAGTTGAATACTTGAATTCGACTTAATACAAGGCTACACTCTACGTGCATGTTGGCCGATAACGTGTTGAAATCAAAAGCAGTTTCTTTCTCAGTGTGTGGTTAAAATTGTGTTTTTTCTTAACTATTATTTTTAAATTGCTGCTTGATTAATCAATGTTATAGCCAGAGTTTTAGAAAACGGAAAGAACTTAAAAAAAGAAATAAAAGAAGAAAGGATAACATGGATTGTTCAATTGGGAGAGTTAGAGAGCAGTTGTTAGATTGGTGTTGCCATCACTCTTTAAAGAGATCCAATTATGAGAGATTCCCGTAAATTACACTAATTCTATATCTTTTGGGAACTCCCAAGTATCATCTAGCAATTGAATTCTTCCCCCAGTGGAGGGTCCCTCCAATTACACGAACCATCATCAAGTTGAAAAACTTAAATATGTTCACTTCGAGAAATTAATGCAGAAAGAAACAGAGAAAAGGGGGATGAGCTGCCAATGGGGACGGTAGAGTTTCGGATGAACTTAAATGGGAATAGACTTGCTTGGATAGTAAAAATGAAGTCGACTGACATCATGAAGATTTTATAAGAATTCATTTTGATTCTTGAATTTTTTTTCAATAATTTATCTTAGCTCCAAAATTTTTTATTTTCATAACAGTTTAGCACTTATTAGAATTTTTTGGATCCTCTGATTTTATGGTAAGAACAATTTAGTCCCTAAACTAAAAACAAATTGCATATAAAACCCTACATGTAAATATTCATTTTAATAAAATTTATAGAATTTTTGTCTATCGAATTAAAAAAATAAATAAATGAGTTGATTAATAAACTAAAATATATTATAAAACAATGAGAAATAATGATTTTTGACCCTTCTATTAGACAAGCTTGTTCCACCATGATGGAAAAAAGAATTTTGTTGACCCGACAGATCAATACTTTTCATGTATAAATTTTAAAAATATATCACAACTTATTCTATTCTGAATAATGCTTTATATTCAACTAGCTCCGAGGGCTCGCGCTTCACAGCAGGGCCAAATATTTTTTTATAAAAAAAAATATTTATTTATTAAAATGGGGTAAAAAATAACATAAAAAATTGATCATGATAAATGTGTAACAACATAAATTAAGGCTAAGATAACTATCACACCCTAATATCACAGCGACCTAGTTAAAAATAATCTTTATTGAAAAAAAAACAGATATCTGGCATCTTGTTTTTTAAGAAAAAATATCTAGTTTAAGGAGTCGCCACCTAATATTATGGTTATTAGGAACTCTAACTGGTCAAAAAAGATTCTATGGTACATGACTTGTTACGCAAAAAGGAAGATGTTATCATCCTACCTAAGGCAGACTACATTACTGGTTTTGTCTAAAATTGTTAAGAATTTGTTCTCCTTTTTTTTTATTCTTCCTAATATGTTCTTGACACTGACGTTAGTGAACAATTCATATGAATATTTTCAAATCTAGCGTTGGTAAATATCGCACAAACCTAAAAAATTATGATATTCCTGATTCTGGCGTCAGTGAATAATTTTGTAAAAAAATGAATTACAAAGAGAATTTTCTAGGCCATTTTCTTCTTGTTTACACTTTATTATCATTTGCCCTTTTTAGACGGAAATAACATAGACATTGCACAACAAATTTTGTGTTTAACAATACTGGTCCACAAATTGAGCACATGATAGAAAAAATTCAAAACACTAAGAAAAAAAATTAAAAAAAGCTCGAAGAGCCCACAAATAAATCAACGAAGATCCCCAAATATCTTTGGAATTTTTTGATATCAAAAAGGGATTTGTTTGGCCAAATATCAAACTAGAATGAGCATAAAAATTGTGGCCAATGCATAAGGTTGTGTTTTACCAAACACACCTTTAGCAAACACAATTTGGGCTGGGTGGGCCTAAAGCCCAGACCCAGCCAACTTTTTTCTTCTTTTTTTTGGGCTGGGTCTAGCCCCGCCGTGCAGGCAAGCTGGACCCATCTGACCTGGCCTGGTTACTGGTTTAGACCAGTAACTGGCAGGCACGCGTGAACCAAGTCACGCGTGCTCTGCACAGTGTGAAGGTAATTATAATTACCTTCACACTATTTTCCAAACTTTAGAAATGGATTAAACGGGTAGGAGGAAGAAAGCTTACCTAGGCGAAGACGAAAACAAAGACGAGGGTAATGATCCTAGCACCAGCTGAAGAATGTCCTTTTCTTCCCCCTCCTGTCTCTTGTTTTTTTCTTTGGTTTTTTCTTTCCTCTATATGACTCTTTGCTTTTTTTTCCTTTGTATTCTAGATCCTCCCCTCTGTTTTTAGGTTTTTTGCTTTTCTGGATTTTCCTTATGTTTTTTGATTTTTGGTTTTTTTGCCCCCCCCCTCTTTCCACTGGAGAGCTCTGTATTTATACGGAACATCCCTAGTACTCCCTCTGCGCATGGCTCTTTTCTTGATAAGCATGGCTGGAAGGGGGGTGTTGGTTTTTTTCCTGGGACTTGGATACTGGAGGTTCGATCCTTATCTCCCTGGGGTAGTAATTTTCATGAAGATAAGATTTGCAATTTGTGTTTTGGTTGGACTGGGATGCCGACATTCCCTTCTTTTCAGGCAGATTTGCAGTGCCGGAAGAAGAAGACGAAAAACAGTGCCTATTTGACACGGTATTGTTTTGGCCTAGCATGACCCTTTCTCAATTTGGTCATTGAAGTTTCAAATTTTGCATTCAAGCCTCTGATATTTTAATTTCAAATCTGAACCACCTTAAAATCAGATTAAAAAGCAAATGAGTCAAAATTGGGTTATAACAACAACATTGTTTATTTTTTGACATGTGCTAGCCATAATGGAAAAGGAGACAACGAGGAATAAAATTATACAATGGAAGCCTATTTTTTACCATCAGGAACTGCCGCATGCGTCATCCAAAGTACTTGGTGGCCCCAATGCACCAATAGTTTTTTTAAATATAAAAATATTAAGGCTAAGACAACATTGCTTTTTTTTTTTTTAGAAAAGGAGACAACGAGGAATAAAATTATACAGCGAAAGCCTATTTTTGACCATCAAGAGCCATTGCACACGCCATCCAAAGTGCTTAGTGGCCCCAATGTGCCAATAGTTTTTTCAAGTTTAAAAATATTATCACCCTCAATAAAACCTACAATTAACAAAAAAAAATTGAGGCTAAAAAAGACCCTAATACCCATGACCCAATTACTTACATTTATTGGATTCAAGGACGCATGTGTAATTTGACTATTTATATAAAAAAAATAAAAATACCGAGATGCCCATGCTCCCGTTATATTGATTCTTTTATCCTTGGGGGTATTTTTATTATTTCACTGTTATTAAAAATATTAAATAGACAAAAATACCCCCAATCAAATCTACAATGACTAATAAGTTGTGTGAAAAATACATAAACATCCCTAGCTCAAAAGCATGTCTTCTATTTTTAGGAAGGTCATAGACATTACTTGATTATTGTAATAAATAGTGAATTGTCTATGTGGCTACAAGAAATCCCTTCCTTTTTAGTTATTTTTTTTTATTAGCTTCATTGTTATTGCTATTGTTATTATAATTACCATTACTATTAGTATCATTACCATTAGTATCATTACTAGTAGTACTACTATACAGAACCAGCTTAAGGTGAATGAGAGGCCTTAGGCAAAATAGGGCCTTTTAAAATATTTAAGAAATATTTTTTATTATTTTTTATGGATGTTTGATAAGTGGGGTCTTGGACAATCTTCATTTCATAGTTGTGGTCTTTTGTTAAGTGAAGATAATCTTCATTTCATATATCATAATTGAAAATTATATCTTACTTATTCTTAGGACCTTTTGTTAAGTAGTAGCCTTGAGTTATTGCTTAAATAGCTCTTAGCTTAATCCGGCTCATATTATTATTATTATTATTATTATTATTATTATTATTATTATCATTAGTACCACTATTGGTAGTATTATTAGTATCATTACTATTATTGTTATTATTAATACTATTATTATTATTGAAATAACAAAAAATATAAACTTGATTTGAAGGCTATTATTATTATTATTATTATTATTATTATTATTATTACCAGTACCACCACTGCTATTATTATTATTATTATTATTATTATTATTATTATTATTATTATTATAACCATCATCGTCACCACTTCTGTTACTACTTCTCCTTGGCATAGAGAAATTTTAACGTTCAACTATATCTATATTTTTTTTCTTGTCTTGATATTAACATGCACTACCTGAATTCTATTTCTGAATAGCTACATCAGATATTTTATTAGGACCATTCCTATTATACTCCTATTACATATCTACTATATCCTATTATATTTAATTACCTATTATATTTAATTAATAGACTACATCTAATACATTTAGATTTATATAATACATTTAATTTCTATATTATTTTTATACATTTGATTTTTTATTCTATTCTATTTGAATAGAATTTAAATTTATATTTATTTAGAATTTATTAAAAAATAAATTTAGAATTTCTTTGAATTTATTATTCTAAATTAGAATTTAGAATGATTTACTATTTATTATTATTATTATTATTATAACAAAAAACATAAACTCGATTTAAAGGATAAAACTAAAGACCACATAAAAACTTTGACAAAAAAACAAAGAAAAAATCAAAAGAAAAGGCATCAAATTAAATATTCTTATTAAAAAAACTCAAAAACCTGATGAGAAAAAAAATGAAAACCATAAAAACTTTGACAAAAGAGTAAAGCAAAAAAATAAGGAATTAAAAGTAGAAGGACCGAATTGAAAACATTACATTTATAAATTAGAATTAAAGAATTAAATCGAAAACAAATAAAACTTTAACAAAAAAAAAATGTCAAAAATCAAAACTAAAAGAACTGAATCTGAAACACCACAACAATAAGGACCAATGTTGATTTTGTGAGGTAGGAGAGAGAAATGAAGGTGGGTAAAGGAAGGACCACTTACAACAAACCAATTACCTTTAGATGTCACGTGTCACAAATAAAGGAAGAGAACACAAAAGAGAATTAAATGAGACAGCAAAAGCTTTTTTTATACCACCAAAAAACACTGCATGCACTACCCAAAGTGCACAACGTCTCCCACGCGCTGGCGCGTGCTAGACAAATGCCAACAACCTTTTACATTTAAAAATCATAAATTAAATAGTAAATTACGTTACTACTCTCAACCAAACCAATAATTACAAAACAAAACCGTGAGAAAAAATTTGTTAATACCCTTGTTTCAATGGCTTAAATTTTTTGTCCTTAAGGTCATATATGTAATCTTTTTGTATTTTAAAAAAGAAAAAAAAAACAACTATACCCCTACCCTACAGTGTTAGTTTTTTTATTTTTATCCCAAGGTTATTTTTGGTTTTTTAATTGTTTATAAATATATTGAATATATAAAAGTACTCCCAAACAAATTCATATTGACTAATGCATAGTATGAAAAATCAAAATTACTGCTGGTTCAAAAGCAAACAAATTTATCTTGAGAATGACAAATAAGTTATTACACAATAGTGATGAATAGAAAAATATGAGAAGGGATACAATATTTTTGCCTTCTGTTTTAGATGTTTTGTAATTTGATATGTTTTTTAAGTCAAATATATTTTTAAAATGTATCTAAATATAAAATTAAACTGTCTTAGATTACAAGTAAAGGCATTCTCTCCCAACATAACAAACACAATCTAATTCAATTTCTTCCATTGTACCACATATTAGTTGAAACCACCACGCCAACCGTTCAAAGCTTTCACATTGCACATATATACTCTCAAATTTGATGTGCAATGATCTAAAACAAATATCAAGAATAAAGGAATGGACCCAGTAGGAAAAGTTCTGCTATGGCCCGCTCAAGAGAATCGTGAGTTAATTATGTGTACTTCATAAGAGACTCAAGCATACGTGCAGAGTAGAGGCACAGATCGAGTTTACCTTAATCCTTCTATAGTTTGATCAGATTTCCAGACTACATCCTTTAAACCTGACGAGAAGCTCTTGTAGAACTGCAAAAGAAATGTATACGATATTAGCCAACCACAAACTTAGCGCATTAAAACTCTTCCATCCTTCCAAAACGAATGCATCCAAAACAGAAAGATGTTTTTTCTTCTCTTTTTTTTAGATATCAAAATTAGAATGCAGACGTACCTTGTGAAACTCAAGCGTATCGCCACCAATTTTCCGCAGCTCCACCATGTGCAAAGAGGGAGCTACCTCAAACACCTGAAAGTCCAAAAGTAACAAGTTGTCAACTTCCATATGCTGTATCAAGTATTTGAATTAATGCACAACCATTAGCGTCCCTACATGGTTCTGACAGGGACGTCAGAGCAAGGAAAAACATTATTCTTCACACATTACAAATGATTTTCGACTTCATTCTGAAGGGATTCAAAGGTATCTTACAAGCACCATGGATCAACTCAATGTTACCTCAGTAGCTACGGAGAGTTGGCCCTTCCTCCCACTTTTGTCACCTTTCAACTTCATCTGGAATTAGTTTGGAAATAAAACCATTCAATTTCAAAAACAGAATCATAAATACAAAACCTAGAAGTTTAAGTGGATGTGTTGGTTTAAAAACGGGGGGGCATGGCAAAAGAAAGAAACCATTACCTTGTAGTTTCGTTTATCGACATTAAAGCCCAGAGGCTTTGCAGCTTCCTCAATTCTAGACATGATTTCATTTGCTGGGCTATGCGAAGCAATATGGGTTTCTCGTTTTACAACACCCTAGAACAAACATAGAGAGGCAAAGAGAAGCATTTAGGTAGCCATTGCGAGTTTTAACTTCGTTAGAAAGAAGGATCACAAGGGTTGGGTCAGGGCTAATTCAAACTAAGGGCCAAAAGGCTGAAGACTCTTCAACAAAGAAAGAAAGAAAATAGAAATGGTCTGTGCATTGACATTGCCTTGGCAAACCATTGCTCTTACAAAATTTTGCCACCATAATACATCACTTTCACATTAGTGGCACAACGAATTGCAAATTTTAAATGCAATGACCAAAGTGATGAAAGAAATCTAATTATACGTACTGCCTGCTTCCCGAACAAATTATCAAGGCTAAATCCCTGTGTTTTAGAAATAAGCTCGAAAGCATTCATTGACACTGGTTTCACCTTCCTTTCTGTCACAAGATGTTCCTGCAAAGTAAATAACTAAAATTAGAACTCGTTCTGGTAATGTATTGCCATTTCAGGTTGAATTCATTGTTGATTTAAAATTAGAACCCGATCCGGTAATGTATTGCCATTTTAAAAGGTTAATTTGATTTAATCATGGGTCAAATTAAAATTTGATTATATTTAAGAATTAATTTGGGTTTAATTACAAGATTTAGTTCAGTGCGATGACTTAATTATACTTTAAATGGATCAAATTAATTTTATTATGGACTTAATTGGTGAAATATTAAGTCCAGAAGCCTAATTTAGGCTTAATTGAAAAAATTAAAATTTCAAAAGACCAAATTTATTTTTTACCAAGTCAATTAATTGAAATCAGAGGCAAAATCATAAGAAAATTAAAGTTTTGGGTCGATTAGGAGTCAAATTAAAAAATTTCAAAGCCAAGGATCATTTTGCAAAAGGCGTCGAACTATAAGAATCCAATTGATAAAACTGGGGGTGAAATTGAAAAAAATTAAAAGTTTAATGGTCAATGAAGGGTCAAAATGCATAAATCCAAAACCAATGACCAAAAAGGAAAAGGTGTTGAACTCCAAGGTTAAAATTGAAGTTTTCCAAGGACTTAATTGCATTAAATCAAAAATTCAAGGTCAATTAGGGATGCAATCAACATACATTGAAAGGTGGATGACTAAACTGAATTGTGGCAAAAAAAGGCACCAAACGACGCATCGTCTGGTCACTATTCATTATCTTTTTCATTATTAACTGAAAAAGGTGCCTAAGTGGCTACTTTTCATATGCATTTAATGCTTCATATCTTCACCAAATTTGATAACACTTGAACCAAAATGATCACCTTACATTTCTCCACAACCAGGTATGGTCCATTCAGACCTATTGACAACACAGCGATCGTGACGTAGGCCTAAAGTTACTAATTCAGATAGCCTTTAACTGTCAAATTTGACAGTTCATTGTGCCTACTTTGAACAAACAGTTGGGATCCTTCCCAGCTGAATCAAGGGCTGGAATTTTTCCCATGTGAAAACAAGATTGCCCTCTTCCACCCCCTATAAATAGGGGTGGATTTCATGGCATGAACATCAAGAAACTCAGGTCCAAAGTCGGCAAAAAATCAGCCCCTTCTCTCTCTATATGTTGTCCCAGCCGCTGACCGTCTTCTCCACCAGCTTGTCCGCCACTAGCTCCACCACAGGTAGCTAGGCCAATCATCAGCCGGCCACCAGGAGCCACCGCTAGTCTCTCTCTCTTATCTACCTCTTCCTTCTTCTTCTCTCTCCCTCTACCACAGGTCTCTACCGTTACAACCGCCAACCTTACGTTGTCCTTCCACGTTAACTAGCCACGACTACCACGCAATCCCCCCCTCCCCTTTTCACCCCCTCCTTCCTGCATGCAGAATTCATTCCGCAAGGAGGAGGGGAAAAAAAATTAACCCCTATTTTGGGTTGGACCCGTGCTAGCCCAACCCAAATGGCTAGACCAGGTCCAATTCACCCAAAAAAACAAAAGATTTGTTGGGCTGATTTTGGCCCTACTCTTTTGGGCCAATTCAACCCAATTATGCTGGATTCGGCCCAACCCAATATAAAATAATAATATATTAATAAATATTATCATAATATTTTTTATAAAAAAAAAAAAGAAAACAATTCCAAAAATCCTTTTAAAAAATTTGTGATTTTCTTGCATGTTTTTCTACCAGTTTTTCATAATATCGAATTGCATATTTACACTGTAAGATATTGACCCGGTATTAAAATACCCGGTTTTCTCTAGAATGTTTCTAAACAATTTCAAAAAAATTCAAAAAAATATTTTATTTTCATAAATACTGCCAAATCCTAAAAAGTTTTTCAAACATATTTTCATAAAAATTATATTTTTCTCATGTTTTAAAAAGCAAAAAAAAAAATCATAACCAGTTTATGATTATCTATTAGGATTTGATCAAATAATCAAAAACTCTTTACCAATTATTTTTTTATTTCATAGGATTTAGGTGTAGACTTTAAAACCTGTGGGGTGTAAAACTACATAATAGAGTACACTCTCAGATATTAAAAATACAAAGTGCAAAATAAATACGATACTAAAATTCAGACCTTAGAACGGTTAAGATTTAATCCGATAAGATAGAGACTATCTCATGAAGGGAGTTCTACCTTGAATCATAAACAAGACCAACGAATAGAAATTTGACCTAGAAAAACAATCAAACAACAATGCAGCTTACCTTAATTAGGATGCACTGGGGGTGATGCATCTTCCCCTTACACAACACCCAGACTCTCGTAGACCATAGGTTCCAAGTAACTATAATACTAGGTGGCTACTCCTTAACTTTAAATATAATTTTATTATTAAACTCTAAACTTTTTCTTTTCCAAAAACACACACCTTTCAGGAGGCAAGAAAAGCTCGCTAGCACCCCAACATTGCCCCCACGATGGACACAAACAAAAGCCCAACAAAGTCCAGTGCCGAGAATTGAACATACGGGATTAAACATTCTGAATGCCCTTCCTTAAAGGGTCTGCAGAAGTTCGGTACCAAGACATTATTTTGACGCCTTGTCTAAGGTAAATTAGCTAGCTTTTGTGATCAAAATTCTTACCTTTGAGTCATTAAAAACAGCATCAACATCATCTATATTTACATCCTCTTCCTGCTCGAATTGCGGTGGCTTGTATCCTTTCTTGAACCATTCATCTTCTAAAATTTCAGAAACTGTTATCCTCTGTGGAAGATGCCATCATAATATTAGTGATTATGAGCATACGATTGAGAAAAGAACAAAGCCATCAAGTACTGCATTAGGTATTTTATACGCTGATTCTCTAACCACACTAATAACAGGTCCAGAAGCAAACTCAAAACGAATGAGTAAATTTAATGTACATCCAACAAAGAGAGGGATCTAGATCTCACTGTAAGAGGTTTTGGGTCAAGAATGCGCTTTATCAGTTTCTTTGCACCAGATGAAAACCACGATGGAAATGTGAAATCAGCTCTGCAGATCTGAAATTACTTTCTGACATGCATTGGTATGCATATGGAAGGTCTCTAAATTAAAAACGTGAAAAAGATAGAGGTTAATTTACTTACTTTTCTGTACAAAACCACAAGACTTGACTCGGAAAAAGGTAAGAATCCAGCCATAAGAACATAGAGAATGACCCCACAAGACCATACATCGGATGCTGTTCCATCATAACCTTGGTCTCGGAGAACCTGGAAAGAACAATAACATATGCAATCAACATAGTACCAGAGAAATGTATTATCTGATAATTCTAATTCCACCAAATTAAAGGTATAATACCTCAGGTGCGACATAATTTGGTGTTCCACAGGCAGTGTGAAGAAGCCCATCACCCTAAAATTAGAAAAACAGAGGAAAAGGTTTGCCTTCATTGCTTTATATTGCAGAAACGATCAATTCCCAGCAGTAAGCTTTTAAGTAGTAATCAGTTTCGATAATTCAAGAGAAAGGGGCCAGTGTCTTCATATACAGAACGTTGTGTATTAATTTTCATCAAATAAATGTTGGGAAATACGCAATAAATCCAAGTATCAAATAACACACTTCTTAAAAAACTCAATCCACCTAGAGAAAGCTGCTCCTGTCGACATAAACGTACAGGATAGGATGTGAGCAATAATCAGATAAGGCTTACCCGCAATTGTTGTGACAGCGCACTCAATCCAAAATCCGAAACTTTAAGAACACCGCGTGAATCAAGAAGAAGGTTCTCGGGCTGTACAAATGCAGAGTAGCCATTAATGATAAACAAGCAAACTCCCGGTTGAACGAGGCAAGAATCAAGTGTGTGTGTGTGTGTGTGTGTAGGTACACATATTTCTGAACACACCCGCCGATCATCAGGAAAATGAACATAGGAAATCATGCAAGGCATGTAGGAAAACCTTCAAATCTCTATGGAAAACGCCTCTACTATGGCAGTAATCCACGGCTTTAATAAGCTGCTGGAAATATCTCCTGGCTTCGTCCTCTTTAAGTCTCCCGTGCTTAGCCTAGGAGCAAGGAAACAATCAAATAACCTTTTTTAATTACGTGGTCAGTGCTGACAAATTAAAAACATCAATGCACAAGAAAATGGGAAATGCGAAAAGTAATAATAAATTAGAGGAATTTACTCAAAAGAGAGAAAAAAATTAACGTCTTACAATTTTGTCAAAGAGCTCTCCTCCGTCAACAAACTCAATGACAATGTAAATCTTAGTTTTACTTGCCATGACCTATAAATATTTGCAAGTAGTTTTAGTAAAATCAGTCGCATACATATAAAAATCTCAAGAAATATATCCCTTTTTTATTATTATTAAAAATCGCAAGTACCTCAAAGATTTTGATGACATTTGGATGTTTAATCAGCTTCATTGTTGATATTTCTCTTTTTAACTGCCAACAAAAATTATATACATAAGAGAAAAACAACGCAAGCAGTTCTCTTAATCATTGATTCAAAATTAATAAATCATCATAATTAGAATATTGCTATTCCCACGGTACAGAAAGTGACAGAACAGAAGTTGATAAAAGATTAGCATTAATTATCAGAACCTGTTCGACCATCTTGTGACGGAGGACTTGATCACGGTCGAGAATTTTAATGGCAACAACATCACCGGTCTGAACATTTTTAGCGACCTTGACCTTGGCGAAGCTCCCTTCACCAATGGTCTTGCCTAACTCGTACTTTCCTACACGTGTTCTCGCCGCGGGTACCTTGACACTCATGATTAGTTATTTTTTTGTGTTAATAATAATACAATTTGTCAGATTAATGGAGTTTGTTGTTGTGTTATATAAATGGAATGGTTTTTGGATTAGAGGAGGAGGAGGAAGAAGAAGAGAGGAGGGAAATTTCGAGGATGGTGTGATGATGCGGGTCCCTGAGTGGAGAGGAGAGAATGCTATCTAACGTCCGTACCACAGTTCAATCAATTCACTCGATTTCCGTGTCTTTACATTATTTTTGGTAATTTTTGTTTCCTTTCCTTTTCTTTCTACGAACTCGGAGGCTTACGTGGAACCAGGGAATTTACGTACTCATCCCTTGCATAATCTTAACTCTTTTCGAAATCAAATTATAAAATGGGAAAAATACATATAGTTTAATCAATCCTTCATGGAAATGTTTACAATATGTTGCGAGTGCCATCTAAATTAGGATTATTTTTTTTCATGTTTACATGTTTGGAGTGTGGTTATGATTAGTTTTTAAAATAATTTTTTAAAAAAAAAAATATTATTAAAAATACTTGTTTGAAGAGTGGTTATGATTAATTTTTAAAATATTTTTTATTTAAAAAAACATTAAGATAATATTAATTTTATTTTTTAAAATTATTTTTGATATCAGTGCATTAAAATAATTTGAAAATACCAAAAAAATATTAATTTAAAGTAAAGAAAAAAATAAAAAAAATTCAAATTTTTTTAAAAACACTTTTAAAACACAAAATAAACAAAGAAACTACCTCTATAAATGATGTTCGTGAAAACACAAAACAAATTATTAATTAATATTTTTATTTATACTTGAATTGTGGATACATACTCAAATATATGTCTTAATATTAATTTGATTTTTAATATCAAATATAATTGTTAATTTGAATTCAACCGTTTATAGATAGATATGATTTATTATGTTTGAAAATATCAATGGATGATTTATTAATAACTAAATAATATAATTTCTCCAACTAGATTATTCTCTTTTAAAAAAATAATTATTGATGGCAATCCACATATATGCTTCTTGCATGTGTAGTTTTCTTTCCAATTAGTAATATAAAACTATTACTAGTTTAATTCTCATTTAATAATTTCACTTTAAATTAAAATATTTTTTATATGGTACCATTACAATTATACTATCATATTATTTTTAATTAATTTTAAAAATTAAATACAAAATAATCCATAGATTTTTATAAGTTTTAAATTCAAAAGATTTTATTAGATAATAATGATATAATATTATTAACAAAGTCTCATCCAAAGTTCAAATTAAATTGAGTGAAATAATTCAAATTCAAAAACTAAATCAAATGAGATCAAATTTTCTCAAGAAGAAGATATCTCTTTGGAGTTCTTCGCGTGTTTACAGGATACAAAATATTTAATGCTATGAAGAACATCACAAAATTTATTTTTTAAAAACATAATACCATCACAAAAAGTAGGGTAAAAATTTGCTTTAAATATTCAAAAACTTTTGTTTTCTATAAAAAGGTGAATGTAAAGTTTTTTCCAATGTATTTTTTATATACAAAATTTAAATTTAAATTGAAAGTTTTATATAAATATTTAACTAAATAAATCGATAGTTATTTGTGTATATAAAAAAATTAATAATAATAACTAGAAGCAAAGTTAGAAAAATTAAGAGATAATTATAGTCCAAAATATATGTTGCAAGCATTTAATTAAATAAATTGATAATTATATATATAAATTAACGGAATAAAAAACCATTAACAATAACTACAAGTTAAACTTGAAAAATTAAGAGATAATTATAAATAAAAATATTTGAACTATAATATAAGATATTTACCTGAATATATTTACTGAATTTATTTATTAAAATCAATTTTTTATTAAATCAAACGATAATATAAATAGATATATATAAAATTAATTGAATAAAAAAATATCATCTAAAATTATATATATTAAAAATATTATCTAAAAATAAAATTTATTTATATAAAACCAAAAAAATAGATAAATTGGAATAATATTTTAAAAATTATATATATATATATATATATGAAATAATTTTTTAAAAAAATACTATTTAAAAAACCAGCAAAACTTGTGGCTGGCTTCAAAAGGGTCCGCGTGGGAAATTGGTGGACTACATTTTAGCAACTGTCCTTTGTTTTGTCCTTCATTGATTTCTTTATGACTTTGAAAATTGTGGTTGTTATTTTTTAAAATATTTTTTATTTAAAAATATATTAAAATAATATATTTTTATTTTAAAAAAAATATATCAAAATATTTTTAAAATATAAAAATAAATTAAAATCTTTCAATGACTTCTCATGAGGAACTTTATCCTGGAGAGGTTTTTCTCACAAAGATAAAATATGACCCTGAAAAACATAAAAATAAAAAATAGCCCTTCTTGGTAGGGTCCAAACGAATCTGAAGTGTTTATGTGACTAATTATTTGGACTCGACAACGTGATCTAGGAAGTGTTTTAAAATTTGAGTTTTTTAAAATATTTTTTATTTAAAAATATATTAAAATTATTTTTGATATCAACACATTAAAATAATATAAAAATATTAAATATATATATAAAATAAAAAAAATTCTTAAAAAAAAATTTGAAATATAAAAACAAATAAGATAATTATAATTATAATGATCGTACTAGGTTGAATTACTTAGATATTATAATTATAATTATAATTTGGATAATTACACTGATTTTTTTAAAGGTTTTGTTATTTTATTTTGCCATTATTTAAAAAAAATACAATTAAAATGCTTGATTAACTTAAAATTTAAAGTAAAAAGAAAATGATGAATTTATAATGTAACATGAACACGCTAACATCCTACAGTTTCTTTTTCCAATTCCTTCCCCTTTCTCTCTTCATATCTTCTTTGTTTCAATCAAAAGACAAAATTGCATACAAATTCATTATTGATCAAACAATTATTTCTCTACTGGTAAGAATCCTCATCTGATTAGTTGAGGATAAGATTTTTAAGATCTTAAAAAAATTCACAAGATTTTTGCCTAAACAAATCTAAGGTTTTTACTAGCATTGAAATAGCCATGTTTTTCGATTCTAGAGCTGATGTCTTGTACCATTACAGATGACGCTTTTCAAATGTGAAATATGGCTTTGTTGGCTTCCTCTTCAGCTTGTTTGACTAAGGAGGCGGTGGTGGAGGGGGAATTGAAAGGGAACTGGATTGAGAAAGAAGCTGGGTTTGATGGACCCAAATATAATGGACTAAAAAATCTTCAAAATGAAACCAAAAAAATTCTCCAAAATAGACCCATCAAGAACATTCCTTTAGTTCATGCTTAGTATTTCAAGCCTAAAATACAATAAAAGGTCTAGAAAAGTGAGTTTAGACTACCATACCTGAACCCAACACCCAAAAAGCTTGGGCTGAGGCTACTATCCAAGCCCATGTTGGGCACACACCTTGTTGGGCATGCACTCCAACGTCTTTGATGTTGGGCATGCACCCTCGCACCCTTGTCAGCTACTGCCTGAGTCCATGCAGGGCATACACCTTGCTGGGAATACACCCAACGCCCTTGATGCTGGGCATACACCTCACCACCCTTGTGTGCTTGGGCTTCCACGTCCAAGCCTCACATCTTCGGGCTTCGGAGCACGCCTCGAGCCTAACATGCTTAGGTCCAAGCAGCGTGCCTGAACCTATTTCTCATTTCTAATACACCTGAGCCCAGATTGTTTGGGTCTTGGCAATTGGTTCTGACTCACTTTCACTTCTAATGGGCTCAAACACCTTGCCCAAATTCAACACTCATTGGAGAATTCTCCAAGATTCCATCCAGGTTGCTCAATATTTTATACTGTTTCAATACATATTATTTTGAGTAGAATACAACTCAAAATATCACAAGGATAAAATCACACTCCAAACTCTCCTTTTCACAAAAAGACAAAGACTCATTAGCTATAAATACATCATGAGACCTTCAGAATAAAGATTCACAATCTCTTCATTCTTAACATTTTTAACATATATATTTTTAGAGTCTATCTCTCTAAAATATCATTGCATTCTCTCTATAAAGTTACTGATTTTACCATCAGAGAATCCTCACCTTCATCAAAGAAGATCTTTTATAGGTATTAGACACAAGCTACCTTGACCTACTAAGCACCAAGTATAAGATATCAACCACCTTGACTAGGAAGAATGAATGAGATGCACAAGCCACTTTAGCCTACCAAGTACCAAGTATAAGATATCAACCACCTTGACTAGAAAGAATGGATGAGATTGTTAGGACCAATTGATTAACTAGTTATCCAACCTGAAAGCTCTATTTCTAAGCTACTTAGATTTTTTAGGACATCATCAGGGATGAAGCAATATGCCCTGGTTGAATGAATTATATAAAAAATAGTTTCAAAGTTATACAATTTAGAAGGCCTTTCATCATCTGAAAACAACATGGTTTGTTCCAAAAACTTTTACTTTTGTACAGGAAATCTTGGTTGTCATAAAGGTAAAATTTGACAAAGTAAATGATGAAGTGAATTCTAACTTGGCAGTGGTGAGTGAAATATATATAATTTTTGTAACCAAAACTCTTTTTCCTAAAAAAAAGGAAAGGAGAAAGAACTTTTTTTTACGTTAGAGAGGGAAAAAAATCTTATGTTATGAAAATAAGTTACCACTTAGTATTATTATGGTCACTAGAAAACCATAATTTGTCTATAAAAATTTTAAGATAAGAAACTAGTTATGTTAAAAATAAAATATTATCATCCTAAAACATCTTTTCTAAGGTATGATGTATTGTTAATCTTGTCTTTTATTCCTAACAGTTTGTTGTGCCTAAAATTACCACTAATCTATATACTTGGATAAGAATATATCTACTACAATGAATTAAATTTAAATCTTAAATGGACGAATTAGTTCAAGCCTAACCTTTTTAAGGATTGATTTATCTTTATCACTCTTAATTATTATCTTTAGATAATACTTAATGAAGGATATGTTTTTTTGTCGGTTATGGAACTCATGGGAGAGAAAGCATCTATCTAAGATTGTTAAAACATATTTCCATTTCCGACAATACTAGGCTTAAATTAGATCTGCTGATTTTCTAACGGGCTCGTCATATAAGAAAATCCTCTCCGTTTTATGGGCCCACTCAACATATAGAGGATAAGCCGCTGTTAAGGATTCAAATAAAAGTTGCTGAACTGGCTTGGTCCAAACATGGCTTAAATTTTATTTTCTTTTGAGCCTAAACTTGTCGTTTATAATGGGCTGTTTCGAGCTTGAATTTGGAAAGGAATTAGAGTCCATAGTCGACAGTGTCTTCCGTCCATAGACTTCTATTCTTCAAAGGGATTAGGCCATCCAACACTGGGCCCGGGAACCAAGTTCCTTGCTTTGAGAGTTTGTGTTGCATTTAAAAAAAAAATAGATTTTAAAAGATATATATTTAATTAAAATTATTATGACATAGATTTTGCTTGCAGGATAAATAGAAAGTAGGTTTTTATTTTATATAAAAATTTTATTTTATTTCATATAAAATCAAGATTTAGAACATAATTACATGTGAGATTCAGTGGAAAAAAAATATTTAGCTAACTGAATAATTTTTTTTTGAGTCAAAAACAGAAATTACCAAAGCACTAAACAGTCTCTTCTTATCCAAAGGCCACTTATCTAACTAATGTCTCTTGCTAACATAAACAAGTAGATTGTCCAGTCAAAGAATTTACTTTTATTTGTTTTTAAATTCAAGTATCGTAATTGCTAATATAATAACCATTAAAAATTTATATGATAATTAATTTTAGAACTCGTAAAATTAATTGAGATGCATGTAAGCTGACCTGAACATCTATGTTAATAATAATAATAAAAATTCTACAATGAAAATAATTTTTTTCAAAATTTGAAAAATGGAAACAGTTTCAATCATCCAGCATACCTTTTGAAATTATAAAGAAAGCTAACAATGTTACAATAATGCTCAAATAAAGCAAAGCATCCCTAAATATAACTGGCTAAGATGCAGCCTGTTACAGCGTTGCCGACAAAGTACATTTTAATTACAGAAGACTTCGGTATAACCTAAAAGGTCAAATGCAAATGGTGGGCCTAAACAACTTCAGTCCCTCAATAAAATCCTCTTGTCGTTACACTACACCCCAACTCCATCGGTAAACTCTACTCGGTATGGTGAGTTTATGATAGTGAGTTGTATCAGAAACTGAGTTAATCTATTAAAACAGAAATTGAGTTAATAAAGATGAGTCTCTCCTTTTCTTCTTCCTTTTGCAGATGATATATATCATTTCATTTACAGAGAAATTATTTTCATGGTAGTCCTAGCATTGATCATCTCGAGAGAGGGAAAAAAACTAGTATTAATTAGTATAAACAGAGTGAAGCACCGAGTGAAAAACAATGGTTCGAGAACATGGAAAGCACCTTACATTAGTTAAAAGAAAGACCTTGAAAATTGAAAGCCAATTAAATTATCATAATCGAAGAGGAAATAAAGATTATGATTTTGAGAATTTATTAAAGTGAACCCGCCTGTATACTGGAACTAACAGCCAGCTATCAAAACAGGCACCAGCCACCAGAATTAAAAAGACAAAAGAATCTACCCCAGATAGCTTCATCGATCACAAAGAGTTAAAACTAAGACGTAATCATTTTCTTCTTTGAATACGGAACAACTTTTATAAAAACAAAAGGAAAGAAAACAAGATGTCACGTTGATTCTAGCTTTATTACCAGTAACAGTGTCACTTGAAATAATATTTTTTTAAAAAAATTATTTTTAATATCAATCTATTAAAATAATATAAAAACATTACAAAAATTATTTTAAAAAATTATAAATATTTTTTTAAAATATTTTTAAACCGGAGAAACAAGAAAGCTATTATTAATCATGACTCATGAGGTCTTGCTTTATTAACGATTCCAACATATCACTGCATTCTCAGTTTCGTTCTGCTAGCAACTCTTTAATTTGTCTTTAACAAAAAAAATATACACCTCCGATTCTCCTTCAAAGTAAGGTATGTTTCTCCATAAAGTTGTTACTCTTGGCACTGTCTTTGTATATAGCTTGTTATGCTAAGATATATATGATAATGATAGTTCAATCTTTCTCTTCTTTTCTTCTTTCCTGAATTTCAGCCACAGAACTGGTATTGGTTGATGGGAACGTTCAAGGAAGACAAGCATGAGGCAAATCAAGAATATTATCCCGAGAAGATTATGAAGAAATGCGTAATTTGTTTGTGTTCAATTTTGGTGTGTATGGCAGGAGGAACACTATTGCTTTGGTGGGGTTATGAATATCACCCAACGAATAGTCAGCTGTGGATGGTGCCCTCAGGTCTCATTCTGTTGGTTACTCCTGTAATTGCTTGGGTCGCTGCTGTCGTCTCTGAAACCTGTAATTGTAAGGTAGAAGATGATGACTCTAAGACGAATGAACTTGTTGTTTAGGCAGGTGGCTCAGTCGAGGCTGAAAGAAACTATAAAAAGTGGCAGTATCAGTGTGGTTTTGATTTATCAGTATTTTAGTTGGCTACTTGTTAGAAACATTGTCTATCATGATTTAGTTCCCTAAAACAAGTTTCTCAACTAATTCATCATAAAGACATAAAAATTGAGTTTCAAACCAAATTGACTAGAAAAACATGCTTTCACTTTAAGATAGAAAAAAAAGTACAAGAAATATAATTAACTAACATGAGTTAATTTTATTGGATTTGGATGCACTCGGTAAGTAAGAAGAAGATTCTAGTGAGGGATTGATAATTAAGAAAAATCAGATACTACCTTCAAGTTGTTCAAAAATCTATGATATTTATTTATTTATGATTTGATTTATTACAAATAGAAGTAGCTAGAGGGTATAATCGTATCGATAAATGGATGAAATGTTACGAAACTAATTCATAAAAGAAAACAAACATTGAAGAAGAAATTAAATTAATAAAACAGGATAATATAAGATCAATCCTTTAAGTTAGTTTAGTAGGGTAATTAATGTCCCACGTAGCAAACTAAACGTGGTATCTTGATATGGATTAGTTGGCGGATGCATGCGTTAAGTAGGCTTCTATATATAACACCCAAATGAAAGACAGCTACGCGTTTCCAGATCATGTAGTATGAGGTATCAACTTGTGTAGTTTTAATATATAATTATTATAGCCTCTGATATTGAAGCAATTGTATAATATAAATAATAATAATAATCTATTGAAAATTAAAGTCGATTAATCAGGGATGGTTTAGGTGAGGCAAGAATCTTGCCTCCCCCGAGTCTGTTCTTTGGGTATGATTTATATATTCGAGTAAGAGTGCTCTGATCAAGGGCTTTATGCCCCGTTTTTCACCAAAAGATAGAGTGTTCTGATGAAAAGGGTCTCCACAGAATTTAACAGTTGTTCTTCACGCTCAATTTCAAAAGACGATGTGAAACTCTAATGGCAATGCCAATAATTAAACCTGTAGATTAACTATGTGAAAAAATATTGGTGTAAATCCGGGTTAAAAATTAATAATATTATCATAAAATTATAATAAGTTTATAAATGAAATAAATAAAAAAATAAAAATAAATATATTTTATAATAAAAAAATAATCTCAGAAATTTAGTAAAATAACTAATATAATTCTAACAATGAGTGTATGAGAAAATTTAAATTTTGATATAAATTCACTTACTAACCAGTTTTATATTATCAAATATAATTTTTAATTCAATGGTCGGTTTGAGCTGAAATTTTAAATGTTAAATCGAGAAAAAATAAAATTATGAAAAAATAAATTTATAAAAATATAATGTTCTTGAAATGAAATAGGATATAAACTACTCTAAATAAAATATAATTGAAGTAGAAAAATTATAATCCCTACTCGGTTAATTACACAACCTCTCTAATTCCACTACTTTTTAGCGCCTTCTTTTCTTTTTCTTTTTCCTTTTGGTTTCCTGGTTCGATGAGTTTTAAGTTTGGGAATTGATGATGATAGAGAATAGGTTGTTTTTTAACGTTTTGTTAGAATTGTTTTTTTGTAAGATCTTGATTTTTCAAGAACCTAGGCTTTTCAATTTGAATTGTGTTATGGGTAATTGGAGGTTCGGTAGCTAGGTTTGGAGAAAACAAGATGCGATGGTTGTTTTTTTTTTTTTTTGGGTATTCAGTTAATTATAGTTTCGTAGCCTCCAAAAATAAGAGAGAAAAATTGTATTTCTTGGTGTATACAGTTGTTGATCTTTTTTTATTTATTTCATTCATAAATAATGTCAAAATTAGAAATTAATTAGCTTTGGTCTACTTCTGTTCGAGCTTAACATGAAGTAGATAGTTGATCGAACTTTACAACATAATCTTGAGTCTAAAGTGTTTGAACTAACAAGTTTTTTATTTTTTTTTCTCTATTTTTTATTTTTTATTTTTTTCCCAACAAGATGAAACAAATTGAGCGATAAAAGAGAATAAATGATAATTTCACTGCCAAAGAACAAAATTGTCATGTATACAAGATCAAGCAAATAAAATCTATCAAGCATTTCGCTTCTTAAATTTTTTGTGCTATTTTTTTTTCTTTTTTCTTTCCTTTTTGGAACCATCTTTGTTTAGGAAAGAAACTTGAAAAAAAAAAAAAGACTTGAGAAGAAGAAGCAAAATTTATGGCAGAAGGAAGAAAAAGATGTACAAAATTAGAAGGGTATGTTAAACATTAATTATAATAGAAAACTTGCAATATTTCAGAACTTTTTTATTAATTAAGTTTATGTGTTTCCAAGTATGTCAAGTGTTATCAACTATATAAATATTAAGATGTAAAATATAGTTTTTTAAATGGTAAATTACCCTTGACATTTTATGATTTTATAGTTTTTTTACTTTACAACTAAGTTTTTAAATATTACACCTCTCTTTTTTAAATAAAACTAAATCTATGATTTAAGAGAAAATCAAATATATTGAATGCTAATTGACCAAATTTTTGTTTTCTCTTCCAATTCCACACCTCCTCCTCCTCTACATAATGCCATCATCTAACATTCAAAATCTCTCAAAAAGCTCAAAAATTCCAACTTTATAGATTTGAAGTTCTTTGCGCATGATTGTAGTGAAGATGAAGACGGTAGGAAAAAGGAAAGGCTTTGGGGTTGCAACAACAAAGAAATATATATGTTTTGTGCGGTTCTAGTAGAGCATATTATGAGTATTATTTTTACCTAATCGGTGTGAGTTTTAGGATGTGATTACCAACTCATTCCTTCGACTTCAAAATCGTGATATTTTTTAAAAAAATTTTAAAGCCTTTCTTTCTCATTAGAAACCATTAATCCATTATTGTTAGGGTTTTCTTGAGATACTTTCTTTATCTGAGCCGTTTATGCCCACTGAAAATGGATGAACAAAGAGCAAGATGAGTGTATCTTTGGTGTTATCAAAGGAGGACATGCTTGGCTGCTGATAGCTATTAGCCTTGTGCAAGTACACCATCTTTTAATAGTATCTCTAATGAAAAATGTTATATTAAAGAGTCAAATGAATAAAATAGCTTTTTGAATAGTATAAATATAACTTTTTTTATTATGTGCATTTTAATGGTAAAAAGCTATTTAAAAAAGTCAATTATATTTTAATATATTTCATATTAATGTTATTAATATAATTATATAACTAATTTAGATATTTTATATATAATATAATTATAATGTTATTAATTATATAATTAATATAAGCAATTTATAAAAGTAATATAAAAATAATGAAGTAATATGAAAGTTAAAAGATATAATTTAAAATTTATTTATATGAATATTTTTAATTTTCAGTTTTATATGTTACTGTTAAAAATTTAATTTTTTTAAAAGTAAATTCAAATTCAAGCTTTGAAAAAAACCGCCAACATTTTAAATTTTAATTTTCAATTTTTTTAAAAAAAATTCAAGCTTTGAAAAAATGACCACCAACATTTTAAATTTTAAAATTTTAAATGGGCAAAAATTAACTGCCAACATTCTAAGATTTCAAAACTTGAAAAAATAATCCATCTATAAATATTCTCATATACCTTAACATTTTTTCTCATCATTTTCTTCTCTCCAATCTTTATTATATTTCATTAAAATTCATCATGAATCATTCTAATTTTAATTTTTATGATGCTTTTGATTTTGATGATGACACTGCTGTGTTCGCTTTTCAAGTTGCTATCGTTGTGGTTACTGAAGAAGAATCAAATAATTAAGGGCGGAGAATAGAGTATCGTGGCTCTATTCTTGGTCATAATATTGTCAATCGTAATAGAAAGAAAGGTGAGTTAAGGTTATATAATGATTATTTTGCTGAAAATCCTAAATTCACTTAAAGTCAATTTCAAAGAAGATTTAGGATGAGTCGTCGTCTTTTTTTTCGGATCGCAAATGCAGTGAAAGCTCATAATCTATATTTCAAATAAAGGACAGATGCTCTTGGTGTTCTTGATTTATCTTACCTTCAAAAGGTAACTGCAGCTCACAGAATACTTGCATATCATATTCCTGCAGATCTTACTGATGAATATCTTCAAATTGGAGAAACCACTGCGATAGAAAGTCTTAGAGCTTTCATCAAAACAATCGTAAAAGTTTTTGATGATTGGTATTTAAGGGCACCAAACGAGGCCGATATTTGTTGATTATTATCAATTGGAGAGCAACATGGATTTCCAGGGATGTTAGGGAGCATTGACTGTATGCATTGAAAATGGAAGAAATGCCCAATTGCATGGCATGGGATGTATACTGGTCATTGTCGTGAACCAACTATAATTCTAGAGGCGGTGGCTTCACAAGATCTTTGGATAAGGCATGCATTTTTTGGAATGCCTGGATCATTAAATGATATTAATGTTCTTGACCAGTCATCTATCTTCGCTGCACTTGCTGAAGGTCGAACTGCTCCTGTCAATTATACAATTAATGGGCATGAATATACAATGTGATACTATTTAGTAGATGGAATTTATCCTGATTGGCCAACCTTTGTTAAGACAATCCCAAGGCTATTGGGAGTAAAGAGAAAATATTTTGCAAGTAAGCAAGAGTCTGCAAGAAAGGATGTGGAGCGGGCATTTAGGGTGCTCTAATCTCGTTTTGCAATTGTACGTGGACCTGTTTGATACCGGGATGAAGAAATGCTTGCAAATATTATGAAAGCTTGCATAATAATGCATAAATGATTATTGAGGATGAAGGAGCAATGAACCTTGGATTTGACCATGAATGTGAAGTCAATTCCTTTATATCAGTGTCACATGGTAAAATACCAGAACTATATGATTTTCTTCAAACTCATAATCGAATCAGGGATAGAGCAACTAGCTCTTAACTACAAGAAGATTTTGTTGAACATTTGTGGGAACAATATGACAACGAGTAGAATCATTAGATTTGAACTTCTTATGTCATCATAAGTTTCAAGTTTTTTATGTTTTTTTTTTCATTATGGTTGTTATCTTTTAAGTTAATAAATCCTACTTATTGTTGTTAAGTGTTAAAAGAACTTCAAAAAAATATTATGAATTAATACCACTTTTATAACAATATATTTAAAATAATCTAGAAATTTCTACGTATTTAATTAAAAATACATTACATTAAACAATAAATCAATCTAGTTAATTAAAAATTAAAACTCCTCTTTTGCATAATTTCTAACTTTCTATTTTAAAAATACGCTGCAGAAATTGGATCCAAATTAGAAATATCCATTTTCATAATTTGCTCTTCTTTCTCAATCCTGTCCAATTCTTGTTTCTCTTAACTTTGTTGAATCATCATAGCTTGTTGCTCTAACATAATTTTTCTGTCTTGTTTTTTCTGATCCTTAATTTCAACTCCCTGAATTGTTGTAAGAGATTTGTTACAGTTACCTCTCCAACTTTATATTTTTCTTGTTTATGTTTAAGTCGTTCCTTTGCAGCCTTCAGACCAATTGGTCTATCTTGATAAATCAACAGTTCACTGCCTTCTCCTAAACTAACAGAATCAGGGGTAGATGAAGCTGAAGAAGCCGGACTTGCATTGACATGACCATTTGGTTTCTTGTTTGACCTTTGATGTTGACTTGCATGCTCAAATTGCTATTTAGGTTCTTTTCTTAAGATAACCCAACAATGTTCTAGTTGAAATCGTTTGCCAACGCAAGAAGCATACATTTGTCGAGCATCATTAATCTGGTAAAAAAATTAGAGAAATTAAATAATGTTAAAATATGTGTTAAACAATTTAATATGAAAATGAATATTAAAATTATCCTTGATTCTTCGGTCATTCCACTTTGCTGACGATTTTCAATTTGAGTAACAAATCCAACAAATTTACCGACTTCTCTATTTATTTCTTGTCATTTACTTGAGATGCTTATTTGGGAACGATTATTTAAGTTTCCTCCATTCTCTACAAAGTAAGCATGTAGTCGAGCCCAGAATTGTTTTGTTTGTTGTTCAACTCCTGTAATTGGATCTTTTCTTGTATTTAGTCATGCAGAGACAAGTAAACAATCTTTCTCTGGTGAGAAATTTTTACTTCTTTATGATTTTTTTGTCGAATGGACATTTAAATTCGAGTATGTTAAGTCATCAATTAATTGATTAGAATCACTTGGTTGAGACGGAATATCTTTTGACTCACTTATAAGAAAGTTGGTAAAAGAGCTTGGAAAATTTGAATCCATCTACATTTAAAAAAAAAAACTCAAGTTAAAACCTTATAAGAGAGTGTAAAAAAAGCTCACATTCAATGTCTAGCAATTTTATAGTTTCCATACATGTGAATTAATAATAAGCATTGCCTCCTATTTGTTCTAACATAACAATTTGACCATTTTTTGGAACTAAAAGAGAATTGATATACTGGTTTAATTGCATTTTTAATAAGACAAAATATAATTGACCTCAAATTAAAACAGACAATCAAAAATAAATTTTAAATATGTCACTCTATAAATTTTTATAGATATCAACTATCATTATTAATTCCTCTCAATTTTATCAAAGATAACAACATAAATAAAAATTGTCTTCCTTATCCCATATCAAAAACATAAAATAACAAAGAAATAAAAATCATCATAAATATTAAATTAACAACAAAAGGTCTAAAAAATCAAGAGATATAAAAGAAAAAATAGAAAAAGCTTTTAAACAAGCATACCTTTTAATTTCAGCTAATTAACACAACCAATGTTATTAATTAACTGGAGAATAATTGATTCTGTTTTTCTAAATTTAAGAGAAGGGTGAGGCACAATACAAAATTTTAACATTTACAAGTTCTTTCCTCCTGTTTTTAAAGGAAAAAAAATAAAATGTTGACCAACGACTATAAAAATAGCCGTTGGCCAATAATCATTTGGTTTTGCTATTTCTATATGAAAATATAGAAATGACTCTTCACAAGATAAATAGCTAAAATAGCTATCCGTTTACCTATGATGTTGGAATGAAAAAAATACAGAAACAAAAGCTAAAAGTATATTTTTTAACATTTGGCTCTTCATTCCGCTATTTTATTGGGGATACTCTAAAAATATCAAATGAAATGGAAATGGAAACGATCTATTTTTGATTGATGACAAAAATTTCAAAATAATTTTCTAAATAAGTTTAAAGATATGGCGGGGATGGTGGTTCATGGTGAGGGAAGATGGGAGAAAAAGGTTATCTTTTTTTTTCCCCCGTATTCGTTTGCTTTCTCTCCGTCTACTTTAAAAATAAAACTTACCACACTTCCAAATCTCGGTTTTCAGAAAGTGAAAGTATAAATCTGATTATTCATGCCACGAACCACAACCAGTGTACAGACGAATGGAATTTTCCTCTTTATACACTTCAACTAGTAGCTTCATCGCCAAATTTTCGAGTCCTCGACAGTCGAGCCACCTATCACGGGCAGATACGAAGGACAACAAGTAAAGCCGAGCCTCACTAACGAAGTGACGTAAGCATCGGGGCAGGGCTGAAAACAGTGAGAGTTTGTCTTTAAAAGACAGACCAAATCTAGTATCTCTTGTTCGTGTATATATATATATATATATATAGTTTTTATTGTTATTGTTAATTTCTGCCTGCCGTGTCTAAAATTCCAGAAACCTACTCCTCAAAATATGCTCACTCGCCATCTCACAGGTGCTCCTACACCTCCTCCTCTCCATATATTTTAAATATATAAAAAAAACCTTTACTTTTTTTCTGCCTCTCTCACCTCTTAATTAGGGTTTAACAATTTGGGGATTTTTTTGGGATTAGGGTTTGGGAAAGCAAAGTAAATTAAACAACATGCAGCAGCCACCGCAAATGATTCCTATGATGGCTTCATTTCCGCCAACAAACATCACCACTGAGCAGATCCAAGGGGTAGTATCTTTTTGTAATTCTTCCTTTATTCTATGCATATATTGGTTTATGCATGGTTTTTCGGTGGTTTTGTTTCTATGATTTATTGATTTGGGGTTCTTTGCTTATGGTGTTTTTTCATGTTTCTTTGTTAAACCAATATTTGAAGCTGATAAGTAGCACAAGTAATGAGTAACTGTTTAAGTGAGACAATAAATAGCGAATTGATTGTGGCTTCTTAAATATTGTCCACTTCAGGAGATAGGCTCCCCCCCCCCCCCCCCCCACTCTTCTATGCACATAACTTATCATCAGTATAACTAAGGCTCCTCTATCTTTTTCTTTATCAATTGTTACTAATGGGCTTTCCAAAAATCCATGATGCTTAAAATAGTTTGTTATGCAGATTAGTGGCTATCGTGACAGATTTTGCATAGATGGGCGCCTAATACCATTAATATCAGGGTTTATTTGTGAGCTTTTGTTTGCGTGTGCCAAACAAACATAATAGTTAGAATATGAGATAAGGAGACTGTTCATAAGCTATTAAGTTGTAGATTAGATTGAACAAAGAAGTTGGAGAATTCAGCCATTCAAGCTCGTTTTGGAATTAATTTATTGGAAACTTTGTATTTTTCAAAGTATTCCTTTTGAAGCTTCTACTTCTGCAAATTCCCATATTTATGATGTACATTTTTGTTTCGCAAACCCATTCCATCTTCATGAAATCCTCAATAGTCATATATGCAAATTCATTCTTGCAGCTAGTAGATGTGTTTTCCTGTTCATGAAACATGACAAAATGTCATGCTATATAGCAATGCATGAAAAAATAGTGGAGAATTTACCATGTGATGCGTGAATTCAAATCCATGGTTGATTGGTTGTATTGTGTGCTAATAGCTGTTTTTATTTATAGGCTTTCACACCTATTCAAGTTTGGCTTTCCCCTTGATGCCATGCTGAGCAATATCTGATCTTAGTTTCCATTTTTGGTTGCCCCTTCATGTGCAACTCTAGGATGTATTATTTGCTAATATCTGCCATATGATGGTTGATTTATCTTTTTTAATTCTTTCTGCAGTACCTTGATGAAAACAAAAGGTTGATTTTGGCGATATGGGACAACCAAAACCTTGGAAAACTTGCTGAATGTGCCCAGTAAGTGATTTGTTCTCATGCGTGCGAGTGTATGCCCATGCTATCCTAGTGTTTCTTGTGTGTTAAGCATAATGCAAGTTCTGATCTATTAGAAGTAAGTGGGGCTGTTTCCTGTTTAGGAAACTTGAAAAAAAGGGTCTTATGACTTATGGGGTGGTTTTGAAATCCAATCTTGGTAACTTTTCTCTAACAAATAGACTCTATCAAATATATAAGAATCTCCATCATAATTAGGGCAGAAACAGGTAGAAATCTCAAAGTTTGTGTTCTGGTACCTATTCAGAACAAGACTGGATAAGTTCTCTGAGTTCCTAATTACCCACTAGCATTTTAATATTTTCTAAACAATCAAATCCAACACATTCAGTTGGTAGCTGGCATCATTATTGGTGATGAAAACATGGAATAGGATAAAAATTTAGACGGGATCTGAATTTACCAGCCAAAAAGAGGCAATGTACTCATGAATATCAGAGTGTTTTTTGTTTTTTTTTTTTAGAATGCTTCATTTTTTAAACTATATGGAATGAAATGTTGCATGCCCCTTTTTATCTATATGCATGTTTATTGCCACCATTTATAAGTCATGTATAAAATTTCAATGAACTAGGTATCAAACCCAGCTGCAGAAGAATTTGATGTATTTGGCTGCAATTGCTGATGCACAACCACAGACACCAGCAATGCCTCCTCAGGTGTATAGTAATCAATGAGACTGGTCATTTGCAATTCATTTACTCTGCTCATGCTTATTAGTATTGCTTTCAGATGGCCCCGCATCTTGCAATGCAACAAAGAACTTATTACATGCAACATCCTCAGGCAGCAGCAATGGCTCAGCAACCAGGTATTTTCCCCTCGAAGATGCCATTACAATTCAATGCTGTACATCACATGCAGGATCCTCAGTTGTTACACCAGCAAGCCATGCAAGGGCAAATGGGAACTAGACCTATAGGGGCTAACAATGGCACGCATCCCATGCATGCCGAGAGTGCTCTTGGAAGTAGTGGCCCTTCTGCAAGTGCTGGCACAAATGACGTGTGTGGGGGAAGCAAACAACATGCCTCCGAGGCTGGCACAACTGGTGCTGATGGCCAGGGGGGTTCTGCTGCCAGGCATAATGGTGATGATGGCCCTGAGGATGCAAAATGATGTGGCCTCCTGAGGGATTCTGTGCAAATCCCTTTGGCTGTTGATAGTAGGCACCCCTTTATTGCAGAACTGGTATTGTTCTGTTTATCTATGTTAGTTTGAGTAAAGAGTTGACATTTTATGTTTCCCTTAGTGTTGACAAGTTAGGTAGGTAAATCACAAGGTCTTGGTATGCCAATGAATCAAAATCAAAACACGGATGAGACAGAGGCTGTTGTAGTTTGTGTAGAAGGAAGAGATGGAAGCTTGTGTTCGCTCATTGATGTCTGTCTCTAGTTGTACGTCCGTCATTTTGTAACAACTTGAAGATGATGCTTGGTGTTGTAGAATCTTGGTCTCACAGGGTCATCGTTTTGAGCTAGTTTTGAATGGCACAATTTTCCAGAATTGCTAACTGGGCCATAGAATTAATAGGCATTTTTAGATCATAGTCTTGGATTAGTTTATTATGATATATTTATTTAGGTTATGTTTTTTAAAATGTTTTGTTTGGAAATATATTAAAATTATATATATTTTTTATTTTTTAAAATTTATTTTTGATTCCAGAATATTAAAACAATTTAAAAACATTTTTAAAAATATAACTTTTTTGAAAAACAGTGTAAAAAAACATATTTTTAGGCCAAATTTTTTTTTTTGGAAAATAGTTTTATTAGAAAGTGAATTTCTGAAAAGTGAATTATTTTTTAGTGTTTGGTAGTGTTATGAAAAATCAGTTGAAAAGTACTTTATAGTGATTGGTTATGTTATGGAAAATAAGCTGAAAAATATATTATTAATATTTTTTTTCAAGTTTATTGAAATAATAAAAAATAAATCTTATAAATTAAAAAGTTGAATGAGAATGAAATTGAAAAAAATAATTTAATTTCATAAATTAACTTAAATTTTATAATCAAATTCATTAGATAAAAAATAAAAAGATTATGAGATTAAAATAATAATTATTATAATTTCATAAATTATTTTAAATAAAATAAGTAATAATTAAAAGATTGAGGATCAAATTTGATATATAAAAAAATTTAATTAAAAAAATAATAAGAAAAAAATAAATAATAATTATAAAAATAATGACCAAAGTTAATATAAAAATCAAATTAAATCAAATTTTAAGGGATGAAATTGAAAAAAAAATTAAAATAAAATATATAGAAATCAAAAGTTTGAGGATCAAATTTGTTATAATTAACAAATAATATGATAATTTTAAATTTTTCACAACTTCTGAAAAAATATTTTCTATTTAAAATAAAAAGAAAATACTTTTATGAAAATCAAGCTAAATTTTTTTTTAATTAAAAAATATTTTTCGTTGATCAATTTTTTAATAATAAACAAACACAAAAAAATTTTTAAAAATAACTTCTCAAAAACTACTTTTCACCCATCAAGCAATCCTTAATTTGGAATTGTTTAAAGTTTAAACGGCCATAAACAATGCTTTAGATTCGGTGAAAGAGGACCTTCATCAGACTCGGTGAAAAAGGGACCTTCATCGTGACCCTGAAGCCAGCTTCCTCGCCGGATTTGTACTAAAAAACATTTTTTGGTTGAGTTAAACAAGAAAATGTGAGAATCCATATTGGATCAGCTTACTTGAGCTTGATGAATTGCTGCGTAAGGAACCCTATCGTTTACCAAGAAAATATACTAATCTTCATTCATGATGTGCCAACTGCTGCTATTAATTCAAACTTAATTCTCATATGAGCTAAGAACTTAAAATAATTTGAAAGAATAACTTCTTCAACTTCTTAACGTTGATGTCTAACCTACAAATTAAGAACCTGTTGCAATTAATAACTGTTGGCCGCCTGTTTAAAATTATATTTTTTTATATTTTTAATATGTTATCATTCAAAATAAATTTTAAAAAATATATTATTTTAATATATTTTATATAAAAAAAAAACAAATCGATCGATAAGAAAAGTATAACATAAGCCATTATAAAGAAAACAAGTAAAGAAAGCGACTTTTGCAGTGGGTTGAATTCTGGGTAGCTAAATTTCAAGGAGAGAGATAATTCCATCTAAGACCGGAGAATGGAACCATTCACTTCTTCTATAATAAGGCCATAGACTGAACAGATTATAAGATGGACTATGACCTTAACCCTTCCAAAACCCCAAAACCATTGAAGCCCATCACATTTTCCATGTCCTTTCGTAACACGCCATCTCCATCTGTGTACTGAAGACGCAACTGGCTCAAGCCACGCAACCAGAAACTTCGTTTCGATTCATCTTTCTTCAGAAAAACCTTACAGTTCTAGCAAGTACAGCACCAAAAATACGTATCTGATACCGCCAGTATTCCTGCACAGTTGAAGCTTGGTATTTATCTTTTCTTCTCTTTCAAGAATTACTTGAAAAGAAACATGAAGGAAGAGCAGTTACCATCTTTCAACCATCGCCACACCGACAATAACAAGAAGATAAGATTGGTATTCAGATTATTGAATTCTCCAGCCGTTTACGTTATCCTCTTACTGCTATCCTACGCACTAGGTTACTTATCAGCTCCAAGCTCCCGCTCTCCACCGCAGCCTTTACCATCTCCAGAAATCTTGAAGGTGGGTGATAACCTCAACACCCAACTAGACAACTTCCGAGTCAAGACTCACTGTGCCAAACCCCTTCCACCCCAGCTCGTCCATCAAACAATTCTTGACCGGGTTTTCAACTCCACGTCACCATATGACAATTTTCCTCCCGCGTACGTTAGCGGCCTCCTTAGAGAGAAAAAGTTCAAGGGATGGGGCTCCTACGGTGAAGTTTTTGAACACCTTATCCAAAAAGTGAAGCCTAAAGTGATCATCGAAGTGGGTACTTTCTTGGGCGCATCGGCTCTACACATGGCCGAGTTGACTCGCAAACTCGGGCTGGACTCACAGATTCTTTGCATAGACGATTTTCGCGGGTGGCCCGGGTTTCGTGACCGGTTTGGTTATGTTAATATGATAAACAGCGACGTTTTGTTGCTGTACCAGTTCATGCAGAACGTTATTCACAAAAATGCTACTGGGTCAGTTTTGCCAATGCCATTTTCGAGCGGGTCGGCCTTGGAGAAATTATGCGAGTGGGGTGTGTTTGGTGATTTGATAGAAATCGATGCGGGCCATGATTTTAACTCGGCGTGGGCTGATATAAACCGGGCGTACCGGATCTTGAGACCCGGTGGGATAATTTTTGGGCACGATTATTTTACCGCAGCGGACAATAGAGGCGTGAGGAGAGCAGTAAATTTATTTGCTCAGATGAATGGGCTTAAAATCCACACTGATGGGCAACATTGGGTCATTGACTCCCCCTGAATTAAGGTTTGTCAGTCCTTGAGTGCCAAAAAGTTACCGCTGATAATTTTGTGAACTTGAATTTTGTTAATTTCTTAAAAGACACGTGTGCCATGTATGTGCATCTTTTTCCCTATTTCAGCTATGATGGGCCATGCATGGAAAAAATCTTTCATAAGCCACGTATAAGGTTGATCAGGTCTCTTTGGTGTTTGTTAGTGTACAACAAGTAGTAGCCGTTTTGGAGCAATAAGTGGAGGATTATGTGGAATGGAATAACAGAGACTTTTTGTTTTTGTTTTGCATGGTTGTTTCCATATCCATAGCCGTCATGCATGTCGACAATGGTGCACATTCAATCCTTTCTAATTAATTTGTAAGGTCTATTGCTCATCAGCTCAACTATTGCCGAATCAGAGTGATTTACTGGCAACAATTAATGGCTTACCATCTCGACTGAATTGAAATTTTTTGATGCTTAGTTCATGAGCAAATTGATTCCAATGATTTTTGAAAAACATGAGAGCGTGGAATTTGAAATTGATGGGTAAAGATTTAATCCTCTTTTCTTTTAAGACAAAACCCATAAAAGTTATGGACACATGTTTTTTGATTTATTTTCAAAACATCTTTGAGGGGCTCGGATAAAGCATCCGAGCCTAGATGGTGAGTAAGGCATGCAAGAGCCCAGCTATTGAGAGCTCCTACCCAACATCTTCTTGTGGGATCGGGCGCACCGCCCGAGCCTAGCCCTAAAGAATAGATCTTGACCTTCTTTTTAAGCCTGAAGACTACCCTGAGTTCTTTTTTTTTTCTTTTCTATTTCATGCTTGTGTAAAAGATATTCTTTCTATTAATGATCATTAATACTTGTGTAAAGATATATCTCTTCATTTCTTTACTTAAATTCCTATAGGTAAGATCATTTAAATTAGTTTATAGTTTTATATTAGCCATCCTTTTCATTCTATTTTAACACAACCAACTCAATTAATCTTTGGGATTAGTTTTCAAGAGTTTAACCTATCAACCATCTCATTAATTATTTTTATTTTTTTATCAAGAAATGGAGTGGCAGATTTTGAAACAAATACCATCTCAATTTGCGTATTACTTCTTTATTTTCAATTTTTTAATGGAATACTGTGGTGCTCATTTTGTCAGAAATGAAAAAAGAATTTTTCATTAAAAAAGAATGCATTTATGTTAGAACTATATATTTATATATTTGTTTTAAGAAAAAAAATTATTCTGAGCATCTTGTAGTTTATTCTTTTTACACTTTACCTTCATTGTTTTGAAAATTACAGAAAATATTTTCGATCAACAAAAAACCTTAAATCACATAAAATGACCAAAATAACCCTACATATATTATATCCACAAACACAACAAACAAAAAACACAACCCTATCCCTTTTCTCTCTCATGAGCTTACAATTTCAAAATAAAAACTCTTTGAAATTAAAACAAATCTCAAAACCTAAAATTCTACACAATCAAAGTTTAAGGGGGTTTGTACATGATTCTCTTAGAAATGAGATGTCTGTTCGAGTCATCAGCTTGTGGAATTTCTCTCATATACCTCTGTCATTGAGAATTAGATGACGAACAAGTATGTCATCTCGATTGTTTTTTCAAATCAAGACTTCAATAATCAGGTTAATAGGTTTATTTGTTGTTATATTATTGTTATTTTCTTAGAATATAAATTGTATTACTCGATTAAACAATAATGCACAAAATTAGGGTTAATGTGGAACTCGTAGATCCTTAAGCTTAAAACTCTAAAATTTCAAGTTATTTCTTATTCAAACTTCAATATTCATAATCTTAAAGGGGTTTAGGAAAGTGGGAAACAATCTATATTGTTTTCTTGAAAATCCAAAAAAATCATCAAATTAAAAATTAAGGTTACTACTCATATGACCCTAGTTTTTTATTCTTTTATTGTAACATGTTTAATTAATGTTTAAGCAACTTATATTAACTTTGTTAAACCATGGTTTAGCTTAATTAGTAACTTGTTATTGCAAACCTTAATAAAACCCAAAATGTTGTCTTACGGGTTATTGTTAATTTGTCCACAATCATTCCTAATATTCATTTATGTTAAATTATACCATAATTATTCTTGTAATGTTAGTTTAGAATCACCATAGTAGGAAACAAAATGCCTAGCATTATTATACATCATAGAGTTACTTCATATATTATGAAAAATTGCTTCTTTGAGTATATGTCTTACATAGACAAGTAAGTTTACGAAGTGGATTTGCATGCTTTTACTATAAAGGATTAAAAAGGTAATAACATAGTTGATGATGCATCAATAATGTAAATCTTGAATATACATGAAGTAAAATGAGAGGAAGAAATCCATATTTATATTGATGTCGATACTAATGTTGTTTCATTAACAATCAAAATGTCTAAGTGTTATACAAGCAACCAAATGTTACTGGTAGGTCTATTAGAATAAAATACTTTCCAGACTATAATTATAGAAATTAAGTTACACTGATTGTTGGAGAAAAAAGTTTAGATTTTGATGAAAAAGATGATGATGTTGGTATAGGTGTTGAAAAGGGTGAAACTACAGCTATAGGAAGTTATAGTGATGGTGTTAAAAGGAATGATGGTGTTAGTATGGTTGTTGAAGAGGGTGCAACTATAGGTATTGGTGTTAATATTAGAAGTTGTGATGTTGATTTTCAAGTGAATGTTGGTAGTTCCAGTGAATGTACATGTGCTGGTATGGGTGTTGGTATGCATACTGGTGTAGGTAGTTTATATTATAATATAGGAAGTGATAGGACTAGATTTAGTAAAGAGGATGATATTGGATGTGAGAAAGATTATCAGGATAATGATTTTAGTAAAGATGATTAGGACTATATTTTTTTAGATGATAAATAATTTAAATTCTCAAATGCAAATGAAGATGAATGGATTGATAACTTGCAAGAAGATGCTTATTTTAGCCAAACATTAGATGATGCATTGAACTCAGAGAATGAATGGGAGTTAAGTGGTGATGGTGAAGATGTTGATGTTGAAGAAAGTGAAAATTCTGATAGTAGTGATGAAAATGATGAGGATGAAAATGGTAGTGATGGAAATAAGAAAAAAAACAAGATTATTTATCCTACAAATGGATTTAAGTGTAAGACGTTTAAAGTGAGTGTTGATGGATCAATTAAATTTACCAAATGTAAGATTTTAACTAATATCACTCACTTCATAAATATTCTTAGAGAATATAAAGTGAAATATAAATATCATATGAAAAGATACATTAACTAGAAAGAGAATATTGGAGCTACATGCATGGGTGATGGTTATGTGTGGTGGATATATGCTTCTTTGGTTCCTCGTAACAAGACTTTGTGTTGAGAAAAGAAGAAACATAATGATGATTCCAAATAGTACTGTAGAGTATCAAGTATATGATGGTTAAAAAGGGGTTTGTATTGATTTGGATAAGAAAAAAAAATATTCTTGTGGTGAATGAAAGATGATTAGAATTTCATTAAGGCATGTAGTACCTTGTTTGAAGAATAAGAGAATTGAAGTTGAAGATTTCTATGATACATATTACATTGTGGAAACATTTAAGAAGACATACTTTGAGTTTATTTACCTATTACTAGAGGCTGTATTGGATCCTGAAGATGAAGATATAATTTAATTACCCCCAAATCTAAAAAAGAGTGTGGGTCAACCAATAAAGAATAAAAAAAAGGAAAATGAGAAAAAAGACCTAGTAATGTTACAATAATGGCTGCCACACTCAGGTGTAATAATTGTAAACAATATGGGCATAATTCCAAGATATGCAATATAGACAGTGATGCCCAACTTAATGGTGGTGGTGGTGGTAGAATATCTAAAAGTCTGAAAAGATCTAGTGGTGTTGTGAGGAATTAAGGGATTTGGAAGTGTTGTAAGAGAAACTAGAGGTGCTCCGAGAGAAACTAGGAGTGTTATAAAAGAATCCATTAGTGCTGCAAACCAAGAAACAACTAATTTTGAGAGCATAAACAATGCTATTGAGAAAGACTTAATAAGTTCAAAAGGTGGCAAAGCTAGTATAGGTGACAGAAATGATGTTAGTACATCATTTTCTCTATTCCTAAAAGGTATATACAGGTGATTCTCTAACATATTATTCATGATAATTCTATTAGTTTAATAATTTATATTTATCTAAACAATTCTTTTCTTTTAAATTGTATTTTTCTCAATTTACATCCTACATGAACATTTTTTTATTGGTACCAAACTATTACATGTGTTTATGATGTGTTCTATATGCCAAAGTGCCTTCAATTATGCAATAAGAACAATATTGCATTATTAATGCCCTATTATAAGGATGCTCAGGTTATGTTTTTGAACAATATTAATGCAATGTTGTTATTTAAATTTATTTCATGTATTCATTTTATTTATTCGACATAAATGTTATAATAATTATAAACATCAAAATTGCTCACAATAAATTAGTTATTATCGTCAACTTCACTTTTGCAATACCAACCTCTATATTATTATAATTCTTGATTCAACTTTATGTATATCATCTTTAATTCTCATCGAGATTCATGGCCGTCTTAGTTAAAAATTTTATCTTTCAGCCGTTCATGGTAATTAATTAAGTTTTGCAGAAAACATCTTGTCCAGTAACACAAACAATTTTCCATCCATCGAGGAGTTATATCCATCACGTAAGATCAGATAAATGTACTTGATTAGTTAAACGTTATGAACTAACTTAATACAATAAGCTAATTTTTTCATCGTATTTAAAAAATTAAGAGTTCAAGACAATAAGATGGTGTTGATATATAAGACATTAGAATATGATTAATTGGTTGATTGTATATAAGTTATTTGTTTTTATCTATATAATATTTATTTATTTATTACTGTAAATATGTAATATACGTGTAATTTAATTATCATTCATATTAATCAAACAAATTATATCATAAATTTTTATTTCTTTACTTGTATTATTATGGGTAAGATAATTTAAATTAGTTTATATTTTTATGTTAACCATCATTTTCGTGATTAGTTTTCAAAAGAGTTTAACCTATTGTTTGTAAGAAATGAAATGGCAGATTTTGAAACAAACACCATCTCAATTTGTGTGGTTCTTCTTTATTTTCTACTTTTTTAATGGAGTATCATGGTGCTCATTTGTCAAAAATAAAAAAGAATTTTTCAATAAAATTAGTTGGAGATGAAACTTGTTATTCTTGATGTCAACAGGTTCTATTTAATGAGAAAAATTTAATAATGATGTTTTTTTCTCATCTAAAACATCCCTAAAAAGAGAGATCAAGTTTAGTTTTTATTTTTTTTTGAGCCAATTTTGATTTTTTTTGAATGATTTTATGGTGGCTTTGATATTTTTTTGGATGAAAATAACTTGAAATATGGAATTTTTATACTAAAAAAATCCTTTACTGATTTTCTAACCATCACAATGATAATCAAAATCTAGGCTGGAGTCTAGTAAGCAATACATTACTCGCTTTTGCTTATTGTTTTTTTTATAAAAAGAGGACGAAAGACAAGTCATGCATCCTCTAAAAAGGAAAAAAAGAATTAGCTAGCATGTATGTTTGGGCTCTTATTTTTAGCCCGTTTTCTTTTTTGATCTTTTGATTTTTTTCAATTTTATTCTTTAATATTGGATTTTTATTGAATTTTTTTTATTTTATCTTTCAATTTTTTTTATTATATATATAATGATTAATGGTGAAGTTCATAACTTAGATCATAAATTTAATAGGTTAAACCAAGTTGGATCAAATTTCATCTTGAATGGTCTTCTTACCAAAATAATATTATTTTAATTTCTTTAATTTTTTAATTCAAAAAATCAAGTCAACTTACTTTATTCATAACCGTTTGTGTGTGTGTGTGTGTCTATATATATATATATATATATATATATATATATATATATATATATATATATATATATATATAGGCATGAGTTATGTCGATGCTCCCCTTAAAAGAAAAAACTAGCTAGCCGACGTGCTTGGGCTCGCTCTTTTGGCCCTTTGTATTTTTTTAATATTTATTGAATTTGTTTTAATTTTATTATTTAATAGTGGTTATTTAAGTGTTTTTCTTTAAAAAAGAAAATCAAAACAACGTTACCTTACCTAGTCCATGGGCTAAACTACCTAACCAACAACCCAATACCTTGGCTGGGTTAGAAATGGAGATAATAGTTGTAACGAGACTATATCTTCTGGCCCATCAAGCTTAAGAAACCATTTTGTTCACGTTTCGACTCTTTATCTTTCCCTCTGATGCAATAGTCTTTAGAAAATCTCTCTTCACTCTTCTATCTCGAAGATTGTATATCAGTCCAATGTTCCTGGATTCATTGGTAAATCTTCATTTGAATGTGTTGGGGATAGAAACAGAAGCAAAAGAATTCACTTTCCAACTGCTTTCTTCAAGAAACATAAGGTAAATCACCCATTTTTTATCCTTTTCTAACTATGTTGAATCAATTACTGTAAAGTTTTCTAACTTTTTTTTATTATATAATTTTAATGGGAACCCATTTGCATGTTTCCAAAATGCATGATCCAATCATCGAAGAAAATATGTTTCCTTTTTGGTGTTTATTGTTAACTAAAGAATGAAGTATTAGCCTTTTACTTGTATTTGCCCCTTATTGGTTTTTAGCAAGTTTTGAGCTTTTTAATTCTCGATTATTTCTTAATAGTAGATCAATATTGCATTGGTTTCTTTCTGGTGTTTTCATGTCTTGTTGGAGCTTTAGATGCTAGTGCTGGCGATGCTGATCCCATTTACAAGTAAATTTTGAGCCTTCCTTCAATTCGTGTTTTACTACATGTGCATCTAGTTCTGTTTATTTGTGTTATTCAGCAATTTTATTCATCATCCGTGCACCAATGTAATAAAAGGAACAAATCTAGCTCTTAGTATAATGCTACTACATGAATTGCCCAAATAGATATGTTATGGATATGTTGAGAAAGGAAGTTTTGAACCTGTAAATGTGATTTGCACCGCACCCTTAAATTTGTGTCTGTTTCTCTCACATTGGGACATCTATTGTGCACAAGAGATATGGCAGGGCTCTTGTCCATGCTATTAAATTCCTATGCTTCCATCACTTTGGGTCGTATGAATTGAGAGAGCATGTACAGATTAATTTTCATGGACAATTATGGATGCGCTAGACATTTAGAAATGATCTTTCTCATCTTTTCCTATTTGTTTCAGCAGCCTTACAGTACTAGCTACTCTTTTAAGGAGTCTTTGTTGAGCTATTTCTCATATCTTTGGTATTTGGTTCTGCAATTTTAGTCTGCCCCTGAATTTATCCGATGTACATTCTGGTCAACAAAGATTTTCTTACAAGGAACCATTACAAAATACCATCAAGTTTGTTTTATATTGGTGTCTTTTCTATGAATTTATAGTTCACGTGTTCAAATTACCGGATTACAATTTTCAATGAGAGGGGCTGCACCCTTCATTAATGTTTTTGTTATCCTAAACAACCTGATTTATGCCCTTTGTACATTCTATTTTATTCTCTTCTCATTATCTGCTGTTGAATTAAGTAATTTTACGCTTATATATAGTCTCCTATAATCTCCATTGTATGCATGCTGAAATAATTTGGATGTTTTGAAATTAGGACTTGTGTTGGACAATGTGAAAAATCCGGATGCGTGGGGCAAAGATGCTTTTCACGCATTTTCCCCCCCAGATGGTGTCGCCATTGATGGTCCATGGCTCAAGCAAGAACCTCTCTACTTGCAATGGAAACAATTGGATTGCCAAATTGAAATGATATATTTCGAAGCTGTGTATGTGTGTGTGTGTGTATTTAATTTAAAATATTAATTCAACATGCATGATAGTCAAAATAAACTTTCAATTAACATTATGATGCAACATATAAATGAACTGCACCAGACTTAAAAAGATCAAATTGTATAAGAGAATGACAGAAGGGGGTCGAAGACAAATTTGTTCTTTGTTGTTGCTAAAATATAACCAACAAAAGCAAAGATGCCAATTAAAGTGTACAATAAACAATACATAATTATATAGAGTAGTAATCAATTTTATGAAATTAAAAAATATTTCATTAATAAAGTCATAAAAAAAAAACATTTTACGAACAATATATAGATATTCAAGTAATCAATTTTAATTACAAGTGATGCCATCTAGTACCATTAAAATTTTGAGGAAACCCCTCATCTTGGTTACTTCATTTTTCTTTAAGAAAAAAGTTTTGCTTTCTCCTGATCATGTCAACGAGTTTAACTAGGGTTCCCTCCATATCTAGAGCAAAAGGTCCCTTAGCAAACATATAAAATGATGATAATTCAGGTACATTTCCTCTCACTAGAATGAAATCAACAGCTTCTTCGATGCTCCTCTACCTTGGCATAGCCCACAGAAAACAATCTTACATGTAACGACACCTGGAGCCTCGGCCTTCTCTATCATTTCTCTGAGAATTTTTTTTTGGTAAGTAGTTCTTTGAAAAGTTTCACAGCTTCTTTTGATCTCTTCTGTCCAAATCGGGCTTGAATTACAGGGTTTAGAGTTATGTCTTTAATCTGAATGGTTCTCAGGAGTTTAGTTACAACCTTAACTCTACCTGCCTTGCACTGTCCTGCAATCAAGGTCCCATGTGTGACAATGTCTGGTTCACACCCATCAGAAGCCATAGTTTGCACAATATATGCCGCCTTTTTTTTATATCCCAACCTTGTAGAAGTGCGCAAGCAGGGAGTTGTAGGTGAATTTCACAGGCCTCAACCCTTCCATTATCATCTGGTCCATCAATTGAGTAGCCTTTTTCATTCTCTCGTTTTAACAAAGGTCATGAATTTATGGAAACCCCATGGAGTTCTATTTGGTTAAAGATCTCATTTGCTTCTGCAAGCCTTTTGTTTTTTTGCAAAACCCATCAATCAAAGTGTGATAATTTATAACATTTCTTGCATAAAGACTTGCTTCCATTTCCATTCAACAAGAAATTATAAAAAAGAGTATTTTCTACTGCCCTAATTAAATTCATTTTTCATGACAGCAAGAAACTCAAGAATCTCATCTGCATGTGTTTGTAAATTAGGGATGTTTATCCTTAAACTTAAAAATGATCGTTGTTTGTAACTTCATTAAAAAAAAAAAGCCTTAATGGAATAGTTAAAACAAACCTAGAACATTTCGGCTAGAATTTAGACGAGAAATCCGGAATGATCCAATTGTTCAACAATCCAAAGAAATAAAGAAAAATACAAACATAAATGAAATATAAAATTAAAACAGGGGAGACTAGGGTTTCATTGATGTTGCATGATCATTGTAATATAAAGGAATTAATTTAACCTAAATACAAAGAGATTATATATAAAATAAACTGAAAATAAAATAAAAATATTATTCTACCCTTAATAAATAAAACAAAATAACTTATATTTTTTAACATCTCCCCTCAAACTCATGATGCGACAGCTACAAGCATCGAGAGTTTGTAATTAGAAAACAAAAACAAGAAATAGAATGCGACTTGATAAAGTATTCTACAATATGCAAAGACGAAGAAACAAAAGGCAAAGTAATGGTGTCATGCTTAAGATGATGATGAGTAAGATGACACTCCATCTTAATCTGTTTAGTTCGTTCATGAAAATCCAAGTTGTGAGCAATCTGAATAGAACTCTAGTTGTCACAATACATAGAAGTGAGATGAAAAAGGAAAACTCTCATATATGCAAGTAACCAACATAACCAAACAATCTCTTTGGTAATAGATGTTATAGCATGATATTCTGCTTTAGTTGAAGATTGAGAAACAATAGATTATTTCTTACTCTTCTAAGCAATAAGAGAGTTACCTAAAAAGATACAGAAACCAATAACAGACTTGCAATCTATGGGATCACTGTCATGATCAGCATCAAAGTATGTACACGACTCCAAGGAAGAGGTGGATAAAAGTAAAAGATTCTGAAAGACTGTACCCCGAAGATATCATAAAATACAAAAAACAGCTGCCCGATGAATGGTAGTAGGAGAAGCAACAAACTGACTAACAATATGAACAACATATATAATATCTGGACGAGTAATAGTGAGATATACTAAGCTCCCAATAATAGTACGATATAAAGTAGGATCTGACAAAGGTAAACCATCAAAATAAGAATACTTTGGGTTAACTTCAGTGAGAGTATCTACAGTCTTATTATTAGTGAGTCTAGCTCGCTCAATAATATCTACAATATATTTCAACTGAGAAAGAAGATAACATCTAGGTGAGTAGGCTACGTTAATATCGAGAAAATATCATAGAGAACCTAAATCGTTCATTTCAAATTGTCTAGCTAACTCTGTCTTCCAAAATAAATTACCATTAATGTCGTCATTAGTAATAATCATGCCATCAATATATAAAAATGAAATGATACAACTTGCATCAATGCATTTAACAAAAAGAGCAAAATCATGACTACTAGAAACAAATCCAAGAAAAGAGATCACAACAACAAGTTTCTATGTTTTCTTGAGCTTATAAACATATCTAGAGTCATGTGAAACGCTATGAGGGGGCGTCATATAAACTTCTTCTTAAAGATCTCCATTCAAGAAGACATTTTTAACATCAAGTTGAGATATATGTCACTGACGAATTGAAGCTACTACAATAAGAGTACGAATAGTAATAATTTTTGCAACATGAGCAAATATCTTCTCATAATCCATACCATACTATTGAGAGTATCATTTTGCAACTAACATAGCTTTGTATTGCTAAATAGATCCATCAAAATTAGTCTTGATCTTATACACCCAACAATAATCTCATGGTTCATTCCTTACCCTGTCGATTGATGAGGCATGTAGAAGAACAAGCTTCTAACATAGAAGACTTTTCAGCTTTATAGACTCTTTAACAACGAAATTTTGTAACAACCTTTACAATAAAATCCACTGCTTCAAGAAGATAACTACTAGCCTTTAAAGTATTGAATTTTCATATTGAGAAGATACAAGTAATGAGATAAGATACCAGTTTAAAAGTTCTATTTAAACTCTAGAGAAGACATAACTCAATATGTAGAAAACTACTATTATAAGACTTTTTTGTAGAATAAGACTTTCTACAAATTTGACAGTAAATTCATTTTTTTCCCAAAACTAAACAAAAAATGAACATCCATAGAAAGATGACATGATAAGAAGGGATTTTATAATAGTTTTAACTATATCATTGGCTCGCGTTACGTTATGGGTTAGATCAAGCTTTTTCAATGTAAAAAAAATATTTAGGCGTTACTAATGTTTTTTCTAGTAGAAAAAAAATTAAAACCGTATGGGAATTGATTCAATGTGACTTGGTCACCTTAAAATATTCAAAGACAACCCAAATGATGAGTAAAAACGTTGTTTAAGATGATATTGTTTTAATAAATATTGAGACAATAACATATTGAATTAATTTGGATTAACCAAAGTTAACTTACCAATCCACATACCAAGTCATGAGATCATGATAACCCTATAGAAAGAAAATCAAAACAAATTACAAAGCTCAATTTTCAATTAACCCAATATTGAAGAATAAATCCGAAAAAAAAAACTATATAAAATAGCTTGAATAAACTTAGGTTAACCTATCAAACTCATATTCAAATCATAAGACTAGTACAACCTAATAGAAACAAATAGATCATGAAACTTAATTCTCAATCAACCTAATATTAAAAAATAATTTTAAAAAAAATTGAATAAAAAAAGAACACAAAAAGATGAGTTGAATCAACTAGGGTTAACATGCTAAACTTGCGACTCGAGTCATAAAATGAAAATAACCTCATAGAGAGCATACCAAAACAAAACAGAAAGCCTAATTTCAAATCATCTCAATATTGAAAGATGAAATAAAAAAAATATAAGAAAAAAAAATTTCGAATCAATTAAGTTAATCCATCCGAATTATAAATCTAAAATAAAATAACATTATAAAAAATAAATTATAAAATTCAATTAATTAATAATAAATTTAATATTGAATGGTTAAATTAAATTAAAATAAAAAATATATAAAAAAACACTTGAAAAAAAGAACTTTGGCAAAACTAATAATATGAGAAAGGATACAGTAAAATCTCTTCCTCATTTTTTATTATTATTATTATTTATAATTTTGTTATGAGAATATATTTTCACTATTAAAAAAACACGATGACATTGACATGGGAAAATGTGATTGATGCAAGAATCGTCTTAACTCTTAACTACCAAAAGGGTAAAACTGGCCAGGGAGATCTCTACTGTAGTGGGAATAAATCAGGAATTCTGCAGCAGAACTTGTGTTTTAACTGATTTTTATAGGTTTTCAAGAAATTTTCAAAGATCAACGAAAAATGAGTGAAGAAACTAAATCATCAGATTTTACATCACTTGAGACCCGACCAGGCATCTTGTTTATCGGATCCTCTAACGTTGGCAAACGCACTCTCCTCTCAAGTAACCCTCCCTTGCTCTCCCTATCTCTATTTGACTAGTTCTTTGATTATTGATTAATGAAAATTAATTGCAGGGTTGCTGTCAATTGATTTGGAAGACGCATTTGACTCATCAAACCAAGTTTTCTCACATGGGTTAATTTATCTGCTTGTTTTTCATTTTTTATGATTTTTCTTTTGCAATTATGTAGTAATGGTACTTAATGGGTTCGTTTTGGTTTTGTGAATAGATGGAGTATTGATACAAAGTATTACACAGCTGATGTTTCTTTATGGATAGCTCATCTTCATGAAGGATTTTCAATTGGATCACTTCCAATTTATAACAAGCTTGCTGCTTTGGTTATGGTTTTTGACCTGAGTGATGTTAGTAATTTAGTTTCTTTGTCCTATATTTGTGATAGTTTTTAATACTATTTTACAGTGTTTAAATTGGTAGTGATGCAGATGCTGCAGTACCCAATTTGAGAAAGCTGTAAAATTTTGAATTTTGATGGAAGTCATGCTTGTTTTTGTTAGATTCAAGTGCTTAAATCTCAAATGCTTCAAAAACCCATTTTCAGAAAGGTTTAAAGTTTCAAACTTTGATGCAAAGTAGGTTTCTTTTGTTGCTGTTGTTGTTATTTTTAAATTGTTAAAGTTGTTAGTGCTTGAAAACCATGTTGGAGAAAGGTTTAAAGTTTCAATCTTTGATGCAGAGTTCTTTTGTTGGTTTTTATAGTTTAATTTGAAAATGTTTCATATGGAAAAGCAAGGTTCAATCTTTGATTTAAAATATGCTTCTTTTTGTTGACTTCAAGTGCTTAAACTCCAAATGCTTCAATTTGGGGAAAACTATATAGTTACAATGTTTGATGTTAAGTAATTTTTCTATTGAATTATGTGCAGTTGTCATCTTTTGTTGCACTTAAGGATTGGGTAGCTGGAAATAATATTAGCAAGTTTGAGATATTGTTGTGTATTGGAAACAAAGTTGATCGGATTCCAGGTCATCCTGTTCATGCTGAATATAGAAGACAGCTAAGGAAAATTGGAGAGTCAGGATCTTTTGATGATCTGAATATAGAGCTTGATGAGTTTGGAATTTCTGAGATTGAAGGAAGTAGTTTGTTGGGTGATGAAGAAGAGCCATCACGGGAGATCAAGAGGTCATGTATTGAATGGTGCACTGATCATGGAATTGAATACATTGAAGCTTGTGCTTCCAATGTTGATTTTGACAAATGTGAGTACCATCTATCTTCAGCTTGACAAATAGTTATGGTGATATTAAAAGGGATCTATTTCACTACTTTTGTGAACACTAGATGATAGAAGTGCTCAAATAGATGACATTATGCAATATGTAGTTTTCCCAAGTCACAATCAAGATGTCAATGCTTATCATTCTACCTACATTTTGATATATCTATCTACCTTCAGGAGGATAAATGGTTTAGTGGTTTATGCATGGGGTCAATAAATTTGTAGAATTTTGGATTAGGACATTCACTCTGCATTATGGATTGAAATTGAGATTTTGAAGCGAAAGATAAGTAGAAAAAGAACATGACAGGGTATTTATGGTGATTATCATTGAATTTAGTCATAGATGCAAGTGATGAAAGATTACCCAGGGAATAAACAGTAGTTGTAAAGTTATAACTAATATTAAATCTCTATGCATCTCACTTTTTTTATCTAGGAGAGTTACAATGTTGTTCTCGCAGGTTTATTGGTTGATGGGGACTCACAAGGAGTAGAACGTCTATATGGTGCTCTTTCTGCTCATATGTGGCCAGGAATGATCCTGAAATCTGACAATAAGATTATCCAACCAACATTACCTGATAAAGAAGGTTTGGCGCGACACCATCATTAAATCCATATTCTTTGTTGTTAATTGAAATGCTAAATGAAATGTTCTCATGCACCCTGCCCAGAAATCTCAGAAGATGAATCTGATTATGAATTAGAGTATGAAGTGCTATCTGGTGGCTCAGCTGAACCATGGGATGACACATATGGAGGATGGGTTTCTGCAAATAGTAGAAGTGCCATTCCAGATGAAGGGGGATCAGTTACTGAAAATAATTATGTCAAAGAATGTGAGAATGAAAATAGAGAAAAGTTTGATAAAGAAGAGATGCAGCCCTCATCATCGGCAACAGAATTGCAAGGTGATAAGAGAGCGGTGCCTGATGTCCAAGAACCTTGTGAAAATGGAGAGTCGGATGAAGTTACGCCTTTCGACTTTGAGGATTTGGAACAGTTGATGTCTGAGATAGGGAATGTGCGTGATAACTTAAGGTTGATGCCTGATTTTCAAAGGAGGGAAATGGCTGCGAATCTGGCCATGAAAATGGCTTCCATGTTTGGAGGTGGCAGTGATGTTGATGATGAGGAAGTTGAGTGATCAGATGTATTTGCATGAATCAAGTGGTTTAATTTGTATCCTTGTGAAGTCTAGTTCGTGGTGATTTTGGGATGGTAATGCGTCCAACTATCTACAAGGTAAAACTACAAGATAAAACAAATGTACTGAAATTTTGTGGTGGCCACTCGATTCCATTGGTGGATTTACTCTCCAGCTTCATAAGGTGGTTGCCGAGATGACCCATATTTTGTGCTCAATCATGTTTAGATATGGGGCGTTAGATGATCTCCCCATGTTTGTAGAAGATACGAGTCCAAGGAGTCTTGTCTTGTTATTATAGGAACGGAACCCTTAATTATGTGGATTGATATTCCAACACTTGCCTAATGGTTTTGTTGTAACAAGTAGCTAACCAGATGAATTTGGTTTCTATATTCAATTTAGGACTTGCAACAAACTCACTTCTACGCCTTAAATTTCATTTACATATCAAACCTGTGTAAGGTTGGGTTTTGTGCAGAGACATTTAAAATTTGGAAGCTTCTTCGCAGTCATTAAGGATGGCACACAAGTGAGAAGATGCATGAAGAGATGACATCTTGTTAGGCTAAGTTCTTGGGAAAGTTGTGGAAAGTTGGCCTGGTCACTAAATTGGGTCATAAAGTGGAAACTATACAGACAGATGTTGAAGGCTGGTCGCATAAGCAAGTGAGTTCTCTATATCCTTCCATGTTCGTTTATTCGCCTAGGCAGCTGTTGCTTGGCCCTCTAGTGCTTTGCAACTATGCTTGGGAGAAAAAAAAGGCATTGCTTTTTCCTTTCAATCTTTGATTTATAAGATATTTACAATCTTTTCCTTGAAGATAACCTTGGGTTTGTGATCGACTATGATGGGAAGATGGTGTACTTTCTGTAGGACAAAAGAACAATCACCCTTAACCTCTTTTGGAATATCACCATTTTCCAACCTTGGATTCATTAGATTGGATAAAATGCACAAGAAAAGGGCTAAGGCATCTACTGTCTGCATTCTCTCCTTGTCTCCTGATTTTTTTCGCGTACCAATTCACTATTTCTACCCAGGTCGAAATACAGAGAAAATGAGTTGGAAGTTTACGAAACTGGAATTCGAAATAGATGGCAAACGGGTAGTGGATCAAGAAGAAAATAATTTATAAAGAAATTGCGAGTGCTTCAAGGTTTAGAAATTAGAATGCGAAGAAAACATAATTAAAAAAAAATGAAGAATGAAAAAGGAAATGAAAAGGGAATATATAGATGCTGGATGGTTGCCCATGCTAGAATCTTGATTTTTACTATAATTTATGCAAAAGTGGAAGGACGGTATCAAATTTCAATGAGCCTTTACAAGTTTTCTTGATAGAAAAGGAATCTTCACAAGCAAAAGTGTGAAAAATTGACTTGAAGTACCTCTCCTCCATTGCTAGTGGAAGTTTCAGAATCTAGACGCAGAGACAATCAAAAGGGTGATTAAAGGACTAATTAAAGATTAAAAAAATAGTAACTCATCATATTATGGATAAGATACCCTACAATTTATTGGTTTTGATTTTCAATTGAAGTCAATTGGTTGAGTCAATAATATCTTTAGGAGTTTTGATACTCTTGTCATAAAATGCACGAGATAGGCTCCTCTTGATGATGCTTACGCCAATGCTATCAGGAATTGTGACCCCGAAGGCCCCTGCTTCTGACAAAGGTATCCACTGGTCTGAAGGTTGGGATCATGGGACCAAACTATGTCCCTGGTGAGAAGGACTTGTATGTGAAGAGTGTGCAGAGAACCGTCATTTGGATGGGAAAGAGGCAAGAAACCGTTAACGATGTGCCTCGTGGCAACACCATTGCCATGAGAATGTCCAGGAGAAGTCCTGCCGTGTGGTGATGAACAGATCTCCCAACAAGCACAACCGTCTCTACATGGAGGCACGGCCCATGGAAGAAGGCCTTGCTGAGGCTATTGACGAGGGTCATATTGGTCCAAGAGACGATCCTAAGAATCGCGCCAAGATCTTGTCGGAGGAGTTTGGGTTGGGACAAGCATCTTGCGAAGAAAATCCGGTGTGTTGGTCCTGAGACTACGGGACCCAACGTGGTTGTGGATATGTGTAAGGGAGTTCAGTACCTTAATGAAATCAAGGATTCCGTTGTTGCTGGGTTCCAATGGGCTTCAAAGGAAGGTGCCTTGGCTGAAGAAAACAAGAGAGGTATCTGCTTTGAAGTCTGTGATGTGGTTCTCCCTGCTGATGCCATTAACAGAGGTGGTGGTGAGGTTATTCCAACTGCCAGGACGGTTATCTATGCTTCCCAGCTCACTGCCAAGCCCAGGATTCTTCACCTGTTTACTTGGTGTTAGAAATATTTAGGATTGAAACAAATATGAATTTGGTTTATAAGTGTGAAAATATTGTTTTTAATGTGTTTATTTGTTTTATATAAAGACAACATCTTCAAAATACAACTACATTCTCTAAACCTCTACAAAAATAAAAAGATAAAACCAAGAAAAGAATTTTTTTTTTTATTGTGTTTAGTTTTCTATGTAATAACAAGTTTTTCTAGACTTGAAATATAATGATGAAATGGTATGACTGTTGATGAAACAGTATACTTTAAATTAAACTGAATAATTGCTATTCAGTTTTATTTCAACAGTCATAAATATCAAAATTAATTACAAAAAATTAATTCAAAGATAAATTAATCTCATTGACATATTAAGTTCTAAGTGTCATCTTTTGATATTATAAATATTCATATAATAATATTAGAAAGCCCACTAGGAGAGTCATTCCACCATGACTTAATTTACTACACAATATAAACTTACACGAGTGTCTTTGTTTTTGAGGTAGTTTTTGTGGTTGTGATTTAAAAAAAACAAATTTTAAAAGTGTGGTTGGTTGGATTTAGATACGTGTTTGGTAAAAATTGTGGTTGAAGTTTATGTGTAACAAAAAACATGTATAAAATGTTTGGTTAGTTGTGTTTAGAAGTGTGGTTGTGGTTGATTTTTTAAGTATTTTTTACTTAGAAATGCATCAAAATATATTTTTTTAAAAAATTATTTTTGATATCAATGCATCAAATTAATCTGAAAACACAAAAAAAATATTAATTTGAAGTAAAAAAAATTTTCAAAGTTTTTCGAAAGCACTTTTGAAATGCAAAAACAAACGGCGTTTTATGAAACTCAGTAAAAAATCATGTAAAAACTGCTTCATAAAAACTGTGCTTCAAACTTAATTTTTTAACGAGCCGCGTAGTATAAAACGCAGTTTGGTATGTTACCAAACACCTTATAGTGTTTTTTGCACCACAAACACAAAAGTTAAAGGTAAACAAACGCACTCATAATAGCATTAGGAAGATCACTAAGAAAGTTATTGTCATGATTTAATTTACTACACAATAAAAATTCATATTTATAAGGAAATGTTTTTTTTCCAATACAAGATATATATATATTTTTTTTTATTCATTTACAAACTACACTAACACTAGATAAAGATCCAAGCTCAGAGCAGGCTCTTGGTGGTATTTACAGTGTCCTAAACCAGAAACGTGGTCACGTGTTTGAAGAAATGCAGAGGCCCGGTACTCCCCTGTACAACATCAAGGCATACCTTCCTGTCATAATCTTTTGGGTTTTCAGGCACTTTGAGGGCTGCAACATCAAGACAGGCTTTCCCACAATGTGTGTTCGACCACTGGGACATGGTGTCTTCTGATCCTTTGGAGGCTGGCACACAAGCAGCTCAGCTTGTTCCTGACACCACGAACCGAAAGGGTTTGAAGGAGCAGATGACACCTCTATCTGAGTTTGAGAACAAGCTATAAGCATTTTACTGTTCTTGTTGAAGCAACGTGGTTGCTCTGTTCTTTGTAGCCTCCTCATTTTGTGAAGTTTTGAATTTTTGCTACTTTGGATTAGTAGTATTGGAACAGATGTCATTTTATCCGTCTCGTGTTGTGATGAAGTTGGTATGCTTCAAATATTCCTGTATTTATTTAATTTTCAGATGGTGCATTCCTTGATGCTTATCAGATTATGTATGTGTTTGTGGTGATTATATCTGCAGTCTTTATGCTATTGAGAAGATCATATTCAGCCATTTGTGCGTTATGACCTCTGGGTTCCTTAAATTTGACTCTCTTTTTTTCATGTTCGATAAATAGTCTGGACTTTGTGTTTTTGTTCTGTGTTTCCTGGAATTTTATTTTTTTCAACTAGGTGAAGACTAAAAGACATATAAATATTTGCAGATTATTTAATGTATGATTCAAATTGCACTTCGGGCTTCGGGGTGAATTATTATAAGAAACTTTAAACCGTGTGACCAAGACACAATTTAATGTGAATTTAAAGTGTGAAACTTTTTTTTTATTTTTTCTCATTTTGATCCCTTTTTTTGTGATTTTTTTTTATGGCCAATTGATTAAAATTTATTGAGGAAGAGCAAGATTAAAAGAAAGAAAACTAGAGTAAAAAAAAAAAGAAAATAAATGGCTATTTTCAAATTAGTTTAAAAAATTCACTTTAATTAATCTTTCTACTTTTTTTTTTTGATTTACGTGGATATCCGGGCCAGCTTGCGCGCACCACGACTAATCCCACGGCCCACTGAACACCCTGCAAACCCAGTGGACATGTAAGGTACCGCGGGGGTGACAAACGTGCACATGAGGACTCGAACCCAGGAACAGTGGAAGGAGACAAGCCCCTCCCACCGCCAGGCCAAGACCCTCAGTGCATCTTTCTACTTTTTAAATCATGAACATTAGATCCCGTATGAGTTTATCTTAACACTTCTAATAAAAACACTTGGGAGCATAAGACACAAATTGAACATGATATTTAAATAACATTAAGAGTGTTATGATTAATTAAAGCATGACATTATATAATGCACAACATTTACAGAGAAACTAGACTAGGCAATGTGCTAAGCCTTGGAGTTGAATTATTATTATTTTTATATATATAAAAAAACATATTTAGGTGCTATAATCACGTTAAAAAATCATGACATGAGTTATAGATCCGACTAAGTTAAATAAATTGATTTTATTTTAATTAAATGATAAAAACAATAATAATAAATTGACCAATTAAAAAAAACGATCATGATAACTTGGGGAAAAAACTTTTTTTTCAAAAGGAAAAAAAATGATATAGCATAATTTTTAGCTAATTAAATATGAAATGATAAATTTGGATAAAAAAAACCTAAGTCAAACCAAGTTAACATGACAAACATGTAAATTAGATCATAAAGAACAAACCAACTCGGATTAATCTGCGGTTTAAATTATGAGATTGAGATAACCCGATAGAAATGAAAACAAAGAAAATCACAAAACCCTTTTTTCTTTTTTATTCATCACAATTGCATTTTATTTTCTTGCTTATTCCTTTTACAATTTCATCACTTAATATTTGATTGATTATTGATTGGGCAACCTAATTTATTTCATTTTTTTTCTAATCACTTTGATATTTAGGTGTCTATTATATATATAAAATTATTGAACCCAATTGAGTCAATGACTTGTAACACAAGTTTGGTTGATTAACTTCGGCTCGGTAGGAATCGGGCTTGACACTTCTTTTGTTGCATAAATGGTTTTCAATTTATTTAATTAAATTTATGTATAAACTTTATGAATTCCTATAAACCCCCAGATAAAATCCATGAAATTAATAAGGAAACTATTATATTAAATGCATATTGTGAACATTTAATGTATGAAGATGATGATATACTTGGAAAATTTGAAATAAAATGTTTATGTGTTAATTTAAAAACAAAAATAAAAAATGGTGAAAAAAAAACAAAGAAATGCAGATAAAAACCAAATGGAAAAGATAAAGGAGGAAACAATATTATGGGATATAATATTATGAAATTCAATGTAGTCAGCTTAAATTTGGCGTTACAAATGTCTGAATCTAAATATGACCCGACAAATATAAATGGTACAATGTAGACCTATAGCTAGAAATTTGATGAATTAGTGATGAAAATTGAATTTTTTTTATAAATTTAGGGTGAAAATATTTAGAAAAGTATTTTAGATTTTAAAAAAATAAATTAATATATAGTTTTACATACGAATGACTCTGACTATTGGTCTAAGCCTGCGTATGATAACACATTTTTTAACCTAAAAGGGAACAAATTTTGAGGAAAATTTACAGGGATGGAAATCCCCAATGAATTAGTTAAAAATATTAATGGATCAGTCCTATCCATATTACATTATCATTATCTAAAGAAGGAAATATTATAAATAATATATTGCTCTGCTCGGGTCTATGATGAACCTGAAATCAATACAACATGAGTATGAAATTCAGCAATGGTATAACAAAACATATACACTTATATTTTATTTCATTCACTTGCAATTAACACCTTAACATTTATAACAATTTTATCATATTATTTAATTTCAACTAATAATTCATTTATAATCCAACAATTCAGTTACTTTAATGCTTTCAACTCCATTTCAAGCAACTTAATAGATCAAATATCCGAGAAGTCAATTAGATTGATGCCACTAGTTCTACTCATGATTACTAGTTAATTAAATATTTCTAATAGTTAATTACATTGATACAACTAGCTCCATTAAAGATTGCTAGTCAATTTAATATTCTCAGCAATAAATTACATTGATGCTACTAACTTCATTCAGGATTGCTAGTCAATTTAATATTCCCGACAATCAATTACTTCATTCAGCAATAAATTTAATATTCATTCAGGATTGCTAGTTAATTAAATATTTCTAATAGTTAATTACATTGATACAACTAGCTCCATTAAAGATTGCTAGTCAATTTAATATTCTCAGCAATAAATTACATTGATGCTACTAACTTCATTTAGGATTACTAGTCAATTTAATATTCCCGACAATCAATTACTTGGAAGCTACTAGCTTCGCTCATAACTTCATTTAAAATGGCTAGTCATTTCAATTATTTCTTAACATTGTCATTGTTATGAATATAACACACATTTAAGAACTTGCAGTTCTAAGAATTCAAGAAAAAAATTAAATAAGAAAAGAAAGGAAAGGTGAAGGCACCTATATAAAATATGTGCACGAGCTGCTACTCTCTACTGTTTTGAGTTCAATTTTTATTAGGTTTCTTGTGAAGATTTGTGTCCTTCCTTCTTTTTTCTTTCAAAGCTTCTTGTTTCTCTTTCTAAGATCTAATTCCCCATTGTTCTTCCTATTGTACTCCTTTTTTATGAAAACTTCTCTACAAGCTTTACTTTTTATGTTCCTCAAACAATCTCTCTCCAATGTTTCGGTGAAGGGAGGAGGAAAAAGAATGCAAGAAGTCTTGAGACATTTCTCTCTATTTTCTAGCTATTGGACATTTAGTTAATTTTTAAAAGAGGATGTTATTTGTATTTATTTACAAAAATACGATTGCTTAGCGCTTGTATCATTTTTGTATTTTTTTTCCAGACCATCAATTTTATTTCAGGATATTATTAAATTTTAATTGATTTAAAATTTTAATTTAAAGTACAATTAAAGGTCTAGATATTCCTCCTAAACTTCTAGCCTGATTCAACAGTCGGATAAAAATATATACTTAATATCTTAAAACTGGATAGTCATTAATTTGTGTAAAAAATCTGAACTTTTGTGCATTATTTTATTTACTTAAATCATCCTGAAAATTTCTCTTTAATTTATCATTATTAAATTAAACATTATCATATTTAGCACTGATTCACCGATTTTTTTTTGTAGGTGGTTTATATTTAATCTTTATATATAAAAGTAGGTTTAAAAATACTATTTAGTTGTGAAATTAAATGAAGCAATAGACTAATCTTGATACGTTAAAGATTATCATAATATTACTTTATAATTTTTTATGTTTTTTTTCCCTGAGAGTTAATCTCTTATGGTTGTTGGCAATATACTTTATTTTCTTTTTAATCAACCTGGGACCTCATGCTCAAGAACCAGGCCTCAGTCAGTCCAACCAAGCTAGGCTGTTGACAATATACATATCTTCAGGTATTTACTTATCTTTTTCTTTCTTATTTCCAGATTTATTAGAATGATTATCTCTTTATGTATCTTTAAATGGAAGGAGAGATAAATGACGACATCAAGAAATTTAGTTAGGATTTATGCATTTTATTAAATATACTAATTAGTAGAACCATTTGACATAAATGGTCTACGGAGCAGTATAATGCATACATAATCCATAAACAAGCGGTAATGATAACATTAATTAAGCATAGAAAAAGAAGACAACAGAGCAAGACAGACCACACAAGGCCTATTCCATTCTCCCCGGGAAAAAAAAAAACACCAAACTGAACTAATTCGACTCGAACATGCTCTAAGTGAGCTTGACTCCATGAAAGGACAGATAAGACAGTAAGATTATTCCAGATGCATGCCCAAAAGACCATTTTCAACACCTTCACCTCATCAGTACCATGAACCTAAACGGAGATCCAAATCAAGTTCACCATATGAAGGAAACAAATCCCCACCAACAGTACTGCCATAAGTACGCGTATCCTGAAGGTTGCTTTTGTGGGCATAATTCGGTGGAACATCTGAGCTTTCAGTTTCTGACCGAACAGGAAACGTTGGTGCTGTCACAGGGAACATGATTAAGGTTGGCTTGGGCTCGGATGTTGGAAACAAGTCCAATGTTGTAGGACGATTAGTTGTGCCTATGATCTGATCAACCACAATGGCATTTGTTTCTGGCTCTACCACCCCGTTGGTTCCTGAGGCAGCATCAGCAACATCAGGCACCACGACGTAGGAGGTGCTAGCAATATTGGCTGCAGCAGGATCGGACTTCGCGACGCCAACTTTGGTGTTCGGTCCCTTTCTTGTAGAGTATTTCAACAACTGGCCACTTATTCGGAACACCAAGTTAGCATGGTTTTTGACTTGTTGAAGATTTTTAGTCTTGACAAACTTCTTGGATATTTTCCCATAATTTCCTCTTCCATACTTCCTCAGTCCCATTAGGAATAGCCTGCAAAACAACAAGTTAATGAACAAAAGATTATCAAATTAATCAGTCGATTAACTCAACATAAAGTAATAATATTATGAAATTATGATGTAGAAGTAATTTCGAATTAATGAATGTGAAGAATTTATTGAGTTTCACTGTTTGGCAAGTGAGATCCACAATAATTTTGAGTTCGGTTTTTTTCTCTTCAAGAAACATTAAAAAGGTAAATATGATTTTCTAAAAATAAATAAATATGAAAAATGAAAAAAATCGCATAGGACTTATCGAAAGATAACTGGAGTACTAGAGAATACAGACATACAAATAATGTAAAAACAACATTATCATTTATTTATTTATTTATTCTTTTAAACCACCTAAATTAAAATATGATTATTCTAAACTCAAATCCCATTTTATTCCTTTAATTTTTTGAGTGTCTATTCCGAGAGCGACCTGTCCATAAAAAACTAATTAGTATATATAAAAAATAAAATAAAATAAATAAAAATAGAAAATATTAAAAAAGATTTCAACATATACATGTGACGATTTTAATCACCTTGAAAAACGAAGGTTTCAATAATATAAAAACTATGACAAAAAATGAAATTGGCAAAATATACATAAGATTGCACATGCAAAAACACACACATGATTTAAGATGTCTATAACAAACAAACAAAATTAAATAATTAAAAGCATAAAAACATAATAATTATTAGTTGAAAAATAAATGGATCAGTAATTAAATATATTAAGATGAGGAATTGTACTCGTGTTCTTGATCAGTCCAAGCTTCATCAGGATTCTTCTTGTAGTACTCTTTCACAAACTTTTTGACCCCTTCAGTGATCATCTTCTCATAATTTTCCATTTTACGATGCATGTTAAAATCTATATTTTTATTTTTACCATTCATATTAGGCCTTCTCTCAGGCTCAACTGTTCCTCGCAAGCAAGAAACATTATCTCTTATCATTGGTAGGTGTGGTCCTTCGATGTTTATCTTGGATGGAGGAGGAGGAGGAGGAGGAGAATTGAATCTGATATGTTTTTCTTTAGGTTTGGGTGGTGAAAGAGGAGATTTGGAGGCATCCGATTGGTTTTCCATTGTTAAATACAAAAAATGGAAAATGAGAGAAGAGAGAAGAGATTTGGGGCTGGGGGAAGTAGATTAAAGATGGAGGAAAACTGGAAGAGAAAATTTCTGCTCTTTTTTTTTTAGCAGGATGCTTTCACTATCAAATTACTAGGTTCTTATATAGTAAAAGAAGCAGTTGAAGGCTGCCTTAAACTTGCCAAAATGACCTTCCATGGCGGCCCTGTTGAGAGATTTTGTTTGATTATTTTGCTTTCTTGCGGAGATTATGAGTAGATGTGTGGAAATGACCATAATACCCTTGTGTCTTATCATGTGAGGGTGTCTTATATCATTTGGATAATTTGATGCTTTGGCTAGCTGAGGAACATAGTTAAAGAAATTTGGAAATGCCAAGCTTTTATTATCTTTTAATAAATTTATCTAAAGAGGAAGATGATGGTTATTTTTTAGAATAGTTTGAACAATTTAGAAAAATACAAAGTCATTTTATATGGATAAAACATATTAAATAACGAACTTAAAATGTAACACACGTCACGTTCTTCTCGGCTGGTTTTATAATGATAATGTTAATGATTGCTCGCTTTTCATTAATCTATAACTGTGAAAAAAGTTGTTTCTATAATACGACAACATGTTTTTATTCGAATATAATCTTTATTGATATAAATATATGTCTTAATCTATAAATTTTATAAACACGTGTTTTTATCTTTAAATAATTAAAATTTATAACACACGTTACATTTTTGTTGGCTAGTTTTATAATGACAACGTTAATGATTGGTCGCTCTTCATTAATCTACAACTATGAAAAAAGTTGTTTTTATAATACGACAACATGTTTTTATTCGAATATAATCATTATTGATATAAATGCATATCTTAATCTATAAATTTTAAACATGTGTTTTTATCTTTAAATAATTAAAATTATATCATCATGCATAAATTATTGAATAAAAAAATGTAAAAACTAATTTTTCTTAACATAAAAAATGAAAAAAGGAAGTATAAATTATCTTTGAATTGGTAGTTTCAATATACATTTCAATCAACTAAAATTAAATATACAACTAAATTTCAAATCAATGGTTGAACTAATTAGTTCTCAAGGTTAGATCTAATCAATTTTGGCCATGACAATATCTCATTACTAAAATACATTTGCTATATTGTTGAGATTCATGAAAAATTGAATATTATCACATAAACCCTCAAATTGGCAAACCAGCATTTT